>NC_069074.1:48180718-49413679 GCF_025698485.1 Gossypium arboreum | reverse complement strand
TGGTGAAGAAGATGAGCAAAATTGGCTTTTAATTTTGTATTTTAATTCATTTTACCCCTAAATTACCAAAATGCCCTTACTACTAAACTTTCCAAAAATTCCATCCATGTCCAATTTTTGTCCATAAACTTTGAAATTGGTCAAATTGCTATTTAAGACCTCCTAATTAATATTTCAAAGCAATTTCATACTAGAAATTTCTAGAATGCAAGTTTTGCAACTTATTCAATTTAGTCCCTAACTTCAAATTAAGCACTTTATGCATAGAATTTCTTCACGAAATTTTCACACAATCATGCAATCATATCATAGACCTCAAAATAATTATAAAATAATTATTTCTATCTCAGATTTATGGTCACGAAACCACTATTCTGATTAGGCCCTAATTCGGGATATTACACAGCATATGAGGCAGAGTTTCTACGGTTGAATTGGTATGCTCATAGGATAGTTGCAACCGAGTATAGACATTGTGTGTGGTTCGAGGATGGGCTTCGGGATGAGTTGCGTGTACTGATAGCTCCACAGAGGGAGCGGGATTTTGCTGCCCTAGTTGAGAAAGTGAAGATTGCTGAAGATGTAAAGCGTTCTGAGCGTAAGAACCGTGAGAAGGATAGGGCAGGCTTAGGAGGGATTTTGGATCCTCAGGTTCTTCTGGTAGGCCTGCTAAGAGGGCCAAGTTTGATGGGCCGATTCGAGCTAAAGTTCCTGTTGTGACTGCAAGATCGCAGCTCTGCGCTGATTGTGGGAGAGCTCACCAGGCTGAGTGCTGGAAGCAAATGGGGGCATGTTTTAGGTATGGGTCGAAAGGCCATCTGGCTAAAGACTGTACTTGGGAGGTTACTCGAACGCAAGTTGTAGGTCAGGTTTTTTTACAACATGTGAGAGGTTATCAACCGCCACCGAGAGGCCGTAGTCAGGCCAGGGGTGGCAATGAGAGTGGACGAGGTCATGGAATACTAGGCAAAGGTACAAGTAACAGTGAGGCTAGACAACCAGCTTTGGTTTATGCTATTTGTCGTTATGAGGATGATGACGCTCCTGACGTTATAACTGGTACGTTTCTAATTTATAATGTACCTTACACTGCCTTAATTGATATTAGGTCTACACACTCGTATGTTGCATGCTCTGTGTCTGGGACATTGGGTATTCAGTCTGAAAGTACTACTAGTGAAATGACTGTGTTGAGTCCACTGGGACAGTCGGTTGGGGTGAACAAGTTATTCAGAGATATGCCTTTGGAGGTCCAAAGGGGTCTTTTCGGCAAATTTGATGGAACTGCCGTTTAGGGAATTTGATATTGTTTTGGGCATGGATTGGTTAGTGGAACATCGTGCAAAGTTGGATTGTGCTGCTAAGCGAATGGTGTTGAGAACTTTGGATGATTGGGAGGTGGTTGTGTTAGGGGAGTAAAGGGATTATTTGTCTAATGTAATTTTGGCGTTAAAGGCCGAGAAGCTGACTCACAAAGGGTGCAAGGCGTTTCTAGCTTATGTAGGCACATCTAATTCTAAAAAACCTTCTGTTGTGGATGCTAGAACTGTCAAGGAATTTCCTGATATATTTCCTGAAGAGCTTCTTGTGTTGCCTCCCGACCGTGAGGTTGAATTTGTTATTGGACTCCTACCCGGAACAACCCTAGTGTCTATAGCTCCATATAGGATGGCACCAAAGGAGATGATGGAGCTAAAGGCTCAAATTCAAGAGCTGCTGGATAGAGGATTCATTCGACTGAGTGTGTCTCCATGGTGGGCACTGGTGTTGTTTGTGAAAAAGAAGGATGGATCCATGCGCATGTGTATTGATTATCGACAACTGAATAAACTGACTATCAAGAAAAGTACCATTTACCGAGAATAGATGATATGTTTGATCAGTTACGAGGAGCTTCAGTGTTTTTCAAAATAGATCTGCAGTCTGGATATCATCAGCTAAAGGTTAAGGAAGCAGATGTGTACAAAACAGCTTTTAGGACTCGTTATGGTCACTACGAGTTCATAGTAATGCCATTTGGGTTAACGAATGCGCCAGCTGCTTTTATGGACATGATGAACCGGGTGTTTCAACCCTATTTAGATCAGTTTGTAGTAGTTTTCATAGATGATATTTTGGTGTATTCAAGAACCGAAGAGGATCATGATGTACATCTTTATATGGTTCTGTAAATTTTAAGGGAGAAGCAGTTGTTTGCGAAATTCAGCAAGTGTGATTTCTAACTGCGGGAGGTGACGTTTTTAGGTCACGTGGTGTCTGCCGAGGGGATTAGGGTTGATCCTCAAAAAATCGAGGCCATATTTGATTTGAAACCACCAAAGACTGTATCAGAGATTCGAAGCTTTCTAGGTTTGGCTGGTTATTATAGACGATTTGTGGAAGGGTTTTAACTGATTGCTTCACCCCTGACTAAGTTGTTGTGATAAGGGGTGTCGTTTGTTTGAACTGGAAAACAGCAAGAGAGTTTTGAGAAACTGAAGAAGGTGCTAACTGAAGCTCCTGTACTGATGCAGCCAGAGTCGGGGAAGGATTTTACTGTTTATAGTGATGCATCTCATGTGGGATTGGGTTATGTGCTGATGCAAGACGGAAATGTGGTTGCTTATGCATCCCTTCAACTTAAGCCTCACGAGGTGAATTATCCCACTCATGATTTGGAGTTAGCCGCAGTGGTCTTCGCACTAAAGATTTGGAGGCATTATTTGTATGGTGAAAGGACGACTATTTATACGGACCATAAGAGCCTCAAGTACCTCCTTACTCAAAAGGAGTTAAATCTTAGGCAACAAAGGTGGATTGAGTCTCAAAGACTATGACTGTTCAATTGAATACCACTCTGGTAAAGCTAACGTGGTAGCTGACGCACTGAGCCGTAGGGTGGTGTCTGATTTGAGAGCAATGTTTGCTCGTCTTAGCCTGTGCGATAATGGTAGTTTATTAGCGGAACTGCAAGTAAGACCAACTTGGACGGATCAAATTAAGGGGAAACAGTTGTTAGATGAGTCGTTTGTTCCTCGTTTTAGAGTAGTTGAGAAATGTGAGACTGTGGATTTTGGGTTGAACTGTGAGGGGGTATTATGTTTTCGAGGTAGAGTTTGTATGCCGAGAGATCATGATCTGAGGTAGTCTATTTTGCGTGAAGTGCATAATAGTCCATATGCGATGCATCCGAGGGGAAACAAATTATATCGAGACCTTCGTGAGTCGTATTGGTGGCGAGGGTTGAAACGTGAAGTTACGGAGTATGTGAGTCAGTGCCTGATTGCCAGCAAGTTAAGGCTGAGCATCAACTACCTTCTAGATTGTTGCAGCAAGTTAAAATTCCACTCTAGAAGTGGGAGAGGGTAACCATGGATTTTGTGAGTAGGATACCCTTGACGCCTACTAAAAAAGATTCAATTTGGGTGATTGTGGATCGGTTAACTAAGTCTGCTTATTTTGTACCGGTTCCCACTGACTATTCATTGCAGAAATTAGCTAAGTTGTATGTAGCTGAGATTGTAAGACTGCATGGAGTGCCAGTTTCTATCATATCAGACAGAGATCCTAGGTTCACATCCCGGTTCTAGAAGAAGCTACACGAGGCTTTGGGTACAAGACTGGATTTCAGTACGGCGTTTCACCCTCAGATAGATGGGCAGTCTGAAAGAGTGATTCAGATATTGGAAGACATGTTGAGAGGTTGTGTAATTGATTTCAGGGGCAGTTGGGAGGATTATTTTCCGTTGGCGAAATTTGCGTATAACAACAGCTACCAGTCTAGTATTCGGATGACACTGTATGAGGAGTTATACGATCGTAGATGTCGTACTCCTACTTGTTAGACTGAGTTAAGGGAGCGGCGGATTTTGGGGCCAGAATTAATTTCTGATACAGAGGACAAGGTAAAACTAATTCGAGACCGGTTCAAAGAAGCATCTGGTAGACAGAAGTCTTATGCGTCGAGTACGCTATGGGAGATTATGACTTTCTTAAAGTGTCATTGTGGAAGAAAATATTGAGGTTTGGGTGGAAGTGTAAGCTTAGCCCTAGATTTATTGGGCCTTACCAAAAACTTAAGCGTGTGGGACCAGTCGCGTATCAGCTAGAGTTGCCTCCAGAACTGGATAGAATACATGATGTGCTTCACGTTTCAATGCTTAGGCGGTACCGTTCTGATCCCTCGCATATCGTACCAATTGAGGAAATTGAAGTTAGGCCTAATTTATCTATCGAGGAGGAACCAGTGTAGATATTGGCACATGATGTTAAAGTTTTGAGAAAAAAATCGGTTCCGCTAGTCAAAGTACTATGGCGCAATCACAGTGCAGAAGAGGCCAAGTGGGAGCCAGAATAGGCGATGCGACATCAGTACCCTCACTTGTTCTGACCAGTTAAATTTCGAGGCCAATATTTCTTTAAGGGGGGTAGAGTTGTAATGCCCCAAAATTTAAGGTCTGTAAGTTTGTTTGGTTTAACTCTTTTTGCATGTTTGGTGTAGTGGATGAATGGTTTGGGTGTGTTTAGGGGTGTCAGGGAAGTTCTGGGGTCAGGTTTTGGCTCTCGCTAAATTCTTATTTTTTTCTCTCTTTAAGAAACCCTGGATGTTGGCACCTAGGCCATTTAATAAACGTGGTGGGTTGTTAACGCAAGAAAGCCTTGTGGCTTGGTGGCTTATGGCGTACTTTGGCTTCAGTGAGGGATGGGGTTCAAATCCCATGAACGGCAAGGGGTGTTATTTTTCTACTTGGGGGCGGCAAGAGTTTGTGGTGAATTCGAACTCTATTTTATGGGAGTTTGAACTGGTCTTGGTTGTTGGGAGAAGATTATGAAGGGATAAGGGGAGTGATATGGGGAGATTTTGAAGGAGTTGGTAAGGAGGACTATTTTCGGCATTTTTGTTTTGGTGTAGGAGCCAAATTTTACTTCTTCTATTTTCGGGTTTTTTCTCTTTTGGTGCATTTTGGGGTATTATATTTCCTTATGCCGAATCTTCCCTCTCTTCTCAGCCTTAGCCGATTATTGATTTCCCGAATACTTCTTCTTCCTACTTTGCTTTGCTACACTTCACTTTGATCGCTTAACTCCACTTTTTCCTCACCCATTCAATTGGTTTGGCCGAACATCTTCTTGATCTTTACTCATCTCTTGCTTGCTCGTGGTTTTACGTTTTATTTCTTAGATTCTTAGCTGAATACTCTCATAGCTAACCGAAACTCTCCCTGTTGGATTAGGGTAAGTTTACTCTTAGTTTGCCGAATCCTAGCAATAGCCGAACCTTGCTATTGTTCATCTGTATGTGTGTTGTGGTTGTGCTACTTCTCTTTCTAGCCTATTCTATGTTGGTCTTTCACTTAATCTCCTTCTTTATTGGCTTGCGCTAAGAGGGTCTTCTTGGCATCAAGTGCTCAACAGTGGTGTTTGCTAGGATAGGCCGAATATCGCTACTTCCTTCTCTTAGTCTCTGTTTTTGTAAGTAGTTCTCAGGGTTTAAGTGGATTATGTCTAGGTTGGGTACTAAGGTGGTTCTGGATGTTAATGCAGATTGCTGCTGACTAGGGTGTGAAGGAAGGTTGAGGGTGGTTTGACCCCTACTTGGGCTATCAAGGTAAGCGACACATTATGTACTGTGTAAAGGGTTCCTTTTCTTGTTTGATTAACCCAAATGACTAAACTGCTTGTGGGATGTTGTGTTGGTCAAGATGGGACGTGTGAAGTGCGTAGGTTTCTTATCCAATCAGGTGTGCAATCGTACACCTAACCTTATATACTGTCAGACAATAATGCGGGTGTGAACCCACACCAAGACTGTGTAAATCGGCATAAGACGAAAAGTCGGAACTCCGATATTTGAGGCCCCACGAGCATCCGAACGCTCATGGGGAAAAACTAAGGCCGCTAGTCATGAGTGTCGGTTTGCAAAGACCACGGTGTGTGATTTCGGGGTAAGAGGCTGTTATGGGTCTTGTTGGGCCATGTGGGCCTCTTGAGTTGAGTGAGGCTTTGGGGCCATTTCACTATTTTGGCTATATAGAGTGTTTGGGTCGTTTGAGACGATTGTAGGCCTGTTAAGGGTCGTCATAGATACCAAGACCCCCAAAAGTTGATAAATGACTGAAATTCCCTGAGAAGTAGAGATGACTATTGTACCCAAAGGTAGGTTGATAGGTTGAAGGTTGTTGTAAGGATGTTGCATCTATATATATATGGAAATTGTGCATACATGCCGTATTATGTCATGACATTCTGCATTGGGGTTGGGTTTTATCATTGGGGATGTACTGCATTAGTGGCCTTGCCACATTCTACCGTTCTAGTGGCCTTGCCACGCATTCTGACATTAGTGGCTACGCCACGATTATTACATTTAGCAGCTCTGTTACGTCATTTCTAGCAGCTTGGCTGTGACACTTGTATGCTGGCTGGGTGGGTCGATCTATTCCCCACATGGTGTGTTGGATGGTACGGGAGGTGTGATGGATGGATTGGGTTGGGTTGCATATCTGTGACGCGTCTATTGTTACGGGTTTTGGCCCACTTTGCTACCGTATAGGGCTTAGGCCCAGATGACACTGTACTGCATAGGGCTCAGGCCCGAACCGTATTGTATGCACTGAGTGCTATTGGATTGGTAGGGGATTACACACTGAGTTTTGTAAACTCACCCTTTCAGTTTGACTGTGCAGGTAATCCCCAGCCGTAGGCTATTTGGAGCTGTGAGGGATTCGGAGGTGGCCACATGTTCGTTGGTTATTGAGATTTGTTGTTTTCTTTTTACGTTTTTATTGATGATTTTATATCTGGGTTTTATTGTTGTAATAAGGCCATTCATGGGTTTTAATTTTTAATTGGGCTTTGGATTATATATTTTTAAACTACTAATCTAGGTAAAGACGAGTTTTTAAAACAATTATTATTTTCTAAGACACGCGTTTTAAACTTCATCGACTTAAAAAGCTTTCGCGTTTTTAAATCAATTTGTTATAACACTGATGGTTAATAAGATAAACATTTTGACGAGAACTTCTGTTATTTAATAATAAAAGGATTTAAATTCACTACAGAAAAATTGACTTTTAGCGGTGTTTTTTAAGGTCTTTAGCGGCGCTTTTAAGCGCCACTAAAACTATTTGCGATGTTTTTACAAGCGCCGCAAAAAACGCCGCTATAGACGGCGCCACTAAAGTTTGTGGCGTTTATTTAAAAAAAACGCCGCTAAAGGTCAAGACCTTTAGCGGCGTGTGACAGCCCAAAATAGACCCTAGCCGGAATGTGGTTTCGGGACCACAAAACCGAGGCATAAAAATAATTAAAAATTTATTTTGATACCTATAATATGTGTGTGCTCATGTATGACATTTTATGATGATTGATTTAGTGTTATAAAGGTGAATTTCACTAGAAAGGACTTGTGAGAAAACTTAGAAATGAGATAGGCAAATGTTGAAGTGGCCTATTGATGCACACTAGGAAATATTGTCCTTGCATGTCAAATTCCCCAAATTTGACTATAATGGCCGCCAAGGTGGGTATGATGGGCAAGGAAAACATGTTTCCAACATGTTTGGCTAGTGAGTCATGTAGGAAGTATTATAATAAAATAAGCATAAAAAATGAAAAAAAAAAAGAGAATGATGAGCTTGGATGCCCCTTTGCCGTGAGTTGAGAAAGAAGGAAGAAAAAAATTTGTTGTGTTCATCCATTTTTACTTCTTGGCCGAAAATACTAAGGAAAAAGGGGGAGGATTTTTGCTTCATGCTTGGTTTAGAAGAGATCTAGAAGGAGATTTGGCTAAATTGGCATCAAGATTAAGGTATGTATGAGGTTGTGTTAGGAGTTTCATGCATGTTTTGGTTGCTAACTTGATGTGCATGTTAGCCATGGCTCAAATCTTTGTTATGCCATGGAAATGGTATTTGGTCAAAGTTGTTATGGTGATAAAGCCATTGCATGCTAAGTGTGAAGCTTGATGATGATGCATGCAATGATGGATTGTCTACTCTTGAGTAAGATTTTGAGTTTTCTTTTTGTGTTTAACCATGATTGAAGTTGAAAGGAGCATGATTGTCATATTCGGCCATGATGCATTCATGAGCATGGTTCATGCTTCTTGCATGTTAGTTAAAATTTGTATTTTGGATGGCTATGGACACCTTGAAATTGCCATGCTCATATATGTATATATATGTTTGCACATGATGTTTTGACTATGAAGTAAGTGATGAATATGTTTGTTTAAAGAAGAAGATGTTGAAGAATGCTTGTGAAATTGCAAGCACATTCGCCTAGCACACATATGAGTGCTTGATGTTATATTATAAGTTTTGAGCTACAATATGCAAAGCATTAACTAGTAAAATGCATGCTGTTTTTGTGTGGTATTAAGTGCATAATTGGCCTCAACATGGACATGTATATTCGGCCTAAGGTAGCCTATTGATGGCCTTAGCTTTTCCTTGAGGCTCGAATGAATTGTATTGAATTGCTTGATGTAGTATAAAATGTGCATGACCATTGTGTATTCAAGCTAAAGAGTGGCCATATGACCATTTAAACTCCTTGTCATATTCGCCATAAGCTAGCAAAATGAGGTTTTAATAAATTGAATTTGTTTGAATTAGCTCAAGAGCTAAGAGGGCCACAATTGGACAAGGGAAGGAAAAAGTGATCGAATAGCCGTAAAAGCCGTTCGACAACATCCGAGTAAGTCCTCAAGAAGTGACCTTAATTGAATTATGTGGAATGAAATATGGATGTATTGATTATTGATTTATGTGTGTATGAGTATTGAATGATACCGGGCTAAGTCCCAAGGCGATTATGCTAATGATTATAATTGTGTTTGAGCCTTAGTAACGAAAATGAAATATGTATGTCCAATGATTATTGATGTATGTGTGCATGAGAAATTGAATGATATCCGGGCTAAGCCGAAGACAATTATGCTGGAAATTACATCGGGTTAAGACCAAGGCAATTGTGCTAGTGGCTACATCCGGGCTAAGACCAGAAGGCATTCGTATGAGTCATTCTATCCGGGCTAAGACGAAGGCATTTGAGCACATGGTTATATCCGGTTATATTCGAAGAATCTTGGGCTGGAGGTGAGTGTTGGTTGCTGTAATAAATTCAATTAGTACACTCGAAAAGCCCAAAGAATAAGATGCGTTTATATGTGCATTGGAAAGTCGACATGTTTGAGCAACATTCGCTCAATCGACTAATGAATTTCAGTTATTGAATTGATTGATACTTTGTGAAAGTATATAATGATGAAGTGTGAAGTAAGAATGTGTATTAATGAAATGATGCATTTGGCTATGTGAATGTATTGCTGTAATTAGAGTTGATTATATTCCTTGAGACTTACTAAGCATAAAAATGCTTACCACGTTACTTTGGCTCTCTGTTTTATAGATTTCGCTCGATAGCAATCGGATTCGGGATCAATAAAGTCGAAGTCATCCACACTATCAACGCCTCTATTTTGGTATAAATTTTGGTTGAACTTTGAAATGGCATGTATAGGACTACCCCTTGTTCGTTTGAAAATGTGGTGATGTATATGTATACGGCCATGCGAAAATGGCTCGTAAAAGGAAGCATGATCTCAGACTATTTGTGGTTTGTATGTATATATATGGTGTCATGATGTGATTATGGATTGGAAACGGGAGTGTTGGTCACATGATCAGCCATTGGTATGGTTAAAATGATCATATATGAACCTATGTATGGCAAGGCTAGTTGGTTCATGGAGACTACAAAATAGGTAAGACCTACCTTAAAAACAGATGCTGCCAGCTGCAGTGACGTGAATGTGAAAAATCACCAAAATTTTTAGGAATGGTATTAAATAGTGAATAAGCTATGTAAATGAACCTTGATGAGTCTATTTTCATATGGAAGAAACGAAATGGTCATAGGAGTTACATGTTAAGAGATATTAAGGCTATTGTGAGACAGGGCCAGAACGGTTTCTGGGTCCCCTATCGCAACTTTAAAAATTTACTATAAATTATCCAGAAAGAATTAGGAGTCATGCCTTATATGTACAGATTCCATTTTGAGTCTAGTTTCAATAGAAAGAAACGGAACCAGTATTAAAGCCCTGTACAGAGAGATATTCAAGTTATAACGCGCGAAGGTCAGAGCAGTCGATCAATGTAACATGGGTGACTTTAACTAATAAACTGTACCAATTGGCCCGACCAAAAATTCTAGAAATAAATCCATGGATGGATATATGAGTCTAAATTCAGGGAAAATTTACGAAACCAGTTTCCGAGTTTTGAAACTCGAGATATGATTTTTAAGGCGACAGTGACGCAGTTTTCCAGCCTGATTGGAAATGTCAAATTGGTGGGCAAAACATGTGAACTTGGCTTGTTAACCCCTCGTGTCCGACACCGGCGATGGTCTCGGGTTCGGGGTGTTACAATTTTATTGGTATCAGAGCCACAGTTTAGTCGATTCTAGGACTACCGTGATGTGTTTGGGGTCTAGCTATACATGCCATTAAATGATGAATCGATAGTGTGGTGATTTCGACAATTTGACTTTGTGTTTGTTTATAGCAATGGATCCGATCCCAGCCGAGTGATAGCTGATGATGTGGAGAGTGTGGCGCTGCTCAGCGCAAGGGATAGCGCCGGACTCTCAACCTATGGCCAGCAATCCGAATGATGAGGCTAGGCAAGCCTTTTATAGTGTGATGAGCGAATGGTTTAATCAATACATTCGAACTAACACTACTGTTCCACAACCTCCATTCCCGACAAATGCAACCCCGCACCTACAATACCTCCGGTGACTGACCAAATAAGGTCAAGTAAGCCCCAATCGATAGGATTGAAAACATGGGGCCACTGAATTTAAGGCTACGGATGATGATGATGCCGAGCGAGCTGAATTTTGGTTGGATAACACTATCCGGTGCTTGATGAGCTATCTGTACACCGATGAGTGCTTAAAGTGTACCATCTCCTTGCTACGTGAGTCCGCCTACTATTGGTGGAGTACTCGACTTTTGTGGTGCCTAGAGAGCAAGTGACTTGGGAATTCTTTCAAACCGAGTTAGAAAAAAGTATATCGATCGAGATTCATCGACCAAAAGCGGAGGGAATTTCTTGATCTTAAGCAAGGTTCTATGTCCGTTATGACTACGAACTAAAGTTTGTGAGGCTTAGCAGACGCTGCGAGAATGCATTTCGTCCGAAGCTATTATGTGTAAACGCCGAGGATGGGCTGAATGATGATATAAGGATGTTTGTTGGCATTCTCGAGATACGAGAGTTCGTAGTACTTGTTGAGCGAGCTTGTAAAGCGAAGAGCTTAGAAAGGAGAAACAAAAAGCTGATGGGGGGCGGAGAATTCGAAAGAGGTCCTCGGAAAGTCTCTTCAACAAGCATCGAAGAGATTTGAGATGATGTGAGCCGGTCTAGAGGCGTTTGGGCTTTTCTAGACGAGGACGCGATCGACCCCTGTGACCACACGAGTCACTTCGATCGCGATGGTGGAAATGATCACGAGAGAGGCGAGTGTCTACATTGTGGCAAATGGCATTCGGGAGCTGTTGGTTTCGTGATCGCTCTGTTATAAGTGTGGATCGGCCGACCACTTTATGAAGGATTGCCCGAGGATGCATGAGCAGAATGTAAGTCGAGTGCAAACCGGGTGCTACCATCGCCGAGGTAGGCCACCTAGAAATATGGGCAATGTCGTTGGCGGTCGAGAGGATCTAGAGATGCTACCATCGGATCCGAGGCTCGTGCTCTGCTAGGACTTATGCCATACGCCGCACGCAAGGATGCTACCTCTCCAGATGTTATTACCGGTACTTTCGCTCTTTTCAATACAAATGTGATATCTTTGATTGACCCTGGTTCTACTCATTCATATATATGTGAAACCTTAGCATCGAGAAGACTTTGCCTATTGAGTCTCTGAGTTTGTAATTCGGGTGTCAAACCCCTTGGGTCATTACGTGCTTGTCAACAAAGTGTGCAAGAAAAGTCCCCTAGTGTTCCGAGGTTCTTGTTTTCCGACGGACTTGATGCTTTTTCCGTTCGATGAGTTCGACGTTATTCTTGGTTTGGATTGGTTGACCATGCACGATGCGGTTGTAAATTGCAAGAGCAAGACTATCGATTTGAGGTGCGCGAATAATGAAATAATTCGGGTTGAGTCTACGGACTTAAAGGGTTGCCATTTGTAATATCGGCAATGTTGGCCCGAAAATATGTAAGAAAAGTGCGAAGCGTACCTTGCGTGCGTGCTTTCGATGACAAGGAATCGGAAAAGAAACCGAATCTGTGTCGGTGGTTTGTGAATACCGGATGTTTTCCACGAAGAATTGCGGGTTTACCACTGTTCGGAAATAGAATTTGGCATCGAATTGGTGCACGGTACCACTCAATTTCGATAGCTCCGTATCGTATGGCACCAACGAATTAAAGGATTTGAAAGCTCGGTTGCAAGAATTGGTGGATAGAGGTTTTGCTCGTCCGAGTTGTTCGCCTTGGGTGCGCCGGTGTTGTTTGTGAAAAGAAGGATGGAACCATGCGGTTGCGTGATCGACTATCGTCGACAATAAAGCGGCGATAAAGAACAAATATCCGTTACCACGTATCGATGACTTGTTCGATCAAGCTGAAGGGGCCTCGGTGTTCTCGAAAATAGATTTGAGATTGGGCTATTATCAATTGCGAATCCGAGATTGGACGTACCCAAGGCGCCTTCGAACAAGATATGGTCACTATGAGTTCCTAGTGATGCCGTTTGGGCTCACTAATGCCCCTGCAGATTTATGGATTTAATGAATCGGATCTTGAGACCATATTTGGATCGATTAGTAGTCGTGTTCATTGATGACATCTTGGTCTATTCAAGAAATGAGGCCGAACATCTTTGAACACTGCGGTTAGTCTTTGCAAATTTTACGGGATAAGCAATTATATGCTAAGTTCAGCAAGTGTGAGTTACGGTTAGAGAGGTTAGCTTCTTGGGTCATGTGGTATCTGCATCGGTATTCGAGTCGACCGAATAAAATTTCAGCCATACTTAATTGGAAGCCTCCGAGAAATATTACTGAGGTTCGGAGCTTTTTGGGGCTTGCCGGTTATTACCGACGATTTGTAAAAGGCTTCTCAACGATAGCCACGCCGATGATGAAGCTACTCCAAAAGGATGTTAAGTTCGAATGGACGGAGAAATGCCAAAAAGTTTCGATCAAGCGAAAACTTATTTGGTGAAGCCCCAATTCTAGTGCAACCCGAGTCAAGCAAAGAGTTTGTCATCTATAGCGACGCCTCCTACTTGGGTTAGGTTGTGTATTGATGCAAGAAGGTCGAGTTGTGGCCTGCGCGTCGAGGCAATTAAAGCCACATGAGAAAAATTATCCGACTCATGATCTCGAATTGGCGCCATCGTGTTCGCCTTAAAGATATGGCGACATTACTTATTTGGTGAAAGGTGCCATGTGTACTCGGATCACAAAAGTCTCAAATATTTGATGACCCAAAGAGACTTAAATCTGCGACAAAGACGTTGGCTCGAGTTGTTAAAGGATTATGAGCTGATCATTGACTATCACCGGGAAAGGCGAATGTGGTTGCGGATGCCTTGAGTCGTAAATCATTATTCGCTTCTGAGCGATGAGCGTGCACTTATGCATTCGATCCGATAGTGTATTAGTAGCTGAATTGAAAGCCAAACCATCGTTGATACATCAAATTCGAGAAGCTCGAAAGTCGACGACGAGTTGGCGCAAAGCGGCCGAGTGTGTGCGAACAAGGACTCGAATTTCAAATCGATGATGACGATTGTTTGAGGTTCAAAAGTCGTCTGTGTTCCAAAGAATTGAACTCATTTCGATAATTCTGAATGAAGCCCATTGTAGCCGAATGGCAATCCACCCGGGAGTCGAAGATGTACAATGATTTGAAACGTCGGTTTTGGTGGCATGGTATGAAGCGAGACATCTCCGACTTTGTTTGAGATGTTTAATATGTCAACAAGTGAAAGCGGAACATCGGTGCCTTGAGGATTACTTGACCAATCACGATACCCGAGTGGAAATGGGATCGAGTCACGATGGACTTTGTATCCGGACCGCCATTGTCGCAAGTAAGAAGGATGCGGTTTGGGTCGTGGTAGATCGATTGACTAAGTCGGCCCACTTTGTCCCCGTGACGCACGGATTTTTCAATGGACAAATTAGCCGAATTGTGCGTTTCTCAGTTGTGAGATTACACGGGTGCCTATTTCCATCGTGTCGGATAGAGATCTGAGATTTACCTCGCGATTTTGGAAAAAGTTGCAAGAAGCTTTGGGTACCAAGTTGCATTTCAAGACCGCCTTTTACCCCCAAAGCGATGGTCAATCCGGCGGATAATTCGGATACTTGAGGATATGTTAAGATGTTGCGTCCTCGAGTTTAGTGGTTCATGGGAGCGGTATTTGCCGTTGATTGAATTCGCTTACAACAACGACTTTCAATCAAGTATTAAGATGGCACCCTACGAGGCCTTATGCGGTCGTAAATGCCGTACACCATTGTTTTGGATTGAGCTCGGTGAAAGCAAGATTTTGGGTGGATTTGATTAGGGATCTGAATGAAAGTGAAAGTAATCCGTGAAAGTCGAAGATAGCCTCCGATAGTCGGAAGTCGACGCGGATCTGAAGCGTAAGGATATCGAGTATCGGTGGGTGATAAAGTGTTTCTCAAGGTATTGCCTTGGAAAAAGATACTCAGATTTGGCCGTAAGGGCAAGTTGAGCCCGAGGTTCATTGTGCCATATGAGATATCCGAGCGAGTCGATCCAGTGGCATATCGTTTGATTTTGCCCCCTGAACTCGAAAGGGTTCACGATGTCTTTCATGTTTCAATGCTTCGACGCTATAGATCCGATCCATCGCACGTGATTAGTCCATCAGAAATTGAAATTCAAGCTAATATGAGTTATGAGGAAGAACCGATTCGTATCCTATCACGAGAAGTGAAAGAGTTCGAAACAAGCGGGTTCCGCTAGTGAAAGTGTTATGGCTCAAGCGGGATAGAAGAAGCTACTTGGGAGACCGAGAACTCTATGAAAGAGCGATATCCAAACCTATTTACGGTAAGATTTTGGGACGAAAATTTCTTAAGTGGGGAGAGTTGTGACAGCCCAAAATAGACCCTAGCGGAATGTGGTTTCGGGACCACAAAACCGAGGCATAAAAATAATTAAAATTTATTTTGATACCTATAATATGTGTGTGCTCATGTATGACATTTTATGATGATTGATTTAGTGTTATAAAGGTGAATTTCACTAGAAAGGACTTGTGTGAGAAAACTTAGAAATGAGATAGGCAAATGTTGAAGTGGCCTATTGATGCACACTAGGAAATATTGTCCTTGCATGTCAAATTCCCCAAATTTGACTATAATGGCCGCCAAGGTGGGTATGATGGGCAAGGAAAACATGTTTCCAACATGTTTGGCTAGTGAGTCATGTAGGAAGTATTATAATAAAAATAAGCATAAAAAATGAAAAAAAAAGAGAATGATGAGCTTGGATGCCCCTTGCCGTGAGTTGAGAAAGAAGGAAGAAAAAATTTGTTGTGTTCATCCATTTTTACTTCTTGGCGAAAATACTAAGGAAAAGGGGAGGATTTTTGCTTCATGCTTGGTTTAGAAGAGATCTAGAAGGAGATTTGGCTAAATTGGCATCAAGATTAAGGTATGTATGAGGTTGTGTTAGGAGTTTCATGCATGTTTTGGTTGCTAACTTGATGTGCATGTTAGCCATGGCTCAAATCTTTGTTATGCCATGGAAATGGTATTTGGCCAAAGTTGTTATGGTGATAAAGCCATTGCATGCTAAGTGTGAAGCTTGATGATGATGCATGCAATGATGGATTGTCTACTCTTGAGTAAGATTTTGAGTTTTCTTTTGTGTTTAACCATGATTGAAGTTGAAAGGAGCATGATTGTCATATTCGCCATGATGCATTCATGAGCATGGTTCATGCTTCTTGCATGTTAGTTAAAATTTGTATTTTGGATGGCTATGGACACCTTGAAATTCGCCATGCTCATATATGTATATATATGTTTGCACATGATGTTTTGACTATGAAGTAAGTGATGAATATGTTTGTTTAAAGAAGAAGATGTTGAAGAATGCTTGTGAAATTGCAAGCACATTCGCCTAGCACACATATGAGTGCTTGATGTTATATTATAAGTTTTGAGCTACAATATGCAAAGCATTAACTAGTAAAATGCATGCTGTTTTTGTGTGGTATTAAGTGCATAATTGGCCTCAACATGGACATGTATATTCGCCTAAGGTAGCCTATTGATGGCCTTAGCTTTTCCTTGAGGCTCGAATGAATTGTATTGAATTGCTTGATGTAGTATAAAATGTGCATGACCATTGTGTATTCAAGCTAAAGAGTGGCCATATGACCATTTAAACTCCTTGTCATATTCGCCATAAGCTAGCACAATGAGGTTTTAATAAATTGAATTTGTTTGAATTAGCTCAAGAGCTAAGAGGGCATAATTGGACAAGGGAAGGAAAAAGTGATCGAATAGCCGTAAAAGCCGTTCGACAACATCCGAGGTAAGTCCTCAAGAAGTGACCTTAATTGAATTATGTGGAATGAAATATGGATGTATTGATTATTGATTTATGTGTGTATGAGTATTGAATGATACCGGGCTAAGTCCAAGGCGATTATGCTAATGATTATAATTGTGTTTGAGCCTTAGTAACGAAAATGAAATATGTATGTCCAATGATTATTGATGTATGTGTGCATGAGAAATTGAATGATATCCGGGCTAAGCCGAAGACAATTATGCTGGAAATTACATCCAGGTTAAGACCGAAGGCAATTGTGCTAGTGGCTACATCCGGGCTAAGACCCAAGGCATTCGTATGAGTCATTCTATCGGGCTAAGACCGAAGGCATTTGAGCACATGGTTATATCCGGTTATATTCGAAGAATCTTGGGCTGGAGGTGAGTGTTGGTTGCTGTAATAAATTCAATTAGTACACTCGAAAAGCCCAAAGAATAAGGTATGCGTTTATATGTGCATTGGAAAGTCGACATGTTTGAGCAACATTCGCTCAATCGACTAATGAATTTCAGTTATTGAATTGATTGATACTTTGTGAAAGTATATAATGATGAAGTGTGAAGTAAGAATGTGTATTAATGAAATGATGCATTTGGCTATGTGAATGTATTGCTGTAATTAGAGTTGATTATATTCCTTGAGACTTACTAAGCATAAAAATGCTTACCCCGTTACTTTGGCTCTCTGTTTTATAGATTTCGCTCGATAGCAATCGGATTCGGGATCAATAAAGTCGAAGTCATCCACACTATCAACGCCTCTATTTTGGTATAAATTTTGGTTGAACTTTGAAATGGCATGTATAGGACTACCCCTTGTTCGTTTGAAAATGTGGTGATGTATATGTATACGGCCATGCGAAAATGGCTCGTAAAAGGAAGCATGATCTTAGACTATTTGTGGTTTGTATGTATATATATGGTGTCATGATGTGATTATGGATTGGAAACGGGAGTGTTGGTCACATGATCAGCCATTGGTATGGTTAAAATGATCATATATGAACCTATGTATGGCAAGGCTAGTTGGTTCATGGAGACTACAAAATAGGTAAGACCTACCTTAAAAACAGATGCTGCCAGCTGCAGTGACGTGAATGTGAAAAATCACCAAAATTTTTAGGAATGGTATTAAATAGTGAATAAGATATGTAAATGAACCTTGATGAGTCTATTTTCATATGGAAGAAACGAAATGGTCATAGGAGTTACATGTTAAGAGATATTAAGGCTATTGTGAGACAGGGCCAGAACGGTTTCTGGGTCCCCTGTCACAACTTTAAAAATTTACTATAAATTATCCAGAAAGAATTAGGAGTCATGCCTTATATGTACAGATTCCATTTTGAGTCTAGTTTCAATAGAAAGAAACGGAACCAGTATTAAAGCCCTTTACAGAGAGATATTCAAGTTATAACGCGCGAAGGTCAGAGCAGTCGATCAATGTAACATGGGTGACTTTAACTAATAAACTGTACCAATTGGCCTGACCAAAATTCTAGAAATAAATCCATGGATGGATATATGAGTCTAAATTCAGGAAAATTTCTGAAACCAGTTTCGAGTTTTGAAACTCGAGATATGATTTTAAGGAGACAGTGACGCAGTTTTCCAGCCTGACTGGAAATGTCAAATTAGTGGGCAAAACATGTGAACTTGGCTTGTTAACCCTCGTGTTCGATAACGGCGATGGTCTCGGGTTCGGGGTGTTACACGGTGCTTTTCCATAAACGCAGCTAAAATCATAACCTTTAGCGGCACTTTTTTGAAAACGCCACTAAAGAACATATCTTTTAAAAATTTTATTAAATAATATTTATTTTATGATAAATATTATATTATGTTTTATTTTGAAATTTGAACTTTAAACTATATACTTTTAAGGATAAATAAAAATATTAATTAAATTAAATTTTCTATTAAAATTTTAACTTTAAAACTAAAATTTAAATTTAGAATTTAAATATTATGTTTAAATAATAGAAGCTACAAAACTAGTAATAATTAACACTACAAAACTCGTAATAATTAACCATCATGGTTAAAGAAGCTAGTACACAAGGTAGCTACAAAACCCTATTTCCATAACAAAAAATTCAAGTTCCAACTAAGATGAATGACCATGAAATGCAACATTAAATAACATTCCACTTGAAGAAGTAATAAGCCTCGTCTTTTCTAGCTTGAAAAGATTGAATCCTCTGCCGCACCTTCAATATCTAAAGGATGCAAAACCAAATGATCAGATACATCGTCACTTTGACAGATAAATCTAGTTATAATCTATTATCCACACTGAGGTGATTCTACACTCTAGAGTTTGATATTAAGAGGACACAAACATTTTCTGGTGGTTTTACAATATAATTCAACACAATTTGATTTCATATCTAGAGGACATTAATAGAAACTCATACTGATGGTTGTTATTCTAGTTTAAGAGATATAAACTTCCATAAAACCCAAAAATCATATGGATTCATGTAAAAAGCATATGGTAAATGCTAATAGAATTAGTTAAAATATTGCATGATGTCTGCTAATGAAAAAGAGGATATCCTTAACATCATTTTAAAGATCAGCCAGCATGCAATAGAGCACATAATGGAGCACAAAACTTATAGTGAAGGTAGAAAAGATATACCTCTGATGATTCTGGTAGAAATTGTCCAATTGGTAGTAGAAATAGATAGGCTTCTTCATTCGCTTCTTAACCTAGTAAAAGAAACAAGAGAACATTTAACAGTGTTGAAGTCCACTTTTTTTAGAATATCTATGACTACTTCACTCATTTTACATGTTTTTTCTTTTTTTTTTTTTTTATTTTACAAACTACGTACTTATTGGAAGGAACAATTGATATTCAAAGTACTAAAGTTGGTATAAACTAGTAAATTTTGCTTATAAAAGTAGACTGCAAATCCCATCAAACTCCAATGTTCAACCCCAGTTCCTAACTATCTCCCTTCGTTGCACACTCCTAACAAAATTTTTGCAAAACCAACATTAATTCATCCAAATTTAGACACTCTATTCATAAATTCAATTTTAACCTTAACTTGCGTATGTATTTAAAATTTGGTCCAATATGTTAAGTTGATTAAAGTTCTTTTCTATGAAAAGATAATGTAAAAAGATTGCAAATGTTTATAAATGCCAGATAAATTTATATTTTTTTTCTTGTACTCCTTCCATGATTACTATTATTCGCAAAGGTTGCTTGTAATAAGAAAACTAGAGTAAGGAACCAAGAAAAGGAAGGAAAAATATTCTTACTCCCATGGAATATCGCCTGCAATCAGCCATTCTCCTTCTTTGTCCTGGTAGGTGAGAATATAATCATCTTCATCACATTTTTTGTCTGTTCATGACAGGAAAAAGAAAAAATCAAGCTGAATATTGAGATTTTTGGTATTCTTTTAACTTTTGAGGAATTTATGTATATAATCAATGACTTTACCTTTGGCAAACATGGTGATCAAGGAGTTGGTATGTGATTGATAGGAGTGATAAAGCTTTATATCAATCTTTCTTGTTTTTGGTATTCTGTTCTTGCGGTGCTTTGTCCTACATATGGAACAAATCAAGAAAGCTCAAGTTCATAATTTCATATATATGCTACTTAATATTCAAGACAGTAAAAAAATCGAAAACATTATATATATTTCTTGTTAGTTCATTAATATTAAACAACTCGGCTTTATTATATCTGTAATTTAAAATTGGACTTAATGGCAGCAGGTGAAACAAGAAACATATTTTGTTAAGCGTCATTATAAACCAACGTGCTTTAACATATAATAATAATAATAATAATAATAATTGTTACCAATATTCTAACTATATCGTACAAAAATTATTTATATACATATATATTCATGGGACTTTCCTATTTCATATAAATTGATATGAATTAATAAAAAGGATGAGAAACAATTGCTTGCCACGGATCGATAGATGTCACTTCAACAATAATCATTGTTTACACTTGAAAACTCTAGCATAAACAATCGCAACAAATTATTACAAGTTTTGTTAAAATAAATAAATAAACAGATAGGCAAATATGATACAGAGACACTACCACACAATTCACTAAAGCCCTTAAAGATTCACATATTATAAACATCACCGTCACGTGAATTTCCTCAAGTTCCTTGCTGCCGGAACTTATCAAGTTTGTCTCTCAAATCACTGTCGAGAGCATCGAATCATAATAAACATATTAATGATAATTAATGAAAAAAATAAAAAAGTGACAAATAAGGAGGAAGGTCCAAGCGATGCTACAATTCTAATTAAGCTCACTTGACCTAACATAATTACACTCCATCTTCTTTTTAATCATAATTAGATAGATATTCTATTGGACAAAAGACAAATGGCTTAAGCCTATGTTAAACAAACAATACAATGTCCGAGAAAGACAGAGGAGACTACCAAGATCCTTGTAGCGTTCGAGAAATAGCCTCATTTAAGTCACAGACAATTTTGAACTCCTCCGAATCGAGACAAAGTGACCACTTGGCCGGAAAATTAATTAAGGTAAGCGCATTCAGAAACAAAAATCTCATGCAATTTTAATGAATCTAATTCTATCAAGAAGAAAGCAAATGCAATCTCCAAAGGATTCCAAGACTAATCGGTCCGATTCGGCATGTGGTAAAACATCTGAAGTCGTGGACTGTGCGGACAACTTCCCGATTCAATCACTCACATTCCATCACTATATGCCAAGTACTTATTCACTTGTATAGGAACACGCATGCAGCAGTCGGTATGGTTCAAAGGTCATCGTTCTAAAAAGGCTTTCACATTCTTATGGAGAGTGTAATCATCCACAAAGTAAACAAAAAAAAAGGGCATATAATACTTTATGTAAACCATATTTCACATAACAATATCTAGTTTAGGTGGACAAGAAAACCAAAAGAAAGGAAGGGGAAAAGCAACCTGAGGTCAATGAGAAAGCATATGAATGCTTCTATAATCTGTACAGTGGATACAGCATTCCTGCAATCAGATCGATAACTCAATTTACAGTCCACCAGGGGGAGAATTTTACGAATATTTGGCTAGAACAAGGATTATTTGGTTTCAATTACTCATAGGCTTACAATCTTAAACAATTAATTTACACTATTTTGAACAAAAAGAAAAAAAGAAAAGAAGCTAGGTTGATTGCTTTGTTCTTGAATCAATACCTTCACAATCCACAAATACCATGGATCAAATCCAATTCTAATTACCCAAAATCAGGAAAATCGTTTCCAGTAAATCAAATCAGCAGATTCAAAGATAATAAAACTAAAAAAAAAATCAATTACTCAAAATTGAATTAAAACACATTTCAATATCGGATTCATAAGAGGAAAAAGAAAAGAATACCTGAAGTGATTTGACTTTCATTTTCAATGCAACTACACATTTGGCATTGCAATACACAACATAATAGTTAGAGCAAAATAGACTATTAGAAACAAAGAAAAGGCCACACTTGCTTGAAGAGATATTGCAAGATTTTGGAAATTTTCCCAGAAAAAATAAAGAAAGTAAACTTACTGTGATTCTTGGGTTTTGATTGATTCCTTTATTGAGTCCTCCATAAGAGAAACTATCCATGTCGATAACGAAGCTATCGTGTTTATCAACTGCGTATTGAAACCCACCTATATGATCCAAACGAGATTTTTGTGTTGAAATCTCATTGAAGATGCCAAATCCTATCCCCAAATTCGAAGATAAATTTTTTTCAAGGATTTATATTAGAAATGAAACGATAGATTATGATGATGAAAAAATGAAGAAAACCCAGAGAGATTATACTTACCAACTTGGGATTTTCCGTCAAGTCCAACATTTTCTCGGGAAAATGAAACGAAGAGGTGGTGAAGAAAATCTTCCAAACACGAATAAAATATTTTCTTAGAAACCAAACAAATCTCATGATTTATACACAAAAGAACAAAGACTGATGCTTTTTTAAACTCCAAATCTTGTATTTGGGTATAAAGGTTGAAGCTTCAACTGATATATGTTGCAGAGAGATTTAAAATAAAAAACACATAGAAATCAATGAAGGAAGGAAAGTTGAAATGGGTTAAGATGAAAGGAAAAAAATGATTTTAGGGGGGAAATTAGGGGTTTTGTGGGGAATTTTGGGGATAAAACGCGTGAGGAAGGAAAATGATTTTTTGCGTGTGGCATTTTACTTAAAAACGCCGCAAAAAATTATTGCATTTTGAATAAAACGACGTCGTTTTACTTTACTAAAAAATTTTTATTTTGTCTGTTAAAAATTATTAGTTACATGATTTTATAAAATATTTTTATTACTATTTTTATAAATTAGATTTTTATAAAAGAAAAAACTAAGTACTCTCAAAATAAATATCATATATTTTAATAAGAAAACAAATAATTAAATGGGTATAATTAATTATTAAGTTAGAATTATCCAATGTAAGCAATTAATCTCTCACATATCAAATTTTTATTAAAGATTGAGACGTTAAATATGATTTTATATTATTCTTTTCGATCTAATCTCCATTTTATTAGAGGTATTTCTTCAAAACTAAAATATAATTATTTTGCTAGATGTTAGATGTGGAATGATTTTAGTTTTGTATTTCATTTTATTTGTTATAAATTGGTCTTATTCAAAATAGATAGTTATCTATCCATATCAATTTGTTACTTTATTTTATTTATTTATCAATTTTTTAAATCTAATACTTTAATATATCAAATGGTTTAGATTAAATATTTTTAAATATAAAAGCATTAATTGATGGTATAAAATTTCATCATTTAACTAATCTCAACTAAAGCTTAAATTCGAACCATTTAATATATATAAAGTTTATCTATTATCTCTTAAATAATTTAAACTATAATCATAATTTTAATATATTAAAATTAATTTTATCTCTTTACAATTATATAAGAAATTATTTAATATATAAATTAAAAATACTTATTAATCCAAACCCTAGATTGCTAACCCTATCCCTTAAACCCTAAATCATAGAATATAACCCATAAACCCTAAACTCCTAACCTTAAACCCCAACCCTTAAACCATAAATCATAAACCCTAAACCCATAACCCATAAACCTTAAAATAGTAACTATTAAATCTTAAACCCTAAACCATATACACTAAACCCTAAACTATAATGATAATTAATTTTTCATTTTTAACAAATATTTTCTATATTTTTACTTTCAAATTTTTTCTACGTGTCATTATTTTTTTGAAAAATAAATTGCATTTTAATTAATATAAAGAAACAAGTTAAATAATAAATAGATAGATATATTTTTTGCGGCGTTTTTCAAAAGCACTGCTAAAACCTCGATCTATAGCGGTGTTTCTCCAAAAGCGCCGCTAAAAGCTTGACCTATAGTGGCGCTTCTCCAAAAGCGCAGCTAAAACCTCGACCTATAGCGGCGTTTTTCCAGAAGCGCCGCTAAAACCTCGACCTATAGCGGCGTTTTTCCAGAAGCGCCGCTAAAACCTCGACCTATAGCGGCGGTTTTCCAGAAGCGCCGCTAAAACCTCGATCTATAGCAGTGTTTGGACCAGAAACGCCGCTATTGCTCAGTTTTTAGCGACGTTTGGACCAAAAATGCCGCTATTGCTCAATTTTTTTGGCGTTTTATTGCAAACGCCGCTAATGTATAATATTTGCGGCGTTTTTTATCCAATCGCCGCTAAAGCCTTGTTTTCTTGTAGTGATTTTGTAACGTATTCTTATCGAAAGGATCAATTATCGAAAACCACTCTGATGTGGCACGCTAGATTTGGCCGTAACGTCTAGGCCGGGTCTGGTGTGTTACAGGTATCGTCGAGGATCATCACCACACTATCGAACTCTATTTTTGGTACCTTTTGAAAACGTGAATATTGAAGTATGGCATGTATAGGCTAGAAATGTTTGTATATATTTGGTAATGTGTATATCTAGGCATGTGATATGGCTTGGTTTTGGTTGTGTTTATAAATGACTTTTGTGTATAAGCTATGTTGATTTCAGTGCTTATAAGTGATGTTTTCTTCTGGAATTTCTCTGTGATATCATTCTATATGGGTTGTAATTTTCAAAAATTTTGTATAGTTCCATACTTTGAGATTTCGCTACCTTGGTTTTACTATGATTCTATGTGATTATCTACAAGAGATATTCTTTTGACGGAGATGAATATATAGCTATTATGATTATAATTTTTGGTTTGGTCATGGGAGTACAGTGGTATTGTCATCAGGTTTATAGAGGTTAAGTTTCTACATTTATTTCTATTGAAACCATATTTGATTTTCTTTTGTGTTCAAAATGTATTATTAATAGGTGGGATATTATCTATTTATATAGTTGAGACGTCGGTCTTATTATGGCATTATGATTTTTTTTTATCTGACGAAGGTGGCTTCAGTATAGTACAATGCTTCGATGATTAATTGTAACATCCCAAAATAGGGCCTAAACAGAACAGTGATTGTGAAACCACAAATCTTAGATAGAAAAGTTTATTCCAATTAATTTTTATAATTTACTGAGTGATTAGATGCATGTGTTAGAGTATCGATGGAAAATTTTATAGATAGCATGCTTAATTTGCCTACTAGGGCTTAATTGCAAAAGTTGATAAATATGAATTTTAGATGCTAAAGTTTTAATGAAGGGCATTTTAGTCATTTGTTAATTAAAAGATTACAAAAGGGAAAAAGATGGCAAAATGTGCCCATCTTTTCCATTAGGCCGAAATTTCAAGGGTTCTTCATAGCTATGGTTTTGTCAAGCTTCCAAGCTTCATAGTAAGTGATTCCAAGCTCCGTTTTTAATGTTCTTTACGTTTTTGAAGTCCCGGTAACTTGATTTAGCTTATTCTAGCAATAATTTAACCTAGGGTTCATATTTGGAAAAATACCCATAGGTGAAATGTGTTTATTTTGATGTTTTATGGTAGAATATGAAGCTTGAAATTATGTTAAATGACTTGAGCTAAGCGATTTTAAGCAAAAACGAGTAAAACGACATAATCGGTAAAAATACCTAATGGTCATAAGTACATGTTAGAGTGGGAATTTGATGTTGCCGTAGGTAAATAAATGATCAGCATGTCATGAAACATAAGAATTAGGGATAAAGTTTCATTTTCAAGCCTTGGGGAAAAAGTGTAAATATGTAAAAGTTTAAGGGCAAAATCATAATTTTGCCAAAGTTAGAGTTAAGGACTGCTTTGATAAATGTGAATATTAAATAAGTTAAATTTGCTATTATAGATCAAGAAGAATGAAATTCAGGGTACCGAAGAAAGAAAAAGGTTGAGGACTAAATCAAAATATTTGATCGTATTTTGTATCGAGGTAAGTTTGCGGTAAATAAATGCAATGTTTTATTATTTATAATTAATGAGGTTATTTTTCAGCATCTATATATTTATTTTTAAAATTTATTCCTTGATGATTCAAGTAAGAATTGACGGAGAAATGATACTTACAAGTTCCCAGTTGAACCTTAGGAATGTGTAGGATAAAAATGTCATGACATTAGGGTTTAAGGATACCAAGTAAGACCATGCCAAGGCATGGCATTGGTAAGTTTTATAAGGCAAGGAAATCATGTAAGACCATGTCAAGACATGGCATTGATAAACTACTATAAGGCAAAGATCCCATGTAAGACCATGCCAAGGCATGGCAATGGTAAGTTCATAAGGCAAGGATAACACGTAAGACCATGTCAAGACATGGCAATGGTACGTTTAAAAAGGAAAGGTACCCTTGTATCCTTAGTATTCCAAATGGTTCAACGGAAAATTCAAAGAGTGTACCAAAGGGAAGGTAAGATAAGTTCATGTTCGAAAGGTTCAGGTTATCTTGATAATTCATTTAGAATGTTGTTATTTATTTACATGTAAACATACTAAGCTTTATGCTTACTCCCTTTCTTTTCTCTCTTTTTTATAGTATCGCAAAGCCAACTCAAAAAATCATAAGGACGTCAGAGATCGCCTCACACTATCAACGAGTTATCTCGGTATTTTGTGATTAGAAATACTTTAAGTTATGGCATGTATAGACACTTGGCTATTTTGTGTGTATGTCCTTATGATATGATTAAAGAATGGCACGTGAATACTTGGTAATGATTAGCTTATGATATAGCTAAATAGGAACATGTTTGGGTATTATGTATGCCTAAATGAGGTTTGATGCAAAGAAACTATGAAAGAGTAAGAGTTGGCCATGGAACAGTTAGGAAACAGCAGCGGTGATGTGGTTTTGAAAAATCACTAAAAATTGTAGAAATGGAATTAAATGGTGAATGAGATATAAAATTAAAGCGTATTAGGTTTATTTTTATAAGAAAGAAACAGAGCAGGCAAAGGAATTCTATATTCTGAGATATTTAAATTTCTATAAGACTGGTTCAGAGTGACTTTGTGATCCCCTATTCCAAATTTTGAAAATCACTAGAAATTTTAAAAAAAATAATTACAAGCCAAAGTTTTTATTTGTAGATTCCTTATTGAGTCTATTTTCATTAGAAACAAACAGAAATGTTATCTGAAAGGTTAGGTCCGCTGAACTGTGATAAAGGGGAAATTTTAATGAATAAACTGTACAAATTGGCCAAATCAAAAATTCTGGAAAAATTATGGTATGAAGTGTAACACCCCGTACCCGAGTCCATTACCGGAATCGGACACAAGGTGCACACAGACTTAACTATTTTCACAGTCCATTTAGAAATTTTCAGACTAGCTGGTCACTGCGTCACTGTAGCCTTAAAAATCATATCTTGAGTTTCAAAGCTCGAAAATTAGTTTCGTAATTTTTCCCTGAAACTAGACTCATATGTCCATCTACATATTTTTTTTCTAGAATTTTTGGTCTAGCCAATTAGTACAGTTTATTAGTTAAAGTCTCCCCTATTCCAGAGTTCGACTACACTGACCTTCATGCGTTACGAATTGAATATCTCCTTGTACAGGGCTTTAATACTGATGCCGTTTGTTTCTATAGAAACTAAACTCAGAGAGGAATCTATACATATATGGAATGACTCCTAATTATCTCTGGTTAATTTACAATGAATTTCCAAAGTCGAAACAGGGGATCCAGAAACCGTTCTGGCCCTGTTTCACGAGAACTTTAATATCTCTTAACATATAACTCATATGACCGTTTCGTTTCTTCCATATGAAAGTACATTCATCAAAGTTCATTTACATAATTTATTCACTATTTAATACCATTCCTACTATTTTTAGTGATTTTCACATCCACATCACTGCTGCTGTCAGCATCTGCCTTTAAGGTAGGCTTTACCTATTTCATGATTTCCATGAGTCAATTGGCCCTTTTGCATACATAGCACAAAGTGTGATCATGATTAACCATTCCAATGGCTAATCGTTTCAAAACAATTCCATACCTCATAATGATCAACATACAAACGATTATGGTACTATGCTAAAAACGTATATAAGCCATTTTCGCATGGCTATCCAAGTTTACACAAAACCGAAAGGTACATGACCTTCAACAAAAGGGTAGTCCTATACATGCCATTTCAAAGTTCAACCAAAATTGTACCAAAATGGGGCTTTGATAGTGTGGGAGACTTCGACTTCCAAAAATCCCGAGTCCGATAGCTGACGAGCCAAAATCTATAAACAAAGAAATAGAGAAAACGGAGTAAGCAATTTATGCTTAGTAAGTTTGAGCAAGAAATTCCAGCACAACAAAAGCATAGCATTCATAAAGCTAACGGATAATTTCATATGCACAAATTCTCAATATCCTACTCATTTCACATTCCAACCCCTATGTCCATACATAAGGGATCCTCTTAGCCAAATCGAAACTCATTACTCGATCGAGTGAATATTATTCGAAGGGAATCAACTAATTCAAGCACATACGAACATACCTCATTGCTGGAATTTTTCAAGCGTATTAACTGAAAATTTTACAGCAAGATCGCTCATTCTCGAATCACGTACCTTCGGAATTTAATCGGATATAACGACTCGCTCAAATGCCTTCGGGACGAAGCCCGGTTATAGTGACTTCGCACGAATGCCTTCGGACTTAACCCGGTTTAGTAACTTGCACAAATGCCTTGGGCTTAGCCCAGATTTATTAACTCGCACGAATGCCTTCGGATCCTAGTCCGGATATAGTCACTTAGCACAAAGCCTTTGGGACTTAGCCCGGACATCATTCGAATAACCGAGCACAATTATCAATAAATTATGACACATTCGTATTTCATTTTCATTAGCAAAACTCAAACACAAGGCACTTTTCACACTTGCAATTTCGGCTCAATAGCCACACACAAAGAGCATGATTTTAATTTGCTTTAAACATGATCTAATCAATTCAGAATTTAAGCTCTATTACTCAAGAACTTACCTAGGATGTCATCGAACGATTTCAATGGCTATTCGACCACTTTTTCCTTCCCTTTGTCGAATCTAGTTCCCTTTGCTCTTGAGCTTAATTTAACAAATAAATCGATTTAATCATTTGAGCATCGAAGAGGAATACAAGGTACTTAGCCAATATATATACTCATTAGGCATCAAAGTCGCATGTGTACGAAATCATGAATCGAACTCAACACATTAGTTAATATTCCTCTTAGCCAATTTTCTAAGCCAAGAATAGGCATCAATATGCTTGCCTCTAACCGAATGCATGCACACCAATTTCCCCTCATGTGGCGAATATGCATGTCCATGTTGAGGCCAATTATACACTTAATACCACACAAAACAGTATACATTTTACTAACTAACGATTACATATCGTAGCTCAATACACATCTCTCATTTACTTCATAACCGAAACATCATCACAAGCAAATATACACCTTGAAATAGTATATATGTCATACCAATACATCATGTACAAACATATATACATATATATATATGCTAGAGCCGAATCTCAAGTTGATTGTAACTAAACATGAACATAATTTCAAAACACAAATCTTACTTTCCATGCAATGAGCATAAATCACACTTTTGGATGTACCATGGCGAATACATCACAACACCATAATTTTGGTCATGATTAAACAAAGAACTTAATGTCTTACTCAAAATACTAAAAAGAAAGTCCAAGAGCCATCAATCCACCATCACATATATCATTAGCAAGCTTCATATTTAACATGCAATGGCATTAACACAAAATCCACCTTGGCCAAATACCATCCCCATGATATAACAAAGGTTTGAACCATGGGCTAACAAGAGCATCAAGCTATCAACTAAAAACATGCATGAATCTCATGGCACAACCTCAAACATACCTTAATCTTGATGCAAGTATAGCCAAACCTCTTCCTAATCCTCCTCCAAACCAAGCATGAAGCAAAATTCCTCCTTCCCTCTAGTATTTTCGGTCAAGAGAGAATGAAAATGGATGAACAAAATTTTTTCTTTTCTCTTCCTCAATACACGGCAATGGGGCATGCATGAGACCATTTTTTTTTTTCCATTTCTTTATTACCCATGCTCATTAATTTATTTTTTCACCCATGATTCACCAACAAAACATGTCTATGACATGTTTTGCCCATATTTCTTTGTCATGGCGGCCATCACTTGTAAAAAGAGGGTATTTGACATGCAAGGCCATTGTTTTGCATGCATGCTTTAATTAGTCATCACACATTCCCCATCATACTTTCAAAGTTTTCTACTAGGTCCTTTCTAGTAAAATTCACATTTATAACTCTAAATTAAAGCATCAAAATGTCACACATGAGTTAACACATATTATAGGCATCAAAATAAATATCAAATTATTTTTATGCCTCGGTTTTGTGGTCCCGAAACCACATTCCGACTAGGGTCGCTTTTAAGGTCGTCACAACTCCCCCACTTAAAAAATTTTCGTCCCGAAAATCTTACCGTAAATAGATTTGGGTATCGCTCTTTCATAGAGTTCTCGGGTTCCCAAGTAGCTTCTTCTATTCCGTGTTTGAGCCATAATACTTTCACTAGCGGAACCCTTTTGTTTCGCAACTCTTTTACTTCACGAGCTAGGATACGAATCGGTTCTTCTTCATAACTCATATCGGCTTGAATTTCAACCTCTGATGGACTAATTACATGCGATGGATCAGATCTATAGCGTCGAAGCATTGAAACATGGAAGACGTTAGAATCTTTTCGAGTTCGGGGCAAAATCAAACGATACGCGAATCGGGCCAACTCGTTCGGAGATTTCAGACGCCCAATGAATCTCGGCTCAACTTGCCCTTACTACCGAATCGAGTATCTTTTTCCAAGGTGAAACTTTAAGAAACACTTTATCTCCCACCTGATACTCAATGTCCTTTCGTTTCAAATCCGCGTACAATTTCTGACGATCCGTGGCCGCCTTGGACTTTCACGGATTACCTTTACCTTCTGCTCAAAGATCTTTAATCAAATCCACTCCAAAAATTTTGTTTTCACCGAGCTTGGTCCAAAACAATGGTGTACGGCATTTACGCCCGCACAAAGCCTCGTAAGGCACCATCTTAATACTTGATTGAAAACTATTGTTGTGCGAATTGAATCAAAGGTAGATACCGTTCCCATGAACCATCGAATTCGAGGATGCAACATCTCAACATATCCTCAAGTATCCGAATTATCCGCCGGATTGACCATCGGTTTGAGGGTGAAAAGCGGTCTTGAAATGCAACTTGGTACCCAAAGCTTCTTGCAATTTCTTCCAAAATCGCGAGGTGAACCTTGGATCTCTATCGACACAATGTAAATCGGTACCCGTGTAATCTCACAACTGAGAAACGCATACAATTCAGCTAGTTTATCCAATGAAAAATCCGACGACAGGATAAAGTGAGCCGACTTAGTCATCTATCAACAACAACCCAAATCGCATCCTTCTTACTTGCGACAATGGCGGTCCGGACACAAAGTCCATTGTGACTCGATCCCATTTCCACTCCGTATCGTAATCGGTCAAGTAATCCTCAAGGCACTTGATGTTCCGCTTTCACTTGTTGACATATTAAACATCTCAAACAAAGTCGGAGATGTCTCGTTTCATACCATGCCACCAAAACCGATGTTTCAAATCGTTGTACATCTTGAACTCCCCGGTGGATTGCCATTCGGCTACAATGGGCTTCGCTCAATTATCGAAATAAGTTCAATTCTTTGGAACACACGACGACTTCAACCTCAAACAATCGTCATCATCAATTTGAAACTCTGATTCCTTGTTGGGAACACACTCAGCCCGTTTTGCAACCAACTCATCATCGATTTTCTGAGCTTCACGAATTTGATGAGTCAATAATGGTTTGGCCTTTAATTCGGCTACTAAGACATTGTCGGGTAGAATAGACAAGTGTACATTCATTGCTCGTAAAGCAAACAGTGATTTTCGGCTCAAGGCGTCCGCAACCACATTAGCCTTTCCCGGGTGATAATCAATGACAAGCTCATAATCTTTTAACAACTCGAGCCAACGCCTTTGTCGCAGATTTAAGTCTCTTTGAGTCATCAAATATTTGAGACTTTTGTGATCCGAATACACATGGCACTTCTCACCAAATAAGTAATGTCGCCATATCTTTAAGGCGAATACGATGGCAGCCAATTCGAGATCATGGGTCGGATAATTTTTCTCATGTGGCTTTAATTGTCTCGATGCATAGGCCACAACTCAACCTTCTTGCATCAATACGCAACCTAACCCAAGTAGGAGGCGTCACTATAGATGACAAACTCTTTGTCGATTCGGTCAGTATTAGTATCGAGCTTCATCAAATGAGTTTTCAATTGGTCGAAACCTTTCGACACTTTTCCGTCCATTCAAACTTGACATCTTTTCAAGCGGCGTCATGGGTGTGGCTATCATCGAGAATCCTTTTACAAACCGTCGGTAGTAAAGCAAGTCCCAAAAGCTCCAAACCTCAGTAATATTTCTCAAGGCTTCCAGTTAAGTATGGCTGAAATTTTACTCGGTCGACTCGAATACCCGATGCAGATACCACATGGCCCAAGAAGCTAACCTCGCTAACCGTAACTCACACTTCTTGAACTTAGCATATAGTCGCTTATCCCGTAAAATTTGCAACACTAATCTCGGTGCTCCGCATGTTCGGTCTCATCTCTTGAATAGACCAAGATGTCGTCAATGAACACAACTACGAACCGATCCAAATACGGTCCAAGATCCGATTCATCAAATCCATAAATACCGCAGGGCATTAGTGAGCCCAAACAAAGATCACTAAGAACTCAGAGTGACCATATCTTGTTCGAAGGAAGTTTTAGGTATATCCGAATCTCGGATTCATGGAATCGATAATAGCCCGATCTCAAATCTATTTTTGAGAACACCGAGGCTCTTCAGCTTGATCGAACAAATCATCGATACGCTGTAACGGATATTTGTTCTTTATTGTCACCTTATTGTCGACGATAGTCGATGCACAACCTCATGGTTCCGCTCTTTCTTTTCACAAACAACACCGGTGCACCCTAAGGTGAAAAACTCAAGAGCAAAACCTCTATCCACCAACTCTTGCAACCGAGCTTTCAACTCCTTTAATTCCGTTGGTGCCATACGATACGAAGCTATCAAAATCGGTGTGGTCCCAAGTACAAGCTCAATACCAAACTCTATCTCCGAACAGTGGCAAACCTAGTAATTCTTCAGAAAAACATCCGGTAATCACAAACCAAGCAGATTCGGTTTTATTTCTAACTCCTTATCATCAAGTACATACGCAAGGTATGCTTCGCACCCTTTCTTACATATTTTGGGCCAACATTGATGATATTACATTGGCAACCCTTTAAGTCCAGTAGACTCAACTCGAATCATCTCGTTATTTGCGCCTCAAATCAATAGTCTTGCTTTTGCAATTCACAACCGCATCATGCACGGTCAACCAATCCAACCCAAGAATAACATCAAATTCATCGAACGGCAAAAGCATCAAGTCCGCGGAAAACAGAACCTCGAATTACTAGGGACATTTCTTACACACTTTGTCGACCAAAGACGTAACGACCCAAGGGATTTGACACCGAATTACGAACTCAAGAGACTCAATAGGTAAAGTCTTCTTTGGATGCTAAGGTTTCGCATATATAAGAATGAGTAGAACCAGGTCAATCAAAGCAATCACATTAGTATCAAAGAGAGTGAAAGTACCGGTAATAACATCTGGAGAGGAAGCATCCTCGCGTGCGCGTATAGCATAAGCCCTAGCAGGAGCGCGAGCCTCGGATCTGGTCGTAACATCTCTAGATCCTCTCTAACCACCACTAGCATTGCCCGTATTTCTAGACGGTCTACCTCGAGCAGTGGTAGCACCCGGTTTCCCACTCTGATCTACATTCTGTTCAGAGAACCTCGGGCATCTTTAATGAAGTGGTCAACTGATCCGCACTTGTAACAGGAGCGGTCACGGAATCTACAACTTCCAGAATGCCATTTGCCATAATACTGGCACTCCGTTCTCTCTCGACAATCATTTCCACCACTGGCGATCGAAGTGACTCGTGTGGTCACAGGGGTCGATCGCGATCTCGTCTAGAAAAGCCCGAAGTGTCTCTAGACCGCCTAAGCCATCTCTAAATTTCTTTGATGACGTGGGAAGGGCTTCCCAAGACCTCTTACTGAAACTCCTTGCTCCCACTTCACTTTTCTTTTCTCCATATCGAGCTCCTCGGCTTTGCACGCCGCTCGACAAGAGCCACAAACTCTGATTTCCAAAATGCCAACATACGACTTTATATCATCATTCAATCCATCTTGAGCGTTTACACATCACACACTTCAAGAAATGCATTCCGAAGCGTCGGTGAGCCTCACAAATTTTCGCTCATAGTCGAGAACCGACATGGAACCTTGTTTAAGTTCGAGAAATTCCTTCCGTTTTTATCCATAAATCTCGATCGATATACTTTTTCCAAACTCGTTTGGAAAAACTCCCAAGTTACTTGCTCTCGGCACAACAAGTCGAGTACACCACCAATAGTAGGCGTAATCACGTAGCAAGGAGATAGTACACTTTAGGCATTCATCGGTGTACAAGATAGCTCATCGAGTGCGGATAGTGTTGTCCAACCAAAATTCAGCTTGCTCGGCATCGTCGCTATCCGTAGCTTTAAATTCAGTAGCCCCATGTTTTCGGATTCATCAATCGGGGATTATTCGACCTTATTTGGTCATTCACGGAGGCATTGTAGGTGCTTGGGGTCGTATGAGTCGGGAATGGAGGTTGTGGAACAATTTGTGTTAGTTCGAATGTATTGGTTGAACCAATCATTCATCACGCTATAGAAAGCTTGCCTAGCCTCATCATTCGGATTGCTAGCAACAAAGTTGAGAGTCATTGGCCTGTCCCTTGTCAAAGGGAGCAGCGCCACACTCTCCACATCATCACTATCGCTTCGGTTGGGATCGGGATCCATTACTATAATTAAACACAAATTCAAACGCCGAAATCACCACACTATCAATTAATCACATAATGGCTCAGATAGCTAGACCCAAACGTATTACGGTAGTCCTAGAATTGACTAAACTGTAGCTCGATACCAATAAAATTGTAACACCCTGCATCTTAGTCTCATTATCGAATCGGACACAAGGTGCACACAGACTTAACTATTTTCACATCCATTTAGAAATTTCCAGACTAGATGGTCACTGCATCACTGTCGCCTTAAAAATCATATCTTGAGTTTCAAAGCTCGAAAATTAGTTTCGTAATTTTTCCCTGAAACTAGACTCATATTTCCATCTACAGATTTTTTTTCTACAATTTTTGGTCGAGCCAATTAGTACAGCTTATTAGTTAAAGTCTCCCCTATTCCAGGGTTCGACTACACTGACCTTCGTGCGTTTTGAATTGAATATCTCCTTGTACAGGGCTTTAATACTGATGCCGTTTGTTTCTATAGAAACTAAACTCAGAGAGGAATCTATACATATAGGGAATGACTCCTAATTATATCTGGTTAATTTACAATGAATTTCCAAAGTCGAAACAGGGGATCCAGAAACTGTTCTGGCCCTGTTTCACGAGAACTTTAATTCTCTTAACATATAACTCATATGACCGTTTCGTTTCTTCCATATGAAAGTAGATTCATCAAAGTTAATTTACATAATTTATTCACTATTTAATACCATTTCTACCATTTTTAGTGATTTTTCACATCCACATCACTCTGCTGTCAAGATTCGCCTTTAAGGTAGGCTTTACCTATTTCGTGATTTCCATGATTCAATTGGCCCTTTTTGCATACATAGCACAAAGTGTGATCATGATTAACCATTCCAATGGCTAATCGTTTCAAAACAATTCCATACCTCATAATGATCAACATACAAACGATTATGGTACTATGCTAAAACGATATAAGCCATTTTCGCATGGCTATCCAAGTTTACACAAAACCGAAAGGTACATGACCTTCAACAAAAGGGTAGTCCTATACATGCCATTTCAAAGTTCAACCAAAATTGTACCAAAATGGGGCTTTGATAGTGTGGGAGACTTCGACTTCCAAAAATCCGAGTCCGATGGTGACGAGCCAAAATCTATAAACAAAGAAACAGAGAAAACGGAGTAAGCAATTTATGCTTAGTAAGTTTGAGCAAGAAATTCCAGCACAACAAAAGCATAGCATTCATAAAGCTAACGGATAATTTCATATGCACAAATTCTCAATATCCTACTCATTTCACATTCCAACCCCTATGTTCATACATAAGGGATCATCTTAGCCAAATACCGAAACTCATTACTCGATCGAGCGAATATTATTCAAGGAATCAACTAATTCAAGCACATACGAACATACCTCATTGCTGGAATTTTTCAAGCGTATTAATCGAAAATTTTACAGCAAGATCGCTCATTCTCGAATCACGTACCTTCGAATTTAACCGGATATAACGACTCGCTCAAATGCCTTCGGATGAAGCCCGGTTATAGTGACTTCGCACGAATGCCTTGAGGACTTAACCCGGGTTTAGTAACTTGCACAAATGCCTTCGGGCTTAGCTCGGATTTATTAACTCGCACGAATGCCTTCGGATCCTAGTCCGGATATAGTCACTTAGCACAAAGCCTTTGGGACTTAGCCCGGACATCATTCTAATAACCGAGTACAATTATCAATAAATTATGACACATTCAGATTTCATTTTCATTAGCAAAACTCAAACACAAGGCACTTTTCACACTTGCAATTTCGCTCAATAGCCACACACAAAGAGCATGATTTTAATTTGCTTTAAACATGATCTAATCAATTCAGAATTTAAGCTCTATTACTCAAGAACTTACCTAGGATGTCGTCGAACGATTTCAATGGCTATTCGACCACTTTTTCCTTCCCTTTGTCGGATCTAGTTCCCCTTTGCTCTTGAGCTTAATTTAACAAATAAATCGATTTAATCATTTGAGCATCGAAAGAGGAATACAAGGTACTTAGCCAATATATATACTCATTAGGCATCAAAGTCGCATGTGTACGTAAATCATGAATCGAACTCAACACATTAGTTAATATTCCTCTTAGCCGAATTTTCTAAGCCAAGAATAGGCATCAATATGCTTGCCTCTAACCAAATGCATGCACACCAATTTCCCTCATGTGGCGAATATGCATGTCCATGTTGAGGCCAATTATACACTTAATTCCACACAAAACAGCATACATTTTACTAACTAACGCATTACATATCGTAGCTCAATACACATCTCTCATTTACTTCATAACAGAAACATCATCACAAGCAAATATACACCTTGAAATAGTATATATGTCATACCAATACATCATGTACAAACATATATACATATATATATGCTAGAGCCAATCTCAAGTTGATTGTAACTAAACATGAACATAATTTCAAAACACAAATCTTACTTTCCATGCAATGAGCATAAATCACACTTTTGGATGTACCATGGTCGAATACATCACAACACCATAATTTTGGTCATGATTAAACAAAGAACTTAATGTCTTACTCAAAAATACTAAAAAGAAAGTCCAAGAGCTATCAATCCACCATGACATATATCATTAGCAAGCTTCATATTTAACATGCAATGGCATTAACACAAAATCCACCTTGGCCAAATACCATCCCCATGATATAACAAAGGTTTGAACCATGGGCTAACAAGAGCATCAAGCTATCAACTAAAAACATGCATGAATCTCATGGCACAACCTCAAACATACCTTAATCTTGATGCAAGTATAGCCAAACCTCTTCCTAATCCTCTTCCAAACTAAGCATGAAGCAAAATTCCTCCCTTCCCCTCTAGTATTTTCGGTCAAGAGAGAATGAAAAATGGATGAACAAAATTTTTTTCTTTTCTCTTCCTCAATACACGGCAATGGGGCATGCATGAGACCATTTTTTTCTTTTTCCATTTCTTTATTACCCATGATCATTAATTTATTTTTTTCACCCATGATTCACCAACAAAACATGTCATAGACATGTTTTGCCCATATTTCTTTGTCATGGTCGGCCATCACTTGTAAAAAGAGGGGTATTTGACATGCAAGGCCATTGTTTTGCATGCATGCTTTAATTAGTCATCACACATTCCCCCATCATACTTTCAAAGTTTTCTACTAGGTCCTTTCTAGTAAAATTCACATTTATAACTCTAAATTAAAGCATCAAAAATGTCACACATGAGTTAACACATATTATAGGCATCAAAATAAATATCAAATTATTTTTATGCCTCGATTTTTGTGGTCCCGAAACCACATTCCGACTAGGGTCGTTTTAAGGCTGTCACATGAAGATATATGAGTCTAGTTTCAGGGAAAATTTACGGATTTAAATTTTGAGTTTCGTAACTCGAGTATAATTAATTTAGTGACTGTTATGCAGATGGACAGTTTTATTATAAATAGTGAAATAATTTGTTTTGACTGTGTTAAGTAATCGAAAAATTTTTAATGTTTCCGGTTTGGTCCCGAACCATTCCAATTGCATGTTTTCGGGCCTCGAGATCCTTTTTAGGGATTTATTGGATGAATGTGAGTGAATTAATATTTTTTAAAAAAAGTAAATTTTTTTATGCCCCTAACAGGTAAGATAAGTCTGGTAACGCCTCGTGCTCGACTCCGACGACGATCTTGGGTAGGGGGTGTTACATTAATAGTTGAGATAGCTTTATTATATAATCCTTTCTAGTTTTCTTGAAAAGGAATTGACATCGGTAAAAGCATAGATGATAGAAGATCAACTTCAAATCTGTATAATAGTTATCACTTCTAGGTAAATCTTGATTTATTTCAATGAGTAAAGATGGAATGTTATGTCATATTCGAGTTATGCAGCTTTTAAGAAGATGCTGGACTAGTATCCTGAAGAAATTGCGATAAATTGTATGTCTGAGTTATCTTGACAACAAGAAGAAAGGTTTTCTTTGAAAAGTTATTGTTTGACAGCCAAGATGGATTCAGTTGTTTAGTTTGATTGGATTATTTGTTTAAAAGGTCAATTGAGTTATATATGTTTGAGTTTATCCTTGGGTCCAGAAATAAATTTTGTGCGTTCACAGGTAAATAGATGGATAGTCTGAATGAAGAATTTGTAACAACCCGGTTTTAGCTAAATCGGAACAGTAGTTTCGGAACCACAAATCTGATGTTGGAAAATTATTTTAATATTATTTTCGTGTTTATAGTATGTGATTATATATGTGTGAAAATTTCGTAAGCTAATTTTATCGTTTAATAGCTCAATTTGAAAAAAAAAAGACTAAACCGCATAAAATGCAAAAGTGGCATTCTATATGTTAAATGTGTTTAATTGCTATGGTTGATTAAATGTGAAGTCCTTATGTTGAAATTAGACCATTGGAATGGTTAATGAACATTTATGGTCATGTATATAAAAATTTTAATATAATTTCATTAAGGATATTATGGTAATTAGCAAAATAAAAGGTTAATTAAAGAAACAAAATCAATTTTGGTGTCATCTTCTCCATGCTTTCACCGAAAATCAAAAGAAAATAAAAACTTGAAGCTCATTTAGGGTTCGGCACTTGTGTGGCTTAATTAAGATCAAGAACGAAAGAAATCGGACTTAGATCGAGGCAAGAACAAAGTACTTGATTAATCAGCTAGTTTTATTGTTTCTATGGTCGAGGTAAGTTCATATGCAAATAAATGTCTTTGAATTGAATTATTTATGTTTCATTATCATTGAATTGCTATGAATGTTGAACGAGCAAATACGAGCAAGAATCGACGAAGTTACGATATTTGAAAGTCCCGTATGAACCTTAGGAATAGTATAGGATACTAATGTCATGACATTAGGTTATCGAGATGTGATTACATGTAAGACCATGTTTAGGACGTTGGCATTGTATTTTGATTACGTGTAAGACCATGTCTGGGACATTGGCATCGTTATATGATTTTGTGTAAGACCCTGTCCGGGACAGTGGCGTCGATATGTGATAACATGTCAGACCATATTTGGGATATGGCATTGTACGAGCTTTATGTGATTTTCGAGTATCCTTAACGATTCTGAATGGTTCAACGGGCAAAGTCAAGTCGAGAAAGAATGTGTGATTAAGTTAAATGACTCGGGTATGTACGAGATTCATACAAGTATTGAAATGGGAAGTATTTGATGAATCCAATTATGATATTGAATATGTGTACAATGAGAGAGGTTTTTGAACTTGAATGTGTTTAGCTATGCTTAGCATATTTGAATTGATATGCAATTATTCATCTGATGATTTTATTTGTATATGGCTTACTAAGCTTTTAAAGCTTCCTTTGTGTGTTCTTTCCCTGTTTTATAGATTATCGAAGCTAGCTGGGACTCAGGGATCATCGAGAAACGCCACCACACTATCAATCAACTTGTTGGTATTTTTGGATGCTTTGTAAATATGGTATATGGCATGTATAGGCTAGTGAGTTGATGATATGTTTTGAGATATGATTTAGCCATGAGATTTAGCTTGCTTTTGATGTAAATGTTGGTGTGCATTTGGCTATTTAAGTTGGCTTAATTTATGAGTTTGGTAAGTATTATATGATAAATTTATGGCCTTGAGTTTTGGCGTGTGACCCCTGATTTCTTGAAAATTTTATAAGTTTCTCAAAGTTTGCAAATGTTATCGGTTTAGTCCTAAACTTCGTTTAAGCATGTTTTAAGGTCTCATAGACCTTATAAGGGACAATATGATTATGTTTGATTGATATTTATGTGAAATTGAATCATATATGAAAAATGAATTATTTATGTTGTGATTGATAGGTAATGCCTCGTAACCCTATTTCGGCAAAGGATACGGGTTAGGGGTGTTACAGAATTCATATTTTAGAAGACATAATACAGAATTATATCTATCGGAATGGTTCTATTTGAGAAATATTATTGTAAATTAAAGTTGTTTCGATTGTTGAAGTTTTCATTTGTACGAAGTTTGATTTGCTTTAATTATGTTAATAAAGTTATAAACAATTGAAAACAGTGTTAACTAAAGCATTAGTTTCAGTTCAGCTTGAATCGGGTAAAGAGTTTATGATTTTCAGTCATGCGTCATTGAATGGTTCGGAGTTTGTTTTAGTACAAGAATGTATAGTGATGGCTTATGCTTCCAAAAAGTTAAAGTTGCATGAAAAGAGTTATTCAACACACGAATTAGAGATGGTTGACATTGTAATTGCATTGGATAGTTAGTGACATTAATTGTTTGGTGAGTAATGTAACCTATTTGGTGACTGCAAGAGTTTAAAAATGTAACACCCCAAACCCGGCCCAGACGTTATGGCCGGATCCGACATGCCACATCGAAGTGTTCAAAACATTTTATATTGTTGATCCAGAAAAACCTACTTAGTGTTTTAAAAGATAATTTCATTATAGGTTAAAGTGAATGGAAGCTGTGCACCAGGTAGGAAACCAGAAAAGAGGAGGTGAGTCTATCGGACTACGTAAGTACCAAGCTCCCTTCGGATCCAATCCTAGACATGCACACCACCATTGCCACACCTTAACGTCATGTATATTTCTAGGAAACCGATTTGATTTAGTCATTTTTAGGAAAAGTGATTAATTTTGGAAAATACTTTCATTGCGGAAGCTTTGCTTGTTGTCGTGTTATTTTGAAATCAATTGTTGTTTTTTTTTTGAAAACGCGCCCTAAAGCTATCCAATTTCAATAGTTAAAATAAGTAATACCTATCTTAGTAATACATATTAAAACCATCAAAAATAATTAAGCGGCCTTATTACATTTAAAAACCCAAAACTTCAAACGTAAATAAAAGGATGTCCAGTTCACGGAAGAAAATCAAACTTTCGAATGGGTGGCCACTCGAATTCCCTCACGACCCAAGCCCACTATGGTTGGGGATTACTGCGTAGATGAAAATAAAAAGGGTGAGTTTGGGGAAACTCAGTGTGTAAGGAAAACTCATTCAAAACCCAAGTCAGCTCAAGCCTATTGGGCCTAAGCCCATTCAGGTAACAGTGGTACTGGACCATTTATAACTAGAGCTACGAAACTCCAAATCAAGTTTCATTAATTTTAACTGAAAATAGACTCATATATCTTCTATCCATAACATTTTCAGAATTTTTGGTTTAGCCAATCAATACCAGATTTTTCTTAACTTTTCCCATGTTTCACTGTTTGACTAATCTGACCACTCTTCATTACGAATCAAATTTCACATAGTAAAGAATTCAAAATAGGTTCTCGTTTATTTAATTTGAAAATAGACTGATTAAGCTTTAATTACATAATTTATTCAGCTTCTAATTCATCTCCCATAATTTATGGTGATTTTCCAAATTCACGTTACTGCTGCTGTCCCAAACAGATTTATTACCAAATCACTCTTTCACACATACCTTGCATGCATGTTATTTAAACATGTATATCACCAATCAATCCTCACATATCTATGATTTTACTTAAGTATAATCTCCATTTCATCATTTTAAAGCACAACATGTTAGCCGATTTTTCCCTTTACCATCTAAGGCACATGCATGCTCATTTGTTTGGCTCAACTTCACCTATCTTCCATTTTTCATCAAAAGAACATGAAACAACAACCATTTCCTTCATTTAATTCATGACTAAATGCTCAAAACACAACTAAAAACCAAAATATGCTTCAAGAGTTAAGGTAGAATCAAGAAGAACTCATGAACATCAAGATAGAAGTAAACTACCATGAACTTACCTTCAATTTTCTTCCCCAAGTAACCGAACATTCAAGAGCTTTCTCCTCTCCTTTCTCTTCTCTAACTTTCGGCTATGATGAACAAAGATGGACAAAACTTGTTCTTTTCACCCCTTTTTCTTTTAATAAAATTTCATATTTCATCCATTTAATTCTTTAATACAAAATACATGAAATTCCCATCATGGAACATTTACCTAACCCATTATCATGGAACATTTACCTAACCCATTATCATGGAACATTTACCTAACCCATTATCATGAAACATTTACCTAACCCCTTATCATGGAACATTTACCTAACCCATTATCAATTTGTATCAATTTGTACCATAAATTATGGATATCAAGTGCACATTTTGTCTACAACAACATGATGGCTGGCCACTTCATGTAAAATGGAAGGTTTGTCATGCAAATCCTCCTATTTTGCACTCCTATTTATTTGGCCACTTTAATTTATCCTATAGAATTTTCAAACATTTTCACATAGGTTCTATTTCATAATTTCACTCCCTTTTTCTTATGGAACAAAAATTAACTAAAATTGCCGGGTTCTATCTTAAGCTTGGGCCTTCTAGAGGCCCACTAACATAATTAAACCTATGCCAACATTCACAGAATTCCCGAAAATTGGGGCGTTACAACTCTACCCTCCTTAAAGAAATTTCGTCCTCGAAATTTACCTATTCTAACTAGTTGAGGGTATTGTTGACGCATAGTCTCTTCTGATTCCCAAGTAGCTTATTCCCTTCCATGATTACGCCAAAATACTTTCACTAACGGGACAGATTTCCTTCTGAGAACCTTAACATCTCGAGCCAATATTTGCAGAGGCTCCTCCTCAAAGGTCAAATCAGTCTGAACTTCAATTTCTACAACTGGCAGGACATGAGTAGGGTCAGCACGATAATGCCTTAACATGGGGACGTGAAAAACATCGTGAATCATGTCTAACTCTGGAGGCAATTCCAACTGATAAGCCACTGGGCCTACTCGCTTCAAAACTCGATAAGGCCCAATGAACCGCGGACTCAACTTGCCCTTCTTACCGAACCTTAATATCTTCTTCCAAGGAGAAACCTTTAAGAAAACCATATCACTTACTGAGTACTCAATCTCTTTACGCTTCAAATCTACATACGACTTTTGCCTATCAGATGCTTCTTTTAACCGGTCCCTAATTATTCTGACCTTATCCTCAGTATCAGCTACCAACTCTGGTCCAAGAACTTGTCGCTCTCCTAGTTCGGTCCAACAACTAGGTGTACGACACCTTCGTCTATACAGTGCTTCATATGGTGCCATTCAAATACTCGCCTGGTAATTGTTATTGTACGCAAATTCTGCCAACGGCAAGTAATCCTCCCAACTACCTCGAAAGTCAATCACGCATCCCCTCAACATGTCCTCTAGAATCTGAATAAGCCTTTCCGATTGACCATCAGTCTGGGGATGGAAAGCCGTACTAAAATTCAATCGCGTCCCCAATGCCTCATGCAACCTTTGCCAAAACCGAGATGTAAATCTGGGATCCCGGTCAGAGACAATCGAAACTGGGACTCCATGAAGTCGTACAATCTCCGCCACATACAACTTGGCTAACTTTTGAAGCGAAAAGTCAGTACGTACAGGTATGAAATGGGTTGATTTGGTCAACCTATCCACAATCACCCACACTGAGTCTTTCTTTAATGGTGTCAAAGGCAACCCACTCACAAAGTCCATGGTTACCCTCTCCCACTTCCAAAGTGGTATCTTCACTGGCTGTAACAGTCCAAAAGGTAATTGATGCTCAGCTTTCACTTGTTGGCATGTCAGATATTTTCCTACAAACTCCGTTACTTCTCGCTTAAGTCTAGGCCACTAGTACAATTCTCTCAAGTCGTGATACAACTTATTCCCTCCAGGATGCATGGCACATAGTCCCCCATGAGCTTCCTTCAATATTGTCTGCCTTAAATCAGAGTCCCTCGGAACACAAATTCTTCCTCGGAAACACAAAACTTCATCACCATTTAACCCAAACTCAGAAGTTTCCCCTTCCTTAACTTGTTGGAAACGAGCGACCAAAGACTCATCGTTCAACTGCTTTCCTTAATCTGATCCACCCAGGTTGGCCTCACTTGCAACTCAGTCAACAGACTTCCATCATCATATAGACTCAGACGAGGAAACATTGCTCTCAGATCAGATACAGCTCTACGACTTAGAGCATCGGCTACCACATTAGCCTTGCCTGGGTGATACTCGATCAAACAGTCATAATCCTTAAGTAACTCAATCCATCTCCTTTGCCTAAGGTTCAGCTCCTTCTGAGTCAACAAATACTTAATACTCTTATGGTCAGTGTATATAATATACCTTTCTCCGCACAAGTAATATCTCCAAATCTTAAGTGCAAATATCACTGCTGCGAACTCTAAATCATGAGTCAGATAGTTCCCCTTATGAGGCTTAAGCTGTCGTGATGCATATGCAGCCATCTTACCCTCTTGCATTAACACGCAGCCCAAACCCACGTGTGATGCGTCACTGTACACACTAAAATCCTTCCCAGACTCTGGCTGAATTAACACAGGTGCTTCAGTCAGAACTTTCTTTAACTTCTCAAAAGCTTCCTACTACTTCTCAGTCCATACAAACGGTACCCCTTTCCTTATGAGTTTTGTCAGGGGTGCTGCCATAACAGAAAAACCTTCCACAAACCTTCTATAGTATCCTGCCAGTCCTAGGAAACTCAGTATTTTCGACACTGACCTAAGCGGCTTCCACTCCAAAATCGCTTCAATTTTCCGAGGGTCCACCTTAATCCCCTCAGCAGAGACCACATGTCCTAAGAAGGTTACCTCGCTCAACCAAAATTCACACTTGCTGAACTTCGCAAAGAGTTCCTTCTCCCTTAACACTTGCAGCACTATACAGAGATGCTCATCATGTTTCGCTTTAGTTTCAGAATATACCAGGATATCGTCAATAAAGACGGCTACGAACTAATCCAAACATGGTTGGAAAACACGATTCATCAAATCCACAAACGCTATAGGAGTGTTCGTCAGTCTAAATGGCATAACCAGAAACTCGTAATGACCATACCGAGTCCTGAATGCTGTCTTATGGATATCTGCCTCGTTGACCCTTAACTGATGATATCCAGATCGGAGGTCGATCTTGGAAAATACAGAAGCTCCTCTAAGCTGGTCGAACAGATCATCAATCCTTGGCAGTGGATACTTATTCTTAATCGTCAGTTTGTTCAACTGGCGATAATCAATGCACATCCGCATCGTACCATCCTTCTTTTTCACGAATAGCACCGGTGCTCCCCATGGAGACACGATTGGCCTAATGAAGCCCCTATCCAACAACTCTTGAATTTGTGCCTTTAGTTCTACCAACTCCTTCGGTGCCATTCTATACGTGCGATAGACACTGGTGCCGTTCCAAGCAATAAGTTGATTCCAAACTCCACTTCTCGGTTCGGAGGCAATCTTGGAAGCTCCTCCGGAAAAACATCTTGGAACTCCTTTACAGTCCTAACCTTATCCACTATCAGTCCCTCCTCTTCCGACTGACTTACAAATGCCAAATAGGCCTCACAACCTTTCTGAAACCACTTCTTGGCTCTTAATGCCGACACCACATTGGACAAATAATCCCTTCTCTCACCTATCACCATAACCTCGTCATCCTTTGTGGTCCTTAACACCATTCATTTAGCAGCACAATCCAGGGTCGCTTTATGCTTAACAAGCCAGTCCATTCCCAAAATGAGATCAAACTCTCCAAACGGTAACTCCATCAAATCTCCAGGGAAAATCCTACCTTGAGTTTCTAAGGGTACATCCCTATACAGTTTGTCTACCCTAACCGAGTGACCCAAAGGACTTAGTACAGATACCCCACTCACAATCTCCTCAGAGCAGTCCAAGTTGTCCATAATCCGTTCTGTGGCCTCCAATCAATATTCTGCCACATTCGAGGCGATACCAGACACACCCCTAAAGATCTCCGCTCTGTTGGCCCAAAGTCGTTCAGAAATAGATCCCCGAACTCTATTGCCCTCACTTGCCCCGGCAACCCTTTCCAGAACACGAAGCATTGCCTGTGATAGGGCATCATCCCCGGCACCGCGGTCATGAGACTCTACCTCTGTTGTCAGTGGTACCGGTGCATCCACCGCCGGCATATATCTCGAAGACGAAGATCTCGCTCGAGCACTTCCTCGACTCCGTCCACGGCCTCTTGTACTCATATCGTATTATCTTGATTACAAATTTTTATGCATCAATTAATATTCCAGTGTTTATTACAGATGTTTTATGAATCAGACAATAGTTCAAAGTTTCTTTTCGCAGAATCGAAGTCTAGCTACAGTTTTAGTCTCTTATCAGATTTTCCTATGGTTTCAATATCATCCTATCTAGAGTATCCTAGCAGGATTTTAGTACAGACAGATAAGTCAGAAAAATATTCAGAAGAGTTCAGAGTAATACTTACAGGCTTGAGCCGGAGATTCGGAATGCCACCTTCTAAAGATCTAAATTTTGAAAATCGCATTTTTCGCAATCTTTATAATTTTTTTTGAAAATCTTTGTTTTTGTAAACCTATTCCACAGCCGAGTTGTTGCAACCTGGCTCTGATACCACTAAATGGAACACCCCAAACCCGGCCCAGACGTTATGGCCGGATCCGACATGCCACATCAAAGCGTTCAAAACATTTTATATTGTTGATCCAGAAAAACCTACTTAGTGTTTTAAAAGATAATTTCATTATAGGTTAAAGTGAATGGAAGTTGTGCACCAGGTAGGAAACTGGAAAAGAGGAGGTGAGTCTATCGGACTACTTAAGTACCAAGCTCCCTTCGGATCCAATCCTAGACATGCACACCGCCATTGCCACACCTTAACGTCATGTATACTTCTTCTAGGAAACCGATTTGATTAAGTCATTTTTAGGAAAAGTGATTAATTTTGGAAAATACTTTCATTGCAAAAGCTTTGCTTGTTGTCGTGTTATTTTGAAATCAGTTTTTTTTTTTGAAAACGCGCCCTAAAGCTATCCAATTTCAACAGTTAAAATAAGTAATACCTATCTTAGTAATACATATTAAAACCATCAAAAATAATTAAGCGGTCTTATTACATTTAAAAACCCAAAACTTCAAACATAAATAAAAGGATGTCCAGTTCACCAGAAGAAAATCAAACTTTTAGAACGGGTGGCCACTCCGAATTCTCTCACAGCTCCAAGCCTACTATGGTTGGGGATTACCTGTGTGGATGAAAATAAAAAGGGTGAGTTTGGGGAAACTCAGTGTGTAAGGAAAACCCATTCAAAGCCCAAGTCAGCTCAAGCCTATTGGGCCTAAGCCCATTCAGGTAACAGTGGTACTGTTTTATCGTTTAAATGGTCAATTTGATAAAAAGGACTAAATCACGTAAAGTGTAAAGGTGAAGTTCCATTAGCTAAAGGTATTCAATAGCTATGGAATCTTAATTTAGAGGTCCTTATGTTGTAATTTGACCATTTGGCACATGAGTGGACATATTTGGACATTAAATTAATGATTTAAATGGTTTATAATTAAGGTTAAATTTGTAATTAATTAATAATGTCATAATAAATAAAACAAAAATTATAATTTTTGGTCATCTTCATCCTATAGCCGAAAGTAAGAGGAAAGAAGAAGCCATGGATGCTATTTTAGGTTTCGGCAATTGCATGAGTAGTTAGTAAGTGATTTTGACTCGATTTTTTAATAATTTCTACATTTTTCAGATCGTTGCAGCTTAATCTAGCTAGCCCGTATCTCTGATTTCAAAATTGTTAAAGTATTTAATGTTGCCATTGTTGAATTCATGAGTATTTTGTTAGTTGATGATGGAAAATAAATCATTGCTGTTAGATGTACACGTTTTGTACAGTAAATTTTGGTAAAAATGTCAATTTTGGATTAAATTGTGAAATATGTAAATTTAGTAGTTGAATTTTAAAATAAATGAAAAATATGGGCTGATATGAGAATGGGTAATATTCGGTCAGCATGAATTTTTATTAGATTGAATGAATTGTGATTTTATGTGATAAGGACTAAATTGCAAAAAAATGTGAAATAATAAGGGCAAAAATGTAATTTTGCCAAAATGTGTAAATTGTGCTAAATTGAATGAAATGATGTTTGAATGAGTAAATTTTGATATTATATAGATTTAGATAAACGAGATTTGGATCTAGAACGAGGGAAACGAAAGTATCGAATTAGTCGACCTCATTCGTAGTTACAATGAACGAGGTAAGTTCGTATAATTAGAGTCAAACTTTTAAGTACTTGTAATTATTTGAAATGAATGTATGTAATTTAGTAAATGAGATATTCAAAATTTGAATACTTTATTGATATAGTTTGATAGTTACCGGGCCCTGTTTGAACCATAGGAATTCGTAAGATACGAGTGACATGTTATTAGGGTTACCGTTTAGGTCGAGATCTTGCATGTGTTGCGGACTCACCGTAGCTCGTATGAGCTTACTGATATATCAGCTCGTAAGAGCTTACTATTCTCAACTCGTCAGAGCTTACTGTTTCCAGCTCAATAGAGCATACTATTCATCAGCTTAGAAGGAGCTTATCGATCATAGCTCGAAAGAGTGAATACGATGATGAATTGACAGATTACCGATTAATACATTTAATGTGTATCAGCCGTGTATCTATCGATATTCTAATGGGTTCAACAGGCTTAATTCTGCTAATAGTTATACGGATGAATTACTAGTTATATAAATAGATTGTCGACTATATGAATGAGAATGAATTGTTACATATGTTATACATGTTACATGAAATTGATATGATATAATACATTGATGTGTGAAATTGAGATAAAGGTTGATTATATGTACTTATGGGACTAACATTTTGATGAATGCTTGTGTATAGGCATTTGGCAAGTGAATTTGATATACTTTGTTTAATTATTTGATTATGTATAAATGGTAAGTTAAATTCTGAATTATACAGGCTTACTAAGCTATAAAGCTTACTCTGTTTCTTTTCCATGTTTTATAGATGTTCGATAGGTCGTTCGATTCAAATAAAGTCAGAGATATGCATCACACTATCTAGTTACCAATTGGTACCTTTGAACTTAAGGATATATGTAAATATGGCATGTATAAGCTAGCTATACATATGATAGTTATGGTTACTTGATATAGTGATTTTGGTACATGTAATATAAGATAAAGCCATGTGATTTGGCTTAATTTGGTATAATGCTTTGGTTGTGTACAAGTATTCAAATATGGTATGTTTTGGCAAGTAGTAGATGGATTGGAAGTATGCAAATGTTGTCTTGATATGTAGTAGGCATATGAATGGAAAATGCATGAATTAATTTAGGTATTTGAGTACTATGTTCAGTTGGTTATGTGTATCAAATACGTGAATTTTTTGTATATTGAATTGGTATAATATGTGTATGAAATGTTATGGATTGGCTACCTATTGAGTTATAAAATGTTGCAAATTATGCTTCTGCAGGTATGTACAAATAGGGTGGCAAAATGGCTTTGCAAATAGCCTATTTTTGTCCACATAAGCGAGACACAGGTGCAAAGGTGACATGACCCTAAAGTGACCCTAGTCGGAAAGCGGTTTGGACCGCTAAACCGAGTCAAGAAATTATTTGAATATGATATCTATTGTCTAAAATATGTGATTATGAATGTGTGAAGGTTTTAAGCTTCGATTTAGTAAATTGCATGTGAAATTAGTCGATAGGACTTATGTGTGACACTTTTGAAATGTGATAGGTAAATCTATAAGGATCTATTAGTCCATGTAATCAAAGGGGTGGACTTGCATGTCAATTTCCCCCTTTTTAATTGCTAGTGGCCGGCCATGACAAAGGGTGATGGGCAAAACATGTCATAAAACATGTTGTGACAATGGTGTATGTTAGGAAAAATAAAATAAGGAGTATGGGTAATAAAGAAATGGGAAAGAAAAAAGAATGGTGTGAGTGTTCCCCCATTACCGTGAGTTGAGGAAAGAAGAAAAAAAAGTGTCCATCATTTTCACTTCTTTTGGCTGAAAATTCTAAGGAAGAAAGAAAACAAGTTATGTTCTTTGGTTCTTCTTGGCCGATTTGAGAGGGGGAAGAAAGGAGTGAAGCAATCGGTCATCTTAGGTCGATATTAAGGTAAGGAAGTTGATACTAGTTCTTGAAATCCTAGTTGATTTTGAGTGAGATATCAAGTTATTGTTGGTAACCCATGTTGAAATTGTGATTTTGGAATAAGTAAGGTTTTAGGCTATGGAGATTAATAAGGGTGATGGTTGTGTTTCATGCTAAATCTTGATGATTATGAGTTCCTTTCTTGGGTCTACCTTAGATCCATGAAGTATATTTTTATTTGGTGTTGTTGGAAGTATCGGCCATGGTATATCCATAAGCATGATTTATGCTTATTGCATGATAGGTAAGATTTGTGTTTTGGATATATGTTTATATTTGGTTATAATCAACTTGTGATTCGGCTCTTGCACATATATATATATGTTTGCACATGATGTATTGGTATGACATATATACTATCTCAAGGTATATATTTACATATGATGATGTTTTGTTATGAAGTAAATGATTGATGCGTATTGAGTTACAATATGTAATCGTTAGTTAGTAAAATGTATGCCATTTATGTGTGATATTAAGTATATAATTGGCCTCAACATGGACATGCATATTCGCCACATGAGGTGGATTGGTGTGCATGCATTCGGTTAGAGGCAAGCATATTGATGCCTATTCTTGGCTTAGATAATCGGCTAAAAGAGAGTGTGGACTATTGTGTTGAGTTAGATTCATGGTTTCGTACATATGTGACTTTAATGTCTAATGAATATATATGGGCTAAGTACCTTGAGTTTCTCTTTTTGATACTCAAATGATTAAATCAATTTGTTTGTCAATTTAAGCTCAAGAGCAAAGGGGAACTAAATCCGATAAAGGGAAGGAAAAAGTGGTCGAATAGCCATCGAAATCGTTCGACAACATCCGAGGTAAGTTTTTGAGTAATGGAACTTAGATTATGATTTGATTAGATCATGTTTTAAGCAAATCAAAATCATGCTCTTTGTGTGTGGCTATTGAGCCTAAATTGCAAGTGTGAAAAGTGCCTTGTGTTTGAGTTTTGCTAATGAAAATGAAATACGAATGTGTCATGATTTATTGATAAATGTGCATGGTTATTCAAATGATGTCTGGGCTAAGTCCCAAAGGCTTTGTGCTAAGTGACTATATCCGAACTAAGATCTGAAGGCATTCGTGCGAGTTACTAAATCTGGGTTAAGTCCCGAAGGCATCTGTGCGAGTTACTATAACCGGGCTATGTCCCGAAGGCATTTGAACGAGTAGCTATATCCAGTTAAACTCCGAAGGTACGTGATTATGGAATGAATGAACTTGCTGTAAAAATTTCAGATAATACGCTTGTGAAATCCCAACAATGAGGTATGTTTCGTATGTGCTTTGAATTAGTTGAGCCCTTACAAATAAGTATTCGCTCAGTTGATAAATGAGCTACCGGCCTTTGGCTAAGTTGATCTTTGTGTATGAATATAAGGATTGGTAATGTGAAGTAAGTATGATATTGAGAATTTGTGCATATGAAATTATCTATTTAGCTACATGAATGTTATACTTTGGTTGTGTTTAAATTCATGGCTCAAACTTACTAAGCATTAAATGCTTACTCCGTTTTCTTTGATTTTCTTTTATAGATTTTGGTTCTTCACTATCGGACTCTGGATTTTGAAGTCGAAGTCGCCCACACTATCAAAGCTCCTTCTTGGTATACTATTTTGGTTGAACTTTGAAATGGCATGTATAGGACTACCCTTTTGTTGTAGGTCATGTACCTTTCGGTTTTGTGTAAATTTGGATAGCCATGCGAAAATGGCTTAAGTATACTTTGGGCATGGTATTATAATCATTGTATGTTGTTCATTAAGAGGTATGGAAATGTTTGGAAACGATTAGCCATTGGGATGGTTAATCATGATCATATTTTGTGCTATTTATGTTTAAGGGCTAGTTGAATCATGGAAACTATGAAATAGGTAAAGCCTACCTTAAAGACAGATGCTGACAGCTACAGTGATGTGGATGTGAAAAATCACTAAAAATAGTCGGAATGGAACTAAATAGTGAATAAATTATGTAAACGAACCTTGACAAGTCTATTTTCATAAGAGAGTAATGAAACGATCATATGAACAGTATGTTAAGAGATATTTAAGTTTTCGTGAGATAGGGCCAGAAGGGTTTCTGAAGTCCCTGTTCCGACTTTGGAAATTCATTATAAATTGACCAGAGATAATTAGAAGTCATGCCATATATGTACAGATTCCTTTTCGAGTCTAGTTTCCGTAGAAACAAACGGCATCAGTATTGAAGCCCTGTACAGGGAGCTATTCAAATCGTAATACAGGAAGGTCAGTGTAGTCGCACCCTGTAACAGTGGAAACTTTAACTAATAAACTGTACTAATTGGCCCGACCAAAAATTCTAGAAAAAAATTTGTAGATGCATATATGAGTCTAGTTTCAAGGAAAAATCACAAAACTGATTTTTGAGTTGTGGAACTCAAGATATGATTTTTAAAATGAACTGTGCAAGTAAGTGGATTAAGCCCGTTAACTCCTCGTGTCCGACTCCGGCGACGATATCGGGTACAGGGTGTTACATGCAGTGTGTGACACATGGTCATGTTACACGATCATGTGTCCCTTGGTATTGAAACTAAAATCAAGTCAGTATACTCCAGACGGCCTCACACACAAGCGTGTGACTTGGCCGTGTGGCATAAGTCAGTATACCCTATAGGTTTGACACGGGCTAGCACATGGCCTGGCATACTGGCGTGTGTGGCCATTTCGAAGGGCACACGGGCAAAACACACGGGCGTGTGGTTGTTCGTGTGACCCAAGTCAGTATGTACCCCCTGTTTTCACATGGCCAGTGACATGGGCATCCCTAGTGGCCGTGTGAGACACACAGCCTGGCCACACAAGCGTGTGTCCCCTTTTTGAAGCAAAATTTTCTAAGTTTCCCAAACTTGTTTTGAATTATCGATTTAGTCCCGAACCATTTCTAAAACATGTTTAAGGCCGCTTAGGCTATTATATGGGACAATTTGATTGAGATTGAATGAGAATTGTATGAATTGATCGAACGTATTAGAAAAGTATGGTTATATGTGTTATAAGTCCGGTAATGCTCTGTAACCCTATTCTAGCGTTGAATAAGGGTGAGGGGTGTTACACAGAATTACATCGAACTCATAAAAAGGTAGTAGCATCAAGTCAGTCGGAAAATAGTAACCCCGAGTCATTAAAGGGCAGTTCTTGCAAACTTTATCAACTAGAAAATACTTGCCTAAGGGGTTCGATACTTTAATCAAAACTTAGTAGACTCAACAAGCAAATTTTTACTAAACACTAAATTCATAAGATATATGAATGAGTCAATCTAGGATCAACCAAAGCAATCACATTAGTATCGTAAAGAGAAAATGTTACTAGTGATAACATCAGGTGATGACGCCTCTTCACGAGAACGAATAGCTAAGCTCTAGTAGGTGTTCTGCCCTCGGATCTTACTGTAGAATTTCTCATAGTACCACAATTACAACTCGCATTTCCCAAATTTCTTGGTGGCCTCCCTCTAGTGGTTGTGTTACTCGGTCTTGCATTTTGAACATTATCTTTCTCAGCTAACTCTGGGCAATCACGTATGAAATGATCTTGTGAACAACATTTGAAACAAGCTTGATTATTCATTCTACATTCACTGGGATGACGTCTTCCACATTATTGACATTCAGGTCTATAGTTTCTCACACTGCCAACAATCGATACCGATGTAGCTTGAGCTTTAAGACTTCAGTACTGTTTTCCACGATCTCTGCTCGAATGCCTGATTGAAACATTTGGATGAGTGAACGAATATCTGAATTTATTGGATGAAGATTGATATGGTTTATTCATCGGTCTTTTTCTCAAATCTCTAGCCTCTGAATATGCTTTTCTCTTTTCTTTGCTAAGCTTCTCGGCTTTGCAAGCTTTATCAACCAGGACAACAAATTCTTTCAATTCTAGAACTCTGACTAGAAGTTTAACATCCTCGTTTAACCCATCAATTAACCACTTGCACATGATTTCTTCGGTAGCAACATACTCCCGATCATACTTGCTCAACCGTACAAATTCTCTTTCGTACTCAGTCACAGTAATACGACCCTGTGTAACTGTAACACCCCAAACCCGGCCCAGACGTTATGGCCAGATCTGACGTGTCACATGTACTTACGACTTAGTATGCATTCGCTGGTTTAAGAGATTGGGGTGATCTTTGTAAAAACAGTGGTTGAATGAAAAGTCGGTTTATCAATCTTTAGGCTATCCATTTGTTGTGCTTGTTGAGTCTTGAAAACGTTCATTAATTTTGAAAACCCATGCAGCCTAACACTAGCAGTTTCGTCATAGTATAAATATAATTAGAAAATAAAACCATAGCGGAAAAAAGAAATTTAAATAGTGGCCTTATTACAACTTAAAACCCAAAATTAAATCAGAATATAAAAATAATAAAAATAAACTAACTTAGAAAAACTAACTTTGCAAATAATGTGGCCACTCCGAATCCCTCACAGCTCCAAGCCCACTATGGTTGGGGATTTCCTGCAAAGAAGAAAATAAAGGGTGAGTTCGGTAAACTCAGTGTGTAACATAACCCAACCATAGCCCAAAACAGATCAAACCTTAGAGTCAGACTTATCTGGGCCTTGGCCCAAGATGAACTCAGAATGAAACCCATAGGCCCATAGCAGATACAGAACAAATATATCATGAATGCAGAAATCCCAACCCAGAGCCATCCATAACACCCCCGTACCAGCCTTACACCATGTGGGGAGATTGCTCGACCCATACAACCGCTACACACCACAGAAATTGCAGCGAGGCTGCCAGATATTGTGACGAAGTCATCAGATACAGATATTGTGGCTAGGCCACCAGAACAGATATATATATATATGTGGCGAAGCCACCAGATTGCAGCGAGGCTGCCAAATATTGTGACGAAGTCACCAGAACAGATATATGTGGCGAGGCCACCAGATTGCAGCGAGGCTTCCAAAATACTTCTTCCATCAATATAAACCCATGTCCCATGCAACAGAAATAATATGTCATGGCATACGTATACAGAAACAGAACATCATGCTTTTCAGAAAAAAAAATAACCCTAGGGGTAAAATCGTAATTTTGCATGTGTAAGGGTATTTCAGTAATTATTAGCTATTACTAAGGTTTCATGCTCATTCTAACGTTTACCAAGTAATCAGAAGTACTTACCTCGTCTTTTTACCAAAGTGGGCCCGTTGGCCCATTAGCCCGTTTTCGGCCCATTAAGCCTAAAAATACCGTTGTGCATGAAAATGCACACTCTGTACTCTAATCATCCAAATGCACCATATTCATTAACACTGTCTCACGAGCGCTCGCACGCTCATGAGTTCACAAAATACCAACGTTTCGGTATTTCGGCTTTTACCGATTCAGTCTAAGGGAGGGTGTTATTAACACACCTGGTTGATTACGATTAATGACGATATCTCCCACGCGATAATCCTACAATCGATCACTAACACATTAGACTTACGAATTAATGATAACTAACATAAATCCACGTCAACTAACCCAATCGTCACACAAGTTAGTCATTTACGCACGAGGGGCAAAATAGTCATTTTACCCTCCAGGGGTAAATCGGTAGTCCTACCCTACAGGGGTATTTTAGTAATTTTACAACTTATCCACTTGGGCCTACGGACCCATTGGGACCACATGGCCCATTTTAGCCCATCGCGGCCCGAAATAGCCATCTTACTGCTAGAGTAATGAGAAATACACACCTGTTAGGAGACTGCAGTTAATCCGCGCTCCAAACACTCCTCATGGTTTGTTCTATTTAAAGCCAGCTCTCCATCTACTCTTATGTTAGCTTCCCGATGTGGGATCCCTCCATCACCAGAGTTTAAAACCAACACCAACTCTTGTTGTCCCAACATAGCAAAATAATCAACCTTTGCGTGCCAAGGGATTCGAACCAAAGTCCTCTCACATGCCAACTCACGTCACCACCACTAGGCCATCAACTCATTTGTGTCATAAATCCAACACATTAAACTTTAAAGCGCACCTACTTGCTTCTAGATTTATTGAAAAGAAAAACCAAACTATATTGCAAGAGCCAAGACTTGAACCTTGGACCCCTTGCTTCCTCTATGGCACCACTTCCTTGTCCCCTAAGTGGCGCCACCTTGCCACTACACCACACTTCTTTTTGTGTCATCTTTTACCCCTTTACTCCTAAAAGCCCAAAAGCCAATTGCATCACCTGTTCATAAAATTAAAATTCCGAAGACTACCACGGATTTAACTTAAGTTTGGGCCTTCCAAAGGCCCACTAACCTACTAAAATATATATTTTAACCAACCAGAACACACAAAAATTTTGAAAATCATAGAAACACAGAAAACCCGAAAATTGGGGCGTTACTACTCTACCCTCCTTAAAGAAATTTCGTCCTCTAAATTTTACCTGAATCAAACAGATGAGGATATTGTTGATGCATCGCCACTTCTGGCTCCCAAGTAGCTTCCTCTCAGCCATGATTACGCCACAGCACCTTTACTAGCGGAACTAATTTCCTCCTTAAAATCTTAACATCTCGATCCAAAATCTGCACAGGCTCTTCCTCAAAAGTCAAGTCTGTTTGGACCTCGATCTCTGCAATCGGTACAACATGAGTAGGGTCAGAATGATACCGCCTTAACATGGAGACGTGAAAGACATCATGAATCCTATTCAACTCTGGAGGTAGCTCCACCTGATAAGCCACTGGACCCACTCGCTTAAGAATCCGATAAAGCCCAATGAACCGCGAACTTAACTTGCGTTTCCTCCCAAACCTTAATATTTTCTTCCAAGGTGAAACCTTCAAGAAGACCATATCACCCACAGAGTACTCAATTTCCTTGCGCTTCAAGTCTGCATATGACTTCTATCTATCAGATGCTTCCTTCAACCGATCTTTAATCAACTTGACCTTATCCTCAATATCTGCCACCAACTTAGGTCCAAGAACCTGTCGTTCACCCAACTCGGTCCAACAACTAGGTGTACGACATCTTTGCCCATACAGTGCCTCATAAGGAGCCATTCGAATACTTGCCTGATAACTGTTGTTGTATGCAAACTCTGCCAATGGTAAGTAATCCTCCCAACTACCTCGAAAGTCGATAACGCATCCCCTCAACATGTCTTCCAGAATCTGAACAACCCTTTCCGACTAACCATCAGTCTGAGGATGAAAGGCTGTACTAAATTTCAACCGCGTACCCAACGCCTCATGCAACTTTTGCCAAAATCGAGATGTGAATCTAGGATCTCGATCGGAAATAATCGACACTTGCACTCCGTGAAGTCGCACTATTTCCGCCACATACAATTTAGCTAACTTCTGAAGTGAATAATCAGTACGGACAGGTATGAAATGAGCAAATTTGGTCAACCTATCCACAATTACCCAAATCGAGTCCTTCTTCGACGGTGTCAAGGGTAACCCACTCACAAAATCCATGGCTACCCTCTCCTACTTCCAAAGTGGTACTTTCACTAGCTGTAAAAGTCTAGAAGGTAATTGATGTTCAGCTTTCACTTGCTGACAAGTCAGACATTTTCCCACAACTTCCGTTACCTCTTGCTTCAATCCAGGCCACCAATACAACTCCTTTAAGTCGCGATACATTTTACTCCCTCCAGGATGCATAGCACACAGACTTCCATGAGCTTCTTTCAGAATTGCTTGCCTCAAGTCAGAGTCCTTCAGAATACAAACTCTACCTCGGTAACATAGAACTCCCTCACTGTTCAGTCCGAACTCAGAAGTATCCCAATTCTTAACCTGCCCGAATCGAGAAACCAGGGACTCATCCCTCGACTATTTTTCCTTAATCTCATCCACCCAGGTCGGCCTAACTTGCAGTTCTGCTAACAGACTACCGTCGTCATACAGACTCAAACGAGCAAACATGGCTCTTAGATTAGATACAGTTCTACGACTTAGGGCATCAGCCACCACATTAGCTTTTCCTGGGTGATACTCAATCGCGCAGTCATAATCCTTAAGCAACTCTATCCATCTACGCTGACTAAGATTCAGCTCCTTCTGAGTTAACAAGTACTTAAGACTCTTATGATCTGTGTATATAATACACCTTTCTCCGTACAAGTAATGTCTCCAAATCTTAAGCGCAAAGATTACTGCTATCAACTCCAGATCATAAGTAGGATAGTTAACTTCATGTGGTTTAAGCTACCGCGATGCATAAGCAACCACTTTACCCTCTTGCATCAGCACACAGCCCAACCCTACATGTGATGCATCACTACATACGGTAAAATCTTTTCCAGACTCCGGCTGAATCAGTACAGGTGCCTCGGTCAGAACTTTCTTCAGCTTCTCAAAAGATTCCTGTTATTTCTCAGTCCAAACAAACGGTACTCCCTTCCTTATAAGCTTTGTCAAAGGCACTGCCATCACAGAAAATCCTTCCACAAACCTTCTATAGTACCCAGCTAAACCCAGAAAACTTTGAATTTTCAACACTGACCTCGGTGGCTTCCATTCTAGAATCACTTCAATCTTTCGAGGGTCCACCTTGATCCCTTCAACAGAGACAACATGCCCCAAGAAAGTTACCTCTCTCAACCAGAACTCATACTTACTGAATTTCGCATAAAACTCCTTCTCTCTCAGCACTTGCAGCATCATACGAAGATGCTCATCATGCTTCTCCTCAATTTCAGAATAAACCAGAATATTGTCGATAAAGATGACCACAAATCGATCCAAGTATGGCTGGAACACTCGATTCATCAGATCCATAAATGCTGCAGGTGCGTTCGTCAACCCAAATGGCATAACCAAGAACTCATAGTGACCATACTGAATTCTGAATGCCGTCTTGTGTATATCCACCTCCTTAACCCTCAACTGATGATACCTAGATCGAAGGTCAATCTTGGAAAATACTAAAGCTCCTCTAAGTTGGTCGAATAAATCATCGATTCTCTGCAGTGGGTACTTATTCTTAATCGTCAGTTTGTTCAACTGCCGATAATCGATGCGCATCTGCATTGACCTATCTTTCTTCTTTACAAACAACACTGGTGCTCCCCACGGAGACACACTTGGTCTAATGAAGCCTCTATCCAATAACTCTTGAATTTGGACTTTCAGCTCCATCAACTCCTTCGATGCCATCCTATAAGGTGCAATGGACACCGGTGTCGTTCCAAGCAAGAAGTCGATTCCAAAATCAACCTCTCGATTCAAGGGCAAACCCGAAAGCTCCTCTGGAAAAACATCTTGAAAATCCTTGACGGTTCTAACTTTATCCACTGTCAGATCCTCAGTTTTTGATTGGCTTACAAATGCCAAATAAGCCTCACATCCCTTTCGAATCCACTTCTCAGCTCTCAATGCCGACACCATATTAGACAGATAATCCCTATGCTCGGCTATCACCAAAACCTCCTCATCTTTTGTGGTCTTTAACATTATTCACTTAGCAGCACAATCCAGAGTAGCCTTATGCTTAACAAGCCAATCCATTCCCAAAATGAGATCGAATTCTCCAAAAGGTAGCTCCATCAGATCTCCAGAGAAACTTTTCCTTGAGTTTTTATAGGCACATCTCTATACAGTTTATCTACCCTAACCGAGTGACCCAAAGGACTTAGTACAGATACCCCACTCCCGGTCTCCTCAGAGCGCACACCCAACGACCCAGATATAGCACATGCAACATATGAATGGGTAGATCCAACATTTATCAACGCAGTGTATAGCATACTGGAAATCAGAAACGTACCAGTTATGATGTCAGGTGCATCACCCTCCTCTTGACGACGAGCTGCATACACCAACACCGGCTGATGAGCCTCAGCAAATCCAGCACCCCTTCCAAGCGCTCCTCTTCCTCGACCGTTTCCATTACCACCTCTGCGTTGCCCACGTCCTCTCGAAAACTGTGGTCCACCCCTCACTAGTTGAGCGACCCTCTACTCTAAAACTTCAACTTGATCTGGTTCCTGGGGACAATCCTTAACCCTATGCTCTATAGATCCGCATTAGAAACAAGCAGCAGAACGTTTCTGACACTAGCCCATATGCATCTTCCCACAATTCCTACAACCCTGCGGTCTAACAGCATTGATCGCTACTACTCGAACTGGCTCCATTACCCTTGCTCTCTTAAAATTCCTGTTCATACCACCTGAAAGTCCTGAATCTCTCCTAAAACGGTTCCAATCTTTCTCACGATTCTGTCTTTCTGTATGCTTCACTTCCTCAGCTATCTTAGCTTTCTCCACTAAAGCAACGAAGTTACGCTCCCTCTGCGGCGCAATCAGCATCCTAAGTTCATCTCTCAAACCATCCACGAAGCGTACGCTACGCTCATACTCTGTAGCGACAATCCCATAAGCATACCGACTCAGTCTCAGAAACTCAGGCTCGTTCTCAGCCACTGACTTACTCCCTTAGACCAGGTTCAGAAATTCTTTCCGGCGAGCGTCCACGTAAGTAGCCCCAACATACTTTCCTTTGAAAGCTGTCTTAAACAGCTCCAAGTCACACTATCAGCAGGAGTTCCATCTCTCACCATGAGCCACCACTGATAAGCCTCATCCCTGAGTAACGATATGGCTCCCTTCAGCTTCTACTCCACAGAGCGGTCCGGATCATCCATAATCCGCTCGTGGCTTCTAACCAATACTCACCACATTGAGCTACACCAGACACGCCTTAAATATCTACTCGCTCCATTGGCCCAAGCCGCTCGTAAATAGACCCCGAATTGCATTTCCGTACTTACCCCAAAGAACCCTTTCCAAAACTCAGAGCATTGCCTAGGATAGAGCATCATCCCCGGCACCTCGATCATGAGACTCTACCTCCGTTGTCGGTGGTACCGGTGCATCTGCTGCGGCACATGTCCTGAAGACGAAGATTCAGCCTGAGCATTACCTCGGCTACGTCCACGGCCTCTTCCATGAGCTGCTCGTGTACTCATTTCAGATATATCGATTAAGAATTTTATGAATCGGTTTAATATTTGAGTGTTTATTACAGATGTCTTATGAATAATGATAATTGAGTTTGAGTTTGTTTCCTTTTGCGGTAGCCTAGCCACGATCTCGATCTACTTATCAGAGTTTCTATACTTCCAGTGTTACCCTAACTAAAGTACCATGATAAGGTTTTGTGCAAGCATATAACAGATGTTTCGGGAACAATCAGAAAGGCTCAAAAAACTTACAGACTTGGGCCGGAGATTCGGTGTGCCACCTTTTAAAAAAACCTAATTTTAGAAAACTGATTTTAATCTTTAAAATCATCTATTTGTATAGAGAAAAATATTGGAAACATTCTCGAAAATAATTTATAATCAAGTTCCAAAAAAAACGATTTTTGCAAACCTTTATTCAGTGTTTCTTTACAAACCCCCGTTTTTAGACCCGTTCTACAGCCGAGTTGTTGCAACTTGGCTCTGATACCACTAAATGTAATACCCCAAACCAAGCCTAGACGTTATGGCTAGTTCTGACGTGTCACATGGACTTACGACTTAGTATGCATTCGCTTGTTTAAAAGATTGGGGTGGTCTTTGTAAAAATAGCGGTTGAATGAAAAGCCGGTTTATCAATCTTTAGGCTATCCATTTGTTGTGCTTGTTGAGTTTTGAAAACGTTCATTAATTTTGAAAACCCGCGCAGCCAACACTAGCAGTTTCGTCATAGTATAAATATAATCAGAAAATAAAACCATAGCGGAAAAAAGAAATTTAAATAGTGGCCTTATTACAACTTAAAACCCAAAATTAAATCAGAATATAAAAATAATAAAAATAAACTAACTTAGAAAAACCAACTTTGCAGATGATGTGGCCACTCCGAATCCCTCACAGCTCCAAGCCCACTATGGTTGGGGATTTCACAAAGAAGAAAATAAAGGTGAGTTCGTAAACTCGATGTGTAACATAACCCAACCATAGCCCAAAACAGATCAAACCTCGAGTCAGACTTATCGGGCCTTGGCCCGTCTGAAATTAGAATGAAACCCATAGGCCCATAGCGAGATCTGAACAAATATATCATGAATGCAGAAATCCCAACCCAGAGCCATCCATAACACCCCCTACTAGCCTTACACCATGTGGGGAGATTACTCGACCCACCCAACCGCTACACACAACAGAAATTGCAACAAGGCTGCCAGATATTGTGACGAAGTCACCAGATCCAGATATTATGGCTAGGCCACCAGAACATATATATATATATATATATGTGTGTGGCGAAGCCACCAGATTGTAGCGAGGCTGCCAGATATTGTGACGAAGTCACCAGAACAGATATATGTGGCGAGGCCACTAGATTGTAGCGAGGCTGCCAAAACGCTTCCTCCATCAATATAAACCCATGTCCCATGCAACAGAAATAATATGCATGGCATACGTATACAGAAACAGAACATCATGTTTTCAGAAGAAAAAAAATAACCCTAGGGGTAAAATCGTAATTTTACATGTATAAGGGTATTTCAGTAATTATTACATATTGCTAAGGTTTCATGCTCATTCTAACATTTACCAAGTAATCAGAAGTACTTACCTCGCCTTTTTACCAAAGTGGGCCCGTTGGCCCATTGGCCCGTTTTTGGCCCATTAAGCCTAAAAATACCGTTGTGCACGAAAATGCACATTCTGCACTCTAATCATCCAAATGCACGATATTCATTAACAATCGTCTCACGAAGGCCAGACGTCATGAGTTCACAAAATACCAACGTTTTGGTGTTTCGACTTTTACCGATTCAGTCTAAGGGAGGGTGTCGTTTCACACCTGGTTGATGACGATTGATGACGATATTATTGGAACACCGGTGGCTCCAAGGCGCAGTGAAAAAATTTTAAAAAAATAAAAATTTCAATGATCCAAACCAAGAATCCATGTGTAAGGAATGAATCGGGGTGATAAAATGGTTCTGAATTTACCGAAACTTCAATCTGAGTAGACAGCGACGCCTTGGCAACAGGAATGCTGAACCACTATCGAACCAAGCCGCAACCGTTTCCGATGTCGGCCTCACGTAGTCTACCCGATTGACAATGAACGGTAGAAATCCCAAAAAACTATTTTCAGAGAGTATTTTGCTAAACTATTTGCTAGACCACATTGCATATTTTTAGCTAGTTGTTATATATCCTTTTATGGTTTTTACCCTTGCTATATATAACTCCTCTTAATTGGTATATATTTATAATGAATTTTAATTCATTAAAATTAATCAAACATAATAATTATCATTCAAATAAATATAATAATGTTTAACTGAAAAATTATAATTACATTAATTATAATAAAGATTTGATAAACTATATTTATTTAAACTTATATCTGAACTAAATTCATATATCAATAAAATTATGTTACGATTATGTGTACAACATCCTTGTACATATAGTATGTTCAACAATTTGATTGCCCAATTAAATTAATTCTATAATTAATTTAATTCATGTGACAACCAAGCAATATACCAACTATGTTTTACCTCGTTCATTTCAACCATTGGGTGTGACCCTATAGGTTCTTGTAACATTAGCTGTAATATTAGAACGATTCTAATGTTACAAACAATGAGTGCCATCTAGCAATGCATCAATGCTACCTATGTTACAAGAAGTCATGATTCAACATAACCTTTTGTGATTAACCTTTCATGCATTAATCCTTAAGTCCTATATCTTTGGAATGGACACAAGTCATGGAATAGTCACACTTGCATAGTCCATCCCATGTTTCTTGATACCTTGAGTAGACTATGATACACAAATAAGTATGACATCTCATATCAACTTATTTGAGCATGGCCATTCATTTCTAGCCTCACTCAATCAAGTGGCCTGAGATATTACTCCCATTATGTACGAGGGACTTATCCTATATTGATCAACTATATCCCTCAACACAGATTGTGGTATATCCAACATCAGTCTTTATAGAACAACCAGTTACGGTGTTTGTTTGACTGTATCAAAATATACAACTTACGATGTTGGGATAAAGATGATCTCAAGTATGAGGATCATATACATATTAATCACTATGAGTAATGTTGTGACAATTACATAATAATCCAAGAAACATACTCATAGCAGGTCAGTCCAATATGTTGTTCTCTAACACACATATTCATGCATTGATTCTGACACTCCATATCAATGACAACTCTTTATAATCAATCAACTACATGTTAGTCTTAATGCATTATTATTGTCCTAGCCAACAATAATACTTGACTAAGGATCTTTTAAGAATAATCATATTATTCTCAGGACATTATTATAAAACAGTTTATTTATGCACACAGAAAAAAACTGAAATAATAATGGCAACGCCTTATATTAATAAACATGATAAACCAAGTATGTTATTACAACCATCTCGTGATTGATCTTTGGGCATACTCTTACAGATATATCCCAAGCAATAATCCTACAATCAATCACTAACACATTAGACTTACGAATTAACGATAACTAACATAAATCCACGTCAACTAACCCAATCGTCACACAAGTTAGTCATTTACGCACGAGGGGAAAAATAGTCATTTTACCCTCCAGGGGTAAATCGGTAGTCCTACCCTACAGGGGTATTTTAGTAATTCTACAACTTATCCATTTGGGCCTACGGACCCATTGGGACCACATGGCCTATTTTAGCCCATCGCGGCCCGAAACAGTCGTCCTACTACTAGAGTAATGAGAAATACACACCTGTTAGGAGACTGTAGTTAATCCGCGCTCCAAACACTCTTAGCTAACGCCCAACCCAAACGAGCACGTCACAAAGCAAAAGGGATCAGCCAAGAAGGGTATGCCTACACTCCTCATGGTTTTCTCTATTTAAAGCCAACTCTCCATCTACTCTTATGTTAGCTTCCCGATGTGGGATCCCTCCATCACCAGAGTTTAAAACCAACACCAACTCTTGCTGTCCCAACATAGCAAAATAATCAACCTTTGCGTGCCAAGGGATTCGAACCAAAGTCCTCTCACATGCCAACTCACGCCACCACCACTAGGCCATCGACACATTTGTGTCATAAATCCAACACATTAAACTTTAAAGCGCACCTACTTGCTTCCAGATTTATTGAAAAGAAAAACCAAAATATATTGCAAGAGCCAAAACTTGAACCTTAGACCCCTTGCTTCCTCTATGGCGTCACTTCCTTGTCCCTTAAGTGGCGCCACCTTGCCACTACACCAAACTCCTTTTTGTGTCATCTTTTACCCCTTTACTCTTAAAAGCCCAAACGCCAATTGTATCACCTGTTCATAAAATTAAAATTCCGAAGACTACCACGGATTTAACTTAGGTTTGGGTCTTCCAAAGGCCCACTAACCTACAAAAATATATATTTTAACCAACCAGAACACACAAAAATTTTAAAAAATCACAGAAACACAGAAAACCTGAAATTTGGGGCGTTACAGTAACTCTTTGACTTGGGTCACACTGCCAACACACACGCCTGTGTGGATAGTCCGTGTGCCATAAAAATGGCCATACATGCCCGTGTGCCAGGCTGTGTGCTAGGCCATGCCAATCCTGTAGGGTATACTGACTTATACGACACAGCCAAGTCACACGCCTGTGTGTGAGGCCGTGTGGAGCATACTGACTTGATTTTAATTTCAACACTAGGGGACACACGGCCATGCAACCAAACCGTGTGAAACACATGGCTGAGACATACACTCGTGTCTCTAACTTTGTGGACTAAATAGGCTATTTAGCAAGCCATTTTGCCACCCAACTTGCATAAACCTACAACAAACCAAATTGGCACAAAACTTGGCACATATAGGCATTCAACTACTCTTAATTAAACATCATTTATACCGTTTCCAACATTAACCAACAAAACATATCAATACACAATATGCCATCTAAAATCATACCAAACTCAACTGTGCATTAATACCTAGATTCATTAGCATACCTGTAACATCCCGAAATAGGGCCTAGTTGGAATGGTGGCTTCAGGACCACAAGTATGACATCAAAATATTTATTTTATGAATATTATGAGGCCTATAATATGAGTATATGCATATGTTAAAGTTTCATGAAGAAATTATTTGAGTAAGGTGTTTAATTGGAAATTAGGGATTAAATTGAATAAATTGAAAAACTTGAATTTTAGAAGCAATTTGTATGAAATTTCTTTAGGTTATGAATTAGAAGGTCTTGGAAAGCAATTTTCCCAAATTCTAAGTTTTGGGACAAAAATGGGCTTGCATGGATGGAATTTTAAGGAAAGGGCTAAGGGCATTTTGGTCATTTGGTATTTTAATGAAATAAAATGGGAAAAATGAATCAAAATCAGCCCATTCTCTTCCTTGTCCAGCCGAAATCTCAAGTGTTTCCATAGATAGGGTTTTCAAGCTTCCCAAGCTCAATAGTAAGTGCTCCCAAGCCTCGTTTTTCATGCTCTTTATATTTTTCAAATCCCGGTAGCTTGCTCTCTCCATTTCTACCCATATTTCATGCTAGGGTTCAAGTTTAAAAATTTACCCATGCATGATTTGCTTGTATCTTGATGGATTGTGGAGGAATATGAAAGATGAATGTGTATTAAACATCTTTTCCTAGTTGATTTTCATGAAAAACCTTTATAGGGACTATTTTTGCAAAAGATGTAAATGTGTGGTAGAAATGAGAAAATAATGGAAAATGTGGGATTACATAAGAAGGAAAAGTGTTCGTCTAGTCTTGGATAAGATAAAGAGTGCATGTGTTTCATTATACGAGCCTAGGGACTAAATCGTAAAAATGTGAAAGGTTAAGGGCAAAACGGTCATTTGAACCGGGGACAGATAATAAACTTGTAATGTATAATGTGGGGTATTAGTGATATAATTTTTTTGTTATAGACCCCGAGGAACAAATTCCAAAAGTCAATCGTGGTAAACGCAAGATTCCGGAATAACCGAAACACAACTCCGAAAAGAATACCAGGAAAGTTCGGATAACTTAAAGTAAACCCCTAATATGCATAATTGAATGATTTATGAATGCATTATGACTGCATTTATTATTGGCATGAAATATCATAGAAATGCATATTTGATGACTAACATGTGAAAAATGTCTTAGTTGAGGTTGAAAAAGGGAATTTGATGAACAAACCTTGATTGACATGTGAACTAAGATCCTGCATGTGTTGCAGTAACGATTTAGCCCGAACGGGCAATCTATGGCTTAAGTGTGAAAAGGATCTAGCCCAAACTGGTGTTCCTTGAATGATCGAGCCTCCCGAAGAATATATGTGCATTGAGGATTTAGCCCAGACGGGTAATCCAATTAGGGTTTGAATTTAGCCTGGACTGGTAATTTAGATCCGAGCTCATTAAGGGTGTTTGTCGCTATAAGGGACCTAGCCTATACTGGTAATCCTGACGTCACCTTATGAGTTCATGATATGAGAGATTTAGCCTAGACTAGTAATCTCGCCTTGAGATGTGAGGTTCGTGGGAGTGCATATATGTGAAATGATCATTCGTAAGAATTGATGGATAATAGGCATTCCATCGAGATTTCCTAGAAACTCAACGGGATTAACATGAGGTATGTTAATAAGATGATGAATGAAGAGCTCAGCAACATAAATTACATGATTCTTTGTCATGTAACTAACTCATTGATCGAGTGCATGTGATAGGGAATCATTTCATAATTGATGATTTCATGATTTAAATATGGATGTATGTTAATTACCCGGTAAGCTACTTTCCGATTATTCGAGCTTACTAAGCATGAAAATGCTTACCCCTCTCTTTTTTCCCTGACTCACAGAGCTCGAGGATTCGAAAGGATTAGAAGACGATTGGAGAGTCAACACACTATCAACTAGACAAGCTTTGGTATAAAGACTTCGCTATTTTGTTCAATGACATGTATAGTATTTTTAAGTATTTTGTTATATGTGTCATTTGATTTGCCAAATGAAGGCATGTAAAAATATGTTTATCTCTTTGTATATGGCCACAAAAATTGGCTTAATTGAAGTAGGCTATGACCTACAAATTTATGTATGGTTTTATTTACAAGTGATGGGTTGTTACCAAATTGGCAATGATTCACCTGAATGAGCCAATTTTGGATCAATAAAGTGACATGGGAACCCATAAACACTAAATGGGAAATAACCTATCTTGTATTAAGCCAATGATATGAGGTTTTCATACAACTATTTTTATCAAGATTATTTACAAGTGTATAATTGTGTTTTACTTTGAATTTAGCAACCACTAAGCACAAGTAGTAGAAAGGGGTGACTAAAGGCTTGGAAAATAGTTTATTAGAGTCCACATGGTTAGACACACAGGCGTGTGTCTAAGCCGTGTGTGACACACGGCTCCCTCCCATGGGTGTGTGCTATAGTTGTGTGTCCCTTGCACTTAAAATTTTAGCTCAAAGTTGTACATGGGTATGCCACACGGGTGTACACCATGATCGTGTTAAAAAGACAGTGTCGTCCATGGGTAAGCAATACGGGTGTGTGCCATGGCCGTGTTGATAAGTTAGTTTTACCCACGGCTAAAGGGCATGGGCGTGCCCCAAGACACACGGGCGTGTGACACTTTAAAATAAGGGAAATTTTCTAAGGAGTTCAAGGTTTATCGAAAGTGCCCAAATTTGTCTCGCACTGCCTCTAGGTATGTATTAGACCTCAAAGGCCTATACAAGGGACGAGATTTCATGATTGAAAGGTTTTAAATTTGAGTGAAAATTTGCGACCCAAATTAGTGTGTTACAAGTGTAAAGCCCCGGTAATGCCTCGAACCTTATCCCGGTATGGGATACTGGTGAGGGGTGTTATATTTATTAGTATCAGAGCTACGATTTAGTCAGTTCAAGGACTACCTTAGAGGATGTTAAAGTTCGTTATACATGCCATTTTTTGAATGTTGATAGTGTGACGTGTCCTAATTGTTTAAATTGTCTTGAATATAGTAAATGTCTTCCAATCAAGCACAAGATGAGTCTGAGGGAGCCGAGAGCCATGCTCCAGCTTTCATACAACGAGCTGTATCTAGTAGTAGTAGAAGGCTGATGTCAGAAGGCCGAGAAAAGGCCTGAGCTGCCTTCTTCGATATGATGGATGAATAGTTTGGGGATTATCTAAGAAATCGCACTAACCTATAGAGACCTCCCCCGCCCCCTAACCAACCTGATGAGGATGTGCCACAAGGTATGGCACCAGTGAGAATCAGTAAAGCCCCTGTAGATAAGCTTAGAAAGTATGAGGCTGAGGAATTCAGAGCGAAAGTTGATAATGACGCTGGAAAAATCGAGTTTTGGCTCAAAAATACTACATGGGTGCTAGATGATTTGTCGTGCACACCCGAGGAATGTTTGAAGTGTGCTGCATCCTTTTTGAAGGACACTGCATACCACTAGTGGAAGACCGTACCTCGGTAGTGCCAAAAAAAATATCACTTGGGATTTCTTCCAAGCAGAGTTCAGGAAGAAATACATTAGCCAGCGGTTTTTGGATTCAAAGTGAAAGGAGTTCCTAGAACTCAAACAAGGGAATAAAACTATAGCGGAATACGAGAGAGAGTTTGTACGACTAGGTCAGTACGCAACTAAATGGGTCCAAACGGAATTGGAAATGTGTAAACGCTTCGAGGAAGGTCTGAATGATGACATCAAGTTGTTGATTGGGATCTTAGAAATACGAGAATTTTCTACATTGTGCAATCGAGCTAAGAAGGCCAAGAAACTTAATAATGAAAGAAAACAAGCTAAAAGAGAGGCTCAAGTTGCGAGCAAGTGGTTTAGCAGCAAAACACTCTCGTTCTCCATGAAGAAAGCCAGGAGCCAACACGAACGCTCCACTTCGTCAGTGGGATATTCAGGTAAAGCGAGAAGCTCTAAGCAACGAGGTCAAAAGTCTTCCTCCCCGATGGTGACTAGTATGAGGAGTGTAGATGATCAAAAACCAAAGTGTAAGAGCTGCAACAAATTTCATTTCGAAGAGTGCCGAATGAAGAGCGGCGTGTACTTCAGATGTGGTTCTCTTGATCACTTTCTTAGAGACTTCCCATAACGAGCTGAAAAAGAAGTGGATGTAACTCCAAAATCAAGCACTCCTATTCTTCGACGTAGACCTCCAAGATACCCTGGGAGTGCTAGTGGCAGACGAGTTGTGACTAGAGACGCTGTAAAATGAAAAGTTTGAGCCCCGACAAGAACGTATGCGATACGTGCTCGAGAGGAAGCCTCTGCTCCCAATGTTATTACGGGTACTTTCTCTCTTTTTAATACAAGTGTTATTGCTTTAATTGACCCGGGGTTGACGCATACAGAAGATATTATTAGAGTGTCAAACCCACTAGGCAAGTCGGTTCTAGTTGATAAAATCTGTAAGAATTGCACTTTGACGATTCAAGGTTTTTGTTTCCCGGCTAACCTTATGTTGTTACCATTTGATGAATTTGATGTAATACTTGGTATGGATTGGTTAGCCCTTCATGATGTAACTGTGAATTGTGGTAGTAAGTATATTAAGTTAATATGCCCGGATGGTCAGATTCTACGGGTCAAATCAAGATAATGGGGTTCGCAGCCGATTGTAATCAAGTTAATGGTTGCTCAGAGATATATGAGGAAAAGATATGAAGCCTACCTTGCATTTGTATTTAACACTAAGGAAACAGAGCTGAAGATCGAGTCTGTGCCGATAGTATGTGAGTACCCAGATGTGGTTCCGAAGGAATTACCCGAATTACCTCCTGAAAGAGAGATAGAGTTCAGTATTGAATTGGTGCCAGGGATGACTCCCATTTCTATTGCCCCGTACAGAATGGCACCTACCGAGCTGAAGGAGTTAAAAGCACAATTGCATGGCCAAGTTTTTCATCTTGAGGTGCCCGGGTATTGTTTGTAAAGAAGAAAGATGGTTTGATGAGGTTATGTATCGATTATCGGCAACTGAACAAGGTAACTATCAAGAATAAGTATCCTTTGCCAAGGATCGATGATTTTTTTAACTAGTTGAGAGGAGCCATCGTATTCTCCAAGATAGACTTGATGTCTAACTATTATCAACTGTGAGTTAAAAACTCAGATATACCCAAGACAGCTTTCAGAATGAGGTATGGCCATTATGAATTTCTTGTCATGTCGTTCGGGCTGACGAATGCACTGGCTGTGTTTATGGATCTAATGAATTGGATCTTTCAGCCATATTTGGATAAGTTTGTTGTTGTGTTTATTGACGACATTTTGATCTACTCTAAAGATGAGACAGAGCATGCGAAGCACCTAAGAATTGTGTTGCAGACCTTACGAGAAAAGCAACTGTATGCTAAGTTTAGCAAGAGTGAGATTTGGCTCCAGGAAGTTGGATTTTTGGGTCATATAGTTTTGGGTGAAGGCATTTAAGTTGATCCAAGTAAGATTTCTGCAATTGTCGAATGGACGAGAAGTGTCAGTAAAGTTTTGAAAAGTTAAAAGACATTGCTGACCGAAGCTCCTGTTTTAGTGCTACCTGAATTGGGAAAAGAATTTGTCGTCTACAGTGATGCATCCTTAAACGGATTGGGTTGTGTGCTTATGCAAGATGGCAAGGTGATAGCCTATGCTTCATGGCAATTGAAGTCTCACAAGAAGAATTATCCAACCCACGACCTAGAGCTTGCTGTTGTTGTTTTTGCCTTGAAAATTTAGAGGCATTATTTGTATGGCAAGACTTGTTTTATATTCATAGACCACAAGAGTTTAAAATACTTGATGACTCAGAAAGTATTAAATTTGAGACAGCGAAGATGGTTAGAATTAATTAAGGATTATGATCTGATTATCGATTATCACCCGGGAAAGGCGAATGTGGTCGCCGATGCATTGAATAGAAAATCCCTGACTACTTTGAGAGCCATGGATACTCGTTTGACATTTCTTGGTAATGGTTCAGGTTTGGGCAAGCTAGAGGCTAGGCCGACATTTCTGCAGGAAATTCATGATGCTCAGCTTAATGATGATGACTTGCAAGCAAAAAGGGCTCGATGTGAGTCTGGTGTTGAGTCAGATTTCTGAATTAGTCCTGATGGATGTTTAATGTTTAGAGATAGGGTTTGTGTACCCAAAGACAATGAACTTATTCAGAAGATTTTGCAAGAAGTACATAACAGTCGTTTGTCTATTCACCCGGGAAGTACCAAGATGTACAACGATTTAAAAAAGATGTACTGGTGGAACGGCATGAAAAGAGATGTTTTTGAATTTGTATCAAAATGCCTAGTATGTCAGCAAGTTAAAGCTGAACATCAAGTGCCTTCAAGGTTGTTACGTCAGTAATGATCCCCGAATGGAAGTGGGACAGAGTTACTATGGACTTCATGACGGGATTACCTTTAAATCCAAAAAAGAAAGATGCCATATGGGTTATAGTGGAAAAATTGACAAAGTTGGCTCATTTTATCCCGGTAAGGATGGATTATTCCCTTTATAGATTGGCCAATTTGTACATTTCTGAGATAGTAAGATTGCACGGAGTACCACTGTCGATTATTTTAGATAGAGACCCGAGGTTCACTTTGAGATTCTGGAAGAAGTTCCAAGAAGCCTTGGGTACAAAGTTGAAATTTAGCACAGCTTTTCACCCTCAGACCGATGGTCAGTCTGAGCGGATGATTCAGATTCTCGAGGACATGTTGCATTGTTGCATCCTTGAATTTCAGGGTAGCTGGGAAAAATACCTACCATTGGTAGAATTTTCCTATAGCAATAGTTTCCAAACAAGTTTGAAGATGGCACCTTATGAGGCCTTGTATGGTAGGAAATTCCGAACTCCATTGTACTGGACAGAACTCAAGGAAAATCAGATTCATGGAGTTGATCTGATTAAAGAAACCAAAGAGAAAGTCAAAGTGATACGGGATTGTCTAAAAGTGGTATTAGATAGGCAAAAGTCTTATACTGATCTGAAAAGAAAGGAAGTTGAATTTCAAGTTGGAGATAGAGTATTCTAGAAAGTATCTCCATGGAAAAAGGTATTGAGATTTGGTCGGAAGGGTAAACTGAGTCCACGATTTATCGAACTGTACGAGATCACCGAAAGAGTTGGACTGTTAGCCTATCATTTGGCATTGCCAGCCGAACTGGAAAAGATTCACGATGTGTTCTATGTATCTATGTTAAGGTGATACTGATCGGACCCTTCTAATATGATTCAGCCGACTGAGATTGAAATTCAACCGGACATGACTTATGGAGAGGAACCGGTTAAGATATTGGCTCATGAAGTTAAACAATTGAGAAATAAAGATGTGGCTCTTGTAAAATTTTTATGGCATCGACATGGTGTAGAAGAGGCTACATGGGAGCCAGAAGAAACCATGAGAAGTCAATATCCGAATCTATTTTTAGGTAAGACTTTCGAGGACAAAAGTCCCTAAGGAGGGAGAAATGTAACACCCCGAAATAGGGCCCAGTTAGAATGGTGGTTTTGGGACCACAACTACGACATCAAAATATTTATTTTATGATTATTATGAGGCCTAAAATATGAGTATATGCATATGTTAAAGTTTCATGAAGAAATTCTTTGAGTAAGGTGTTCAATTGGAAATTAGGGATTAAATTGAATAAGTTGCAAAACTTGAATTTTAGAAGCAATTTGTATGAAATTTATTTAGGTTATGAATTAGATGGTCTTGGAGAGCAACTTGCCCAAATTCTAAGTTTTGGGACAAAAATGGGCTTGCATCGATCGAATTTTAAAGAAAGGGCATAAGGTTATTTTGATCATTTGGTATTTTAATGAAATAAAATGGGAAAAATGAATCAAAATCAGCCCATTCTCTTCCTTGTCTAGCCGAAATTTCAAGGGTTTCCATATCTAGGGTTTTCAAGCTTTCCAAGCTCAATAATAAGTGCTCCCAAGCCCCGTTTTTCATGCTCTTTGTATTTTTGAAATCCCGGTAGCTTGCTCTCTCCATTTCTACCCATATTTCATGCTAGAATTCATGTTTAAAAATTTACCCATGCATGAGTTGCTTGTATCTTGATGGATTATGGAGGAATATGAAAGATGAATGTGTATTAAACATCTTTTCCTAGTTGATTTTCATGAAAAACCCTTATAGGGACTATTTTTGCAAAAGATGTAAATGTGTGGTAGAAATGATAAAATAATGGAAAATGTGGGCTACCATAAGAAGGAAAAGTGTTCGGCTAGTCTTGGGTAAGATAAAGAGTGCATGTGTTTCATTATACGAGCCTAGGGACTAAATCGTAAAAATGTGAAAGGTTAAGGGCAAAACGGTCATTTGGACCGGGGGTAGATAATAAACTTGTAATGTATAATGTGAGGTATTAATGATATAATTTTGTTGTTATAGACCCCGAGGAACAAATTACAAAAGTCGATCATGGTAAACGCAAGATTTCGGAATAACCGAAACACAACTCCGAAAAGAATACCAGGTAAGTTCGGATAATTTAAAGTAAACCCCTAATATGCATAATTGAATGATTTATGAATGCATTATGACTGCATTTATTATTGGCATGAAATATCATAGAAATGCATATTTGATGACTAACATGTGAAAAATGTCTCAATTGAGGTTGAAAAAGGGAATTTGATGAACACACCCTGATTGACATGTGAACCAAGATCCTGCATGTGTTACAGTAACGATTTAGCCCGAAATGGTAATCCGTGGTCTCAAGTTCGAAAAGGATCTAGCCCGAACAGGTGTTCCTTGAATGATCGAGCCTCTCGAAGAATATATGTGCATTGAGGATTTAGCCCGGACTAGTAATCTGATTAGGGTCTGAATTTAGTCTGGACTGGTAATTTAGATCCGAGCTCATTAAGGGTGTTTGTCGCTATAAGGGATCTAGCCTGGACTGGTAATCCCGATGTCACCTTATGAGTTCATAATATGAGAGATTTAGCCTAGACTGGTAGTCCCGCCCTGAGATGTAAGGTTCGCGGGATTACATATATGTGAAAAGATCATTCGTAGGAATTGACGGATAATGGGCATTCCATCGAGATTTCCTAGAAACTCAACGGGATTAACATGAGGTATGTCAATAAGATTATGAATGATGAGCTCATCTACATAAATTACATGATGCTTTGTTATGTGACTAACTCATTGATCGAGTGCATGTGATAGGGAATCATTTCATAATTGATGATTTCATGATTTAAATATGGATGTATGCTAATTATCCGGTAAGTTACTTTTCGGTTATTCGAGCTTACTAAGCATGAAAATGCTTACCCCTCTCTTTTTTCCCTGACTCACAGAGCTCGAGGATTCGAAAGGATTGGAAGACGATTGGAGAGCCAACACAATATCAACTAGACAAGCTTTGGTATAAAGACTTCGCTATTTTGTTTAATGGCATGTATAGTATTCTTAAGTATTTTGTTATGTGTGCCATTTGATTTGCCAAATGAAGACATGTAAAAATATGTTTATCTCTTTGTATATGGCCACAAAAATTGGCTTAATTGAAGTAGATTATGACCTACGAATTTATGTATGGTTTTATTTACAAGTGATGGGTTGTTACCAAATTGGCAATGAGTCACCTGAACGAGCCAATTTTTGATGAATTAAAGTGACATGGGAACCCATAAACACTAAATGAGAAATAACCTATCTTGTATGAAACCAATGATATGATGTTTTCATACAACTAGTTTTATCAAGATTATTTACAAGTGTATAATTGTGTTTTACTTTGAATTTAGCAACCACTAAGCACAAGTAGTAGGAAGGGGTGACTAAAGGCTTGGAAAATAGTCTATTAGAGTCCACATGGTTAGACACACGGTCATGTGTCTAGACCGTGTGTGACACACGACTCCCTCCCATGGGTGTGTGCTATAGCCGTGTGTCCCCTGCACTTAAAATTTTAGCTCAAAGTTGTACACGGGTATGCCACACGGGCGTGTGCCATGACCGTGTTAAAAAGACAGTGTCGTCCACGGGCAGGCAACACGGGTGTGTGTCATGGCTGTGTTGATAAGTCAATGTTGCCCACGGCTAAAGGGCATAGGCGTGCATCAAGCCACACGGGCGCGTGAGTCCACACGGCCCATTTACATGGGCGTGTGACACTTTAAGTTAAGGGAAATTTTCTGAGGAGCTCAAGGATTATCGAACGTGCCCGAATTTGTCCCGCACTGCCTCTAGGTATGTATTAGGCCTCAAAGGCCTATACAAGGGATGAGATATTCATGATTGAAAGGTTTTAAATTTGAGTGAAAATTTACGACCCAAATTAGTGTGTTACAAGTGCAAAGCACCGGTAATGCCTCGAACTTTATCCTGGCGTGGGATACGGGTGAGGGGTGTTACAATACCAATATTCATATTTCAACCATTTTCTATCCATAATACTAATTTATCACAAGCATCATATATCCCACATTCAAAACAAGACACAAACCACATACACATATATATACATGACTCAATCACCCAAAATAACTCAAAATAAGCCATCACTTATGGCTATATATACAAACCAAACTTAGAAGATTCACAAGCCAATTTAAATGGCCAAAATCATTATCAATTTATAACCAAAATGGCCATAATCTTATACATGCCATACGATAAAAACATAAGCTCAAAAGTACCAAAGTGGTAGTAGGATAGTGTGACGAAGTCTCTGATGATCCTCGAATCCGAGCTAGCTTTGAAGACACTATAAAACATGAAAAAAAAGTAAGCTATATAGCTTAGTAAGCTCGTATGAAATAAACTCAATCTTAACATGAATATTCAAATCATCATTTTGAGCATATCAACATGTAATTCATCTAACTAACAAACCTTTCACATTTTCAATCATAATCGTATATATGAACTTCACAACTTCTTCGATTTAAGCTTATACGGTTCATGTACATACCTGTACCATCTCGTATCAATCTCATACATCATTTACCTGTTCAACCATTTGAAATATTATCAGATACATGGGAAACTCTCACCCGAAGTGCCACATCTATAGCCAAAGCTATCTCAATCTCATATCACATAATCTGCTCACACTAGAGCTATCAACGGGCCTGCTCACACAAGCTGTGGGTCAAGACGTAGCTACACGGTGCTCCTCACACAAGCTGTCAAGTATCCACAACACATGCCGGTATACTCAGCCACCGGTAGGACGTACAGGACCAGCCACCGGATCACATAATCACATAATCCCCTAATGACATGTCACTAATATCCAAAACTATTCCTAAGGTTCAATCGGGATTTCGAATGCCGAATCGTCATCGAATCATTGTCGAACATATCCATAGTCTTGTAATTATAGTTTATGCAATATCTAATCATTTAAAATACCTTTATAATGAAATTTATCACATACAAACTTACCTCGAATGACATAATCCCCTAATGACATGTCACTAATATCCAAATCTATTCCTAAGCTTCAATCGGGATTTTGAATGCCGAATCGTCATCGAATCATTGTCGAACATATCCATAGTCTTGTAATTACAGTTTATGCAATATCTAATCATTTAAAATACCTTTATAATGAAATTTATCACATACAAACTTACCTCGAATGCTAAAATGGCAAAACAAATCAACTATTTTGTAACATTGTTCTTTCCTTGATCTAAGTCTATATTTCACCTTTCTTGATCTAAATATAAGCAAAATTAACTTATTTAATCATCTCTCTATTCAATTTAGTCAAAAATTCACTTAAAAGCATTTTTACACAATTGCCCCTAATGTTTCACATCTTTTACAATTTAGTCTTTATGCTTGTAAAACAAAATTCATTCAATTTCATCACAACCCCAGCATAGCCAAATATTTATTATACTTATAGTTGTAACGCCCCGTACCCGAGACCGTTGCCGGAGTCAAACATGAGGTGTTAATGGACTTAATTCATTACATAGTAGCCCAAATTTTTCATTTATTTCATATTTTAACCACTAAATTTACACATTTCATAATTTAGCCCCTATTTTTCATTTTTATTAAAAATCATTTAACAAAACTTGTATATCTATCAACAAACATTCATAATCTAAGAAGAAACTTCAAAACACATGCTTATTTATTAATGGAAACATTCAAAATCTTTAACAGTTTTGCAAAATAGTCCTTGGGCTTGCTAGACCTAGCTGCAATGATCTCAAAAACATAGAAATCATTAAAAACGGGACAAAAACCTACCTTAATTAGCTATACAAGCTTGGCCGAATGAAGAACACAACAATGGTGTTTTCTTAGCCCCAATTTCGGTGGTAAAAACTAAATGGTGAAGATGACACCATGTTTTTTATTATTTTAACTTAATTTTTTTATAATTTACTTATTTAACCTTTACTTAAACATTTAAAATTCATAAAAACTATGTCCATAAATGTCCACCCACCTTAATAATGGTCTAATTACAACATAAGAACCTCTTTCTATTTAATTTCATAGCCATTAGATACTTTTATCTAATTGAACTCCAATATTTCACTTTACGCGATTTAGTCCTTTTTATCAAATTGACCATTCAAAAGATAAAATTTTTTAACGAAAATTTCACACAATCATATTTTCATGCTGTAAACATTAAAATAATATTAAAATAAATATTTTGACTTTGAATTTGTGGTCCCGAAATCACTGTTCTGATTTGACTTAAAATGGGCTGTTATATCTAACCTTCCGAAAATCTACAAAGACATTAAACAAAACATATAAACTTAATGAAGCTTAGTAAGTTTGACAGCTTAAACAAAAAGTTTAGTAAGTTCGACAGGTTAAACAAAAGCTTATCAAACCCACTATAACAAGTTAAATAAATAAAATCATTCATGTCAATTCCCTATCAATCACTGACAATTTTTTGTCATTCATAACTTCTATTGATAAATACATCTGTATTCAAATCAATGTAAAAATGAATAACATGTATTTCAAATTCATTTAATAAATCACCTTACCAAAATTTTTCCATTCGAAGGACGACTTACGAATAAGAGTACATTGTCAACAGAAGCTCGTAAGAGTTGGTCCATCTGAATATGCCAACAGAAGCTTGTAAGAGCTTAACAAAAGCTCGTAAAAGCTTATCCACCCAGTTATACAAAACAAAAAGTAAAATACAAGAGTTCACAACAAATGCTGAACCCCGGTTTACTTGAGTAAAATGTTGATATCTCTCTCCAATACCATCATACACCAAAACATGAATGTACTCAAATCCCGCGTTCAATTCAAACCGAATATCCAATCCAATATTATAATTTAAACAATAAATTATTTCCAACAATAGAATATATATACATAATACCAATCATCAATTTATACAAAAGTTAAATTTTTAACCGTGTAAACTTACCTAGATTGAATTGTAGTAATTGTAGAAGTTCAATTTCCTTTTCACAGTATCTACGGATCTTAATCTAAAATATAAAATTATTCATTTATTAGCATATATTCCATATCTAATTCATTTTACAATTAATACCCTTTTATTTTTAAATTTACACAATTACCTAAACTTTTACAATTTTGTAATTTAATCCCTTAATTAGTTAATCTATCAAATTAACTAATTTTCTCATTCAATAATCTATCTAAATATTCTAGACCATCATACAGCCCTAATAAACCAAAAATTCACTATTAAACACTAATATTTTGACATTTTCACAATTTAATCCTAAAACTAATATTTAACAAAATCACTTTATAAAATCATCATAAAGCACAATCAAAGCTATAAATCCATGTTACTCATCAAAAACATCTAATATTTATCAATGGAAACTTCTAAAATTTTTAATAAAATCAAAAACAAAGGTATGGTTTAATTGGACCTAATTGTAATAATCTCAAAAACATAAAAATTACAAGAAATGGGTAAGAATTGAACTCACATGAGGAAAAAATATAAAAAACCAGCTTAAGCTCTCTCTCCTATGTCTGATTAGGCTGAAATTGAAGATGAATTCAATAAAAACTTCTAGAATTTTCTATTTGTTTATTTTAATTTCACCTAAATTACCAATTTCCCATTCAATGGTTTTATTTTATTACTTTTCCTTTATATGTAATAGCTCGTTTTCAGTAAAATCGAAACAGTGGTTTCGGGACCACAAATCCAATTTTGAAAGAAAATTTTATTTTAATATTTTTTGTAGTCTATAGTATGATGGAAATGTCATATAAAAATTTCGTAAAGAAATTTTAATAGTTACATGTCTAATTTGATAAAGGACCAAATTGCACAAAGTTTAAAAGTTGAGTTCTAATAGCTAAAAGGATTAAATAGCTATAGAAATTTAAAGTGGAGGTCCTTATATGGCAAATAGACCATTTAAAAATGCTTAGTGGTTAAGGATGATGATTAATCCATGGAAAATAAAATAAAGAAAAGGATGAAATTGGAAAGTGAAAAAAAAAATAAAGATGATAAATGATAAAAAAAATGAAAATATCATCCATTTATCATCATCTTTCCCAAATAAAACATGGAAACCCTAGCTAAGAGAAAGTGAGCTTAAGCAAGCTATTTTGGCTTAATTGGGTAAGCAATCTTGTCCCATTTTTAGTAATTTTTATATTTTCGAGATCGTAATAGCTTAATTTGGTTATCTCGAGGACTAATTTGCAAAGTTATCAAAGTAATGGGGTTTTTCCATGGATGAGTATGCTTAAATTTTGAAATTTATTGTAGAAAATGAAAGGTTGTTGATAGATAAACAACTTTTGTAAAGTGAATTTTGATAAAACTATGATTTTAGGACTAAATTGTAAAGTTGAAAATTCATGGAAAATTCTAAATTTTTATGAAATACATGGGCTATAAATGTTACATGTAAAATTTGGCTAGGCTTGGAATAATGATTAAATTGCATGAATTTCATTTTCCGAGCCTAGGGACGAAATAGTCATTAATTAAAAGTATAGGGGCAAAATGGTAATTTTGCCTAAGATGTAAATTGGATTGAATTGAGTATGAATTGATGTTAAATTTACTCATATAGATCCAAATAGACCAAATTCGGAGTTAGAACGAGGAAAAGATAAAATATTGGATTAGTAGATATTACGTACACGAACAATTGTTGAGGTAAGTTTGTGTAACTAAATTGTGTATATTTATATGCCTGAATTGAATATTGTGTATGAGAATTATGTAGTTGTCATGCATATGAAATTAAATATATATATTTGATAAAGCCTGATAAAAATTAAATCCCGTTTAAATAATGAAAATCGATGGATACATGATTTCCTGTATTGATTGTGGTCCAGCATATGTTGTGGACACCCTATAGCTCGGACAAGAAATCCTGTTATAAGCCCTCTCGAGCGTCCTATTATATGCGATCATCTTGATCGGTAATGATCCTGCATGTGTTGTGCACTACCGCAGCTTTTTGTGAGCGTCCTGTTACACGTTTCGATCAGCTGTAATCCACATTTATTGCAGACACAAATGCAGCTCTTCGTGAGCATCCTGATATAAGCTCTTATAAGCTTCCTGGCATGACTAGCTTGAACTCCCAGTTATGCTATCTGAAGTTCCCTATTAATAACTCTTCGGAGTTATGTGTTAAGCTCAATGAGCTTCCTGTTCTAAAATCTTATGAGTTTCCTGTTTATCTCGGATAAGCATCCTATTACGTGACTCATATGAGCATCCTGTTATATGGCTCGAGAGTGTGCTTCCTAATTATGCTCCCTTATGGGTATCCCTGAATATGAATTGACAGTTTTGATTTGTACACTTCTATTGTACAACATGTGTCTCCATCGATATTTCAAATAAATTCAATAGGCAAAATCCTGACATGAGGAAATATGAACATGAACTGAATTATTACATGTATCTGCCTGAAATACATGAAAATGATGATACATGATATATGGAAGTATGAGATGGTGATATAAGAACATGGAACTTGTTTGATGAATATGTTCATCTAAGATTATAGATATGTACACTTCGAGTGTGTAACACCCCAAACCCGGCCTAGACGTTATGGCCGAATCTGCGATGTCACATTAAAATGTGTTTTGAAAAGCATTGTTCTATTCGAAAAGTCCGTACTATATCAAAACTCTTGTAGTGATCTTTTACAAACTTTTAGGTATCTTGATCGTTGTGAAAAACTCAAGTAGGTTCAGCAAAAGTTAATCATTTCGGGTTGTTATTACGCTTTAAAAACAATGGTTGTTGCGGAAGCTTTTTGAAATATGTTGTAATAGCATGGTGTTTTGAAAAATATTTATCTTTTTGAAAACTCGTGTCCTACTACTAGTAGATATAGATCAAAATAAGTAAATCCCAAATTAACGTAAAAATTTAAAAAGGCCTTATTACATAGAAAATACCCAAATTAAATAGCTTAAAGAATAAAAGTTTAAAACAGTAGCAAAAGCAGCTGTGTGGCCTCCATCAAGTCCCTCGCAGCACCGACCCGCCTAAGGATTACCTGCACAGGAAAGCAGAAAGGTGAGTTTATGAAAACTCAGTATGTAATCCCTTCACACTAATCAGCTAGTCTGTAGGCAAAAATAGTTTGGGCCTAAGCTCGTTTCAGTAACGGTCCAGTATCAGTTAAGGCTATAGCCCATTAGAGTATCAGTATTAGTGTGGGCCATAGCCCAATACAGTAACAATAATAGTAATGCAGTCAGAAATTCTACCTATCCATCCTCTACACTCTACTTCGTCCAGCCCTACACTCCATGTGGGGATAAAATTGACCCACCATCCCTACACTCAAAAATATAGCACCGGTCGCGGCACTAAACAGTGATTGTAGCAGAGCTGCCAGTAGAGTACACTTCCTCCAAATATATCAAACCTACCCCATGCAACATGTCATGTCATAATATCATATGTGCATGCAAGAATGTCATGCTCGAATACAGTCGTACATATCATAGGGGTATATCAGTCATTTTACCTCTAGAGGTATAACAGTCATTTCATCAGTATGGGGTCTAAGTGTACTTACCGACCCAACCGCAGGTCCACAGTCGTCTCGGGTGACCCGTGCACCCTTAACAGTCAAACAGTGATAATGGTCCCAAAGCCCATAATGTGGCCCATAAAGCCCAAAAATGAACTTGGCCGTGTGAACTACACAGCCTGGCCCAATAATCTCTATACGTCCGTGTGGTTTACTCGTGGGGCTCACACGGCCCATTTTAGCCCAACGTGGCCCAGAACGGCCTAAGCCCATAAAATTGCTCATGGTGGCCATGTTTTACGTGTTCAGTTTACCAAACGAGCGAGCGCACGCTAGTGTAGTGTCAATAGTCGTATTTTTCGGCTTTTGTCGTTTTACATTTTGGGCAGAGATTACACACCTTATTTCGTTTGGATTCAACCCACACTTCGCGTACTCCCCAAGCAGAAAATCAATCGAAACCGCAACCTTGAGCCCTTGAAGATATCCTAGACCGCCCTTGGTCTCCATCTAAAACAAAACCTTTTGTTAAACCTTACTCAAATTTCACTATAACCCCAAATAAACCACATTAACCAAATAACTCACCCCTTCATTTAGCACCTTATAACACGATACAATAATTACCCCAATTACTTACCACTTGACGGTAATGCAGAATACCATTTGGCAATACAGCGAAAAGAGCCAAAGAAGAGCAAAACCTGGAAAGGGCAGAATAGAGGGGTATCGACAAGAAAAGAAGAAGAAAAAAAATAAGAAAATGAGAAAATGAAAAACAGGAGATAACGCAAATTACCTAGCAATTATCAGTTAAGGGAAAACAAGTTGATGTACGACCTACTAGAGGAAAAGAGAACTTAGCGTCGCAAATTTGGAAAGTAGAAAAGGGAAACCAAAATCTCACACCAATGCTGCAATTAAGGAAAAAGAAAGAAGATAAATAGCAGAAGAGAATCGTTGAAAGCACAAGTCGGCAACAGAGGAAGAAAAATTTGACAGAACAATCAAGGAAAAAAAGAAAAAGTTTAAAAGGGAAGCAATTGATAGCAAACAAAACAAATGAGGAGAGAACACCACTCAAAACCGAACTCATGAGAACCCAGAATACCAGTTTGACACTAACACTCCCATTATCCTCAATTCCCCTGTTTTTCTCTCCAAAACACTCCTCAAAACTCCTAACAACCAAACTTCTCTCAACCTCCTCCTAAAATTCAGCCACAACCATCCCTCACACTTCCAACACTTACACGGCATGAGCGACAAAATAAAAGACCTTTGTGCAAAGGAGGACTCGAACTCAAGACCCTTAGGCATTACAACACGCCACTTACCCCTTGACTAGCAGGCCCTTTCTGTCATGCAACACTCACATTAATTTATAAGTCTACTAACTAAAAGGAAGGGTTTACTACTTAAAAACAAAAATTTTTGCAAAAGCCCAGACTTGAACCCAAAACTTCTTAGACACTTCTTAGGACCCTTAACCACTGAAGTAAACATGCATTTGTGTCACAACCACACAAAACAGTTATTAAAGATTTGGGGTGTTACAAAGTGTATTTTCTCGGGTTTCTATTGATATTTTAATTAATTTAATGAGCAAAATCCTGACATGAAATAATCTGAACTTGAGACAAAATATTATAAAGGATGTGGAAAGTATATGTATATGAGAATTTGGTTATTATTGAGCCCATACATGTTTCTTGATGTTTATATGAGATAGTATGACTTAGAAATGAACTATTACCTATATACATGAAGTACATGGAAATGACATTACCTAATATAATGATGCATGAATTGGCTGTTACATGAATGTGGATCATGCTTGATGACTTTGTTCATCCATAATTAAGGACTATTATATAGTTACTTGGCTAACATGATGAGGATATGTGTTTAGGGCTTGTGATAAATTTGGTTGATAGTGCCTTACATGTTTATTTTGAACATAAATATATGGTAAGTTATTTACCATGTTATACGAACTTACTAAGTGTAACGCCCCGTACCCGAGACCGTTGCCGGAGTCGAACACGAGGTGTTAACGGACTTAATTCATTACTTACACAACTCATACAATTCATTTTAAAATTTTCAGACAAGTTGGCTAACTGCATCACAGTCACTTTAAAAATCATATCTCGAGTTCCAAAACTTGAAATTCGATTCTGTAAATTTTTCCTGAAACTAGACTCATATATATATCTACAAATTTTTTTCTAGAATTTTTGGTTGGGCCAATTAGTACAGTTTATTAGTTAAAGTCTCCCCTGTTTTGGGTTTCGACTACTCTGACCTCTGTGTATTACGAATCAGATATCTCCCTGTAAAGAGCTTCAATGACTATGCCGTTTGTCTCTAATAAAACTAGACTCAATAATGAATTTGTACATATAAATCATGACCTATAATTACCTTTGTAAAATTTATGGTGAATTTCCAAAGTTATAACAGGGGATCCAGAAATTGTTCTGGCCCTGTTTTACAAAAATTTAAACATCTCATAAAATATAACTCATATACCTGTTTTGCTTCTTCCATATGAAAATAGACTCATCAAGCTTCGATTCTATAATTTATTCATTATTTAATTCCATTTCTGATATTTTTAGTGATTTTTCAGACTCACTTCACTACTGCTGTCTGAAAAATATTTCATGGTAAATTTTACCTATTTCATGGTTTCCATGGATTAGCTAGCAATTTGACATACATAGCATCAAATATGATCATGATTAGCCATTCCAATGGCTAATCATTACCAAACAATTCCATACCACTCAATAATCATATCATAAGACCATATATACAAAATGATTATAACGCCATACTCAAAATATACAAGCCATTTTCGCATGGCTATACGAATATACATTACCAAAAGATACTTAATTAACAACAAAGGTCAGTCCTATACATGCCATTATCAAAGTTCGACTGAAAGAGTACCAAAAAGGGGCTTAGATAGTGTGGATGACTTCGACTTTGACACTTCCGAGTCCGATGGTGACGAACAAAATCTATAATCTGAGAGAATTTAAGCAATGAGTAAGCGTTTGATGCTTAGTAAGCTTATAAGTAAGGAAATCATTTGAAACAAAACACAAAAGAAATAGCATTCATAAGGATAAATAAATGTCTATGCACAAGATCACATATTCATTTTAATTTACACTTCTATCAATATGTTTACACATTCGAAATCAAACTTAACTAAATTTCATTTGATCCAATTTCATGTAACTCGAGTGAGCTTTAGACTTCATATAACCCTAAGGAATGGCCGGGAGAACCTTATTCGATTTCATAATCACAACTTATACTGTACCAATTTTTTTTTTCAATGTATATACAATCCATACCTGGTCATATTAGGGATTATGAGCACATTAATCGGAATTGTTACGACAGAATCGCACCTTTCCAAACATAAATACTTTCAGAATTTGGCTCGGATGTAATAACCAGCACGAATGCCTTCGGGACTTAACCCGGTTATAATAACCCGCACGAATGCCTTCCGGACTTACCCCGGTTATAATAACCTGCACAAATGCCTTCCGGACTTACCCCGGTTATAATAACCCGCACGAATACCTTCGGGACTTAACCCGGTTACAATAACCCGCACGAATGCCTTCGGGACTTAACCCGGTTACAATAACCCGCACGAATACTATGCATATATATATATCATAACCTATTAGCATTTCCATCGCATAACTAGAAAACAAGTTCAACATGGTTATCAACCCTTACTCTTACGGCTCAATAGCTACATACATGTAATACGATTTCATTTCGTTATTCCACATGAATTCTTCAACCATTCGACTCCAAGTCATACAAAATAAAAATCATTGGTTTCACTATGTAATTTATTTAGAACCATAAGATCACAACTTATCTACTATGCTTTTATATGATACCTATAAAATCATAAGCTAAGTTCCGTTACTCAAAGACTTACCTCGGATATTTTGAATAGTTGTGGATAGACTACTCGATCGCTTTTCCTTTTCCTTTATCAGATTTTGACCCTCTTGGCTCTTGAGCTTGATTCAACAAATAGATTTTATTAAATAACTTATCGATTTAGCGATTCGATTTAATACATGTATACCATACAATTAAGTACAAATGATGTTATTAACTAGATATTAAACATCATACATATGCTCTACTCATGTACTAACGAACATAATACTAGCTTAATACCATGCATAATCGAATTTATTTAGCATCATTTAGTTTTATAAAAATACACATATCATCCCAACTCGACACAAGAGTCAAATTCATCACTCAAACATTCACACCAATTTATTTTAATATTTTGGTCGAAACCCTCAATTGGCTAACATAGCCTTAATATTTCAATATAAACACGTATACATCAAAGGCAATTTAAAACACTTAACCCTTATACTCAATAATGAAACCAAACCGTATACCTAATTATTAAACACATCACCTCCAAATGCATGTATTAACTAACATATATCCAATCCACATGCCAAGTTACCATGAATAAATTAAACTTACATATATATATATATATATGTATGTATATATAACATAGCTGAATATTCCTTAACATAAAGGCATTTAGTGACATTTTAGAAAAAAAATATAATAACCATTTCCATAAGTATATTTTCATGCAAAGACCGTACCTAAATCACCAACATTTTAACTCCCAACTACTTAGACTTAACCTTTCATACACTTATATCTAATGTCATAAGAATTGCTGAATGTCCAAATTAACCAAGCTTAAAGATTTAACCTTCAACACTTTAATATTCCACAACCTATTCTTCAAGGCTTCAAATATAAAGTAATTAACATTTATACTCTTATGCCGAATTAGCTAACACTTATAATCCATAGCCGAATGTCATTAAACCTAAACCACCATGAAAATTTTACTTATCACCTCATACCTTATTATCAAATTGAACTAATTATGCTTATAAAAATAATATCAAAACCGAAACCTATGCATAACATTACTTATAATATTCAAAATTATACCTAAAAAAAATCATATACATAGCCGAACCTTTTGATAATTAAGCCTCTAATTATTTATTTCAATTACCCAAACGAAATTTTCTCACATTTAACACTTATATACCAATCAATTGTTCAAGACAAACAAAATCTCATTTCTTCCCTTGACAACCACAACCGAAAGCTCAAACCAACATCTAAATTTCCAAGTTTTCAAATGGGCTAAATATGGAACTAGCTAATTGACTTAAACTAAGCTTAAAATTTCAAAAACTAACAAAATTTACTAACCTTCTCAAGCTTCAAGTGACCGAATGTTTTTGCCCCAATTCTTTCTTTCAATTCGGCCAAGAAGACAAAGATGAAGCTTTGTTTTTCTTCACCCCCCCAACTTTCACTCTTTTATTTCATTATTTTTATTATAACACTAATAACATATATTATTTTAATTATATTATAATATAAATATATGTATAAATTACATACACTTCAATGATCACTCCACTTGGCCGGCCACTACTTACTAAAAATGTCAATTTGACATGCAAGTCCTTAGGTTTTGAAGTCACTTAATACAAAGCCATTTCAAAATTTACCTAACACATTCTTAAAATTTTCACACAAGTCCATTTCAATAAATTTCATATCAATTTGCAACAACTAACATATTTAAAAATTCACACATGCATAAACACATATTTTAGACAATAAATATTATATTCAAATACTTTGGTGACTCGGTTTAGCGGTCCCGAAACCACTTTCCGACTAGGGTCAATTTAGGGCTGTCACAACTCTCCCCCACTTAAGAAATTTTCGTCCCCGAAAATCTTACCGATAAATAGATTTGGGTATCGTTCTTTCATAGAGTTCTCGGTTTCCCAAGTAGCTTCTTCGATCCAATGTTTGAGCCATAACACCTTTACTAACGGAACCCTTTTGTTTCGCAACTCTTTCACCTCGTGAGCTAGGATACGAATCGGTTCTTCTTCATAACTCAAATCAGATTGAATTTCAACCTCTGATGGATTAATTATGTTCGATGGATCGGATCTATAATGTCGAAGCATCGAGACATGAAAAACGTTGTGAATCTTTTCAAGTTCAGGGGGTAGAATCAGTCTGTATAGGACTGGCCCAATTCGTTCGGATATCTCATACGGCCCGATGAATCTCAAACTCAATTTGCCTTTACGGCCAAATCTGAGCACCTTTTTCCAAGGTGAAACTTTAAGAAACACTTTGTCGCCGACCTGATATTTAATGTCTTTTCGTTTTGAATCCACATACGACTTCTGACGATCTGAAGCTGCTTTCAGACTTTCACGGATTACTTTTACTTTCTGCTCAACATCTTTAATCAAATCAACCCCGAAAATTTTACTTTCACTAAGCTCGGTCCAAAACAATGGTGTACGGCATTTACGACCGTACAAAGCCTCGTAAGGTGCCATCTTAATGCTTGATTGAAAACTATTGTTGTAAGCGAATTCAATCAAAGGTAAATACCGCTCCCATGAACCACTAAACTGCAACTTGGTACCCAAAGCTTCTTGCAATTTCTTCCAAAATAGCGAGGTGAATCTTGGATCTCTATCCGACATAATAGAAATAGGTACCCCGTGTAATCTTACAATCTGAGAAACATACAATTCAACTAGTTTATCCAGTGAATAATCCGTACGTATGGGAATAAAATGAGTCGACTTAGTCAGTCTATCAACAAAAACCCAAATCGCATCTTTCTTATTTGCCGACAATGGCAACCCAGATACAAAATCCATCGTGACTCGATCCCATTTCCATTCAGGTATCATGATCGGCTGAAGTAAACCTGTAGGCACTTGATGTTACGCTTTCACTTGTTGACATATTAAACACTTCGAAACAAAATCGGAAATGTCTCGTTTCATACCATGCCACCAAAACTGACGTCTCAGATCGTTGTACATTTTCGTACACCCCGGGTGAATTAACATTCGGCTACAATGAGCTTCGTTTAGAATCATCGAAATAAGTTCTGAATTTCTTGGAACACACAAACGACTTCTGAACCTCAAACAATCGTCATCATCAATTTGAAACTCTGATTCCCTATTCGAAACACATTCAGCCCGTTTTGCAACCAATTCATCTTCGACTTTCTGAGCTTCACGAATTTGATGAATCAACAATGGTTTGGCCTTTATTTCTGCTACTAACACATTATCGGATAGAACAGACAAATGTACATTCATCGCTCGTAAAGCAAACAGTGATTTATGACTTAAAGCATCTGCAACCACATTAGCCTTTCCCGGGTGATAGTCAATGACAAGCTCATAATCTTTTAACAACTCAAGCCAACGTCTTTGTCGCAGATTTAAATCTCTTTGAGTCATCAAATATTTGAGACTTTTGTGATCCGAAAATACATGTCACTTCTCACCAAATAAGTAATGTCGCCATATTTTCAAAGCGAATACGATGGCAGCTAATTCGAGATCATGGGTTGGATAATTTTTCTAATGTGACTTCAATTGCCTCGACGCATAAGCTACAACTCGACCTTCTTGCATCAATACACAACCCAACCCAAGTAAGGATGCATCACTGTAAATGACAAACTCTTTGCCTGATTCGGGCATCACTAGTACTGGAGCTTCAGTCAAATAAGTTTTTAGTTGATCGAAACTTTTCTGACATTTTTCTGTCCATTCAAACTTAACATCTTTCTGAAGTAGTTTCGCCATTGGTGTGGCTATCATCGAGAAACCCTTTACAAATCGTCTGTAATAACTGGCAAGTCCCAAAAAGCTCCGGACCTCTGTAATATTTCTCGGAGGCTTCCAGTTAAGTATGGCTGAAATTTTGCTCGGATCAACTCGAATACCCGATGCAGATACCACATGACCCAAAAAGCTAACTTCTTTCAACCAGAACTCACATTTACTGAACTTAGCATATAACTGCTTATCCCGTAAAATCTGCAACACTAATCTCAGGTGCTCCGCATGTTCGGTTTCATCTCTCGAATAGACCAAAATGTCATCAATAAACACAACTACAAACCGATCCAAATACTGTCTAAAGATCTGATTCATCAAATCCGTAAATACTGCAGGGGCATTAGTGAGTCCAAACGGTATCACTAAGAACTCGTAGTGACCGTATCTCGTTCTAAAAGCAATTTTGGGTATATCTGAATTTCGAATTCGCAACTGATAATAACCCGATCTCAAATCTATCTTTGAAAACACTGAGGCTCCCTTTAGTTGATCAAACAAATCATCAATACGCGGTAACGGATATTTATTCTTTATTGTCACTTTATTCAACTAACGATAGTCGATGCATAACCTCATGGTTCCGTCCTTCTTTTTCACAAGCAATACTGGTGACCCCAAGGTGAGAAACTCGGTCGAGCGAAACCTCTATCCATCAACTCTTGCAACTGAGCTTTCAATTCCATTAATTCCGTTGGTGCCATACGATACGGAGCTATCAAAATCGGTGTAGTCCCAGGTACAAGTTCGATGCCAAACTCTACCTCCCGAATAGGTGGTAACCCCGGTAATTCTTCAGGAAAAACATTCGGATATTCACAAACCACTGATACCAATTCAAGTTTCTTTTCTGTTTCTTTATTATCAAGTACGTATGCAAGATACGCTTCACACCCCTTTTTCACATATTTTTGAGCTAACATCGAGGATATTATTGTTGGCAACCCATTCAAAACAGTAGACTCAACTCGGATTATCTCATTATTTGCACACCTCAAATCAATAGTCTTACTTTTGCAATTCACAACTGCATCATGTACGGTCAACCAATCCAAACCGAGAATAACATCAAATTCATCAAACGGTAAAAGTATCAAGTCAGCCGGAAAACAGGAGCCCCAGATTATTAAGGGGCATTTCTTACACACCTTGTCGACAAGCACATAACGACCTAAGGGATTCGACACTCTAATAACGAACTCAGTAGACTCAACAGGTAAAGTCTTACTGGATGCTAAAGTCTCACATACATGAGAATGAGTAGATCCAGGGTCAATCAAAGCAATCACATCAGTATCAAAGAGAGTGAAAGTACCGGTAATAACATCAGGCGAAGAAGCATCCTCGCGTGCACATATAGCATAAGCTCTAGTAGGAGCACGAGCCTCAGATCTGGTGGTAACATCTTTAGACCCTCTCTGACCGCTGCTAGCATTCCCCGTATTCCTAGGTGGTCTACCTCGTGCTGTAGTAGCACCCGGTTTCCCACTCTGATTTACATTCTGTTCAGACAGTCTCGGACAATCTTTGATAAAGTGGTCAACTGATCCGCACTTATAACATGAGGCGGTCATGGAATCTACAACTCCCGAATGCCATTTACCGCAATATCGCACTCTCTGTCTGTCCCGACGATCATTTCCAACACTGGCAACCGAAGTGACTCGCGTACTCACAGGGGGTCGATCACGATCTCGTCTGGAAAAGCCCGAAGTGTCTTTAGATCGGCCTGGTTCATTTCTAAATTTCTTCGATGATTGTTGAAAGGGCTTTCCCGAAGATCTCTTACGAAACTCTCTTGCTCCACTTCAGCTTTTCTTTTCTCCTTACTAAGCTCTTCGGCTTTGCAAGCTCGTTCGACAAGTACTACAAATTCTCTAATTTCAAGAATGCCAACATAGAGTTTTATATCTTCGTTCAACCCGTCCTCGAAGCGTTTACACATGATAGCCTCGGACGAAACACATTCCCGAGCGTATCTACTAAGTCTGACAAACTTTCGCTCATAATCAGTAACTGACATAGAACCCTGCTTAAGCTCAAGAAATTTTTTCCGTTTCTGATCGATGAATCTTTGACTGATATATTTCTTGCGGAACTCGGTTTGAAAGAATTCCCAAGTAACCCGTTCTCTCGGCAGACGGAAACCAAAGTATTCCACCAATAGTAGGTAGAATCACGTAACAGAGATATAGCACATTTTAAACATTCACCAGGTGTGCACGATAATTCATCGAACACATGAACGGTATTATCAAGCCAAAACTCAGCCTGTTCAGCATCATCACTGTCAGTAGCCTTGAACTCAGTAGCCCCATGCTTCCGAATTCTATTAACCGAGGGCTTGTTCAACCTCAACGGGTCAACTACAGGAGATATTATTGGTGCAGGGTTTGTATTAATCGGGGGTGAGGGTTGTGCAACAGCCGGATTAGTTCGAACATATTAGGTAAACCAGTCATTCATCATAGCATAGAAGGCTTGTTTTGCCTCATCAATTTGATTACTTGCATTTAATTGAGAGTCAATCGGCGCTATCCCATGCGCAGGAGTAGGCGCTACACTCTCAATATCATCAGCTACTGCTCTTTCAAGATCAGAATCCATTTCTATACGAAAACACATTTTTATCTGTCAGAAATCACCACACTATCATATTAACACATAATGGCATGTATAGCTAGACCCATACTTATTACGGTAGTCCTAAAATTGACTAAACCGTAGCTTTGATACCAATAAAATATAACGCCCCGTACCCAAGACCGTTGCCGGAGTCGAACACGAGGTGTTAACGGACTTAATTCATTACTTACACAACTCATACAATTCATTTTAAAATTTTCAGACAAGCTGGCTAACTGCATCACAGTCACTTTAAAAATCATATCTCGAGTTCCAAAACTCGAAATTTGATTCCGTAAATTTTTCCTGAAACTAGACTCATATATATATCTACAAATTGTTTTCTAGAATTTTTGGTCAGGCCAATTAGTACAGTTTATTAGTTAAAGTCTCCCCTATTTTGGGTTTCGACTACTCTGACCTCTGTGTATTACGAATCAGATATCTCCCTGTACAGAGCTTCAATGACTATGCCGTTTGTCTCTAATAAAACTAGACTCAATAATGAATCTGTACATATAAATCATGACTTATAATTATCTTTTTAAAATTTATGGTGAATTTCCAAAGTTATAATAGGGGATCCAGAAATCGTTCTGGCCCTGTTTTACAAAAATTTAAACATCTCATAAAATATAACTCATATACCTGTTTTGCTTCTTCCATATGAAAATAGACTCATCAAGCTTCTAATTCCATAATTTATTCATTATTTAATTCCACTTCTGCTATTTTTAGTGATTTTTCAGACTCACTTCACTACTGCTGTCTGAAAAATATTTCGTGGTAAATTTTACCTATTTCATGGTTTCCATGGATTAGCTAGCAATTTGACATACATAGCATCAAATATGATCATGATTAGCCATTCCAATGGCTAATCATTACCAAACAATTCCATACCACTCAATAATCATATCATAAGACCATATATACAAAATGATTATAACGCCATACTCAAAATATACAAGCCATTTTCGCATGGCTATACGAATATACATTACCAAAAGATACTTAATTAACAACAAAGGTCAGTCCTATACATGCCATTATCAAAGTTTGACTGAAAGAGTACCAAAAAGGGGCTTAGATAGTGTGGATGACTTGACTTTGACACTTCCGAGTCCGATGGTGACGAACAAAATCTATAATCTGAGAGAATTTAAGCAACAGAGTAAGCGTTTGATGCTTAGTAAGCTTATAAGTAAGGAAATCATTTGAAACAAAACACAAAAGAAATAGCATTCATAAGGATAAATAAATGTCTATGCACAAGATCACATATTCATTTTAATTTACACTTCTATCAATATGTTTACACATTCAAAATCAAACTTAACTAAATTTCATTTGATTCAATTTCATGTAACTCGAGTGAGCTTTAGACTTCATATAACCCTAAGGAATGGCCGGGAGAACCTTATTCGATTTCATAATCACAACTTATACTGTACCAATTTTTTTTTTTCAATGTATATACAATCCATACCTGGTTATATTAGGGATTATGAGCACATTAATCGGAATTGTTACGACAGAAACATAAATACTTTCGGAATTTGGCTTGGATGTAATAACCAGCACGAATGTCTTCGGGACTTAACCCGGTTATAATAACCCGCACGAATGCCTTCGGGACTTAGCCCGGTTATAATAACCCACATGAATGCCTTCGGGACTTAGCCCGATTATAATAACCCACACGAATGCCTTCGGGACTTACCCCGGTTATAATAACCCGCACGAATGCCTTCGGGACTTAACCCGATTATAATAACCAGCACGAATGCCTTCGGGACTTAACCCAGTTACAATAACCCGCACGAATACTATGCACATATATATATCATAACCTAGTAGCATTTCCATCGCATTACTAGAAAACAAGTTCAACATGGTTATCAACCCTTACTCTTATGACTCAATAGCTACATACACGTAATACGATTTCATTTCGTTATTCCACATGAATTCTTCAACCATTCGACTCCAAGTCATACAAAATAAAAATCATTGGTTTCATTATGTAATTTATATAGAACCATAAGATCACAACTTATCTACTATGCTTTTATATGATACCTATAAAATCATAAGCTAAGTTCCGTTACTTAAAGACTTACCTCGGATATTTTGAATAGTTGTGGATAGACTACTCGATCGCTTTTTCTTTTCCTTTATCAGAGTTTGACCCTCTTGGCTCTTGAGCTTGATTCAACAAATAGATTTTATTAAATAACTTATCAATTTAGCGATTTGATTTAATACATGTATACCATACAATTAAGTACAAATGATGTTATTAACTAGATATTAAACATCATACATATGCTCTACTCATGTACTAACGAACATAATACTAGCTTAATACCATGCATAATCGAATTTATTTAGCATCATTTAGTTTTATAAAAATACACATATCATCCCAACTCGACACAAGAGTCAAATTCATCACTCAAACATTCACACCAATTTATTTTAATATTTTGGCCGAAACCCTCAATTGGCTAACATAGCCTTAATATTTCAATATAAACACGTATACATCAAAGGCAATTTAAAACACTTAACCCTTATACTCAATAATGAAACCAAACCGTATACCTAATTATTAAACACATCACCTCCAAATGCATGTATTAACTAACATATATCCAATCCACATGCCAAGTTACCACGAATAAATTAAACTTACATATATATATATATATATATATGTATATATAACATAGCTGAATATTCCTTAACATAAAGGCATTTAGTGACATTTTAGAAAAAATATAATAACCATTTCCATAAGTATATTTTCATGCAAAGACCGTACCTAAATCACCAACATTTTAACTCCCAACTACTTAGACTTAACCTTTCATACACTTATATCTAATGTCATAAGAATTGCCGAATGTCCAAATTAACCAAGCTTAAAGATTTAACCTTCAACACTTTAATATTCCACAACCTATTCTTCAAGGCTTCAAATATAAAGTAATTAACATTTATACTCTTATGCGAATTAGCTAACACTTATAATCCATAGCCGAATGTCATTAAACCTAAACCACCATGAAAATTTTACTTATCACCTCATACCTTATTATCAAATTGAACTAATTATGCTTATAAAATAATATCAAAACCGAAACCTATGCATAACATTACTTATAATATTCAAAATTATACCTAAAAAAATCATATACATAGCGAACCTTTTGATAATTAAGCCTCTAATTATTTATTTCAATTACCCAAATGAAATTTTCTCACATTTAACACTTATATACCAATCAATTGTTCAAGACAAACAAAATCTCATTTCCTCCCTTGACAACCACAACCGAAAGCTCAAACCAACATCTAAATTTCCAAGTTTTCAAATGGGCTAAATATGGAACTAGCTAATTGACTTAAACTAAGCGTAAAATTTCAAAAACTAACAAAATTTACTAACCTTCTCAAGCTTCAAGTGACGGAATGTTTTTGCCCCAATTCTTTCTTTCAATTCGGCTAAGAAGACAAAGATGAAGCTTTGTTTTTTTCTTCAGCCCCCCCCCCCAACTTTCACTCTTTTATTTCATTATTTTTATTATAACACTAATAACATATATTATTTTAATTATATTATAATATAAATATATGTATAAATTACATACACTTCAATGATCACTCCACTTGGCCAGCCACTACTTACTAAAAATGTCAATTTGACATGCAAGTCCTTAGGTTTTAAAGTCACTTAATACAAAGCCATTTCAAAATTTACCTAACACATTCTTAAAATTTTCACACAAGTCCATTTCAATAAATTTCATATCAATTTGCAACAACATATTTAAAAATTCACACATGCATAAACACATATTTTAGACAATAAATATTATATTCAAATACTTCGGTGACTCGGTTTAGCGGTCCTGAAACCACTTTCCGACTAGGGTCAATTTAGGGCTGTCACACTAAGCATTTCATGCTTACTCTATTTTATTTTCCCTTGTTCTATAGTAATTCGGGAGCTCGTTGGATTAAAAGCATCAGTGGAGATCACTTACACTATCCATCGGCCCATCTTGATATATATGGTAAATTAATTATGGTTATAATTGCATGTATAGGTTAATTAGCCAATGTTGGCATGTAAATGTTTGGGTTATAACTAGCCATTGGAATTGCTTATAATGAACATGTTTCGATATATATAAATGAGGCTATAACTTGTTTGGTGTGTGCTTAAATGATTGATTAATAGAAATCGTGTTGGCATATTGAAAACTAATTCTAACATATTTGGTAAAATATGCATATAGGTGAATTTGATAAGTTAAGTAAGTTTGTATATTTAATTACATGATGATAAAGTGCCATTTGAGGTGTTTAAGAGCACATTAGTTATATGTGATCATTTGTCATGCATGAGACTTGGTTTTGACTTGAATTAATTGTTTTAAAATCGCTTGTGAATATGTTTAAGTATTGGTGTAGGAGGAAGACAAATTGGCTAAGAAATGTGGCTTCAAAAATAACCGATTTTTGTCCACATGAGTAGAGACACAGGCGTATGCCTCAGCCGTGTGTGACACATGGCCTAGCACATGGGCGTATGATCTAGCCATGTGTCCCCTGCATTTTTAAAATGTCAAAACAGAATGTTCAGAATTGATCATATGGCCTAGCACACAAGCGTGTGGCTTGGCCGTGTGACCTCTGCACCTACACACGGTCTAGCACATGGGTGTATGACCTGACTATGTGACCCAAGTCAAAGAGTTACATTGCCTGAGACACAGGCTTTTTGAGATTTTGCGAAAAATTCTCTGAGTACCCGGTTTAGTCCCGACTCATTTCTAATGCATGTTTTGGACGTTGAGGGTTCATATAAGGGACTTTATGATTGATTTTCGACATGAATATTGTATGGTGTAGAATATCTATTTATGTAATCTATAAGTTCTGGTAATGTTCTATAACCCTATTTCGATGACAGTTTCAAGTTAGGGGTGTTATATTTATTGATATCAGAGCTACGATTTGGTCGATTATTAGAATAAAGTAGCATATACGAGATTAGCTATACATGCCATTATATAACCTTTGATAGTGTGATATCTTCCGACTCTAATTAGAATTATTTTATCAATAGACAGAATGCTTTCCAACCAAGCTAATTTCGATAATGCTGAAAGTAATACTTAAGTGTCTGAGTAAAAATGTTACTTATGATGAAACGAAACTCAGAAAGGTATGAAATAAATGTTTTATGATGAGCATGTTGATGGAAAATGTTATGTTATATGTGTATATTTATAAAAGTTAAATTTTGAGGCTTTATGACCTCCACCCTCTCACCAGTATAGTTTTATATAATGAAATTCACAAGATTTATATTAATTAAGTTCAGAAGTGTGAAACTGAGTGGCTAAATGATTAATAATGCATTCAAAGCTGAGAATGGGTTAGTAAGTAAATACGGTTTTAAAAGAGATATCAATTTTTTTTGAAGATTATTCGGGATATGCAATGTTACTGCTAACGAAGAAGTTATTCATGAGTAATCGACTTATTCAGGTATGGTATGTACAGAATGGTTTAACTAAAAATTCCTTCTATATTGGTTTCTTTAGTGAACTGAATAATGTGAGATTATTGATGACTGTATTAGACAGTGGAATAGTGATGAAATTGCAAAGATATCTTAATGCGGTTGTTATAATTGGGTATTTCATTGTGATTTTTCTCTATCTTAATGCGGTTGTTATAATTGGGTATTTCATAGTGATTTTTCTCTGGTATTATATATATATATATATATATTCTTTGCTGCTCAGAGATATATATAACTATTCATTTTCAGATGTGATTTTTATCACATAGAAAGATTGGCTAATCATGACATTAGACGGAATTATTGTTAGTCTGGTTGATTTATGATCGACATTACTCTATCTTCTTCTGGTTTTCTAAACTATTATGTTTGATAGAAGACTTGATGAAAAGATTCATATGATACTATTTTCTACTCCTACTGGTTGAAGCTCTGAATTGTAAATATGCAATTTATATTGTTTCTATCATAGTTGTTTCTATTGGGTATGTGCGATATTACTCTTCTAAACTTTCTCTGGGATATCATCAATCTATTTATTATTCAATATGGGTTGTATTCTCAGAAATTTAGTAAATCTTCACATTTTAGATTTCATTATCTTGGTTTTCTTTTTATTCTTATGGTCTGATCTTATCTATCAAACATGGTTTATCTGAAAAAGATATTCATTGGTTGGAGGTAATTACATTTACTGTTATAAATGCTAAATCGATCATGTAGCTTGGTGATATGGATCACAGATTATACAAACTGTATTACTGCACTGGTTGTTATTGGGGCCACTTTCGATTTTTCTTTTCTATTTTGGAGTGCACTATTGATGTTGAAGTATTATTCTATCTATATGGTTGAAATGTTGATCCTATTATAGCACTATGGTTTTTAATCTGAATGATGGTTATGGCTTTAGAAAATTTTAAAGCTTCGATGTTAATAATTGAAATGGCTACATCAATGACACGGTTATTATAGAAATATGTAAGATTTGAATGGTTTGATAAGGGTCAACAAAGTTTTGACTAGTTAAAAGCCCTATTAACCGAAGCACTAGCTCTGGTTCAGCCTGAATCGGGTAAGGAATTTTTTATTTACAGTGATACATCACTGAATGGGTTAGACTGTGTTTTGATGCAGTAAGGCAAAGTAATAGTCTATACTTCCAGACAGTTAAAAACTGTATAAAAAGAATTACCCTATACATGAATTAGATCTGACAACTATTATATTTGCACTAAAAATTTGGCGACATTATCAGTTGGTGAAAAATGTTATATATTTACTAATTATAAAAGTTTAATTATCTGATTCGCAAGAAGATTTGAATCTGAAACAGTATGGATAGCTAGAGCTATTGAAAGACTATGATTTGATAATTGATTTTCATTTGGGAAAAGCAAGTGTAATTGCTAACACTCTGAGTAGAAAATCTCTGTTTGCCTTACAAGCAATGAATACCCGAATATTATTGTCTGTGATGGCTTAATTTTTAGCTGAGCTTAAAGCTAAACCGGTGTTTCTACAATAGATATGTAAAGTTCCAAAAAGTGATAACGAGTTGCAAGTTAAACGGATACAGAGTGAGTCAATTTTTTATTTAGAATTTCAGAATGGATCTGATAATTATCTGTTATTCAAAGGCAGAGCCTGTATACAAAAGGATTTAGAGCTTGTACAGAAAATTTTGCACGAAGCTTATAATAGTAATATGTCTGTCATCGGAGAATAATAAAATGTACAATGATTCGAAAAGATGTACTTGTAACACCCCGAACCCGTGACCGTCGCCGGTGTCGGACACGAGGGGTTAACGGGCCAAATCTTCTCAAGGTACCAACCAATTTGGCATTTCCAGACAGGCTGGAAAACTGCGTCACTGTCGCCTTAAAAATCATATCTCGAGTTCCAAAACTCAGAAACTGATTCCGTAAATTTTCCCTGAATTTAGACTCATATATCCATCCATGGATTTATTTCTAGAATTTTTGGTCAGGCCAATTGGTACAGTTTATTAGTTAAAGTCACCCATGTTACAGGGGTCGACTACACTGACCTTCGAGCGTTACAACTTGAATATCATCTCGTACAGAGCTCTAATGCTCATGCCGTTTGTTTCTAATGAAACTAGACTCAAAGGGGAATCTATTCATATAAGGAATGACTTCTAATTGTTTCTGGATAATTTATGGTAAATTTTCAAAGTCATGACAGGGGACCCAGAAACCGTTCTGGCCCTGTCTCACGAGAACTTTAATATTTCTCAGTATACTGCTCATATGGTCGTTTCGTTTCGTCCATATAAAAATATATTCATCAAGGTTCAATTTCATAATTTACTCACTATTTAATTCTACTTCTACTATTTTTAGTGATTTTTCAATCTCATCTCACTGCTGCTGTCCGTAACAGTTACTGCAGTAGACTATGCCAATTTCATGAATCCTTCCTTGGCCTTAATCATCCATCATACATGACACAAATTATGGCCACCTTATCAAAATTAAAGTTTCTAAGACTCGTGGCTATAGGTTCTAGCATCCCACTCGACGACCACATAGGCCATTTTCACATGGCTTAAAGTTTACAACCCACAGTTCAAAAAATATAATAGCCTATACATGCCAAATGTTCTTCAACAACGAAGACAATACCAAAAGATTTCAGCCGGTGTGATGACTTCAACGACGGTTCCGATCACATAAACAATACGAGTCCGAGAGACCTAAAATGGGTGACAAGAAAACACCGAGTGAGTTTATAACTCAGTAAGTCATAAGCATTCATCAATCCATCGATAAAGTTACTACAACATGAACAATAAGCGAGGCTAGGTACTCATCCATATCGAATCTATACCATAATTCCTCGGACCTTTTGGTCCAATCTCATACCAAGTCATACATCCACATTTCATATTCTACACAACAAGATATTTGAAGCATTTTCACACACTAACTCATTTCCACCACAATCATACAATTTCAATCATCACATAGATTTAAGGCTTACCAAATTCAATCCAGAGCATGAGCGTATTTTCTATTCGTCATGAGCTCGAGGTACTTACCGATCCGCTGTCCATACTCAACTCGATGGAGACACACCCTCCATATATAGAGTACGCACACACGGTGCTTAATACTCGATTTCGCACACTTAGTGCCACGCAATTTAAGCCCGCACACATAGTGCCATACCCTTTGAGCTCGCACACCCGGTCTTAGTATTTTTCCAGCATGCACACTTAGTGCCATATATTTCCAGCATGCACACTTAGTGCCAATCTCGTCACCGTACACACGTATTGCCCGCACACTTAGTGCCGAAAGCAAACTTTCTACACATTTCACTATTTCTTTTACATTCAACAATTGTCATCACTCCATACACATACAATTTCATTTATGTATATATATAGCATCCCATTAAATACAATTGCATAGATTTTACAATCATTTAAGCAATATCAAACATATGTGCTTAATGACTTACCTTGTGTTGGGCAAAATGGTTCCAACTCGGCTACTCGATGTTCTTTCCTTTGCCTTTGCTTGTTTCTCCACCTCGAGCTTCTTGAGCTTAGTCAATAAATTAACTAGTTTAACCGTCTTGCCAAATATTTATACATATATACATGACATCAACTATACTATCATCATTAATACATCAATTCACAAAATTTTATCTCATGAGCATATGACCCATTTTTACCCCATATGGCGAATGCTTCATTCATTACCCAACTAGCCATTCAACAATTTTCAACCTCATTACCACCCTTTTATGTCTAATTGTCTAAATGAGATTATCAACATGCCTATCTACAGCCGAATGTGCTAAAATTGATCTAACATCACCTACACACTTGATTAAATGGCGAATACCTATACTATCAATTATGGCATCATTTTTTTATTCTTTCAAACACTTAGTTTTCCTCCCATGAACACTTTGCCGAATTTCTTTTCTCTTCTAGCATAGCTTCACACCTATTGTAACATCCTATGAATCCACATACATCACATTTCTACATAAATTTCTTTTACTTTTCTTCTACTTCCATTCACAACATCAAAGACACCATACACATATATCATTACAAAGCTTGACACTTAGCATGCAAATGACATCCACACAAACCCACCTTAGCGAAACTTAACTCATCTTCATGCCTCACCACCACAACATCAAACATCAAACATCAATGATACCAAGAAGACAACACCCATGGCGAATATCATCCCCATTTCATGGTAAAGGTTTAGACCATGGGTTAGGTGGAACTCAAACTATCAACTAAAAACATGCATGAATCTCATGGATAACATCAACATACCTTAGTCTAGCAAACTCCCATGGCTGATTTTCTCAAGCTTTCCCCCCTTTCTTCTTAGTACATTCGCCAAGCAAGGAGAAAATGAGAGAATGAACACTTTTTTTTCCTTTTCTTTGTTTTTCTTCATATTCTCTTTCTTTTTTTTTTTTCATTTCTTTATTCTTTCTACATAATCCACTAACTAAACATGTTGGCAACATGTTTCCACTCATAACATGGCTGGCCATCATGCTTCATTTTGGCTAATTTGACATGCAAGGACAACACTTTCCCACATGTATTAATAGGCCACCTTACATTTGCCTAGCACATTTCTAAATTTTCTCACATAAGTCCTATTTGATAAAAATTCACTTACAATTAACAAAATCCAAACATGAAATTTTCACACATGCATATATGCATATAATGAGCATCAATTATGATGGTTAATTATTATTATGACTCGGTTTAGTGGTCCCGAAACCACTTTCCGACTAGGGTCAATTTAAGGATGTCACAACTCTCCCCCACTTAAGAAATTTTCGTCCCCGAAAAATCTTACCGGTAAATAGGCTCGGGTATCGCTCTTTCATAGAGTCTTCAAGTTCCCAAGTGGCTTCTTCCATTCCGTGTTTATGCCACAACACCTTCACTAACGGGATTTTCCTATTGCGCAATTCTTTTACTTCACGCCTCATAATGCGAACCGGTTCCTCTTCATAGCTCAAATTAGGCTGAATCTCAATCTCAGATGGAGCAATTACGTGCGATGGATCAGACCTATATCGTCGAAGCATCGAGACATGAAAAACGTTGTGAATCTTTTCGAGCTCAGGGGGCAAAATTAATCGATATGCGACTGGCCCAACTTGTTCGGATACTTCATATGGCCCGATGAACCTCGGACTCAATTTGCCCTTACGACCAAATCTAAGCACCTTCTTCCAAGGTGAAACTTTGAGAAAGACCTTGTCTCCAACTTGATATTCAATATCTTTTCTTTTCAAATCCGCATACAACTTTTGGCGATCCGAGCGACTTTCAAACTTTCACGAATTACTCGAACTTTTGCTCGGCATCCTTAACCAAATCAACCGAAGAATTTACCTTCACTAAGTTCACCGAATAATGGGTACGGCATTTACGACCGTATAAAGCCTCGTAAGGCGCCATCTTAATACTTGATTGAAAGCTATTGTTGTAGCGAATTCAATCAAAGGCAAATATCATTCCCATGAACCACTAAACTCAAGGATGCAACATCTCAACATATCCTCCAGATTTGAATTATCCATTCGGATTGACCATCGGTTTGGGGATGAAAAAAGTGCTAAAATGCGTTTGGTACCCAAAGCCTCTTGCAATTTCTTCCAAAATCGCGATGTAAATCTTGGGTCTCTATCCGACACGATAGAAATAGGCACCCATGCAACCGAATAATTTGGGAGACGTATAATTACGCCAATTTATCAGCGAAAAATCCGTGCGGACAGAATAAAATGAGCAGACTTGGTCAGTCTATCAACAATGACCCAGATCGCATCCTTCTTACTTGCTGACAATGGCAGTCCGGATACAAAGTCTATGGTGACTCGATCCCATTTCCACTCGGGTATCGTGATCGGCTGAAGTAATCCTGATGGCACTTGATGCTCCGCTTTCACTTGTTGACATATTAAACATCTCGAAACAAAGTCAGAGATGTCTCGTTTCATACCATGCCACCAAAATCAACGTTTCAGGTCATTGTACATTTTAGTACTACCCGGGTGGATTGACATTCGACTACTGTGAGCCTCGTTCAGAATCATCGAAACAAGTTCCGAATTCCTTGGAATACATAATCGACCCTTGAACGTCAAGCAATCATGGTCGTCAATCTGAAATTCCGATTCCTCCTTCGAAACACATTCGGCTCGCTTAGCGACCAATTCGGCGTCGACCTTCTGAGATTCAAGTACTTGTTGAATCAATAACGGTTTGGTCTCTAATTCGACTACTAGCACCTCATCGGGTGAAACGGATAGATGAGCATCCATCGCTCTCAAAGCAAAGCGGTGCCTTGCGACTTAAAGCATCGGCCACCACGTTGGCCTTTCCGGTGATAATCAATGATGAGTTCGTAGTCTTTCAACAACTCAAGCCAACGTCTTTGTCGCGGTTTAAATCTCTCGAGTCATCAAATATTTTAGACTCTTGTGGTCCGAATAAATGTGACACCTTTCTCCAAACAAGTAATGCCGCCATATCTTCAAGGCGAACACTATGGTCTGCTAGTTCAAGGTCATGGGTCGGATAGTTTCTCTCATGCGGCTTTAGTTGTCTCGACGCGTAAGCCACAACTCGACCTTCTTGCATCAACACACAACCTAACCCAAGCAAGGATGCGCCATCAGATATGACAAACTCTTTACTGGGACTCATTTGTACTAGCACTAGGGCCTCGGTTAAACAAGTTTTAGTCGATCGAAACTTTCTTGACAGCGTTTGACCACTCGAACTTAACATCTTTTGGAGTAGTTTCGTCATCGGTACAGCTATCATCGAAAAACCTTTCACAAATTGTCGATAATATCCGCAAGCCCCAAAAGCTCTAACCGGTAACATTCCTTGGAGGTTTCCAATCGACTATGGCCGAAATTTTTGTTCGGGTCGACTCGAATACCCGATGCAGATATCACATGACCCAAGAAGCTAACCTCCCTTAACCAGAACTCACACTTGCTGAACTTAGCATATAACTGCTTATCCCATAAAATTCGCAACACTATCCTCGGTGTTCGGCGTGTTCGGTCTCATTTGCGAATAGACCAAAATGTCATCAATGAAGACAACTACGAACCGATCCAGATATGGTCTGAAGATCCGATTCATCAAATCCATAAATACCGCAGGGGCATTAGTAAGCCCAAATGGCATCACTAGGAACTCGTAGTGACCATATCTCATTCTGAAGGCAGTCTTGGGTACGTCCGAATCTCGAATTCGCAACTGATAATAGCCCGATCTCAGATCTATTTTCGAAAACACTGAGGCTCCCTTCAGTTGATCGAACAGATCATCGATACGCGGTAACGGATATTTGTTCTTTATCGTCGCTTTATTAAGCTGACGATAGTCGATGCACAGCCTCATGGTTCCATCCTTCTTTTTCACAAACAACACTGGCGCACCCCAAGGAGAAAAACTCGGGCGAGCAAAACCTCTATCCACCAATTCTTGCAACTGAGCTTTCAACTCCTTTAATTCCGTTGGTGCCATACGATACGGAGCTATCGAAATTGGAGTGGTACCAGGTACCAATTCGATGCCAAACTCTATTTCCCGAACAGGTGGCAAACCCGGCAATTCTTCAGGGAAAACATCCGAGTATTCACGAACCAGCCGCGCAGATTCGGGTTTCTTTTCTGACTCCTTGTCATCGAGCACATACGCAAGGTACGCTTCGCACCCTTTTCTTACATATTTCTGGGCCAACATTGCTAATATTACAGCTGGCAACCCCTTTAAGTCCGTAGACTCAACCCAAATTATCTCGTTATTCGCACCTCAGATCGATAGTCTTGCTTTTGCAATTTACAACCGCATCGTGCATGGTCACCAATCCAACCCAAGAATAACGTCGAATTAATCGAACGGCAAAAGCATCAAGTCCGCCGGAAAACAAGAACCTCGAAACACTAAGGGACTTTTCTTACACACTTTGTTGACAAGCACGTAATGACCCAAGGGTTTGACACCGAATTACAAACTCGATGAGACTCAATAGGCAAAGTCTTCTTTGGATGCTAAGGTTTCGCATATATAAGAATGAGTAGAACCAGGGTCAATCAAAGCAATCACATTAGTATCGAAAAGAGTGAAAGTACCGGTGATAACGTCAGGGGAGGATGCCTCCTCTCGTGCGCGGATGGCATATGCTCTAGCAGGAGCGCGGGTCTCGGATCGAACAGCCGTATCAGTGGCTCCTCTCTGATTACCACCCTACCTCCCGAAATCCTCGGGGTCTACCTCTAGCTGTCGCCCCACTAGATCTTGCACCTTGCATTTTATTCTTCTCATCTAGTTCCGTGCAATCTCTAATGAAGTGGTCCTTCGAACCACATCCGTAACAGGCCCGGTTAACGGACTTACCCCAACATTCACCTAGGTGTCGTCTTCCACATTGGGGGCATTCAGGTCGCTCTTGACGATTATTGCCCACACTAGCTACCGATGTAGCTCGGGAGTCCGTCAATGGTCGGGCTCTAATGGAAATTCCCGCAGTCGCCCTCGACTTACTAGTGTCCTCCCTGAATTTCTTTACGGTCGAGAACGGAGCTTTACTCGCCGATCTTTTACGATAATCTCTTGCTTCAAATTCAGCCTTCTTCTTCTCCTTTCCAAGTTCTTCTGCCTTGCAGGATCATTCGACTAGTGTTACGAACTCCTTTATCTCCAAAATACCCACTAGCAGCTTTAAATCTTCATTCAATCCTTCTTCAAATCTTTTGCACATAGCAACCTCATCAGCCACACACTCCCGAGCATACCGACTAAGTCTTACGAACTCATGTTCGTATTCAGATACTGTCATACGACCTTGCTTGAGCTCCAAAAATTCCTTACGTTTCTGATCGATGAACCGTTGACTAATATATTTCTTCCGAAATTCCGTTTGAAAGAAATCCCAACTTGTTCCTTTGGGACTATGGAAATCAAGGTCCTCCACCAATAGTAGGCTGAGTCTCATAACAAAGATATAGCACACTTAAGACATTCATCGGGTGTGCATGACAGCTCATCAAACACTCTAATGGTGTTATCAAGCCAGAATTCGGCCCTTTCGGCATCATCGGTAACTATGGCCTTAAACTCCTCGGCCCCACGCTTCCTAATCAAGTCCACAGATGGTTTACTCAGCCTCACAGGATCAGTAACTGATGGTATCACGGGCTCTTGGGGTGGATTATTTAAATTCGGGAATGGTTGGACAGCCGGATTAGTTCGGGCATATTGCGCGACCCACTCATTCATCATGGTGAAGAAGGCTTGTTTCGCCCCTTCATTTTGATTATTCGCGGATGACTGAGGCTCAACAGGCGGTGTCCCTTGCGCAGGAGCAGCCGCTACACTTTCAACGTCATCTGCCAAGGGTCTCTCTATCCCGGGTTCCATCGCTAATCAAAACAAAAATTTTCAACCGTCAGAAGTCATCACATTATTAAGCACTAACAATTTGGCATGTATAGCTAGACTCACACGCTCTATGGTAGTCCTAGAACCGACTAAACCATAGCTCTGATACCAATAAAATTGTAACACCCCGAACCCGTGACCGTCGCCGGTGTCGGACACGAGGGGTTAACGGGCCAAATCTTCTCAAGGTACCAACCAATTTGGCATTTCCAGACAGGCTGGAAAACTGCATCACTGTCGCCTTAAAAATCATATCTCGAGTTCCAAAACTCAAAAACTGATTCCGTAAATTTTCCCTGAATTTAGACTCATATATCCATCCATGCATTTATTTCTAGAATTTTTGGTCAGGCCAATTGGTACAGTTTATTAGTTAAAGTCACCCATGTTACAGGGGTCGACTACACTGACCTTCGCGCGTTACAACTTGAATATCATCTCGTACAGAGCTCTAATGCTCATGCCATTTGTTTCTAATGAAACTAGACTCAAAGGGGAATCTATTCATATAAGGCATGACTTCTAATTGTTTCTGGATAATTTATGGTAAATTTTCAAAGTCGCGAAAGGGGACCCAGAAACTGTTCTGGCCCTGTCTCACGAGAACTTTAATATTTCTCAGTATACTGCTCATATGGTCGTTTCGTTTCGTCCATATAAAAATAGATTCATCAAGGTTAAATTTCATAATTTACTCACTATTTAATTCTACTTCTACTATTTTTAGTGATTTTTCAATCTCATCTCACTGCTGCTGTCCGTAACAGTTACTGCAGTAGACTATGCCAATTTCATGAATCCTTCCTTGGCCTTAATCATCCATCATACATGACACAAATTATGGCCACCTTATCAAAATTAAAGTTTCTAAGACTCGTGGCTATAGGTTCTAGCATCCCACTCGACGACCACATAGGTCATTTTCACATGGCTTAAAGTTTACAACCCACAGTTCAACAAAATATAATAGCCTATACATGCCAAATGTTCTTCAACAACGAAGACAATACCAAAAGATTTCAGCCGGTGTGATGACTTCAACGACGGTTCCGATCACGCAAACAATACGAGTCCGAGAGACCTAAAATGGGTGACAAGAAAACACCGAGTGAGTTTATAACTCAGTAAGTCATAAGCATTCATCAATCCACTGATAAAGTTACTACAACATGAACAATAAACGAGGCTAGGTACTCATCCATATCGAATCTATACCATAATTCCTCGGACCTTTTGGTCCAATCTCATACCAAGTCATACATCCACATTTCATATTCTACACAACAAGATATTTGAAGCATTTTCACACACTAACTCATTTCCACCACAATCATACAATTTCAATCATCACATAGATTTAAGGCTTACCAAATTCAATCCCGAGCATGAACGTATTTTCTATTCGTCATGAGCTCGAGGTACTTACCCAATCCGCTGTCCATACTCAACTCGATGGAGACACACCCTCCATATATATAGAGTACGCACACACAGTGCTTAATACTCGATTTCGCACACTTAGTGCCACGCAATTTAAGCCCGCACACATAGTGCCATACCCTTTGAGCTTGCACACCCAGGTCAGTATTTTTCCAGCATGCACACTTAGTGCCATATATTTCCAGCATGCACACTTAGTGCCAATCTCGTCACCGACACACGTATTGCCCGACACTTAGTGCCGAAAGCAAACTTTCTACACATTTCACTATTTCTTTTACATTCAACAATTGTCATCACTCCATACACATACAATTTCATTTATGTATATATATAGCATCCCATTAAATACAATTGCATAGATTTTACAATCATTTAAGCAATATCAAACATATGTGCTTAATGACTTACCTTGTGTTGGGCAAAATGGTTCCAACTCGGCTACTCGATGTTCTTTCCTTTGCTGTGCTTGTTTCTCCACCTCGAGCTTCTTGAGCTTAGTCAATAAATTAACTAGTTTAACCGTCTTGCCAAATATTTATACATATATACATGACATCAACTATACTATCATCATTAATACATCAATTCACAAAATTTTATCTCATGAGCATATGACCCATTTTTACCCCATATGGCCGAATGCTTCATTCATTACCCAACTAGCCATTCAACAATTTTCAACCTCATTACCACCCTTTTATGTCTAATTGTCTAAATGAGATTATCAACATGCCTATCTACAGCCGAATGTGCTAAAATTGATCTAACATCACCTACACACTTGATTAAATGGCCGAATACCTATACTATCAATTATGGCATCATTTTTTTATTCTTTCAAACACTTAGTTTTCCTCCCATGAACACTTTGCCGAATTTCTTTTCTCTTCTAGCATAGCTTCACACCTATTGTAACATCCTATGAATCCACATACATCACATTTCTACATAAATTTCTTTTACTTTTCTTCTACTTCCATTCACAACATCAAAGACACCATACACATATATCATTACAAAGCTTGACACTTAGCATGCAAATGACATCCACACAAACCCACCTTAGCCGAAACTTAACTCATCTTCATGCCTCACCACCACAACATCAAACATCAAACATCAATGATACCAAGAAGACAACACCCATGGCCAAATATCATCCCCATTTCATGGTAAACGTTTAGACCATGGGTTAGGTGGAACTCAAACTATCAACTAAAAACATGCATGAATCTCATGGATAACATCAACATACCTTAGTCTAGCAAACTCCCATGGCTGATTTTCTCAAGCTTTCCCCCCCCTTTCTTCTTAGTACATTCGGCCAAGCAAGGAGAAAATGAGAGAATGAACACTTTTTTTTTTCCCTTTTCTTTGTTTTTCTTCATATTCTCTTTCTTTTTTTTTTTCATTTCTTTATTCTTTCTACATAATCCACTAACTAAACATGTTGGCAACATGTTTCCACTCATAGCATGGCCGGCCATCATGCTTCATTTTGGCTAATTTGACATGCAAGGACAACACTTTCCCACATGTATTAATAGGCCACCTTACATTTGCCTAGCACATTTCTAAATTTTCTCACATAAGTCCTATTTGATAAAAATTCACTTACAATTAACAAAATCCAAACATGAAATTTTCACGCATGCATATATGCATATAATGAGCATCAATTATGATGGTTAATTATTATTATGACTCGGTTTAGTGGTCCCGAAACCACTTTCCGACTAGGGTCAATTTAGGGATGTCACAGTACTGGTGGCCCGGAATGAATTGTGATATTTCTGAATTTGTATTTAAATGTTTGATATGTCAGTAAGTTAAAGTTGAACATCAGGTACTGCTACCTTCGGGACTGTTACAGTTGGTGATGATATCGAATTGGAAATGGGATAAAGTTATTATGGATTCTGTATAGGGACTACCCCTATCTCTAAAAAAGAAAGATGTTATTTGGGGTAATTGTCGATCGTTTGACGAAGTCTGCACATTTTACCCTGGTATGAATGGATTTTTTAATAGCTTGTCTGAATTATATGTTTCTGAGACTGTCAGATTACATGGAATGCTGTTTCCATTATTTATTATTGAGATCCACAGTTCACATTCTGATTCTGAAATATGTTGCAAGAAGCTTTGGGTATGCGGTTACATTTTAGTACTGCATTTCATCCTTAGATGGATGGTCAATCTGAATGTGTGATTTAGATTCTTGATAATATGTTTCGGTGCTGTAATTCAGAATTTGAAGGCAATTGGAAAATAAATGATTATCGTTAGTTGAATTCACATATAATACTAGTTTCTAGTCAAATATTAAAATGACACTGTACGAAGCTCTGTATGATCATGAATGTAAAACTCCATAGAATTGGACTAAACTTAATAAGAAAAAGAATACATGGAATTGATCTGATTCGTGAAATCGAAGAAAAAGTAAAAGTGATCTGAGATAGTTTTTAAACAGTTTCTGATATTCAGAGATCTTATGTGGATCTTAAATAAAAGAAATAGATATCCTAGTTAGTGATAAAATATCCTTTAAAATTTCTTCATGGAACACGTTCTCTGATTTGGCCGTAAAGGTAGATTAAGTCTGTGATTTATCGGGCCATATGAGTTCATTGAAAATAATCGGACTTGTTGTGTACCGATAGGCATTATGATACGGCCACGCCCCGGGAACGCCCTTGGTCCAACTCACCAAGTGAGGCTAGCAATCTTTTGCAACCTAATCAGCTCCATCTTAGCCTATTGAGCTTGATTCAGCTCGAATTTTAGCTCATTAAGCTTGATCTAGCTCAACTTTATATCATTGAGCTCGTTCCATCTTTTTAATTTATGCACTTTAGTTGCTGGAAAAAGCTTCAAATAATATTAGTTAATTTAGTTTAAGTTATTTAGATTAGTTTAAGTAATTAAAGTGTCTTAAGTTAATTAATATGTCTAAGTATTTTCGGCATTAAATATGTCTTAGTTAATTAATTTGTACTAATTGCACAGCCATTTTATTTGCCTAAAAACTATTTAATTTGTGTCAGCTCAAACAACCATTTAAAGTGTCTTAAACTTAGGCAACTTAATTGAGCTAGTTAATGTGTCTTTACCGAATTTTAATTGATGTCTTTAGGTGATCATTCAACTGAATTCAACTGGTGCGTGGAAGACGTTAATAGGCACATGTATTTGGAGCGGGAGTATTAAGCTAAATTAAAGTCTAGCAGTTGTTTCTCTTCTCCAAAGGGATGCTCGTGAAGAGCAATGGACAAAGAGCTGTTTACACAAGTCCATTCAGCTCACAAAGCATTTTCACACCATAGGAGCTATTAATTTTCATCCATTCACACTTAGAGGCTGTTGGAAATCAAGTGTTCGCACCAATTTGGCTGTTCATACATCACATTCCCATTAAAAATGGTTGCTGCATTTTCGGCTTCCCAAGAAAGGAATAAACACATTCACATTGCTGGAAAATTCCTTTCACCTTAGATAACCATTTGGGTTTGTGCATTCACACTTGAGGCGCTACTCATATTCGATTTCAAACCTAATGTCCATTAGAGCACTCAAGACATCATTTAACACCTTCAAAACTAATCAGTTGATCAAAGCAGCTCATTAAAAGGTTGTTCACACCATTGGACGTTTTTGGGAAGCTTTAAGGAAACTTCAGCTTAATTAAGTTGATTTAAGCTGTCCATTTAGTTTTTTTTAATGACCATTGGTGTCTCCTATGCTAGGAAACTTCAAAGAACCTTCAACGAAACTTCAAGGGATGCTCTAGGAAGCTGCCAAGAAGTTTCAACTCATTTAAGCTGAATATTTACTGCCTATTCAGCTCCCTAAGTGCCTATTTAGCAAACTAGGTGTTTAGCTATAAATACTTAGCCAATTTTATGTTGTTAAGACTTTTTGTTGATTGTTGATTGTTGATTGTTTATAACATTTGTGAGTTTTTCAACTCTCTTAATTCATTTTAGACTCAACTTGACTTATCTAGCTTATTAGTGGCATCATTCTGTTTCTTTGAACTTATCACTCCTAAATCGAGTGTAACGTTCACCCTATTGATATATTTGGTTCCTATCTTCCTAGATAGTGAGTCAAGATCCTATCTTCCATCTTCCATCCATCTTAAGCATTGTATAAGGTTCGAGTCAATACTTTCTACAGTATTGGTTCTTCCTTAGCACTAATCTCATTTTCTATCCATACTATCCATCTTAACTTTACCTTAATTTCTTTGATTAGCCAATAGACCATTAACCTATCTTAAAGACTCTTTAAAACCCCTTTGTTTAAACTATCACTGAATTTCATATAAACTCTAAATAGAATGGACCTTCTCATTTTGACGATCGGGCATCTAAATGATTCAAATCATTTCACGAGGCGAGATAGTATCATTTGGAATCAGATCTAGTTAAAATCGAGGAGTACGGACGTTCGTGAAGTTTCGGGGTGAGTTTTGAAAAAAAATTCAAAAAAACATTGTGTATAATTTTTTTACAAGAATAGTGTAATACAAGTTGTATTGAATTCATATATATTAAAAAAATCGTGTGAAAAAAAAGGAAGAGATTTGAAATTTAAAAAAAAAAAAAGAAAGAAGTTGTTTTGAAATTGTCCAATTTGTTCCCGATCTTCCAAGTCCATTTTTGCCCACAATCAACCCCTTGAACCAGACTTTTAGCCCTTCTTATTTTTTTTTCTTTCAGCCTTTCCAATCCCCAAACATCATCTGCCCTTGTTAACCCTTTGAAACCAACCCCTAAGCTTGCTTCTAAGTCTAAACGAGTCTTCTACGAACTTCGAGAGGAGAATCGAGTGGTAAAAGGCAGGAGAGTTTTAAGCTTATTAGATGTAGAAAAAGCCAATATATCGAGTGCAAACACGAGTGGAATGCCATATTATTTTCCTTTGTGAGTGACTAGTGAGGCTTTGTGGTGAGGTTCAAACAATATGTCTCTAAGTTTCAAAAGAAAAGTTACTGCTGATGGTGGTTGGTCCGATCCATTATACCAAGCATCCAACCAAAGAAGAAGGCGACGCATTCATAGAAATCGAGGCTTTAGAGAGTATGACCGTGTTGATGGCGATTTGAAGAGTAACAAGATAGCCATTCCACCGTTTCAAGGTCGATCTGACCTGGAGTCATACCTTGAGTGGGAAAAGAAAGTAGAATTGATTTTCGAGTGCCACGATTACTAGAAAAGTAAGAAAGTGAAGCTTACGGCGAACGAGTTCTTCGATTGTGCCATGATTTGTGGGATCAATTCACCACGAGTCAGAGATGAAACTAAGAGCGACCGATATCAACTTGGCCCAAAATGAAAGCCGTGGTGCGTAAGTGATTCCTCCCATCTTCCTACCATCGGGAGCAAATTTCTTCAAGCCAAAGGACAAAAACAAGATTTTCAAGGAGTTTAGCGTCCAACGATTCTTTACGAAGAGATCCCTATCGAAATTCCTATTCAACAATGACTTCGAGTCGAAATAACTCAAACTTTGAGTTTGAAGCCTATTACAGTAACGAACGAGAAGGTCCAAGTAATTCTTCGTATGCACAAAGGTATTCCTCCACAAAAATTCAATCTCGAAAAGATGATCGTATATCAAATGTAGATCCTTCATATCTTTCGCAACGAAAGGTTTTTCATTTTGATTCTTTTATGTTATCTGCCTCTTGTAATGAAATCGAAAAAGCATGTGAGAAAGAATTTGAAAAAGAAAAAAATAGTGAGAAAAAGCAAAATGAGATTGAAAAAGAAAGAGAGTGTGAGAAAGAAAAGCAAATTGAAAAAGAGAGTGAGAATGTGAAAGACACAAGTGACATTGAGTTTTCAAAAATAAAAGAGATTGTGGTAAAAGAGAGAGAGTTTGAAAATGAGTTAGAAAAAGAAACAAATGAAAAAGATAAAAGTGAGCAAGAAAACATGAGTAATGTCTCTACTAACCAATATGTGAGTTGTTCTCATATCGTTTCTTCTTTTCAGGCTTCTAAAGGTTTATATGACCAGTTCAAAATTTATTACATTCCCAACGAGAGACAGTTTCAATTAATTGAGAAAGGTAAGATCGAAGTTGACATTAATCCACAAATGCTTAAAGATAAGCAAGGTAAGGAATATTTGGTAATCGAGTAATCTGAATTTTTCTTCTAGCCATCTGCATCGATCCTCAACTTGCTTTGTTAGTTCCACTCTTGTTTTTTCCATTTCTGCCATATTATCTAGATCAGGGACAATGGGATTGGTTAGGTTATCCCCCAGATTGGAACCTAAGCCTGTTTCGTAGTTCATCGATGTCGAGGTACCAATTTGATACTGTTGGGGTTTGATTGTAATGGTACCCTTCGTGGTACACCTCTGGTTGCGCTTGGGTATTTATTGGGGTAAAGCCCAGGGGATAAATAGGATTCTCATTATCATCCCCTGAGTTGACCGCAGTGCTCTTCCCTTTTTCACGTTCTCCAGTAGCAACTGTGCCAATTGACTTATCATGCTTATTTGGGATTCTAGTATCTGATCCCTCATCTCCTATTGTACTTTCGCTAACTATTCTTGTAGTTGCGCTTGCAACTGGTCTTGCATCTCTTTTTGAATCTGTTCTAGCCTTTTCAATCTTTGGTCCATTACTTTGGTTTTGGCACGAGTACTATAACGATGTTCAGTTGGTTGGCTCTTGTTGGTTTTCAGATTAGCTGAAATAATTTTGTTTTAATTAGGGTCTCTTCATGAAATTGAATGCATATGATACAATGTAATGCAAATGCATGGAATGAATGTAAAAAGAGGCATTGACTCTGCTGTTAGAACAACTTTACTAGAAAATAAATTTCTTTACATAAAACGGATTACATATACGGCCTTACCCTAATACTCAAAGTGAAACATCGATCCGTTTCTTCATATCAGGATGTTAAGATCAAATCTCTCAAATTTTCCAATGGATGCCTCTACTAGCTCCTTTTTTCTTGATCCGGGCTGCGACCCATTGCTCACTCATCCCCGTGATGCTTGTTAGCTTCTTTAAGAAAATCAAGACATTAACGGCTCTCGAATAATCTTTTTCGGCTTGAATCCTCAGACGACGAAGCAAAGTCGTGTACTCCTCTATCAAACTATCACCCTTCTCTCGTTGTGTTTACTCAAACCATATTCGAATGGCTGCATTATCCTCCACTTTATCAAGAAATCCATTTTCCATGACAAGCTCTCTATTTAGCAACTGAACGAGAATCAATACCTCTTTTCTATGATGAAAATGCAATGCAATCATAACCAAAACAAAAGAAAATACGTTAGTCCAAAAAAAAAATAACAAACAGAGCACCTTTTTGGATGACCTCTAAGGGTTTGGTGTGATTCTACCTAGGGTAGGCTCTTAGGGCTCATTATGCAGTTCGGTTCTAAAGTAAGGGTACCTGAAACAGTAGATTCCTCAATCCTTACCCATTATAGGCTCATACAGACTAAGTTCAGTTCAGGGGATTACATTTTCCTATGGCTATACGGAGATGAAAATCTCACGAAGACATAGGTACGGATGTATCCCGAAAGCGATCCACTATCCTATACGAAGGTGAAAACCTCACGAAGGAATAGTTTTTCACTCCCACTTAAAGGGTAAAATCAACCGATTATGCAATGTAATATGCAAAAATATATCCAAAGACTCAAACCAATAAAGCAAACATATCAAAATGATGAAAACCACAAAAATGAAATGCAACGAAAGGATCGTAGATTTAAACCAAATTAACAATTTTCGATAAAAGGACAAAAAGTAATCAACTTGTGGCTTGACGTTCTTATTTTGTCCCTAGTGGAGTTGCCAAGCTGTCAAAACCATTTTTTTGAAAGGTCGACTTTTTATTTTAAAAAACAAAAATGGGAATCGCCACCAATCCTTTTTTATTCGGTGTGATCGGATCACCTCGTAATTCAATCATTTTAATAAAAGTTTAAATTTACTAAAACGATGATTTTTGGTCTACAAAATCCAGAAAATAGGTTCAGGAGTCGGTTACGTACAAGGAAGGATTAACACCCTCGTAACACCCCAAATTGGTGCCTAGTTGATTAATTAATGTTTTAGTTTCGAAAATAAAAAATTTGATGAGATTTTAAAATACGATCTTTTGTTAAAATATTACTTAATTGAATTTTTACAAAAAATGGGTATATTTCATGTTAACCGAGGAAAAGGATTATGTCCCGTAAGTTGGGACACAATGCCTTAAATCCTCGAAATGAGAATTAACACCAAAAAAAATTATGAATTTTAAAAGATATTTGATTATCTTGGTTTTTAGAAAGAAATCATATTCCGTAAGCTAGAACACGATTTTTCTAATTCCAAAATAATGAAAATTAATCTTGGTTTAAAAATCTCTTTTTTATACGCATTGTGCGAAAACAAATAACTTTTGAATTTCGTGTAATTAATTTATTTGGGTATGGTAAAAAAGGCTAAAAGGTTTAAAAAATCATTTTAGCAAATAATAATAATGCAACATAAATTTGTAGTGATAATGTCATAATATGCTTAATAAAATATAAAAGATGCGATAGTTATAGTAAATTACGGTACTAATATGTATGATAAAATAATAATAATGAATATGGTAATGTAAATAACAATAATACTAATAATAATAATAATATTATTATTAATATTAATAATAATAATAACGAATAATCTAAATTTTTGAAGGTATATAAAAGATATAAATAAATAAATAAATATATAATGAAATAACAATAATGACGACAAAAATAAAATAATGAAAAGGAATAATAAATGAAATAACAAATAAATACTAGTAAAAGTTTAATTAAAATTGAAAATAAGCAAATAAATAAGAGAATAAAAATAAAAAATGATAATAATAATAATAATCTAAATTTTAAAAGTATATAAAAGATATACATAAATGAATAAATAAATAAATAATAAAATGACAATAATAGAAGTAATAATTAAAAACAAGAAACAAGTCTATTTAGAAAATAAGAATAATAATAAGTAAATAAATAAATAAATATTAAATACTAAATTAATCAGTTTAATAATACAATAATAATATTAACAAAAAGGACTAAATCAAAAGTTAAACGAAATTTAGGGGATAGATTTAAAAAAAAAAAAGAAAGGGCAGATTAAGGGGGAAAATAAAACGCGCGTAAAAGGATAAGGACCAAACGGTAAAATATTCCTTGTCCCAAAAACGCACCGTTTAACAGAGGACTAAATTGAAATAAAAATAAAATTATCGGGAAGAAACTAAAAAATAAAAGAAACTGGATTGCAAAATAATTAACAAGCAGAAGGGTTAAATTCGCAATTAGACCTTTGCGCAGATACTGCTGAGCGGGTCGAGTCGGTTGGATCGGGTAGGCCAAAACGACGCCGTTTTGGCCTCTGAACTTGAATCCCAAAACGACGTCATTTCACAGCCCTATATAAGTAAAAAGTTTACCAAAAAAATCATTTGAAACCTTAGTTTTTTTTTTAAAAAAAAACCTTTACTTTTTCCTCTGAAACCCGCCCCTTTGGCTGACCACAATTCCGGCAGTCCATTGCAGCACTGGCCGCCAGTCACCGGAGACGGTGCTGCCTTCACGGTAGTCGGAGGTGCAAAAATCCCCAAATTTTTGTTTTTTAACCTAGGTTTTAGATCTAGGAGGCAAATGCCCAAAAAAAAAAGGGAAAGGTTCGACTTTTTGCCCTTTTCTTTGATTTCGTAGCTGGCGAAGGGATCCGACCACCATGGAAGGCGAATCGACGCAGGTAAAAAAAGGATTTTACTTTTTTTGTTTATTTTCAAAAATAAGATCAAAATAGAAAGAATCACCTTTGATATTTCAACAATCTCGGTTCTTCTATTTGTTCAAAAAAAATTATTCAATCCTTTTTGCATCAAAATCCGTCCAAAAAATTACATTGAGTCTCCTTTGCCTTTATAGTCTCTTTCAATACAATGTTATATATTTACTACTGCCTAATGTCTTTTCTACTGTTGATTTTGCAGGTGGTGGTTGAGCGGTGGCAGAGGCTAGGGACTAGGGGAGGCGACTAGCTAGGGTTTTTCTTTCTTTTTTTTTTTTAATATTGTTTAGGTTATGGGCTAGGGTTTTTTTTATTATTGAGCCATTTGGGCTTATAGTTTTTTGGACTGTGGACTGTTTATTGGATTGCTTTTTTTTATTTGATATTTGGGCCCAGGCTAAAATTAGGCTTTACACTTACCATAGTTTTACCATAGCATTAAGTGCATTTTATTATAATAACTTGACCACTTTTGTGCCTTAATCCGATTCTCATGGGAACATACTCACTCATCATTTTATTACTTGATTCAACATGTATACTTGCACAAATCGCATATCATTTCACACACAAAAACAATTAAGGATTTGGTTTAGTTTTGCCTTGTTTTGAAAGTTGTTTTAGGTGCACACAGCTTGGGCCATGGGCTATCACACAGTCATGTGTCACACACGGTCACACCACACGGTTGTGTGGACTATTTAATTTTAGTGCAGGTTTATCACACACGGTCACAAGTTGTTACACGGTTAAAGACACAGCCGTGTGACCCTACTTCGATTTACACACAGTTTGCGAAACGGCCATGTGACCTAAATTTCAAACTGTACACGGTTTGACAACACATTCGTGTTCCTAGGCCACACGGCTTGGGCTCTGTCACATGACCATATAACCCCTATTTCCAAAACTTCCAAAATTTTCCATGTTTTTCTATTTTGCTTCAAATTAGTCCCTGATGGTTTTCATACTATTTATTAAAGTCCCATAAGCTCTATTTAATGCATAAATGTGCATATATGCTATGCTTAATGTTTGGATTGAATATTGATATTTAAATTAATATTTGAATGGTTTTGAGATTTCATTTGATTTAATGTGTGTTATAATACTCTGTAACCCTAATATGCTAATGGAGACAGGTTAAGGGTGTTACAGAAAGCACCAAAATAATATGAACTATACTGACCGGGAGGTGGTGTAGCCATCGATTCCACGTATGGGGTTAGAGCCGATGATGACTCCATCGAGGCATGTACTCCTAACCTAGGGTTCATACAAGGTTTTCTTGGACTCTTACGATAACGTTGCCTAGTCCTTTCCTCCTCCGATAGTAGAAATAGCTTATTGTAATGTCTAAACATGTCATGTAATCTGGAGAGAGATCGCCAATTTCAGTGCGAGAATTGGTTCGTTCATAGGTATGAAATTGTACCCATGCTCTCAAATGTAGATATATTTCTCATGGCATTTCACCCAATCTTCGTCGAAATTCTTTGCCTAAGCCTGAACTGGCACATCATTGGATCAGATTCTTGAATTCAGCAAAAAATGACACATTGACGTGCCAGATATTATGATAGGCGAAAAATTTAGTCAGGATGCATCTTGAATTCTCGAATTAGTGTATGGCATTTATCCAAACTATAGTACAAAATTATAAATTTTATTATCTACCGAATATTGTAACACCCCCTACTCGTATCCATTGCCGGAATAGGTACGAGGCATTACCGAGTTTACTGAACATTTTCAGATAATTCTGAGTCATTTATTATTCATATTTTGAAAATAATCATAACATCTCTCTATTGGGCCCTTGAAGCCCCAAACATACATTAAAAACCAACCGGAATTAAATCAGGATCATAAAAAAAATTCGCAAAATCTTAAATATTTTCATCTAAGTACTTACCATTTCAATGCTTCTTATAATTAAACATGTTACCATTCAATCAATAGCTTGACACTTGTCTAAGCGTCAAACAACATCATTGTTAGTATATTTGCACATATTTCATATAAATTCAACATTGATATACTTATTTTCTCAACATGTCACACTTGAGTTTAATAATTGTCTTTACTTACATAATTTCCTTGTATCAACATATCAAAGATAATCATATATGTACATGTCATGAAACATATCATTTTCTTACCGTTTCTTCCTAAGTATATATCAATCATTTCATTATATCAATATTTCATGCTCCACCATTTCCATTTATTTTATGTATATTTATTCCGGTAAAGTTTATATCAAACTTAACATAAATTATATTCCATGTACTTATTCTTATTTCGTTTATCTATCTTCATAATTATTTCATACAACTATTTTGTACATATTTTCCATATGACCAGTTCTTGTAAACATTTCACACAACCAGTTCATATAACCATTCGTCATCTGATACATATTACCTGAATATCAATTGTTCAATAGATGTCATCGCGTCTCCCATCCACAGTCTTATTTATCTTTGACATGATGCCATAGTGTCTTTCAACTATGGTCTTACTCATTTTCTGTCATGCTGCCATGGTATCTTTCAACCATGGTCTTATTCATTTCCTGTCATGTTGCCATGGTATCTTTCAACCATGGTCTTATTCATTTCATATCAGGTTGCCATGGTATCTTTCAACCATGGTCTTACACATTTCATATCAAGTTGCCATGGTATCTTTCAACCATGGTCTTACACATTTCATATCAGAGAGCACACTCCGCTGAACTTCATCCTTGCAATGGGATTACGGTCCGAGCTAAATCCTCGCAATATAAACTCATAGAGTATTGTCGGGATTACCGGTCCGAGCTAAATCCCTGCAACGACAATTACTCTAAAGAGCTTGATCTGAATTACCATCGAGCTAAATTCAGACCCTAATTGATTACCCGTCCAGGCTAAATCCATTTTCCACATATTCTTCGGGAGGGCTATATCAGGATAGGATCACCCGTCCGGGCTAGATCCTTTTTACTATCAATTCTTTTTCAGGGATCCATCGAATTTTCCTTTCATTCAATCGGGATTTCTTCCCCTTTTTATCAAATATATCAATGTTTCATCAATTTTCATACAATGAACATTCAAATCATATTCACATAAATAACATACATTTCAAGCATTTAAGAATATAATTCAAGTTACACGAACTTACCTCATTGATTCTTTGTGTTTATAATTTCATTAATCCGATATCTTTTCTTTTCCACGATCAAGCCTCGTATTTGTGTCGTCTGGATCTTTATAAATAAATTTGATCATCATTTTCATTCATTTCATATTCTAATGCATTTAATTAATGTTCTAGGTAAAATTACCATTTTACCCCTAAACTTGTAATTAATGACGATTTCATCCTTAGGGTCAGGAAAATAAAATTCTTACAATTTAATCCTTATTTCCAGCTATTATTATCATACATATCGATAACAGTCCATGAATTCTATAAAATATCAGAATTTTTCCATAATTTCAACACTTTTCAATTTAATCCCTAAAACATGTTTTCCCCCGATCTTGAACTAAATTAATAATTTCATTAAATTTTTAATTTAAATAATAAAATAATCCATTTCATACAATTTGGTCATTTTTGACATTTTATAAAATTGCCCATAAAGTTTTACTTTTATTCAATTTAGTCCTTGAGCATAAAACATGAAAATTAGCCATGCTAAATGAATATTCATATATATTTTCCTCCTCCTCCTCTCCATTCCACATCCTTAATGTATATAACACACTTGTAAGTAACATTATCTATAATCTTTATTATTTACTTTTATGAATATTCAAGTTGTCCATCTATGTCATAGTCACTAAATTATTTATATCTGGAGCTATATAACTTCAAATTTAAATATATAAATTTTCCCAAAAACTAGACTCATATTTATTCTTACCATAAAATTTTCATAATTTTTGGTTGGGCCAATTAATGCATTTTATTCATTGAAGTCTCCCCTGTTCTGTTGTCTGACAATTCCAACGCTTCTTCACTAAAAATTAATTATCTCCTCGTACAGGATTCGAATGATGTTCTTGTTTGTTTATATTGAAAATATACTCATTCAGGATTATAAATATATAAATTTAACCCCTAATTATTTTTATCCAATTTTTTTATGATTTTACAAACTCAGAACGGGGGAACCCGAAATCATTCTGACCTTGTCTCACAAAATTCATCATATCTCATGATTTACAATTCCATTGCTTACATCATTTCTTCTACAAGAAACTAGTTTTAATAAGCTTTAATTTCATATTTTATTCATCCTATAGTTAGATTTCTACAATTTTTTATGATTTTTCAAAGTTAGACTACTACTGCTGTCCAAAACTATTTTAGTGCAAGATATTAATTACCATGTTATAACACCCTTATTTTCTTTTTCTACACCATTTCTCATCACTTTCTCTTATTTTCTCTTCACTAACATATTAAGAATATAGGACCTTATGTAAGAAAACTCTACTATTACATTATTTCCATGCTTTGTCAATAATAACGAACTTAAAAACATATTGAAATCTTGATGTACTTACCTTGTTCTATTGATACAATCTTTAACTTGATTTTCTCTCTCCTCCAGCTTCTATTTCTTGAATCCAACTTGATATTCTAACTGCTCATGGTCTCCTTAACATTTTTCTCTCTTAGTAGCTATGGAAATTCTTTTGATTTCTAGGTGAAAATGGTGAATTTTTTGTGGAATGACCAAATTGTAAAGAAAGAAAACTTCTTTTCTTCTTCCTCTCTCTCATGTTGGTTTGCATGGGAAAGAAAAGATGATGATTCTTCATCTTTCTTTCCTTATATATACTAAATAAAATAATAAAATATCATTTAAAAATCAATTTAAAGTATTAATAAATTAATATTTATTTATTTAATTTATCTAAAATATCTCCAACATCATCATTGTCTCTAGATTTCTCTCTCTTCCAATTGACCATTTTGCCCTTAGTGATCTTTTAAAATTCCATTATTGAGTCATCACTTAATTTGGTAAAATTACAATTTAGTCCCTCATAATTCTTTACCTATTCAATTTGGTCCTAATTCATCAATTTTCCTTGGTTTCTAGATCATTCCACCCTTAAAATATTTGCACTATTAGTCCTTCAACTTTTCATATTTACATTTTAATCCCTCAAATTTTGAGTATTTACTCTTGGGCCACAAAACTTTTCTCATTTTTACAATTTAGTCCTTTCTTAAATCAGTATATCATAATATACTTCCCAGTGACATAACTCAATTTTTCCTCTTCTTGTCACTTTATTTCCTTATTTTACCATATTAAAGATAATATCTTACTGTAGAAATTTTCAGGGTGTTACAAATACTAAATTTCAAATCCTTACATAAATATTATATAATTTAAAAAATTCAAAAACTAACCTCATCTTCTAATCGTTGATCTAACAGTAACCGGATATCTTCGAGCTCGTCCGTTATACCCACATAACTCACTTCATTTCTACCTTTTCAAATAATAAGTTATTTCAAAACTATAATAATGAAAAAAAATATCATGATAACTATATTACCAAATGAATTTTACCTTATTACGAGGGGGAATTCATAAAAGGCATTTACTTGGGGATGTAAAAATGGTAGCTAGTACCATGCTCATGATTGAAAAAGGAGTACGCAACCACCAATTTTAATTTTTTGTAGATGCGCCGCCTGACTCATCTTTCGGTACAATGTGGCCAACACAATTGATCCCTAACTAAGTTGCTTCGCTTCTTTCAAGTTGATGAGTTGTAGTAGCAACCTTAAATGTATAAGATTTTGAGATTTCTTGGCACTAAAGTACATCCAATTGACCTCAGGATGAATACTTAGGCTTATTGTTCTCTTTCAACGGCATTCGTAGAGTTATAGATATAATTGAAAATTTCTTCCAACCATTCCATCTTTATTCTGCTACCAAAAAACTTGCCTGACACCTTGTCTAATAATTGCTCGCAACTTGCGCTTCAATTACCTACAACCACTAGACCCATAACTATTGGCTCACCCACTGGTAAATTGAGTTGTAAGGCTACGTCCTCAAGTGTGATTGTACACTCACCGCATGGAAGATGAAATGTGTATGTCTCTGGTCTCCATCTTTCCACCAAAGCAGTGAGAAGTGTGAGATTCAATTTAGTCCCCCTGAGCATACGAGACACGTGCAAGAATCCCACCTCTTACAAGTATTATTCAATAACACGTGGTGCCCTCGCACTTAAATTGTGTATTTATGTCTCTAGAATCCGATCTTCGGCCTGATTATATAATTATAAAAATTATAAATTTAATAATGTTAACGACTTGATAGTGAACTTAATTAAAACTAAAATATTTAATAATATTTTCTTACCATTTGCAATTGGACGCCGAAAATGTGCTTGTCATCGAAACAAATAAGTAGAATTGTCATTATAAAAATAAATTGAAAACAAATAAATTTCAAAATATAAAATTAAAACAATAATATTTTGAGAGAAATTGAATGAAAAATTGAAAACTAAAAAGTTGAGAGAATTGAGAGAATGGATGGATTTAGAGAATTGAGACAATTAGAAGAATAAGATTTTAACGCAAAAGGAATAAAATGACTTGAGTTTTTATAGCAAATAAACTAGTTGTTGGAAAAAATTTACCCATTGAAATTTTTTACTATTGGAAAAGTTACCGTTAGCTAAAAACGCGTCTACTAGGACACGTTTTCATCTGAGTTGGCAGGAAAGCGCATACAACAAAATACATATTTTATTTTTCTCTTCAAAATGAACATATTTCCCTTAATATAAAAAAAGAGCATAGTACCAATAAAGGCCCTTTTTTAGAAATTATTTACGTAAATGGGCCATTCAAAAAAATAATAACGGGTATGGATCGAAACACTAAAACGCACTGACATAGATGCATTTTCAGGGGATAACGCAAAAAAGTGGCACTGTCAAGGACGCGTTCTTCCTCATGTCAGGCAAAAGCGCGCTGACAGGGACGCGCATTAGTAAAAAGGACTGACGAGGAACGCTTTTCCCCGTGTTTGATTAGGGTTTTGAGGTTATTTACAAATTGAGGCTTAGGTTTAGGGTTTAAGAAAAAATAAATTAAGATCTAGAGCTTAGGGTTTAATTTTTTTTTAATTGCTAAGTATTGTTCTGGAAAAAAATAAATTTGACAAGATGGGATATGAAAAATAAATTTGACGTGATATGTTCTAAAAAATTATTTTGACGAGATGAATTTTGTTTTTTTGTTTTGGAAAAACGCTCTAAGTAGGAGACACAGTCAGTAATAGTACAAAAAAAGCTTCCAACTGGATGTTTTTTTTGTACTGATGATTCTGAAAAATTAATTTTGAAAAGATGGTTCTAAAAAAAATCCCGGGATTACCGGGAAATCTAATTGTTGGGGTTGGAAAAATGCTCCAAGCAAGATGCACTGTCAGCAAAAGTACTAAAAAAACTCCCAGCTGGACACCTTTTTCAATAGTGCTGGTGACCGTGCTTCCCACTATCCCTTATGCTATAAATGACCCAAATTTCATTCTCTTGTTGTATAAGTTACATCAAGAGAAATTGAAGAAGTTTTGAAGAATAGAAATTGAAAAAGTTGAGAAGGTATAAGTTGATTTATCGTGTTAATATTTATACGAATCATTATATGTTTGCATAATATTTTTTGTTTTGAATTTCTTTCGACAAATAATTTAGTTGAAAATTAGTGGACGTATTAGTGTTATTATTTACTACGACGGTGAGATCTAGACACTAAGAACAGTGTTGTTTTTTATCGGAGAACACAGCGTGACTGGTTTTTAACCAAAACATAAAATTGACAGAACTTCGTAAAAGAATTAGGCCCAAAATCTTTGGAATGACGCCAATGAGAGTTTCGTCTATTAAGTATCGATTTTGTGCTTCGTCTGATCCCAAGACATATGACTCATTTGATATCAAAGGTGCTCGTGGCTTGGAGGTGATAGTGTAAACGCACCTCGCTAGTGGATCACCCTATCCTAAGTTATATGTGGAATATTCAAGGCCAAATGAAGCACTTGCGACTTCAACATTTGCTACTATTCGAGAGGAATACACGACCTCTGCCTGACATTCCGTTAGCAGGAGATAGAACTCGGAACTGTCTATTTTTTTGTAGTGGGACGGAATATATAACCCTTATACGACACTCCGTTAGCGGATGGGACATGTACCTCGATGGGTTGATGTTCAATGCTGGAAATACTTACTAGGGAATAGCATCAACTTCTAGTGGTTGGCAATTCACATCTGATTGGGGACGTTCTAAAACGTACACGATAAGGGATGATGTACTCCCTACGATGTCCACCAGCTAGAGGACCTCCTACATTGCAAATATTGGTGGGCCGAATGATGAGTCCAATGTGGATCCACCTCGAAAGCCTGGTGCCGATGGTGTAGAATTTGTATTATTTTCTGAACCAAAGTTTGTTCCAACCGAACCTAAAGATGGTAAAAGGGGTTCAAATGAAGGAGAATAAAATCCACGATTCAAGGCGTACTCGCCTTCAGCCCATATACATAATGTCAATCTATTGGCAGATGATGCGTTGGAGTTTCCAGATTTACCACACAGGATGTGTGGCCACACAAGTTTGTAGTTAGATTTGGGTGAATTAAACGTTGGTAAGGAGTTTTCCAGTAAGGATGGTTTTCTCGGTCCATTAAAGCAATATAGCATCATGAACAGGGTTAACTACTACATGGTTAAATCCAAATCCGAGAAGTTTGAGGCGAAGTGTGCAGTGCAAGATGGTAAATGTTCATGGAAAATCATGGTTTCGATTAAGAAAAAGATAGGGTTGTGGGATATAAAAAAAGTTCACCTGTCTGTATACGTTTGTTGCCTCTGGTGCAGTGTCACTAGGTGTTTAGGATTTTTGAATACTACTACTATTATTTAATGTTGCATTATTTAACGTACTCATGGGTTGACAAGTGTTTCACAAGATCATCCCAAACTGGATTCAGATATGATAGTGGACTTAATAGTACTCATGTTGAAAGTAGATCCTAGGACTGCTATGTCAGTCTTAATTGTCAATATTCGTAGCCAATTCAAGTACATGCCTTCTTACCGTAAGGCCTAGATAGCTAAGCAGAAGGCATTGGAGAATATGCACAATGGATAAGACGCTTCATACAATGAGGTGTGGCAGTTGTGTCACAAGCTGGAGAGGTACATCCCAGGTTACGTAGCAGACTTTGAAACAGTTCCTACGTAGTACAATGGCCGCTTACTCCGTGGGTGTCAAGCATTCAAGCGTCTTTTTGGAGCTTTCAGTACTGTTGGGACGCATTTCGGTATTGCAAGCCATTGGTACAAATTGATGGTACATTTATGTATGGTAGATATACCCATCGACTATTGCTAGCTGTGGCATAAGATGGTGATGGGAGGATCCTTCCAATTGCGTTTGCAATAACACCGGGGGAGTTAGGTGACAATTGGGATTTCTTTCTTTCTAGGTTAAGGAGGCATGTCTGCCCTTAACCTGATATTTGCGTTATATCGAATCAGGGCACTAGAATACTAGTCGCAATTGAACGACAAGGAAGCCTCTGGGATCACACACACCATCAGTATTGTCTAAGGCAAGTTGCCTCCAACTACTACAGGTAATATCGGTCTACCGCTGAACGATGACAAATGACCAACATAGGTATTTAATTACCACCAACATTATTTGGTTTATAATATTCAATTTGTTCTGAATGGAAGAGTGGTATGTAATTATCATTATCCACTTATATTGATAGGGTACGAGATTAATAAGGACCGTTTTCATGAGATGTTGGCGATTTTGCAGTCAATTAATGATCAAGGCGCAAACTACCTCTGTAACATACTTTTCGATCACTGGACACAATCATATGATAGCCGCCTACGATATGGTCAAATAACCTCAAACCTGGCTGAATGCATCAATTCTGTTTTAAAAGGAACGCATCATGTAACACCCCATACCCGAGACCGTTACCGGAGTCGAACACGAGGTGCTAACCGACTAATTCATTTACTCTCACAGTCCAATTAAAAATTTTCCAGACGACTGGCTAACTGCGTCACTGTCACCTTAAAAATCATAACTTGAGTTCCACAACTCGAAAATCAGATTCGTAATTTTTTCCCAAAACTAGACTCATATGTCCATCTACATATATTTTTCTAGAATTTTTGGTCGGGCCAATTAGTACAGTTTATTAGTTAAATTCTCCCCTGTTACAAGGTACGACTACACTGACCTTCACGCATTACGACATGGATATCTCCCTGTACAGGGCTTCAATACTGATGCCGTTTGTTTCTATAGAAACTAGACTCAAAGAGGAATCTATACATATATGGCATGACTCCTAATTATCTCTGGTTAATTTACAATGAATTTCCAAAGTGAGAACAGGGAATCCAGAAACCGTTCTGGCCCTGTTTCACAAAAACCTAAATATCTCTTAACATACATCTCATATGACCGTTTCATTTCTTCCATATGAAATTAGATTCATCAAGGTTCATTTACATAATTTATTCACTATTTAATTCCATCCCTGCTATTTTTAGTGATTTTTCACATCCACATCACTGCTGCTGCCAGCATCTATTTTTAGGGTAGACTTTATCTAACACATAGTTTCTATGATTCAACTAACCCTCTTGCATATATAGTCCAAATATAATCATGATGAACCATTATAATGGCTGATCATTGCCAAACATTTCCATGCCTCTTAATGAGCATATACATACCGAATGATTATAACATTATGCTCAAAACATTTATAAGCCATTTTCGCATGGCTATCCAAAATTATACAAATCCCAAAGGGTCCATGACCCACAACAAAAGGGGTAGTCCTATACATTAACCAAAATATCCTCTCACTACTAGTCTATTCTATACATGCCATAAGATATTCCAAAACATAGCAGTACCAAACAAGTGGATAGTGATAGTGTGACTAGTTGTCGACGATCCCCGAGCCTCAGTAGCTTCAAGAATGAGACCTATAAGGCAGAGAAACAGAATAAACGGAGTAAGCATTACAATGCTTAGTAAGTTTTAAGCAGTGTCAACAGATAACAATCAAATTATAACATAGTTGTTCGTATTTTTATTTCATTCTTCCTTCGGGCATACCATCCCTTTACCGAATGTGCACATCTCATCATATACAACAGGCAGATAAACTCTCACATAAAAGTGAGCTCATGTGACATAGATATATCGTATGATTTCACATAACCTCTCACACTATTCCGATGTCACATAATCATAGGAATAGTCCCATAAATTGCTATCGTATGCATCATATATAAACTTGGAGTACATACCTGTTTAACCTTTCGCATTGCGTATATTTTATAAGCAATTCTTATTACGAAGTCTTACCCGGACATAATCTCCACACGTAGTCATCGGGTCGTACCCAGACGTAATCTCCACACGTAGTCATCGGGTCTCACCCGGAACATATTTCTAAGTTTCGTGTACACTTAATCACATGTTACAACATTCACATTAGCCATTCGGCTTTACCACATATATATATATACACTTTCACATTCATCACGTCGGCCATTAGGCCTTATCACATATGTATACACTTTCACATTCATCACGTCGGCCATTAGGCCTTATCACATATATATACATTTTCACATTCATCACATTGGCCATTAGGCCTTATCACATATATACACACTTTCACATTCATCACGTCGGCCATTAGGCCTTATCACATATATTCACACTTTCACATTCATCACTTCGGCCATTAGGCCTTATCACATATATACACACTTTCACATTCATCACGTCGGCCATTAGGCCTTATCACATATATTCACACTTTCACATTCATCACATCGGCCATTAGGCCTTATCACATATATACACACTTTCACATTCGTCACATCGGCCATTAGGCCTTATCACATATATACACACTTTCACATTCATCACATCGGCCATTAGGCCTTATCACATATATATACATCTCATACATATTTCATATTTTTCTTGTACATCAATTTCAGCAATAGCTTATAAGCAACTCAAATATTTTCATCAAAGTTTACAACAAAATCACATATTCACTACAAGCAGTTTTCCTGAGCAACAGTCACTAAATTGTTTATAACTGGAGGTACAAAACTCAAAATCAATTGCCGTTAATTTTCCCCGAATGTAGACTCATGTATCTTTCATCCATAAAAATTTCAGAATTTTATGTGTGGCCAATCAATACCAGATTTTTCTTAAAGTTTCCCCTGTTTCACTATTTGACTAACCTGACCAGTCTTCACTACAAATCAAAATTCTCATTGTACAGAATTCAAAGTATGTTCTACTTGATTTCATTTGAAACTAGACTCATTAAGGAGTCTAAGCATATAAATTTTATCTTGTATCCATTTTTGTACAAATTATAGTCATTTTCTTAAAACCGAACAGGGGATTTCGGAGTCATTCCGACACTGTCCCGCACAACTTTAAATATCTCTTTATAGGAAATTTCTTTGCTTCCACGGTCTCCTTTATAAGGAACTAGACCAACTAAGCTTTGATTACATATTTTGTTCAGCCTATAATTCCACACCAAACATTTATAGTGATTTTCTAAAATCACGTTACTGCTGCTGTCTTGAGCAAATTATTACAATTTGCTCTTAAATTTCCAATTCCAAACACTTAGGAACTTACCATTTGGGTTTAAGACATATCATGGCCACATCATATCTTATTAAATCAACTCATTATATCCTATTATAGTTGAATTTACTCAACATTTAATCGCTTAAAACTTACCTCAAAAGTTGCCGAACAATTACGACGGCTCTTCGATCACTTTTTTTTTTCTTTTCCTTTCCCTTATCCAACTTTGATCCTCTAGGCTCTTGAGCTTAATCTCAAGAGTCCTTGGCCGAACTTCCCCTCTTCTTCTTCCTTCCATTCACGGCAATGGAGGAGCAACCTAGCTCTTTTTTTTTGTTTCTCCCCTACTAACCACTATTATTTTATCACCCATGTTCTTTAGTTTATTAATTCTAACATAAAACACTAACATAAAATGTCTAAAATACATTTTAACCCATAGCATGGCCGGCCACTAGTCCATCCTTTGGGTATTTTGATATGCAAGGACAACATTTTTTCCAAGATGCATCAATAGGCCACTTTAACATTTGTCTAGCACATTTCTAATTTTTCTCACACAAATCCTATTTAGCAAAATTCACTTACAATTAACAAAATTCAAACATGAAATTTTCACACATGCCTATATACATATAATAAGCATCAAATATAATGGTTAATTATTATTTTATGACTCGGTTTTGTGGTCCCGAAACCACTTTCCGACTAGGGTCACTTTAGGGGTGTCACACATCATTTGTCAATAATCTCAATTGTACGGGAGACATACTTCCATTTGGAGGCACTATTCCCAAAGCGAGCAGCGAGTTATAAAGACAAAATGCAGAGAGGCCATGTATGGTACTGAAAGGTAATGCAATAAATTAATACAGCCAAGACGCAGGCCAACTCCATACATGTAGTGTGTCACGATCGTGACAACCTATGGTTTCATGTGACAGAGTTCGACAGACCGAACTAAGGTATTCCCGGCGGACAATATCATGTACTCCTCAGAAATAAAACTTACAACTGTAGGAGGTTTGACACACTTTGTTATCCATGCGCTCATGTAATTACAGCTTGCCAGAATCTCCGTTTGGATCCCATAAGCTATGTTGACAAAGTGTACAAATTAGAATACCTGTACAGCGTATAGAGACACGTATTCTCACTAGTCTCAGATAAACGTAAGTGGTCGTCTGTATCGCTTGCTCCGTTTAAGTTATTACCGGATAGAGAATTGCATCACAAACCAAAAGGTCGACTGTGCTCAACTAGAATTCCTGATAATATAGATATCCAAGAAAGAACGAATCAACAAAAGTTATGCGGGTGGTGTAGGAGCCTGGGTCATACAATGCCAACATGTCCACATCGAAATAACTTTTAATTTATTAAATGAAACAATATAAAAATAATTTATACAAAAATATTTAAAAGAACATATAATTTATTAAATGAAACAATATGAAAATAAATCAATGCATGTGCCAGTTGGAATCAGTGCCACATGGGGTGGTCGACGGTTACACGCTGGATTCCTTCTTGGTTCAGCTTTCGACTAGGGTTATAGTTGTTCGAGATCAGCTTCTAGTTGTGAATGTTGGGAAGATGACCCACCTTGATATAACAAAGATTGTGAAGGTGTTTGCATCACCCACTGTGAATGAGCATAACCGGCTTGAATCCCATAAGGCGATAGGGATTCAAATGAGTTGAGCTCCCTAACGGTGCCTCGTATAGTCCCTTCTGTGACAATGGCCTATTTATCGTCAGTTGACTCAAAGTTATTGGGAAATGAGATACACTGGGCCATAAATTCCAACCCTGCATAGGAGTCGAAAAAGGATATATATATAAGGGTTAGGATACGCATAAAGGTTAAGATACGCACATTGTATAATCTGAAGGAGCAGTGGTATGGGCATCACCACTTTCCCCGTTGGGGCTGGTGATTGTGTGGGCGTTGTTGATGGGCCCGCCTCGCCATCCCCTGTCCTTGGATTTAAAATGCCTTGTTATTCCCTTTTAACACGAGTTTTTCAACGCCTCTCCTTTTTCGAGAGCAAATATGGTTTGCCATGGATCCTAAACCATGGCATGTAATCTGGATTGCAAGCTAAACCATGGCATGTAATCTGGATTGCAAGCTAACTCCGGAACGATAATCGATTTGTGAGTAGGTATATTATCATACCGATTTTCCCACATTTCAATATATTTCGAGTGGAACACCGGTCAATGTGTATTCAGTCACTGTAAGTCGATTTTGTGCTCATCATCAAGCACCTTAGGTTTTACGAGAATCGATTGTCGAAATCCAAATTGTCGCAACACTCTATTCGTCTGGTGCATCTCGACGGTAGCGTAGTTGACCAATGGGACCCTAACATGCCAAATGTTTGAATTCTATAGAAATTCATCTGGAATTACTGCCCGAATTACTAAATCCTCGTATAGTGTCCATTGAAACTAAATGAACGTGATAAAAATATTAGCTATATGCATAATACTAAATACTAAATAAGAAATTGACTATGTTATGTATATATAGTTCAAAATGAAATAAATACTAATATACACTTCTGACCATTGGTCTAATAGAAGCCGTATATCTTCAAGAGCGGTAGGTATTCCCTCGTAACTCGGCAAATTATTCCACCTATTTAAATAAAATTTTAGCATAAAATTTTATTTTAAATCTATTTAATAATTTTAAAATCTAATATAGATTTTACCTTGTTAAGAGTGGGAATGTATACGGGTGGTCCACTCGAGGATGTAAAAATGGAAAGCGAAATCGAGCCCAAGATTGTAGCAGTGAAAGGCAACCTCCGATTTTGATTTTATTTAGTTGTATCGCCTGACACATCTCCTGGTACAATGTCGAAAATACGGCAGACCCCTAACTAAGTTCACCAGTTGCTCTAAAATTGATGACTTTCAGCAGCCACCTTAGATGTACGAGGTTTCGTGACTTTTCTGGCATCAGATAACCTCCAAGGATCTGAAGGAGTACACCCGAGCGTATCGTACTCTCTGTACTTCAGTGGAATCATCTCCCAGCACTAAGAGTGTCTCTCGTAACCAACCCATATCGATTCGACCTCCGTAAATAATATCTGAAATCGTACCTAAAAAATCGTAAAATATGGCTCCTCAGCAAATTGAGCGGACCCGGTGAGTACGGACCTATCCACTGGTAACCTCAACTGTAACTGCACGTCCTCCAAAGTGATGGTACACTTTCCACGTGGAAAATAAAATGTATGCATCTCGGGTCTCCACCTCTCCACAAATGCACTGATGAGTTTCGGGTCCAACTTGCAACCCTAGCCAATATTGGCCACATGCCAAAAATCTACTTCCCTCAAACAATTTTCAATCAACGATTATGGAAGACTAGGTATATTACGAATAAAACATTGTAACACTCAATCTACCAACTGTTATAAAAAACTAGAAAAAATATTAATTAAATTAAAACTAAAATAAAAATATTAAATAATATTAGAAAAATGAAATTAACCCTTACCATTTTCATTTGGCCGACAGAGATCTGTTTATCATCGAGACAAATTAATTGTCGGGCATTGCTAACACAATCAAATTTCTTAGAAATTATAAAAAATAATACTAATTCAGAAAAAAAAAACTTAAAAATTTAGAGAGCTTTAAGAGCTTTTTTGAGAAACTTAGAGAGAAATTTGGAAGAATTATAATTTAAAAGAAATTTGGTGTGAAGAAAATAGGTAGGAATTTTATAATTTTTTTCCTGACCATTGGGATAAAACACGAGGAAAAGTGCATCCTTGTAAGCGCGTTTTATTAAAACGCGTACATGTCAACGTACTTTTGCTTGACACGAGGAAAAACGCGTCTTTATCAGTATGTTTTTCTACACTATCCCTTAAAAACGCATCTACTTCAACGCGTTTTAGTGTTTTTGGTCAATACTTATTATTATTTTTTAGAACGGACTATTTTCGTAAATAATTTCAAAAATAAACTTTTTTTTTGTACGATACCCTAAAAAAAATCAAAACTCTAATCATTTTCTAAAACTGGCATGTACTTAAAATTTAACTACGATATGGGCGTAAGAAAATGGAAAGCCTATATATGAGGAGTTGTAACCGAAATATCTAAACGTCGGTTAAGAAGTGCCACGTCTCGAGCTGTTCCATAAGCATTAGCTACCCATTTTTTCATTTATGATTTAAGTAACCAACAAATAAATAAATGTGGCAAATGACGCTTTCAGTGTGAAATTGGCACCTACAAATCGACGGCCGCGACATGAAGCAAAAAACATGGCCGGATCGATCCGACGGCGTCCGCTTCACTGCTTTTCCCTTGTCGAAACCCAACGACAATGAAGAAAATATCATATTATTGAGGCGTTCCAAAATCGGTTCAAAACCGTCATTATCGCCGACCGACGGCCCTGATTTCTCGGCTCTCCCTTTCGACATCTTGACGAAAATCGCGGCGTCGTTTAATTTCCCGAACCTTCTAGCGGCTTCGCTGGTTTGCCGGTCATGGAGGGACGCGCTCCGTCCGTTGAGGGAAGCGATGATGATGCTGCGTTACGGGAAGCGATTCAAGCACGGCCGTGGCGGTGTTCGGCGTAATTTGGATAAAGCTCTTGACTCTTTCTTGAAAGGCGCTGCGCGTGGATCTACGCTTGCTATGGTCGATGCGGGGCTTATCTACTGGGAAAGGGGTCTAAAAGAAGAAGCAATTGCTCTTTACCAGAAAGCCGCCGCCCTTGGCGACCGTGCCGGCCAGTGTAATCTCGGAATTTCATACTTGCACGGTATTTTTCGCCAAAATTACTGAACATTTTCCCGCAAATCTTAGCTCCTTATTCAGTTTCATATGATCTTAGAAAAATTAACCTTTTCAGCTCAACCTCAAAATCACAAGGAAGCTGTAAAATGGTTGCATCAAGCTTCAATTGGGGGCTATACACGAGCTCAGTACCAGTTGGCGCTTTGCTTGCATCAAGGTCTTGGAGTTCATCGAAATCTTTACGAAGCAGTATGAACTTCTTTGCTTACCCATTTTAATTTTATTCATTAAGTGAACCTTTCTGTTTAAGAAGATTTAGGTGATTACTGGCCAAGTAGTAAGGAGCTCGGTGCCCTTATAAGCATCTCCATTTCGAGTATTATGAATGGAGAAAATAGGTGTCAGGAGAACTTTTCCTGTTCTGGTCTGACTTTGAGGCCCAATGTGGTTACCAGATGATGAGGGTTTTAGACCCAAATTTTTGGGTGATTAAGATTTGCTCTGTTGCTTATTGATTATCAGGCAAAATGGTATCTAAAAGCTGCTGAAGGTGGATATGTTCGTGCAATGTACAATGCTTCGCTTTGTTATTCATCTGGGGTAGGTTTGACGCAAAGTCGTCGACAAGCAAGGAAATGGATGAGAAGGGCAGCTGATCGTGGTCATAGCAAAGCTCAATTTGAACATGGACTTGCTCTATTTTCTGTACGTCACATTCTTAATTCTTTGTTTCCAAGTATATAAACAATAATAGAATCGTGTTCTGATGCACCTAGGATTCTCTAGAAACAAATGACTTTTAAAGGACTCATTTTCCTTGAAATACCTATATCAAACAGTATATGGTTATGACCTCCAAATGCGTGGAAACTTAGAAAAAGAAATTTAATATATCCATGTTGAATACATACTTATATCTAACACTCACACTTGAGTCCAAGTAATATGGCAACAACTACGAATTTCTGCTCAAGACTCGTTGAGATAGAATGCAGAAATATGAATGCATGAAAACAATGGGGTGTCTTGTAGTTTGTTAAGAGAAAGATAAATGTATGGAAGCTTGCCTCGTGATCTGAGTCTGTTTATCTGTCTGGTCATTATTTCTCTTCTCTTAGGCATCAATGCTCGCTAATAATGTTGTACATTCAAGTCTAAGTAATAGCAAATAACTATGAATTTATGCTCCAAACATGTTGAAGTAAAATGGAGAAATATGCATGAATAAAAACAATGGGATTTTGTAGTTGGTTAAGAGAAGACAAATGCATGCAAGCTTGCTCCATGGTGAATATTAATTTTTCAAATCTGGCCATCTGATCATTTCTCTTGAAGTATTCCTGTCTGACACATGAATGTGGGGATATGACTCATAGTCCAATGATATCTGTTGTTATGCAATCTAAGCTAATGCTGATTTTGATGATAATATTTGGACAGGAAGGGGAAATGATGAAAGCTGTAGTGTACCTTGAACTTGCCACACGTTCTGGTGAAACAGCTGCAACTCATGTAAAAAATGTCATCCTTCAGCAACTCTCAGCAACTTCTCGTGAACGTGCGCTCCTTCTTGCCGACAATTGGCGTGCTGTGCCTTCATCTCGCTAAGTATATCAAGAATACTTACTTTGTCGTATACTCCTGTAATTGCCTCATTCCCTTTTGATTGTCTTTATGCTTGACAGCTCTAGGTATATAGATGCCCTAACTGTTTTCCTTTTGCTTCCAGCGTCTTTAATCTTGTCTCAACATCCTATATGATTTATCTTATTTCTTTTTGCCGCGAGGAAATGAAATTCCTCTAAACCTACTACTTTTAGGAAGGTGCAGCTACGTTAGGTCACAACCTATGTTACTCAAAACTCAGGTGTGATTGTTAGATATCAAATACAGATGTGATCAGCTTTTTTCTAAGGTTTTTGTCTTAGGTATGGTCATATCCGCACACTTGTGATAGACACAATTGTAGAAGACGGGTAATTAAGAAAAAAAAAGTTAAGTCGGTGCAGTATAGGTCACAACCATTAAGTTATTGCCTCAACCATATCTTATAGTTCATCAGGTTATCTGTTTCAACTGTTTGTATTTCTTTATGTTTTGCTGTTCTGTTTTTCCTTAATGGGGGTAGAGACTGAAGATAAAAGAAATTGGCTTCTGAGGTTTCAAGTGCTTGGTTGTATATTTGAATGAGCATTGGGAAAACGTGTTACGAGTTTTAACTTTCATTCTTCTCACGCATGGATTGACAATTCCACATATAGAGATGGCAACAGGTCGTTTTTTTGCCCGTCCAACCCCAACTCTGACCCGATGTATCATCCCAACCCGATCCAAAATTAAATATTAGTATATTTGACCCGAATCTAATCCGACTGTTTCTTATCAAAATAGAATAATATTTTTTATCCATTTTATTATTTTTAATGATATTATTAATTTTTTCTAGGTTTAATTATGTAAGAGCAAATATTAATATAAATTTTTATCATATGTTTTGAACTAGTATTATATATAAAGGGTATTTTGGCAAGTATATTGGAGCAGAGTTTTTTTTTGTTTTTTGTGTAAATTTGACACCGATTGGACTCAACTCATTGAAATTTAAGCTCATCCAGGAACTCATTTAGAAAAAAAATCCAATCCTATCATATGACTCGTCGAGTTCAGGTATTTTGGCTTGTATCAATTCACATATGATTTACCATTTTATTTCAATAAACCTCTATACCCTTTCTAAATATGCTTTTATCCTTTTTTTTATTTGTATCTATATGAATTCTTATTTCATGATATAAAATCTTCTTTTATGTTAATAAATTTGTTTAGATATGAGAAAAATATATTTTTAATTTATTTAATTGTAAATTAAAAGTTAGGGTACAATACAAGATATTACGAATAGTAGAAAAGATATTTAAATGAAGTTTGAAGTTTTTATTGTTACTAGCACCGAAGCCCTGATTACAGTTATAGTTGTTGATTGGATTGGATGGATTGGTTGAATTAGGTTAATCCAGATATTTTTATTTTTTATTCAAGGGTGTAAAAATCCTTTTAACTTTTTCAAAACAAACAAATAAGCTTTTACATTTTTTTTGCATTCAATTAAATACTTAAACTTTTAAAATACATAAAAAAATCCTTCAATTTAAAAAAAAGTAATTAATTCTTTTTGCACTCAATTAAGTTATTGAACGGTTAAAATGTATCATAAAGGCCCTTTTGGTTGCTTAATTATTTTTCAATTAAAGTCACACTATGTTACAACCACGACGTTACATGTGGTAAAAACATATAAAAATGAAAATTAATAAAATTATAAAAAATATAAATTTTAATAAAAATATAAAAATATATTTAAGAATTAAAAAATATAAAATTTATAATATTTATAAAAATCATAAAAATTATAAAATGCATCAAAAAGTATTTTAACTATTAACTTTAACTGTTGATTGTTAAAGTTAATAACTTCTATTTTTTTTTTTTTAGTTAAGGCCATCACGTGTCACAACACAAAGTGATAAATGGTGACAAATGATAAAAATTAAAATCAATAAAAGTTACAAAAAATTATAAAATGTTTCTTTTGGTACGATAATTTTATAATTTTTTCTAATTTTAATAAAATTTAAATATTTTTGTCGAAACCATCTTTTAAAAATTTTTAATTTAATAAAAAAACATGGAATCGACTTTTTGAAATATGGAAATGGAGTCGCCACCGATCTTTCTGTTTTGGTATGATCGGATCACTTAATGATTTGGTTATTTTAATAAAACATTTTGGTTTACTAAAACAATGATTTTGGTCTACGAACTTTTGAAGAAAACGGGTTCGAGAGTCGGTTACGCATGAGGAAGGATTAGCACCCTCACTACGCCCAAAATTGGTACCAAATCGATTAAATAATGTCCTTATGTCTAAGATTTAAAAATATTTTTGAAATGTGGTTCCCTTCTTGATAATATTTGAATAACCCGAGTTGGCCATCAAAATTTTCTTGCTTAAGAGGAATATAGCACCACATCCAACACGATAGGACATGATCCTTTATGCCCTCGAAAACATGACAAATTTTGACTTTAAAAAATTTATATGTTGAAAACCGCAAAAGGATGCCCAATTATTTAGTCCAATGAGAAAATCGAAACCCAACACAGTAGGGCACGACTCTTCGAATTTCTAGATGTCAGACATTGCCTTATTCTAGAATTTAGAGAGTATGAGTGAAATTCTAAAGGAATCTTCGATCATTTTGGACAAACAGGAAATCGCAACCCAGCACGATAGGGCACGATTCCCCGAATTGCCAAACATCGAATATTACCTTCGTTTTGAAGAGTTTTTAGAAAGCATAAGTGAAATTCAAAAGGGACCTTTGATTATGTTGAACAAACGAGAAATTGCAACCCAACACGATAGGGCACGATTCCGAGAATTGCCAAATATCGAACATTGCTTTTGTTTAAAGAATTTTTAAAAGACATGGGTGAAATTCTAAAGGGACCTTCGATTACTTTGAGCAAACGAGAAATTGCAACCCAACACGTTAGGGCACGATTCCACGAATTGCCAAATATCGAATATCGCATTCGTTTTAAAGAATTCTTAAATAATTGTGAAACTAGCTTAAAACGTATTAATTCGATTTGAAATAAGACGAAATTAATCATAAAAATTTGGATTTTATAAAACCACATTTCAAAAACCAAGTTGAAAACGATGATATGGGGTAATATATGTACGCATAAAATACGACAATGGAAGAGTGGAGGTAATACAATTTATTTAATCAACTAACAGGCACTTAAACAATTAAGTATAACTAACTTGGAAATATAACTCAATTTCGATCATGCATGGAGAATAATTAACATGACAATATAAAACAATGAATACATAACATGCAACGACAACATACATGGCATAATATAAAATGATTTCTATTAGATGCACAAAAACAAAATGCAAATCGAAGAAGCAATATGTTATAAAACTATTTTAAAATAATGATAAGTACACGATACACACTATATGAATTGAGGGATTGATGAATAAAAAACATTTATAAAGACAAGCTTAATATACAAATGCAATCATTAAAATATATATTATAGAATGAATATTTTTAAAACACATAATATATAAGTTGACAAAATTAGTAGAAGCTAAAAATATATAATTATTGAAATAAATATTATAGAATAGAAGTTTGAATTAAATTGCATGTAAAATATTTTAAACACAAATTCTTTTAAGGGTTTACAAAATATGTGATAATTTAAATAATATATAATATGAAAGGATAAAAAATACATGATGAGATGTAATACACAAAATAGATTTACAAAATATATGCATAAATAACTTTGAAAATAATCTTTTGTAAAAACATAGAAATACATACGAGATTAAGTTAATTTTATAATAAACTATATAATGGATTTAAGAACATGCTTACATATATATATATATATATATATATCAAGAAAACTATATGTATAAAATACATAGATTTAATAATAATATATATATCAAATATAGATACCGATAAATATATGTACTTACGTAATAATAACTTAAAAATATATTATGTAGGATCATGTGATAATATATAAGAATAAATTTAAAAGGAATTATATATGTAAAATAATATAAAATTAATAAAATGCATAAAAGAATTAACCTTATTATAAGGTGTATATATATGTGTATATAAAAGAACATTTTAAACAAACAAATTTAAAAGAAAATAAATAAATAGATATATATATAGTTACATGTATATGTATATTTACATATATAAATGAAAGTATGAATAACAAACTAAAACCATGCAAAACTTAATAAAATACTCCAAGATAATATATTAAATGGTGAATAATAAGTAAATTTTCAAAAATAAAAGGGTTTCAAAGAATAAAAACATGCTGAAAGTAATGAATAAATAAAAGAAACTCAATTGAAGCAAAAATAAAACTAAAAGGATAATTAATAAATACAATAAATTGTTGAAATTAGAGGAAGGACTAAAGCCTAACGCGCGCGGATGCATAGGGACTAAAACTAGCAATATGCCAGATCCCAAAGTGCTGCGTTTAAGCGTGGATCGAATTGATTTCGCTTGTAAATTAAAGGAATAAATTAAAAACAAAGGAAAAGGCTGACAGAACTCAATCGCAAAACAATGCCGAACAAAAGGACTTAAGGTGCAAATATCCCTCTCTGACCTAACACGCGGGTCTTAACCAGGCGTGGGTCGGGTCATTGGGTGAAAGCCACCACACGACGTCGTATCAAGACCATTAAAATTGGTCAAAACAGCGCCGTTCCCAGTCTCTTATATGGACTAAGCCAACCGAATCAACAAGCACCCATTCTGCTTATTTTCAAATCCCTAATCCCCTCTGCTAAATGCCGATTCATCTTCACCATGTGGGACTCTTCAAGCCTGAAGGAATCTTAGCCCAAAATCCCTCCTCAACTCCAATTTCGACGAAGAAGGGAGAAGAAATCCATGGCTTGCTCTCACGGTAAGGTCCTTTCCTCTTCACTTTATTTGCTTTCGAAATAAAATAAAATAAAATAAAATAACAAAACAAGAGAATAATCACAAAAAGAAAGCCCGGAGATTTAGATTGGAAAATCACCTTCCGATATTGGTTTTCCTTTTGTATTGCCTATTGTGCATCCAAAAAAATACAATGATCGAATGCTTTTGCTTTATAGCCTAAAATGATAGAAAAAAATAAATAAAAATACAAAATTCTTTCTTTGCTTTCGCATTGGGTATATGCTGTTGTTGCTTGTTTGTTTGTTTTTTTTTGCAGGTACAGGTGTAAGGCGCGTGTACAGGGGTCGTGCTGGATCTTGGCGTGAGGCGTACGAAGGCATGCGTGGCAGTCGTACGGAGCTGAAAGAGCATGGAGGCTGCTGTTGCAGCGCAAGGGAAAATGGGGGTGACTTAGGGTTTCTGAAACTGTTAGGGAAATGGGCTTATTGGGCTTGCTCTGATTTGGGTTTTAATATTAGTTTGGGCTTGTAATAGGTATTAGTTTGTAAAAGGACATTAAATGGACTGTGGGTTATTTATTTATTTATTTATTTTATACTTTATTTTGGGTTTCCAATGGGCTGGGCAAATTGGCTCTTTTACAGCTGCCCCTCTTTGCTCATTGTCGTGTAACGAGAATATAGTAAAGACTATAAATGGGCCAATTTTGCCGAGACTTGCTGAGTCTTGACTTCTTGGTACTTTTTTTCTTCAAGTAGCTTCAATATGCTCCACTGCAACTTCAGAGAGGCAAGATCTTACAATCTTCGGCCTGTTGCCCTACTACTTAGAGGGTTAAGGCTTGTTTTCTTCGATCTGCTCCACTGGAGACGAGATCTGCAATCTTCAGCCTACTCTACTACAACTTTAGGGAGATAGGATGGTAGCTTAAATCTGCTTCACTGTAACTTCAGGAAGACAAGATTTTGCAATCTTCGGCCTGTTGCCCTACTACTTAGGGGGTTAAGGCTCGTTTTCTTCGATCTGCTCCACTGGAGACGAGATCTGCAATCTTCAGCCTACCCCACTACAACTTTAGGGAGATAGGATGGTGGTTTACATCTACTTCATTGCAACTTCAGGAAGACAAGATTTTGCAATCTTCGGCCTGTTGCCCTACTACTTAGGGGGTTAAGGCTCGTTTTCTTTGATCTGCTCCACTGTAGACGAGATCTGCAATCTTCAGGCTACTCCACTACAACTTTAGGGAGATAGGATGGTGGCTTGAATCTGCTTCACTGCAACCTCATGAAGACTAGATTCACCGTCTTTGATCTGCTCCACTGCAACTTCAGGGAGACAAGATCTGTAGAATTCACCAATGTTGCTACACCGTCTTCTGAGGACATGATATGTAGAATTGGTTTCCTGTATCTATGCTTGTGCAAAATAATTAGGATGCCATGATTAAAATGAGTCAAGTGCTCCTAACCAAATGAATGATTATGAATGTAGAAATGTCATGAAAGTAATTCCTTTTTTAACGTTTAAGGTATCATTGCTCATAGTTCATCCAGGTTCTATCATTGATGTGTTGTTGTGTCTTCTTGCTTAGCCGTTATCTTTGACAGAGAATTTGAAGAAATAGTCACAATTTGGACTATTCTTTTTCCAATGTTTCCTACTCTTGAGTCTGGTTAGTTCTGACTAGTGGCCCTATTTCAGGTCCTTGTACTATTTAGAGACCTTCCAGAGTAATATGAATAACTTCTTTTGTTTGAATATGATAAGTCCAAAAATCGTGATTTCAACAAAATGCTTGAAAGAGACTATCATAATGGACAAGATGGAATTTTATTGAGTAAGCTCGAAGTGAATACGTTAAATAGGATAGCAAATCTGCTAAGGCACAAAATGAAATGAGAAAAAAGGTGCCCCAGATATCGCAGCATGAGCTTCACTATTCTAATTTCTCAAAGGCTCTTTCGAACTATGTGTGTTCGGGAGATCCCGTATATTTTGTCGATGCTCCAAGATGTACTGTTCTTCCCTCTTGTTAATTTTGGGAGGACAAGCTGCCACATGCCCCATATTCAAAATTTGAGCTGCCCATTTTCAGGTTTTCAACTCAAAAACCCCTTTGGTCTCAAAGTGCCTTTTGCAGGTTTTCACCTTAGCCTCTCTACTCTTTTTTTTTTAGAGCCTCAAGGTGCCCTTTGCGGGTTTTCACCTTGGCCTCTCCCTCTTTAGGTAAAATACCTCTTGACGGAATCTGAATTTACAGGATTGGGCAAGTTTCTACCATCCATCTCGGCTAGAATCAATACTCTTCCGGAGAAAGCTTTCTTCACCACGTAAGGCCCCTCCCAATTAGGCATCCATTTTCCTTGAAAATCCTTCTGTATGGGAAGGATCTTTTTCAAAAACAAGTCTTCCTCGTGGAATTCTCTAGGGTGAACCTTTTTGTCATATGCCCACATCATTCGTTTTTAGTACATCTGACCATGACGGATAGCTCTTAGCCTCTTTTCCTCAATTAAGTTTAACTGGTCATATCGAGACTAGATCCACTCTGCTTCATCCAACTTTAGTTCCGACAAAACTCGAAGGGACGGGATCTCGACTTCGATCGGCAAAACCACTTCCATTCCGTAGGCCAAAGAGAAAGGCGTTGCCCCAGTTGAGGTTCTGATTGATGTTCGATAAGCAAAGAGGGCAAATGGTAACTTCACATTCCAATCTTTGTAGGTCTCGGTCATCTTCCCCACAATCTTCTTAATGTTTTTATTGGCTGCTTCCACTACCCCATTCATTTTCGGGCGATATGGTGACGAGTTGTGGTGTCTGATCTTGAATTAACTGCAGACTTCCGCTATCGTACTGTTATTCAGGTTTAATGCATTGTTGGATATAATCCTCTCTGGCATTCCATATCGACATATGATCTCTTTTTTCAGGAATCTGCTCACTGCTGACTTTGTAACACTAGCATACGAAGCGGCTTCTACCCATTTGGTGAAGTAGTCAATAATCACAAAGATGAACCGATGCCCGTTGGAAACTTTAGGCGATATTGGTCCAATCACATCCATACCCCACATAGAGAAAGGCCACAGGAAAGTTATGACATACAGCGGTGAAGGAGACACGTGAATTTTGTCTCCATAGATTTGGCATTTATGACATCTCTTGGTGTAATTAACACAGTCTCCTTCCATTGTGGACCAATAATATCTGAATCTCATAATTTGCCTGGCCATTGTAAAGCCATTAGCGTGTATCCCACAGACGCCCTCGTGGACTTCTTCCAAGATTTGCTTAGCCTCTACAGCGTCTACACATCTTAATAGCACTTGATCCTTTCTTCTTTTGTATAGGATCTCCCCATCTAAGACATAGTCAATGGCCAATCTTCTCAGCGTCCTTTTGTCATTCTCACTTACCTGGTCCGGGTACTCACGATTCTTCACATATTGCAATATATCGTGAGACCAAGGGTGGTCATCTTTTTCTTCATCTTCATCGATATTATAATAGTGGGTCGGAGTTTCATAAATGCTCATCCGGATGGGTTTGACATCTTCTTGTTTATTCAACTTGATCATGGAAGCTAAAGTGGCCAAAGCATCGGCCATCTGATTTTCGTCCCGTGGAAGGTAGCAGAAAGTAATGTTATCAAAATCTTTAATCAATTCAAGGACTAGTTTCTGATAATCGATTAACTTGGGGTCTCTGGTCTCCCATTCTCCCTTGAGTTGATAAATCACTAACCCAGAATCTCCATACGCCTCTAGCACTTTTAATTTTGCGTGCTATGGCTGCACGGATACCCATGATGCATGCTTCGTATTCTACCATGTTATTCGTACAATCAAAATCCAATTTACTAGTTAATGGATAATGATCTCCTTTTGGGGATACCAAGACTGCCCCGATTCCATTACCCACGGCATTTGATGCCCCATCGAAGTTTAGTTTCCAGGGAAGTTTTTCCAAAGCACTCTCTTTGGTGGTCGCAACACACATCAAGTCTTTATTCAGGAAATCGAAGTTCAAAGGCTCGTAGTCTTCCAAAGCTCCACTGGCCAGAAAATATGCTATTGCACTCCCTTTTACTGCTTTCTGGTTCACATAGACTATGTCGAATTCGGAGAGCAAAATTTGCCATCGGGCCATCCTTCCATTCAAAGCTGTCGAGTCCATCATGTACTTTAAAGGGTCGAGTTTTCATTTGAGCCAAGTAGTATGATATAACATATACTACCTCAGCCTTCGGGTTGTCAAAATTAGGGCACAACACAACTTTTCTATCTGCGGGTACCTTGTCTCACATTCCGTGAACTTTTTACTAAGATAGTGAATAGCTTTTTCTTTCCTTCCTGACTCATCATGCTGACCCAATACGCATCTCATGGAATTCTCAAATACTGCCAAATACAGTATCAATGGCTTATCAGGGTTAGGTGGCGTTAGCATCGGAGTGTTGGATAAATACTGTTTGACCTTGTCGAAAGCCCTTTGGCATTTTTCATCCCATTCACCTGGGTTGTGTTTCTTGAGGAGGCGAAAGACAGGGTCACATTTATCGGTCAGTTGTGAAATAAACCGAGCGATGTAATTTAATCTTCCTAGAAAGCCTCGAACCTCTTTCTGAGTACGCGACGGAGATAGTCTTGTATGGCTTTGACTTTGTCTGGATCGATCTCAATCCCTTTCTGACTGACCACGAATCCAAGAAGCTTTTCGGACTTGGCTCCGAAGGTACATTTGGCTGGGTTGAGTTTTAGTTGAAACTTTCTCAACCTCAAGAACAATTTTCTCAGGACTTGTATGTGCTCCTTCTTTGTTCGAGACTTTGCGATCATATCATCGACATAAACCTTGATTTCTTTATGCACCATGTCATGAAATAGGGTTACCATAGCTCTTTGATATGTTGCCCCCGCATTCTTCAGTCCAAACGACATCACCTTGTAGCAGAACGTATCCCACATGGTTACAAATATGGTCTTCTCCATATCTTCAGGATGCATCTTGAACTGGTTATATCCAGAGAAACTGTCCATGAATGAAAACAGTAAGTGTCCTGCCGTATTGTCCACTAGGGTGTCAATATGAGGCAGTGGGAAATTGTCCTTTGGGCTGGCTTTGTTCAAATCTCTGTAGTCCACACACATTCACACTTTTCCATCTTTCTTAGGGACGGGGACGATGTTGGCTACCCAATCTGAGTATTTTACCACTTTCAAGACTCCAGTGTTGAACTGCTTTCCAACCTCTTCTTTTATTTTTAGCAAGACGTTGGGCCTCATTCTTCGGAGTTTTTGCTGAACTGGCTTACATTCTTCCTTTATGGGAAATCGGTGCACCACGATATCAGTGTCCAACCCGGGCATGTCTTGGTATGACCATGCGAAGACATCTTTGAATTCTTGAAGTAATTCAATAAGGTCTCGCTTCATCTCCATGGTGATACAAGTTCCGATCTTCACCTCTTGTCCTTCTTCTAAGCTCATAATTTCTACTGATTCTTTGTGAGGTAGGATTTATTTCTCGTCTTGTTCTACCATCCTCAACAAATCAGGAGATAGGTTACAGCCTTGGTCATCTTCGAAATCCTGAGAATCCTCCATACACACATCTCGTTCAAAAGGAGATTCTGAGCTACTAACGTGTCACTCGTATCATTGATATCTAGGGACCTATTATGAGGATGAATGAAGATACAAATAATCAAAAGAATTCAAGAACACTTATCTGTATGGTATGATTATGAATGATGAATGAAAGAATATTTAGAAGAATGTTTAAAGAATAAAAGAATTCAAAAGTAATCATTTGTATAATATGATTATGAATGAAATTGAAAGAATGAGAGAACATTTGTTCGAAAATGATAATAACCGTGCATTTCATTGAAATAACGTTTTTAAACATCAGCCTATTTCACTAAAGATTTTTATTACTCCTAGGCCTAGAGTAATAAGTGTGTTTTGGACATTACTCTGAATCAGTTCTAAAAACTACAGGAATCTCTTCCGCAGTCTAGTTATCCAGAACACTTCCAGGTAGGTAGGGGCAAATGCCCGACAAACTTTCTCTTCCAGTCTCTTTGTCGTATATGGCGTTGATGTCTAAGCTTTCCAACCTTTCTTCTATGGCTTATTTTCTTGACATGCCTCTCTCAGGATGAATGATTCCCCTAGACACAAAAGTCTTCGATATATGGGGGAATATCATTGGCTTCTATTTGTTTTCCTCCCCCGTTAATCGTGCTCTCCTTCTCTCTTGCTTCTTTTCCAGCTCCCTTCTCCTTTGTCTTGTGTCTGGCTTAAATCCTAAGCTGAAGCGGTCTCTCTTGTCCTTCAATACCGGTGTTTCAACCCTTCCTTGGAGATGTCTCCCAAGTCCTCTTCCGGGAAGGGCCTCTTTTCTAACCATCAACTGTAGACTCATCCTCGTAGTTTTGGACAATTTTGGCATCAGAATCTTACTTCCGTCGGTGATAAACATCGCATTAACGAATTCTAGAGACCAAAATGAGCATTCGATTGCTTCGTCATCTGTCTCCAAATAAGGAGCATTATTGTTTACAGTTGCAATGATATCCTCTTCAGTATTGATCATTATTAATTGTCCCTCTGATACCAGCTTCAACTTTTGATGCAACAATGAAGGCACTGCCCCAGCTGGATGTATCTAGGGCCTCCCCAATAAGCAATTGTATGAGGTCTTGATATCCATTACTAGGAAATCCACCTCATATGTGTTTGGCCCGATCTGAAGAGGTACCTCGATTCTGCCCATCACCCTTCTCTCCATGCCATCGAATGCCTTCACTATGTTCTGACACTCCTTCATGTAAGAGCTGTCTATAGGTAATCTGTTTAGCGTAGTCAATGGTAGGATGTTCAAAGCCGATCCGTTGTCAATCAGTACGCCTGGCAGCGTATACCCTTTACAACGCGTGGTGATGTGCAAAGTTTTAGTCGACCCCATGCTACCGGGTGGTATCCCATCGTCATTGAAAAAGATATAGTTGTCAGCACTTATGTTTCTAACCAAGCGGTCTAGCTTGTTGACGGAGATATCATTAGCAACATATGTTTCATTCAGAACCTTCATCAGCGCGCTGCGGTGGACTTCAGAACTCAAGAGTAAAGCCAGCACCGAGATACGAGCTGGTTGTTTACGTAGCTATTCCACCACACTGTACTCGCTGTGTTTTAGGAATTTCAAAAACTCCTTAGCCTCCTACTCTTTAACTGGCTCATTAATATAAAGTTTAGATTTGGTCGCTTTTTCTTTCATCTCTTCGACCACTAGGGATTTTCCCTTTACAGGTTGTGCCTTCTCATTTGCTGTATCGTAACGTCTCCCACTACATGTATAGGAGCCCCTATCTTGGTCCTCTTTTGAAGCGTCAACCAGGCTTTCCTTTCCCAAAATCGTCAAGTTGCAATCATAATTCAACGGGACCCTTTTACTGTCTTTGTAGGGGAAGGCTGCAAGTCTTTGGATTATGACCCTCGGTGGCATTTGCACTCTAGCTTCATTACTTCTGGGTCATGATATGATGACCACGGGATAGTTAACTGTTTGATTCTACGTCGTCGATCCTCCCTCCGATGCACATATATCTCCCACTTCGGGGTTTTTAGCTTCTTCATAAAACTCCATTTCCTTATTGTTTATCATGTTCTGCACGAAGGCCTTGAACTCCACACACTCTTGGATTTCATGCCCCACCTCTTTGTGGAACTCGCAGTAGTTCCTCTCTTCTTCAGATTCTTTTCTCAAATCCAACGGGATCAATCCTCTCTTGACCATCTCCTTCCACACCCGTCTCAATGAGGTTCTGACTTCTACAACCTCACTTTTGATCTTCTTGTTCTTGCCTTCACTTATCCCATTCACTCATTGGTCGGTATGATTGGGGAGCGGGTTTCCTGCTACATTGGGTATGGCTGGGTCGTCAAACCTCACAATCCCCATTTTAATGAGTCTTTTGACTACTTTCTTGAACGCGGTGCAGTTTTCGATCGAGTGCCCGGTGATTCCCGCGTGGTATTCACACTAGGCGTTTGTGTCATACCACTTGAGATACGGGGGCTACAGTGGCTTCAGGTAAAAAGAGGACACTACATGAGCGTTGAATAGGTTCTGGTACAGCTCCCTATACGTCATAGGTATAGGGGTAAACTGTGGCCTTTCTATGTTCTCCTTTGCTTTGGATTCTTGTCTCACAGTGCTGTGCTAATTGGTGGTCACCGTCTTTGGTTGATTTACGGTAAGTGACTTGGACTGACCCTTACTGAATGTGCTCGTGTTGTTCACTTTATTGTCTCTTTTCTTCGGGGCCGACTTTTTGTTACTTTCTCCTGCTTCTATCTTTCCACTCATTACAGTATTTTCAATCATTTCACCAGTCATCACTATCTCTGAGAAGCTCTTGGTGGCGCTTCCCAACATATGAGTGATAAAAAGGGCCTTCAAGATGTTGATAAAGAGCATCGTGGTTTCCTTTTTTAGAAGCAGCGGGTGAACTTGTATGGCCACTTCTCTCCATCTTTGTGCGTACTGCCTGAAACTTTCATTTGATTTCTTCTCCATATTCTGGAGAGTGATTCTGTCGAGGGTCATGTCCGTCACATGATTATATTGTTTCATAAAGGCCTGAGCCAGGTTTTTCCATAAATTAATTTTAGCTCAGCTTAATTGGTTATACCGCTTAGATGCCGCCCCAACCAGACTATCTTAAAAACAGTGAATGTCATTCGCCTGCAAAACATCGTGATGTGAGCTTTAGGGCAGCTCGCTCCATTGTATTTTTCAAATTTAGGCATTTTGAATTTGGGGGGAAGGACCAAGTCTGGGACCAAACTCAAGTCCTTAAGATCAATCCCTTGATGATTATCTATGCTTTCCATAGCTCTGAATTTCTCCTCTAACCATTTACAATGTTCTTCCAATTGTTTTTACGATTCTACCCTCTCTTTTTCTTCTTCTGCAACTTCGTCCAAATTGGGAACAGACGGATAACTCGGGTTATTAACAAGGTTAGAGCCTGAACCAGCTTGGAAATTCATCGGTATCAAAGCTCCGGCCTGAATCTGCTGAGGCATGATCATAACAGATGGTTTTTGTAAATTAATCTCGGGCTTCATCGGCACATGTGTTGGAGTGAAGCCAGGGGGGTATTGAGGATCTTCATTAGCTTCTTCAAAATTGTCCATGGGGCCCTTTCCCTTATCCGTTCTTCCCATCAGCAATTGGGATAACTGACTCATCATTTCCTTTTGGGATTCCATCATTTGCTCCTTCATCCCTCACTGAATCTTGGCTAGCTGCTCTTGCATATGAAACTGCATTTGTTGCTGCATGTCCTTTTGCATTTGCTCCAATTTCGCAAGTCTTTTATGCATTGACTTTTTCCTTGTACCGTACGGGTGCGTAGTTGGTTGGTTTTTGTTGGTTTCCATGTTACTGAAATGATTTTTAATTAATTAGAAACCTTTTATGACCTTTAATGCATAATGATGTGAAATAATGCAAATGCATGAATGCAAAGGAGGCATCAATTTTGATTCAATTCCCTTTAGAAAACTTCACTAGAAAATAAAATTCTTTTACATAAAGTTGAGTTACAAATAAAACTTTGCTCTAATGCTTAAAGTCTTAATTTTTCTAAGCAACGAGGCCAGCTCCTGCCCGCGATCCGACTCCAACTCGTACTTCACGCTTAGTGTGTCCGCATGTACTGCTAAAGCTTGCAAGTAGCCGGTTACCTCTCGAATCCAGGTTATGGCTTCCCCCATAAGGTAATCCCTGTTTCTGACTTGGTTTTGCGCATGGTGAAGCTGCTCTTTCCAACGGTCCTCATTTGCCTCGAAAAACTGAATCCGCATCTTACAGTTTTGCAATGACGCTTATAATTCTTCTATTTTTCCTTTCATTTCTTCTATTTTGCTCAAACTTGCCCTCAATTCTATTGCGGTGTTGCGGTTTCGGTACTAATGAAGGGACTTCTCGAGTTCTGCCACTCTAGCCTTTAATTTACTTCGCTCATTTCTGCTTTCTGACAGACTTTTCTCTCAATCTTCATTTCGTGCATGAGCTTCTCGGAATTTCCTTTCCCATCGGTCGGTCTTGGTCTTTTCTTCTCGAATTTCATGGCGCCATTGTTCAGAAGTCTTACCTAACCCTGCAGTCCTCATAGACAAGGGTAACTTCTTATAGTCAGTCTTCAAGCTGTCTAAATCTTCTTCGGCTTTAGTTTTCCCTTTTCTCCACTTCTCAGCCTCTGACCTCTGGACATCAGCGTCTAATCTTAAGTGCATCTTCTCTTCCTCCAATTGTTCGATCTTTTTCCCAAGCTCTGAACTCTTCTTCTCGAAGTCTTGCTTTATAATTTCCAAATCTGATGGGGCAACTTGTAATTGTTCCACCATAGGTCGAGTATTTTCCAAGCTTGGCCTAGGAACGTTATCATTAACTCTTTTTTTAAACCATCCATCATACTCGGGCGTCACCATGGAACCGACGGCCAACCTCTTCATCCAACGAGCTTGCTTCCAAGCATCCGATAGCTCCCGAACTTTCTTCTTATAGTGGGCACCTTTAAAGGAGAATTCACACTGGGCAAGTCCGTAGGTCGTGGGTACAAACTGCCTCGATTTATATTGCCTCAAGGCAAGCAATGGAGTATACTCGGTAGCTCCCCAAATTCCTAACAATGGCACCCAATCAAATTTACCACATCGGTACATGATCTCATCAGGAACCATCCAATACACTCTCCACTCGATATCCCCCTTCTTGAGGTTTTGAAGAATTTCCATCCACTTCTCCTCCGAGATATCTTCTCTCCTTTGTATGGCTGCCTCCTCTTTTAGCGGGGAATAACCTTCGGAAAAGACCCGATAAGAAACCTTGTCTACCTTTCAAAAGTACCCATGAAACCACACCATCAACAGTTGTGCACATCCAATAAACCGCCCCTCACTTGTCTTCCGATACGTGCTTAAGGATCTGAACATCTCAGCCAATATCGCCGGTACATGTGTGATTCCTTTCCCAAGACGATCGAATAAGTCAATGACTGCCTCGTCCATGTGCCTCAAAGCCTTAGGAAAAATTACCAAGCAGTAGATGCTTAAGGGGAAGATATCAACCCTTTTTCTTTCATCTGGATGCGTTAAAATCAAATCTCGCAAGTTCTCCCAAGGGATACATTTACTATCTCCCTTTTGTTGAATTCGAGCAGTGACCTAAGGTTCACTCATCCCTGAAATGCTCATCATTTTCTTCACGAAAGTCTGACCACTAAAAACCCGGGCATAAGTCTTTCTGACCTAAATTTTTAGACACCTGAGCAGAGTAGTGTATTGCTCCATGGTAGGTACCAAATCCACTTCTCCAAAAGTGAAACACTTGTAAGCAGAATTCTAAAACTGCACCATAACTCAGAACAGATGTTTATCCACTCCAATGTCTAGCAAGTAGGATATATCACCATAGCTTTGATAAAACAACTGCTTGGTCCCTTCATCCCAACTAGCCCAAATATCTCTCAACTCTTGCAGCTCATTCTGTGCTATATTGACACGAGTGAATTTCTGCAACTCTGATATATATTCTTCTGCCAGGCTGTCCTTTTTTTCTGATTGTAGCTTCTTTGACCATGCACGAACGGCCGCATTATCCTAAACTTTACTAAGAAATTCATTCTCCATGTCAAACTTTCTAACTTAGTAATTGAATATGAATCAACACCTCCTTTAGTATGCAATGTCATGCAACAAAAAACAATCAAAACAAAACACAGGTTAGTATCAAATAATAGTGCTAAAATGCAAGCACATAAACGATAATTACAACGCATATACGGGTAAATACTAAGGCTTGACGTGGCTCCACCCACGGATAGCTCCTAAGGTTCACTATATGTGGTTCAGTTCTAGCAATAAGGTACTCGAACCAGCAGATTCCTCAATCCTCACCCATTATAGGCTCATATAGATCGAGTTCGGTTCAGGGGGATACATTTCCCTATGACGATGCGGAGATGAAAATCTCACGAAATCATAGGTACGGATGTACCCCGAAAGCAATCCACTAGCCCATGTGGAGGTGAAAACCTCACGAAAGCATAGTTTCATACTTTCACTTAGAAGGCGTGATCACAGCGGTCATGCAATAAAATGCAGCATTATTCTACAAGATCCGCACCATGGCAATCATACAAACAAATGCAATTATGATTTTCAAAACAAATTTTCAATATTTCGACAAAAGGACAACAAATAATCGATTTCATTGCTAGACTCTCTTGATTGGTATCCCCAGCGGAGTTGCCAAGCTATCGAAACCATCTTTTAAAAAATTTTAATTTAATACAAAATAGGGAATCTACTTTTTGAAATACGGAAATGGAGTCGCCACCGATCTTTCTGTTTTGGTGTGATCGGATCACCTAATGATTTGGTTATTTTAATAAAACATTTTGGTTTACTAAAACAACGATTTTGGTCTACGAATTTTTGAGGAAAATGGGTTCAGGAGTCGGTTACGCATGAGGAAGGATTAGCACCCTCACTACGCCCAAAATTGGTACCAAATCGATTAAATACTGTCCTTATGTCTAAGATTTAAATTTTTTTTTGAAATATGGTTCCCTTTTTGATAATATTTGAATAACCCGAGTTAGACATCAAAATTCTCTTGCTTAAGAGGAATATAGCACCACATCCAGCACGATAGGACATGATCCTTTATGCCCTCGAAAACATGACAAATTTTGACTTCCAAAAATTTATACGTTGAAAATCGCAAAAGGATGCCCAATTATTTAATCCAACGAGAAAATCGAAACCCAACACAGTAGGGCACGACTCCTCGAATTTCTAGATATCAGACATTGCCTTATTCTAGAATTTAGAGAGTATGAGTGAAATTCTAAAGGAATCTTCGATCATTTTGGACAAACAGGAAATCGCAACCCAGCACGATTCCCTGAATTGCCAAACATCGAATATTACCTTCGTTTTGAAGAGTTTTTAGAAAACATAAGTGAAATTCAAAAGGGACCTTTAATTATTTTGAACAAATGAGAAATTGCAACCCAGCACGATAGGGCACGATTCCGCGAATTGCCAAATATTGAACATCGCCTTCGTTTAAAGAATTTTTAAAAGACATGGCTAAAATTCTAAAGGGACCTTCGACTACTTTGAGCAAACAAGAAATTGCAACCCAACACTTTAGGGCACGATTCCACGAATTGCCAAATATCGAATATCACCTTCGTTTTAAAGAATTCTTAAATAATTGTGAAACTAGCTTAAAACGCATTAATTCGATTTGAAATAAGACGAACTTAATCATAAAAATTAAGATTTTATAAAACTACATTTCAAAAACCAAGTGAAAAACGATGATATGGGGTAATATATGTACGCAAAAAATACGACAATGGAAGAGTGGAGGTAATACAATTTATTTAATCAACTAACAAGCACTTAAACAATTAAGTATAACTAACTTGGAAATATAACTCAATTTCGATCATGCATGGAGAATAATTAACATGACAATATAAAACAATGAATACATAACATACAACGACAACATACATGGCATAATATAAAATGATTACTACTAGATGCACAAAAACAAAATGCAAATCGAAGAAGCAATATGGTATAAAACTATTTTAAAATAATGATAAGTACACGATACACACTATATGAATTGAGGGATTGATGAATAAAAAACATTTGTAAAGATAAGCTTAATATACACATGCAATCATTAAAATATATATTATAGAATGAATATTTTAAAACACATAATATATAAGTTGACAAAATTGCGTAGAAGCTAAAAATATATAATTATTGAAATAAATATTATAGAATAAAAGTTTGAATCAAATTGCATGTAAAATATTTTGAACACAAATTCATTTAAGGGTTTACAAAATATGTGATAATTTAAATAATATATAATATGAAAGGATAATAAAATACATGATGTGACGTAATACACAAAATAGATTTACAAAATATATGCATAAATAACTTTGAAAATAATCTTTTGTAAAAACATAGAAATACATACGAGATTAAGTTAATTTTATAATAAACTATATAATGGATTTAAGAATATGCTTACATATATATATATATCAAGAAAACTACATGTATAAAATACATAGATTTAATAATAATATATATATCAAATATAGATATCGATAAATATATGTACTTACGTAATAATAACCTAAAAATATATTATGTAGGATCATGTAATAATATATAAGAATAAATTTAAAAGGAATTATATATGTAAAATAATATAAAATTAATAAAATGCATAAAAGAATTAACCTTATTATAAGGTGTATATATATGTGTATATAAAAGAACATTTTAAACAAACAAATTTAAAAGAAAATAAATAAATAGATATATATAGTTACATGTATAGATATATTTACATATATATATATATATGAAAGTATGAATAACAAACTAAAACCATGCAAAACTTAATAAAATACTCCAAAATAATATATTAAATGGTGAATAATAAGTAAATTTTCAAAAATAAAAGGGTTTCAAAGAATAAAAACATGCTGAAAGTAATGAATAAATAAAAAATAAAACTAAAAGGATAATTAATAAATACAATAAATTGCTGAAATTAGAGGAAGGACTAAAGCCTAACGCGTTGGTGCATAGGGACTAAAACTGGCAATATGCCAGATCCCAAAGTGCTGCGTTTAAGCGTGGATTGAATTGACTTCCCTTGTAAATTAAAGGAATAAATTAAAAACAAAGGAAAAGGCTGACAGAACTCAATCGCAACACAACGCCGAACAAAAGGACTTAAGGTGCAAATATCCTTCTCTGCCTAACACGCGGGTCTTAACTAGGCGTTGGTCGGGTTATTGGGTGAAAGCCACCACACACGTCGTATCAAGACCATTAAAATTGGTCAAAACGGCGCCGTTCCCAGTCTCTTATATGGACTAAGCCAACCGAATCAACAAGCACCCATTCTGCTTATTTTCAAATCCCTAATCCCCTCTGCTAAATGCCGATTCATCTTCACCATGTGGGACTCTTCGAGCCTGAAGGAATCTTAGCTCGAAATCCCTTCTCAACTCCGATTTCGACGAAGAAGGGAGAAGAAATCCATGGCTTGCTCGCACAGTAAGGTCCTTTCCTCTTCACTTTATTTGCTTTTGAAATAAAATAAAATAAAAAAAACAAAACAAAACAAGAGAATAATCACAAAAAGAAAGTCCGGAGATTTAGATCGGAAAATCACCTTCCGATATTGGTTGTCTTTTTGTATTGCCTATTGTGCGTCCAAAAAAATACAATGATCGAATGCTTTTGCTTTATAGCCGAAAATGATAGAAAATAAATAAATAAAAATACAAAATTCTTTCTTTGCTTTCGCATTGGGTATATGCTGTTGTCTCTTTTTTTTTTTTGCAGGTACCGGTGCAAGACGGTTGTACGGGGGTCATGCTGGCGCTTGGCGTGAGGCATACGGAGGCGTCTTGTGCTTGATCGTCTGACGGGTGAAGGCACATGGAGGTCATTGCTATGCACAGAGAAAAGGGGGTGACCTAGGGTTTCTGAAATTGTTGGGGAAATGGGCCTATTGGGCTTGCTCTGATTTGGGTTTTAATATTAGTTTGGGCTTGTAATAGGTATTAGTTTGTAAAAGGACATTAAATGGACTTTGGGTTATTTATTTATTTATTTATTTTATACTTTATTTTGGGTTTCCAATGGGTCGGGCAAATTGGCTTGTTTACATTTTTATTAAAATTTAATAATTTTTAGGTTGTGACATATGGTGGCTTTAACTGAAAAAAATTAAGGATAGTTAACTTTAATTATTCAACTATTAAAGTTAACGGTCAAATGACCTTTTTGATACATTTTGATAGTAATTAAGAGCAAAAAAAAAGGGGGCTTAATTACTTTTTTTGAAAACTTTTGAGGAACTTTTTGATGCACTTTAAAGTTCAAATACCTAATTGAGTGTAAAAAAAAGGGAGGTTTAATTGCTTATTTTGAAAACTTTTTAGGGCTTCTTACGCCTTTAAGCCTTAAATTTTTTTTATTTATGAATCTTTAATGATTTATTAAATCAAACCAAATAAACTAGTCAAACTGTTAGCATGGTGATTCAATAATTGATTTAGTTCTAAAAACTTTGTTCAGTTTTATATTTTATTTTAATATAAATTGTAATTTTAAATTAAAAGTTTTGAATAACAATTTATTTAATTTCTACGTCTAAATGCTAATAATATTAGTATTAATATACAAAATTATGATGGATGTTTATGAATATAAATATATTTTAAATGAAGATGATATTCATGGTAGATGCACGATTTAAATAATGAAATTAAAAGAATTAGGATTGAATTGGATATAGTACTAAATTGACTTATGAGTAAACTATAAACAAACTTTAATTATTTAAATCATTTTAAAAAAATATGCACAACGTTTAAAATTAAATCATCATAATAAAGGCACAACATAATTATATAACACAAAAAATATTTTTAAAAATTAAATCATGATATTATATTAATATATCATACTACGGAGGATAATTTTATATGTATTCTTTTAAAAGTTGACTATGTATGAAAATTTCAAAGTATATATTTATACATTCATAATAATAATTTTTAATGCCCCAATTCCTTTCTCTTCATTTTCCAGTCAAACATTGAAAAGAACAAATAAATATACTAAGCCACGTGTCAAAATGAAAACCATTTACCGTGTTTCAATATATTCGGATTTTTTAATAAACTTAATAATTATTTATTTACAAATTTTGAAACCTAATAATATTAATACATTTTATAAAAATTATACATTTTTAAATAAGTTAACTCTTCACTATTCAAATTAATCACTACAAATATGTTACTTAAAATAAAATAAGAAAAATATAATAACTTATTTTTCCGCGCAAGTTGGATATTAGAGCTGCCGTTAAACACACATTCTTCAAATTCATCATTTAGTAAAAAAAAAAATTATTTTAGATTAGATCGATAATCTCTGTATTATTATATAGATCAAATCAATTTTTATATTATTGAAAAGAATCCAATCAAATTAAATTGGGATAAAGTTAATTTTTCTTGTTTAATAGAATTAATATTTTAAAGTTTTTATGGTTATATAAATAATATTTTTTGTTAAGAATTGAACGCAATTAAATAATAATAATTTCTAGTCATTTTCTACAATAAATATTAACTCTTTTACAATTTAAACTTATTTGATTCTTTTAATAGGGACTAATTTGATTCAATTTCTATAATGCAAGGACCTCTCAAATATTTTAACCTTAAATTAGTGTATATATCAACGTCTGATCTATCTTTTAAAATATATCATTTAAATTCAAAATGAAATAGTTAATAAAATTATTTTTAAACTTTTTATTTATTTAGGGTGTGTTTGATAAACTAAAATTTAAGTCTTGAAAAATTAAGTGTTTAGTTTTTTCGCTAAAACTTTTAAGTGTTGAATTTGGGGTTTTTACTAATATATTATATAAAAAAAACACTTAAATGGTACAAAGTTAAAATTATTGACGGAAATGGTATGTCCAGGATGGTCATACCACTGCTAGAGGCGCACCACCCTGGAATCTGACATCAATAGCAAAAAAAAAAAAGCAATAAAAGTTGAAAAATCGAAAAAAAAGTCAAGCGAAAGAAAAGAAGCAAGAGAGCAAAGGCCATGCTGCAGCAAAGATCGGTGGTGGGCACACACAAGGTGACTGATGGTGCCATTGGCGATAAATGACACAGGGATTAGACCCCTCATGTAGAGCCCTTTTGTTTTTTCTGTGTTTGGGACCATATATTATGGTCTCCAACTTCATTTCGGGAAGAATGAAGGAGAAGAAGAAAAGAAAGAAGAGAAGAAGAAGAAGAAAGAGGAGGCGGCGGCATTAGTGAGGGAAGAAAAAAGAAAAAGAAAAAGAGAAGGAGAAGAAGAGGGAGAAGGAGAGAAGGGAAAAGAAAGAAAAAAGGGTAATTTTTTAAGTAAATGATTTATTTATTTTAGGTGTTAATATTGTTGTTGATTGATTTTGATTTAATTCAGATTTAATTTTTAAATTTATTTTTTGTAATGTGTTATTTGGTTAAAAGAAATATTAATGTATGTTTGTATTTATTTTATATTTTCATTAATTCCTAATTTATTTTAATTTTATTGAAGTAAAAAACCTATTATGTGCAAAGAACTTTTATTATTATTATTTTATGTAATTTATTTGTTAAGTGTGTTTTAGGTTTATTAGATATATTTTTATAAAATTTATTTGGCATGTTATATTTTGATTATTTTAATTTTTTATTTTTTATTTGATGGGGTTTTTATACTATTTTACAAAAATAGTATAAAAATAAAATACTAAAAATATCTTAATGAAAAAATAAAATACGAAAAGAAATAAAATATGAAAAAATATTTTTTTGGAGAAAGTGGTGTTGGCGGTTTTTACTAAAATAATATAAAAATAAAATATGAAAATAGTATATTTTAAAAATAAAATCTAAAAATTTTAAAAATACAAACAAATGGCCAAAATTAGAGTTACTTACTAAATTAATATAAAAAAACTGAAATAATACATTTGAAATATTATGTACTAAAATAATATAAAAAATAAAATACGAAAATAATATATTTTAAAAAATCGAAAATTTTAAAAATACAAACAAAGGGCCAATTTAGGGTTATTTACTAATTTAATATAAAAAAGTAAAATAATACATTTAAAACATTATGTACTAAAATAATATAAAAGATAAATACAAAAATAGTATATTTTAAAAATAGAATTAAAATTTTAAAAATACAAACAAAGGGCCAAAATAAGGGATATTTACTAAATTAATATTAAAAAATTAAAATAATACATTTGAAACATTATGTACTAAAATAATATAAAAAATAAAATCTGAAAATAGTATATTTTAAAAATAAAATCTGAAAATTTTAAAAATACAAACAAAGGGCCAAAATCAGGGTTATTTACTAAATTAATATAAAAAACTAAAATAATACATTTAAAACATTATGTACTAAAATAATATAAAATATAAAATATAAAAATAGTATATTTTAAAAAACAAAATCCGAAATTTTAAAAATACAAACAAATGGCCAAATCAGGTTATTTACTAATTTAATATAAAAACACTAAAATAATACATTTAAAATATTATGTACTAAAATAATATAAAAGATAAAATATGAAAATAGTATATTTTAAAAATAAAAATTTTAAATTTTAAAAATACAAACAAAGGGCCAAAATCAGGGTTATTTACTAAATTAATATTAAAAATATTAAAATAATACATTTGAAACATTATGTACTAAAATAATATAAAAATAAAATACGAAAATAGTATATTTTAAAAATAAAATTGAAAATTTTAAAAATACAAACAAAGGGCCAAAATAAGGGTTATTTAATAAATTAATATTAAAAACACTAAAATAATACATTTGAAAAATTATGTACTAAAATAATATAAAAAATAAAATACGAAAATAGTATATTTTAAAAATAAAATCCAAAAATTTTAAAAATACAAACAAAAGGTCAAAATTAGGGTTACTTACTAAATTAATATAAAAACACTAAAATAATATATTTGAAATATTATGTACTAAAATAATTTAAAAAGTAAAATACTGAAAATAATATATTTTAAAAAATAAAATCCGAAAATTTTAAAAATACAAACAAATGGCCAAAATCATTGAATAAATAAAAATTAAGAATATTGCAACATAGCCCTTCTTGTTTTCCCATCTTTTTATTTCCCAATAAATTTAATTAATTACATATTATAGTATATTTTAAAATAATATTGAATAACTTATCATGTGTTTGTTTTTAATTATTCTTGCATCGCTGAAATTATTATTAAATAAAAATCAATTTAAAATATATTAACTACATGTCGGTGTATTATATATATTATATTTTAAACCAAAATATTTTATTTATTATCATTTTAAAATAATAATAATAATATTTGTATTTGAGTTGGATATATTTATTATTTTAATGTAGTATAGCAAAAAATATGTTGTCGAAAAAAGCTGTTTGGTATTTTTTTGTAATTAAAAGTAATATATAAAATTTAGTTATTCTAATAAATATTTAAAATCCATCAAACATTAAAATTAATAACCGAAATTTATTTTGAAATTGCAGGCATCATAATGGCTTCATTGATTAGGAAAGATCCTCACATATGTGATACAATTAATAATATGGTAAAATATTGTTATTTGTTAATCAAAGGTTCCATTTAAAAAAGATTTATGTAATTTAAGGAAATAAACTATGTTATTATAACTATTTTCTGTAATTTAACACTGTTAGGGCTCGTACCGCATATTAAGAGGCCAGGTGAATGGCTTAGGATATTCCCCGAATGCACGACTGATGCCCTATTTGGAGCTAGCTAGATTCGGGTTAGCAACATTGACCCGGACGTTCAATTTGCGGTACGATTTAATATCCGCATTGGTCTAGCGTTGGTGCCCGGAGACCCACACTTTTCATTTGTCGTGTGGGGAGTGCACTGTCACTCTGGAGGATGCTGCATTGCACTTTGGGCTCCCAATTGACGGGAATGTTGTAACGGACGTAAGTGCGATAGCTGAGCCGGCTACACTTTGTTATAGCCTACTAGGGGCTTCGTCCGGCGATGATGAGTCCAATTTTTCGGAGTTGAAATTTACATGGCTAAAAGCCAATTTTGAGCATCTATTAGTTAATGCCACTGAAGAAGAGTTTATGTACGCAGCTCGAGCATACATTATGCATATTATAGGGGGTGTACTGATGCCCAATGCGAACAACAACAGAGTTCATCTCCAGTATTTACCTCTATTAGCTGATTTGCGTAATGTTCGTTCGTATAGTTGGGGTTCCGCAGTTCTGGCTATATTGTGTCGTGAGCTTTGTCGGACGACAAAGCTTGATGCTGTAGACATAGGCGGATGCCTTGTATTGTTGCAGTCATGGGCTCTTTATCAAATGTCATTCTTGATATCGGTTAGTCACCAACCATACGTATTTCCACTAGTTAACAAGTGATAAAATTTAACTTGTTATTAATTGACAATTTCTTTATAATGATACTATTCTAACGATACTATATTTACTTGAAAATTGTTTTCATAGATGGAGATTTATCCGGGTATTGGGAGGTCGTACATTGTCCCGATATATCGTCTGATGATTGGACAACATGCTAGGGAAGGGGTAAGCTATTCAAAAATTCATGACATGTAATTACTTTGTATATCTTACTCGAACCATGTTAAATTTTAACCATGGTATTAATCGTACAGTTTATATGGATGTCATATCGTAGACCAGAAATTTCAACTATTATACCCTCGTCTGCCTACGTTCATTATCAATTGTGGTGCACTAACGCACCAATTATCAGTTTTAATGTAGTCGAGTGGTACCACAGGGATTGAGTACTATGACAGTTTGGTTGCATCCAGTATATCTCGAATCCGCCAATGCAGGTGGGGAAAGTTCACGGCATCAACAAGAGATGGAAACATGGAATGCATTGGGAGGTTGTGCGCCAGAGATATGTTGCGGTGGGGGATAATTGGATGGGTCGAAGACCTCAGATGGATATGTCTTCTGATTTACTACCATCATTAAAGTACATACAATGGTACTCTAGTATGGGAAAGCCATATTTACTTGGTGGGCAGTCGACTATAGCCTCCTCGCATGTGCAGTAACCTACGGCATACGAGCCAGTGGCCAATATAAAGCCCGATCCATAGCCAGATCCCGAGCTTGACCCAGAGTCGGAGTTCGAGCCACAACCTGAGGCCGAGTCTGAGCGATCACATTCACATTCGACTGATACTTCTTATCATCACAATTTGTCGGGCAATGACTATTTCCCGGGCTCGTCAAGGGGCAGATACTATTACAAGTTTGATATCTTTGGGTCGTATCCACCGCAGCACAGCACATCTTCCTACCCATATCCACCGCAGTATAGCACTACCCCTGGCCCGTATCCACAGCAGTACTCTACTCCTCTTGGGTTGTATCCACCGCAGCATGGCACTCCTCCCGGCTCAAGTTCATCGATGCCATTCGAGCCATATGATTTTTATTCTATGTATTAGACACTCTCACCTGTGACTGAAGAGGATGTTGGTCGTCGCAATCATGCATAACGTAAACATCGACCTCCGCAGAAATATACCCCTAGGACCACACCATCGAACCATCAATTTTAGGGGTTTATTGGGTTTTGATATTAAAAAATTTGTATTTTTTTGTATATATTCAATTAGATTAATTGGAACTTTGAAAAGTGGAACAAAATTTGACCATAACGTAAACTAGATTAATTTGGACATTTTGAACATTAAAACACTAAAACTTGTAACAAACTTAGTCTTGTAATATAAATTAAATACATTACAACATTAATCTAATTGGAACAAACTTTGCAATATAATTTTTTTATATAAATTAAATACATTACAACATAAGATCAATTCCTACCCGATCATGACGATTGTCCAACATGATAGTTTCGCTGCGGGCATTTACTCTGATTATGACCAGCTAACCTGCATAATCCATAACGCTTATCGTCGGATTTCTCCCTAATGTCTATTTCATTACGGATTCTGGATGATTGCGGATAACCTCTCAAATTCTAACGTAGCCCTCTGTCTGGGACAAGCTCGAAAGTCGTCAGAGGCACCTTCCACGTGGACAGGTCAGGCAGGACGGGGAACTCATTTTCCCAAACACGTATCGTGCGCTCGAGTGTGTACACATCATCGACAAATTGTTCAACATTAAGGTTCACTTTAGCACACGCTACCACGACATGCGCACATGGATAATGAAATGTTTGGAACCTCCTACAATCGCATTGTTTGTTCTAGAGATCAACTCCATAGGACCTAGGTGGTATACCGGGTTGACGACCAATGGTATCTGTAACATGAAACGTTTCAAGGCTTCGTGAATATATTTCTACATTCATTGACCTTGCCATCCGATAGTTTGCAACCATTGCATCACTGACATCTTCTACAAACACGTGTCCCACCTCTATCTGGTTGACTTGGTGCTCACCCATTCTTGGCATCAAGGTAGCCAACCTATAGAATGTAGCCAAGAAGACAGATGAAATCGGAAGATGTCGTGTTTTCAACAACATAGCGTTGACCCCCTCTACTAAGTTTGTGGTCATCTGACCATAACGAAAGCCCTCGTCAAAACTTTGAGCCCATTGCCACGGCTCCATAGTACCCAACCACTGTCGGAATGAGGTATTCGTTTGACCCTCCATGTCACTCTCAAGTCAAGTCATTCTTTGGCAGAAAATGTGTGGCTCTAGCTCGTACGCTGTATATGTATTAAGAAAAGATAAGTTACAGTATTGCCCTAAAACATTAACTTATATTGAAAAGATAAGGTAATCATTTACCCATTTCCACAACTTGTCTCTTCCAGTCTATATTCTTATAATCTCTATGGAAGTTAGCCGCGATATGTTGGATATAGTAAACGGATCTCTATGGTACACCAGAACGCCTAATGGCAACAATTAATCATTTTCCTCTATCAGAGATGATGCAGATATTATCGTTGCTAATAACATACCTCCGCAGGTTGGTAAGGAAGAATTCCCACGATTCCATTTTCTCCTTATCTACGATGGCAAATGCTATCGGGAGCATGTTCCTGTTTCCATCTTGAGCAACCGTAAGAAGTAAGATCTGTGTATATTTTCCATATAGCAAAGTCCCATCCACTTACACAAACGGCTTGCAGTAGGGAAATGCGGGCACACATAGATCAAACGTACAGAACATCCAATGGAAAATTATTTTTCCCAACTGTAGTTGGTCATCCGGGCCATAATAAGGTCGTGTCTATAACTCAATGACAGTCCCCGGTACGTACTCTTGCATAGCAGCTATCCATCCCTGTAGCTCGTTATACGATGCATCGAAATCCCCATACAATTTCTTTATTGCCATCTGTTTAGCTATCCACGCCTTTCGATATGATATTCGATATTGAAATCGTGTCTGCATTTCGGCTACCAGTACTGAAACTTTAATGGTCGGCATGTCCTTCACCATTGGCATGATACACGTACAGATAGTTTTGGAATCAATTTTTTGATGATATTTTGTCATACGTGTTGATGTGCATATATGAGGCCCAACAAATTTGTGTATCTCCCATATCTGCAATTTTTAATAAATGTAACTCGTACCCGCCAATTGCAGCCTTCTGCCGACTTCTAACATTCCTCAATATATAATGTCAGTTTAGACACTGTAACTTTGTAATTCACTGATATGTACATGCTATACCGCTTAATAGCAAATACGTACTCTTCTTTACTTTCGAATCTCTAGCTTACGAACAACTCCTCAGGATCGGAATTTACGGCCAGCCGGTGAGTAGGAAGTATTTCCTCTGAGAACTCAGCTGCATGCACTACGTCAGGGTCTGTGAGTGACATATGTGGCCCAGGGTTATTGTGTATCACAATATGTCGTCTCTGGTTCCCGACCGAAGACGCGTTAATGTTTCCATCGTCATTCATGTCTTCATCGTCAATATCATCGGGGACATCATCCACATCGGGATCACTATCACTATAGACCTCTTGATCACAAGGATTACTACTATTGTATCCATCATCACCAACCACATCAATATCGGACGTAACATTAAGATCGATATCGATCCCATGTATGGTCGATTCACTATCGACGTATGATATTGGAGCCATCATGTACGGTTCTTGAGCTTCATGTTCTTCATCATATGTATTGAAATCTTTATTTTTCTCCATACTGGCTAACTCAGCAAATAAGTGAATCGGTACATTTTTGTCACTCCTATTCCCACAGTAAAGAGCGATCATTGTCTGCACGTCTTCATCGTCTACAAGTTCCATTTCGGTGAATTTGATGGGATCTGTCTAAATTAGAAACTTGTAGAAAAGTTTCGAGATCCTTCTCCCATAACGTCTAACTATTTTTGCATTAATCCTTCCCTTCATATCATCCAACGAGACATTTCTATTAAATCTCATTGCTATTTGTTGCCGACATTCAAATATGCATCCAGCCGTTGTTGTTAAGATGATTCATCGAAATAAACATATATGAAAAACTGATTATCCATATTCAATACTCAATCTGATAATAAATAAATAAAATTTCTCAAAATAATTTCGAACAGCAAATAAATTACTTAAATAAAAATTAATTAGTCAATATGTAATTTTTTTCATTCATAAGCTCAAACTTTTTCAGTTCCCATTTTGTACATGAACAACATTTATCTTTACATTTAACCATTTAAATTCAGTTCTACGTTTTCTTCCATCTCTGATCCTGTATCTTCATCTGGAAAATTCTCTACAATCCAATTTAGAAATTCTTGATTCTCTTCATATTCATCTTCTACAATCCAATTTGGAAATTCCTCGGGAACTTCTGGCTCTTCAATCTTTATAACGGGTATTGAATATACAAGTTCTCTTGGTAATTTCCTAACAACTAATTTATCCATCCATGGTTTGTCAAACACATTTTGCTTCCCAGTCAACTTTCGTGAACCTATACTTTGTCTCGCTATTTTTCTTGCTCCATAAGAGATTATAAACTTCGTGAAGTTTATAACTAGATTCCAATAGGTTCGTGGTACCGATGTCTTCCAAAGTTCGTCTAAAATGATTTGATGCTCTCGTTCTATTAATGTCCCTCTAAAGGTTAAGTATTGCACTTTATTATTTCTAATCATTTCATGACTCTTCCACAACACTTTTTGCATCTTTTAATTTACGGTAATAAGGTGTTGAACAATGTCTTCTTCTGGTTTCATTCTGTAATCTTGCACTTCTCTCATCATCTTATCAACTTTCTCCCTTTGTGCTAAAGTTATTATCTCATCAGGTAATACCAAATATGTTGATATTTCTAACAATATATATAACAAAAATATTTTCAGTTGTTATCACTAATTAACAATTACTTTATAATAGTTTTACTAACATAAAAACTTCCAAATATATTAAAACAAAACATAACATTCACAATAAACACATAATTAATCTAAATACAAAACTTACAAAAAATCAAAAGAAACAAAATAACTTTTAAAACAAAACATAAAAATAACACTAAACAAACTATATAATACTAACAAAATATTTTTCTTATCATAATCTATTCTATTTAAAATAACAAAAAAGAAAATACCTTTTATTTCTTCTCTTCTCTTCTCCCTCTCTTCGTCTATAATCTGTTTTTTTTACTAGAAAATTTTTTTCCTTATTTCTTTTTTCTTTCTTTCTTCTCTTCTCCTTCTCTTCTTCTGTAATTTTTTTTTACTGTTGCTGTGGCTTCGTTTTAACACTGAGGGTTTAATATAGAGGTTTGGGGGTTTGCCGCCTGTGCCATTTCAACAACTGGTGCCGCCTCTAACAGAGGCTTCACCAGTGCCGCCTCTGATAGAGGCTACGCTAGTATTTTTATATTTTTTTCAGGTTTTACTACTTTTTTTTACTGTAGATGTCAGATTCCAGGGTGGTGCCGCCTTTGGCAGTGGCGTGACCACCCTAGACATACCATTTCCGTCAATAATTTTTCCTTTGTACCATTTAAGTGTTTTTTAATAATATATTAGTAAAAAGCCGTTGAATTTATATTAGAAATTTGTTTGGTAAATTAGTAAATATAAGTATTGAATACAATTATGTTATTTGATAAAAATAAATATTGATTTAAAAAGATTATTTATTATTTATTTTAATCTTATTAATATAATGTTTTATATTATTTTAGATAATTTTAGATAAAAGATAATTACGGTAATTTAAATATCTCATTTTTAAAAAGAATAATTTATTTATATTTTAATAAAATAAAATCAACTTAATATTTTTAGGATAAATAGCTACTTATTCAACGCTTTTTTAGTTGAAAATTTTATATTATGTAAAAAATTAAAATATTTATCAAACACATTTAAAATATTAAATATTAAATATTTATTTTAATTAAAATATTTTTAATAACTTATCAAACACCTCCTTAATTAATAAATAAACGTAACCTTCAACCACGAGTAACAACAAACAAATTCTTTAAATTTATCATTTAACAAAATAAAAATAAAAATATTTCAAACGAATCAAGTAATGTGTGAATCAATTTTTAAATATATTGTTTGAAATAGAATAATTAATACAAATGCTTTCTTTGATATTTTAAATTTATTTAATTAATAATAAATATAGCATAAAATGTTGACATAAATTTGTAACGATAAAATTAAAATTAACCTCGGTCTGTTGATCAAGAAAGTTTATTATATCTTTAAAGTTGTGAAATTAATTTGTTGGCAGTGTATACGTAAATTTAAAATTTTATTTTATAAAGAAAACAATAAAATTATATTACTTTAAATATATTAAAAACAATATAAAATCTAACCCACAACTGATCAAAGAAAAAACCCACAAAAGACTTAAACAATACGGTCATAGATTGTAATGCCTCAATTTTTTCGATTTACCATATGATACTTTTCTTAAAAATTTGTTCATAGTTATTTAAAGTATATTTTGTTATTAGAACATTTTGCATATACTTATGCTAGAATATTAATGATGAGATGAAATTCTAACCATTAAAGACAAATTTGATTTTGAAAATGAATTTTGGCCACACATTTAAAAAGTAGTTGACTTTGTCAACAAATTTTTGTTATTTTAAATGTCAAAAATATTGGAAAGGGAGAACAAACGCCCACTTTCCCTTCATTTGGCCGACCGTAGCTAAGGAAACAATAGAAAGCTGTTCTAATTTTGTAACTACCCAAAAGTTAATAATGTAGGAAATGGTAGTTTTAGAACTTTATTTTTCGATAATAGAGTCAATAAAAAATTATTTATTAATATTTACAAGGGTATTACATTATTAAACTGAAATTTGGTCTAATAATTTTAGTTAATTGGAAAGTTAGACAATGTGTAAATGTATTGGTTTTAAAGTTAATAATTTTAAAATTGAGATATCGAGATCTCGTTTTAGTAAACTGGATTTATAAATATTTTTATAAATATTACAGAATTATATTAGGAAGCAATTAAATTTCAATTAAGTAATTTCATTAAATTAACGTTTAATTTAGGTATAAAGACTAAATTACATAAGTGATAAAAGTATGGATTGATATTACTGCTTATTAAATAAATAGACCACTATATAAATGGTTACAATGATGGCCTGTCATGGTTTAGTATATATGTGTTTTATATTATAGAACTTAAGTTAAAAAAAAGTTATATTAGAATAAAATAAAATAAAAACAAAATGAAACAAATAACAAAGTGGGGAGAAAGAGAAAAAAAAAAACTTATCATCTTCATTCTTTGCATGACGAAATTGGGAAGGAAGAAGAAATACCATTCGCGTTGAGCTTTAACCTTTGAAGCTCAATTTGGTTAGTGCCATTGTTTTCGTTTGTTGTAATTTTTATATTTTTGGGATCCCTGTAGCTTGATTTAGTTGAATCATGTTACAATTTTTAATACTGCTAAATATTTATGATGTTACCATTGTTGAAATTAGAGTTTGAGGTGTGATTTTGGTGGGTTTTAAGTTTAGAATTGATAAATGATTAACTTGTAAAGTCAATGGTTGATTTTGTACAACAGGGACTACATTGTGAAAATTTTAAAATTTTAGGATAAAAATGAGAAATAGGAAGTTAAATTAGGCTTAGAGTGAAATCAACATAAAAGTTTAGAATTAAATGGCAGATTACAAAGCTGGATAGTTAAATATAATTAGTTTAAAAAATGAGTTTTAATGATTTTGATGTTAATGATCAAATTCTGGAAATAATAAATTTGCATGGTAATTGATATGAAATTATGTTAGATGAGGACAGTAGAATGGTCCTATGAAATTCGATTGTTTAAGATTTTTGTCTAAATGTGGATAAATTATAAGCTTTGGAAATTAAGGATTAAATTGCATAAAGGGGTAAATAATTGAGGAATTTTGTAAATATGTGATGAAGGAATTTATTAGCTTAAGTTTGATTAATTTAAGTGTTTAGTCAAGTTAACTAATAGAAGTTCAATTGATCAAGAGAAAATTCAAATGAACTCGAACCATGAAAAGGCAAAGCTGGCAGAGTAGACGTCGGCCTCGTTATTATAGCCGTTTTGTTTAAGTAAGTTTGTATCTCTTTGACTCAAACTATTTAATTTTCATTACTTACAAACTTTTGTAATATATATATTTGTGATAATTCTATATGAAATAGACTATGAATGTTGATGAAGAGTGAATTGGAATAATTGAATGATTGAGTAAATAGATTTAAATAGTTGGTTATGGATAAATGATTTATGTGTATAATTATGGGTTGTTTATTGAATTGGATAAGTTGATGATGAGCAATATTGGTAAACTTGAGAAGTTTAGTTATGATATGATGGAATAGAGATTATCTGATCTTGTGTTGGTAGTGCAGGACTTTTATACGCAAACCATTGTCAATTCATTCGACTAGCGCTTGGCGCAACTTTCGTCAATTTATCTGACTAGTGCTAGGCACACCATTATATTTGTCGATTTATTCGACTAATGCTGGGCGCAACTTTAGTCAATTTATCTGACTAGTGCCCATTTATCTAACTAGTGCTGGGCACACCATTATATTTTTCGGTTATCTGAGTAGCGCTACACGCAACTTTTGTCAGTTTATCTGACTAATGCTAGGTACATCATTATATCTGTCGGTTTATCCAACTAGCGCAAGGCACAAAAATTGGTTACCATTTAACCATTAGGCACCGAGTGTCATTCATTAAATGACTCATATTGACAAGATACAACAAATCGAGTGGAAAAGACTGATGTGAAAGATATCATGGAAGAGGTATTAAATGAATTATTGAGTAGTATAGTAGATTCCATGAAGATAAACTTATACATTATGGAATGTAAATTTAAGTCACTAGGTGCAAGTGTGATTCTTTGAAGGAATGAGTTTGCTTAATGTTTGAACCCTTCCTTGAATGCAGGTTAAGTACTTACTTTTGTTCAACAACTTAGCATCCACAACAAATCCCGAACTTAACTTGGTGACATATTTCTTTTTGCGTCATGGCATGTACCTAGGATAATGATATTTTGAGTAATAGTCTTCTGGTTTATAGTTGAATCTAGTATAAGTTATTTATATTGAAAGTCATATAAAATTTAGAATTGTGTTATGTCTTGAATCAAATGTTTGCATATAGTTATGAATGAAATAAGTATGTTGATAAGCTTGACTTTGTTGGATGTTTATAATTGTTTATGTGAATCGGTAAATGCTTTGTGAAATGGCAACTTTGTGAGATTGGTTATATTTGGTCATTTTGGTGAATGTTAATTGAGGATGAGAAAGTGGTTAATGTCATATGCTCTTTAACATGATTATGAAATAATTAGTCTTTGTTTGAGGTGCCTTTGAATGGCATATTGGTTAGGTAAAGGATGGATGAAATGTTGGCTTGTATTTAATGATTTAGATGTGGTGTCAATGAGGGCACATTGGTTAGGCACATGAATTGTAGGTAATTGGTATGTTTTGACGTGTTTGAGAGTATTTTTGGTCATGGTTTTAATATGATTTTAAGCTTGGCTTGGTGGCCAAGTTAGGTGTAAAGTTTATCTTGTTTTTTAAGCAAAATTTGGTACACATGGCCTGAGACACAGGTTGTCACATGATAGAGTGTCACACATGGTCTTCTTAATGTTTTTAGGTATAGGGTACATATGGTTTAGCAACTGTAACACCTCTAACCCGTATCTAACGCCAGAACAGGGTTATGGAGCATTACCAAACTTATAACTTATAAAACCAAGCATTTCATAAACAATAGTCATTCAAAACAAAAAACATTCATAATCATTCATATGGTCCCTAATACTAGCCTTCGAAGCCCAAAATGGACATTAAAAGTGGTTTAGGACTAAACCGAGTACTTAGGAAATTTTTAGAAAAACATGGAAAATTTTCAAAGTGCAGGGGACACATGCCCATGTGGCCAGGTCGTGTGTCTCACACGGCCAAGGGGCACGCCCATGTCTCAAGCCGTGTGGGCATTCGAAATGGGATCATATGGTTGTGTCCCAGCCCGTGTCTGACCCTGTGTAACTCACTGACTTGGTTCACACGGCTAGACCACACATCCGTGTGTTAGGCCGTGTACCCTTCGAAATGGCCACACATGCCCGTGTGCCAGACTGTGTGCTAGGCCGTATGAAAACTGGAGGGTATACTAACTTGTGCCACACGGCCAAGCCACACACCCGTGTGCTAGGCCGTGTGAAGCTACTGACTTGGTTTCTAAATAAGTATCAGGGGACACACGGCCATGTCACCTGGCCGTGTGTCATACACGCCCGTGTCTCTGCCCTTGTGGACAAAAATAGGCTATTTTCCAAGCCATTTCTCTCACCCAAAGTGATGCCAACCTAGGCTCAACAATGCATATACAACCATAGCCTAAATAGGCAGTTAAAACCAACCAACCTCAAACCTATATCATGTATTATCCACACGTACAACATGATATACATAAGCACATATAAGATCACTTTACAACATACCAAATATGCCTCCAAAGTATACCTAAATGGTCAAACTCACTTATTAGACTTTGTGCCAATTCAATATGCATACCACATCTCAAATTCAATCATTTGGTACTCAAAATACCAATACACAATTAAGGCATTCACCAAGCAACTATACACCACATACCAAAAGATCATTTATACATATTTACATAACCAAGTATACCAAAATAAGCCAAATCACATGGTTAAACACATAACCAAAACAACATGAGACATATAGGCCACATTAGCCAAAACACCTATACATGTCATTTAACCCAAAATATACAAAATTCAAAGTACCAAAATGAGAGTTTGATAGTGCGACGTGATCTCCGACAACTTCCAAAACGAGCGAGCTTCCGAATCACTAAAAACACGGAAATTAAAATGGAGTAAGTAGTTAAGCTTATTAAGTAATTAAACATAGCATAATACAACTCAATCTGATCCACAAGCCTAACACATATTCATCCATAAAATTAAGCATGAAATCAAAAATCTCATAGATTCAATTCTCACATGATTCACGTACATACATGTACTGGTTCATATTGAATTCACATACTCTCGTAACATCACTGTGCCCATTGAACCATTTGGAACAATATCGGATACTTGGGTATCTCACACACTAAGTGCCAGTACATGGTCAAAACCATCTCTATCTCATATCTCATTTAGATGCTTACTCTTGAGCTATCACTAGGTCTGCTCACACAAGCTGACGGTCAAGACGTAGCTACACGGTGTTGCTCACACAAGCTGACGAGTAACTGCAATACATGTCGAAAAACTCAGCCATTGGTAGAATGTATGGGACTAGTACCAAAAACACGATAACCTCTAATGACATGTCATTTGTATCTTATCTATTCCTAAGGTTTAACCGGGATTTCATACGTCACCGAATCTTTATCGAATATTTCCATGAAGTTGTATTCATCAAGAATGTAATAATAAAGCATTAAAAACACAATTACTTTAATATTTATTAACATACGAACTTACCTCGAATTAATACAGAGAAAATCGACTTATCAATCCGTTACTTTATCTTTCCTTCGATCTAATTTCGAACTTGGCTTTTCCTGATCTATATAATTAAATTTAACCATTTTAATATTTATTCTATTCAATTCAATCCAATTTTATGTTATGGAAAAATTATCATTTTGCCCCTACACTTTTGACTTGTTTACAATTTAGTCCTTAGCTCATAAAAATGCAAATTTATGCAATTTAATCCATATCCATGCTAACCAAATTCTATATATGTTCATAGCAGCCCACACATTTCATTATTTCACACATTTCACCACCTAATTTTCACATTTTATAAATAAATCCCTATTTGACATTTTCAACCAAAATCACTTTACAAAACTCGTTTATCTAACAACAACCATTCATTTTCTATCATCAAACATCAAAACACATACACATTCATCAATGGTAAAACCCTAATACTTTAATATTTTCACAAATTAGCCCCTGGGCTAGCTAGATTAAGCTACAACGACTCCAAAAACATAGAAAACATTAAAAATCGAACAAAAATGTACTTACATGCACTAGGAAGAGTTGGTCGAATGTTGAAACTTAAAAATGGTGAAGTTTCTTCCTTAGAATTTCGGCTAGAAGAAGATGAACAAATGAATTACCTATTTTAATTATTTAATTATTAAATTACTTATATAACCTTACTTAGTCACATTAATGATGTCCAAACTTGTCCACTACTCTAATTAATGGTCTATTTTCAACTTAAGGACTCATACACTAATGTTCTATAGCTATTAAATACCTTTAGCTACTAGAACTCAACTTTTGTACTCTAGGCGATTTAGTCATTTTTATCAAATTAAGTATGCAAACGATAACATTTCTTAACGAAATTTTCTTATGACTCTACTATCATGCTATAGACATTAAAATAATAATAAAACAAATATTTTCACATCAAATTTATGGTCCAGAAACCACTGTTTCAATTTTACTGAAAACGAGCTGTTACACACTCGGCCTGAGACATGGCCGTGTATTCCAAAACAATTTTGAACACAATCTGGCACACGGCCTGCAACACGGTCATGTGATCTAACATCGAATGCACACATAGGCTGGAACACAGCCTGTGTCTGGACTTCAAATGTCCACAAGGTCTAGACTGTGACACATGACCTGGCTACACGGTCGTGTGTCCCCTAAATTAAAAAATTTTAACTTTTTCCTAAATTTTTTATTTTATTTCAAATTGACCCCAGAATGTTCCCAAACTATTTTTAGGGACCCGTAAGTGCACGTTTATTATAATTAGAATGTGATTTTTTTTTATTTATAAATATATTTGAATGATTGTTTCCTTGCAATGTTAAAATGTTTAAAATTTTATTGTAATACTCATGACCCTCATCCGACGACGGAGATGGGTTTGGGGCATTACAAATTTCTTTAAATCTTTACCATTTTCTTTTATTATTATTTTTTAAATTTAGTCTATAAAATCGTATTTAAGTCATTTTTTTTATCATCTTTACCACCCAATTATCTAGGGTTTGTGTGGTCAGAGTAAGAAAGATTATAAAATTCTCTACTCTATTAGTAATTGGTTTTAAACCTTTAATCATTAAACTTGGTAGAAAAGTAAAGATACGATTGACATGCCAATTAGGGTTTGTTGCACACTTTTGTATAGGTTTTGTGTGGAGTTGGAGCTTTGTTTTTGTTTCCATGGGTTGGCACTATTGCTTTGTTTTTGTTTCCATGGGTTGGCACTATTGTATGGACCATTAGACTTATTCTCTTAAGAGATCTCTAGTGTGTTATGTTGAATGCATGTTTAGTGCAATGCTCTCGATGTGTCTACTTGGAATGTAGCTATAGTGTAATATTTATCTAGTGTGATTGGTAAATTCTTGTGTGTCTGAGCCTTATTTTGCTAAAGTTAAAATGGGCTAAAATCTACAACTCTGAATGTTGAATGTCAATAAGAATGAAAACTTTTTTTATGTATGTTGAAATTTTGAACTAGTAGAAATTGAGGTCATCACAAATTTATTATTATTTTTAATTGATTATAAGTTATGATTATGTACTTAGTGGCATGATGTTAATATGAAAAAGCTAAGACTTGGTTGACTATGATGTTAACATGACATAAATTCCTTTATGCTCAGATTTGTTCACTATATCTTTAACTTTGTCATATTATCACTTTTCCTCGTTATGTTTAAATGTTGAGTTATGTACTTGATTTTTCTCACCTTGAGGTAAGGTAAATATAGTGATTTCCATCTGAGCAATTATTTTTTCGCGCCGTTGTCTTTTCGTGTAGATTTCATTTTGGGTTCGCGAAGCTAAGTTCAACCATCAAATCATTACACTATCAACAAGTCTTTTGAGAGTATGAAATTAGCATATATGTAATTTGTGGCATGTACTTAGAGTGTCAATCATTTGTATATATTCTAGTTTTATATATCATCAAGTGTTAGATATATCAAATGTTGATTTGTTGAGTGATACGAACTCAGTTGTAGATGTCTTGAGTCGTATTTGTTGACCAATAGTGAATTTGAGTAAGAGTTGAATCGTTTTCGAAATGAATTAAGTTTAATCAAAATAGACTGATGAGAAAAAAGAAATAGGCTTAAAACAAGGTTGTGAAATGGTTAAGCAAAGATAGGTAATTCGATTAAGGCTTGAGAATGAACCAACAATAATGTGATTGTTGACCCGAAACTCAAAATAGGTATTAGGTGAATTCAATTTAGGGAAAATAGCACAAAAGCTTGACCCGCTATCAAATGTGATAGGAACCAAAGGTATATGAACACCACACCAAAGGTAATAAGTTTAGTTTAACAAAGAACAAATTGATGCCACAAGAATACTTGATAAGTCAATTCAGTCTCGAAAGAACAAAGAAAATTGGAAATCTCAACAAGTTTCAAATTTAACATAAATTCAGCAAAAGGTTCTCTAAACAAGCTGATTAAAAAATATTTATAGTGCTACAAGGGACCTAGCCAATAAGTCACTTGAATTCAGCTTTAATGAGCAGTTATGAGCTGAAATGAAACTTAATCACTAAGCACAAACTCTTGAAATCTCTAGGACTAAGTAACATCAACTATCAACATGATTTAATTGAACTTGAAAACTTGAGCAATTGAATAGATACCAGCAATATGGATAACATTTTGGGCACTCAAACAGACCATGGTATGATCATTAAGAGGCAATCGGTTATGGAATGTGTAATCACTCCTTTGTCCTTTGCTATTCTTAAACAGCTCCTTGGAGAAGAGGAATAGGCTGTCGAATTTAAATGGTGAAAAATGCTCCCCTTTAAATATTGTAACAGCCCCTTGTATATAACTGATTCCAACTAAATAGTCGCATTTAACACTTTGTAACAGCTCCTTGTTTGTAACCGATTCCAGCTAAATAGTCACCTATAAACATTCATTTAACAAACACATTAAAACACATTAATCACACATTAAACACATTAAACATATGTAACAATAAATTATTCCAACAACTAAATTAACTAAGATAAGCATTTATTCTAGCAACTCAATTAATAACTAAGATGAGTTCAATTAAAAGTAAAATTCAGCTTGTAATAAATTGCAAGGGACACCTATTGAGTTGATCCAAGCATGTTCAATGGATTCGGCTATTTGCTCTCCCCAAGCTCGATCAACATAGCTTGCTAATGCATCTTGAAACCTTTTAGCTCGAAACTGAGTTATAGGACTTTGTGGCAGCCCAATAGGTTCGATGGTAACTTTCAGAGCTATGGCCGCATCATTCCCCTCTCTTCGAGGCGATTTGTCCCCAAATCGTCATGATAAATCGTAATTTATACATATTTTTATCCCATGCTTAGCACATTTATGGATAATTTCTCCTTAGATTTGGTGAATTCGATGCTCCCAATCCTTTAATTTCATGTTTTATACTTAGGTGAGCATAGAAGAGTAAAAAGAGCGAGAAATGGGCCAAAAACAGAGAAAACGGGCTAACATGGGAAATCAACATGGCCTGGACTTCCTCACACGGGCAGACCACACACCCGTGCCCATTTAACAGCCCTGACCACGGTCTGAAGCAATCGCACATGAGCGTGTCCCTGTCGAGCCCAAGTATAGTCCTATTCGGAAAAGGCCACTTTTAAGGGCTCTGAGGCATTCTAAAGCCTATTTAAAAACCGGAGGAGGCACTTAGAGGAGACACACAAAGGAGAAGGTAAGGAATTACTCAAGGAAAGCCAATTGATCCATCTCAGATTCCGGATTCATTGTCAAGACTGGAGATCTCACTTCAATTTCCTCCAGGAGTTTTGGGTTTTCTTTATGTTTTGTTATCTTTATTCATTTGATATGTTTTCTTTCATAATTATGAACTAAACCCCCTAAATACCTAAGGGGAATGAAACCTAAGACTGATCTTGTTATTATTATCTGAATTGTATGATAAATATTTGACTTATTCTTAATTATGTATACTTAATTCTTGTTTTAATATTCCAGGATATTGAATCAAGTTAATGCTCTTATTCAGAGGACCAAAAGTCCCTGTTTAAGAGTAAATTTGTCGTAATTAAGCGGAGTTATTGCACGCCTAGAGATAGGGTGACAAGATTTTGTCGGATTAGGGTGAAACTTAATAAGGGAGTCCATAGATCAAGTTAATGCAACACTAGGGTGTTAATTAGAAAGAGATTTCAATTAGTTGTGACAGTCCTAATTTGACCCTAGTCGGGAAGTGGTTTCGGGACTACAAAATTGAGTCACAAAAATAATTAAATGTTATATTCTGTGATTATTACATGTGAAAGTGTATGTGTGAAAATTTCATGCTTTGATTTTGTTATTTAAATGTGAAATTAATTAAAAAGGACTTATGTGAAAAATATTGAAATTGTGATAGGTTGAAGTGTAGTGGTCAAATATTGCATGGCTTAAAATATGGGGATTTGCATGTCAAATTCCCCATTTTTAAGTAAGTGGCAACCATGTTGATGGTGGAATAGCCATATATGCCTTACATATTAATATTATAATAGTTAATGGGTAAGGTGAATGAATAAAAAAAAGAAAAGAAAAGGGACCATACATCCTTGCTGTTCTTGCCGAATGTGGGAAAAAGAAAGAGGAAAGATATTTTGAGGATTTCGCCAAGGAGAAAACTCAGAATCTAAGGTAGAAAAAAAGGGCCCTTTGATATTTGGCCTTGGTGATTCTAATTGAAGGTATGTTTAATTTTATTTCTTGATAATTTATGTGAAATTGAGTTAATTGCTAAGCTCCTTTCATAGCCCATGACTCAATTTTTGTTATTGGTTTGAAGTGATGCATTCGGCTATGGGTTGTAGAGTGTCTTGGTCGGTGTTTTGATATTTTTGTGATAAGGCATGAAGATGGTTGATTTTGAGTGTTTAATAAAAAGGATTGGATGTGAGTGTGTGTGAAATAGCAAATGATGAGTCTCGGTAACTTCATGAAGTGTTCAGATATTGTGTTTATGTGAATATATATATGCTGAATGTAGTCCTAGATAAGTAAATTTTGATGTATTAGATTGGTAACACGGTTATGTCGATTGTGAAAATATGATAAAGGTGCCAAGAAATATTTGTAAAGATGTATAGTCTTAGAATGTGTTCATGAATGAATAAGTTATGTGGGTTGTTTAAATGAAAGGAATGGATAAGTTGAGGTATAATTGAGCATGATGTATTGTATTGAGATTATAGGTAAGTGAAAGTATAGATATGTGATGAAATTGATTGGTGATATGCATGTTTAAATAATGTGAATGCAAGGTATGTGTGAAAGAGTGAATTGGTAATAAATCTGCTTGGGACAAGAAACAGTAATGTGATTTTGGAAAATCACCATAAATTGTGGGAGATAATTTAGAAGCTGAATAAATTATGTAATTAAAGCTTAATGAGCCTAGTTTCTTATAAAAGAAACCATGAAAGCAAATGAATTTCTGATAATGAGATTTTTGAAGTGGTGTGGGATAGAGTCAAATGACTTCGGGGTCCCCTATTCCTTTTATTTATAAAATCATTATAATTTGTACAAAAATGGTTATAAGATAAAGTTTATATGCTTAGACTCCTTAATGATTCTAGTTTCAAATGAAATCAACAAGAACATATTTTGAATTTTGTACAATGAGAATTTTGATTCGTAGTGAAGAGTGGTTAGATTAGTCAAATAGTGAAACAGGGGAAACTTTAAGAAAAATATGGTATTGATTGGAAAAACCAAAAATTTTGAAAATTTTATGCATAGAAGATATATGAGTCTATTTTCAGGGAAAATTAACGGAAATTGATTTGGAGTTTCGTAGCTCCAGTTATAAATGATTTAGTGACTGTTGCTCAGTAAGACAGCTTGCATTATGTGGTAAACATTGACAAAAATTTGTTAATGAGTTGCTTATTGATTGCTTATAAGCTTACTATGATCTGTATGTGTGAAAGTCGAATATATATATATTATATATTCTGAAAGTGATGCTTGAATAGTCGAATAATGACTAAGTTTAAAATTGTTGAATTTAAGCTCAAGAGCATAGAGGGGCAAATTCGGATAAGGGAAAAGAGAAAGTAATCGAATAGCTGTAGTTATCGTTCGGTAACATTCGAGGTAAGTTCTTAAGTGTTTAAGCTTGATTCCTTTTTATATGCCTAAGAGTTAAATTAATATGGCAAAGAGAATCTAAATTTAATGTGCCGAATATGTAATGATTTAAGGCTATAAGCCGATTATGGCTATTATGCTTAAGTTGAATTGGACTTGGAAATTTGATCCACTAAATGAGTGTTACAATGAATAAACTATGCCGTATATGTGTTGGTAGATGTATCACGATTTGTGATTATTAAATATCTAAAGGAAACCATGATGTGTATAAAATTATTATTATTAGTCCTTTGTGGTAGCCGAATATGGCTTGGCACTAAAGTGATTAATTGTGAACTTCAATGAGGTGAACTATTAAAAGTGTGGTGTTATAAGACTATGGGCTAATATGATATGTGGATTCGTTCCGTAAAGTAAATTATTCAGGTACGAACAACCTAATTATGTACATGTGAATTAAATGAAAATGATGATTGATGTGAATCGAACCTATAAGAAATGGTTTCATGTTTAGGTTCAACTATGAGACCTTGTGTTAAATCGACAATCGAATTCATTCAATACATTAAGTTGGCCAAGTATGCGATATGTACTTATGCATGTTAAATTGATTGGAATTGAATCATGAATGTGAATTGAGACGCATAGGTAAAAATGTTGTATATGTGAGTAAGGGTAAAACCATCGTAAATTATCGAAAAGGATGGGCTATGTGCGGAACCATCTTATAATTGCTAATTTGAAAGGTTGTGTGCGAATCAGTGAGCAATATGTATATATTAGATGAATAGTGACCTTTTGGTTCTACTTGAATTAAGTTGTGCGATAAATAATTTATGTATATGACTTTTAGTCGAATGGTTACTATGGGTTAAGTTTGAATGGTGAAATGGATATGTGATATTTATGTATGACTTTTGAACCGAAATGTAAATGATGGTGTTCATATGAAGCTTATATCCGATTGTAGCAAATGACTACTAATGTGATATGTTGAATGAGATGTGTTAATATATGATTAAATATGCATGATATTTGATGTGTATCCGGGTTAAATCTCGCAGGCCTAGTGCTGGTATTATATCTGAGTTTAAAGTCCCGTAGGCTTTGTGCTGGTGTTATGTTCGATTTTTATACCTCGCAGGCCAAGTGTTAGCGAATTTGATAAAGTATATGACTACGAGATCCTACGCTATGATGATAAATTGAACTCGTATTACACATTAAGTGATTCAGGTATGTGATATATATATATTATATGTGAGATTGAACTGACGGGAATTAAGAATGTGTAATGAGTAACATATGAAAAGATGTTGTAAATTCATATGTATATTTGTATATGTGTGTATTCAATTATTATGCAAAGTTACAAGGTAATTTTCGATATGCCATTTAACTATGAATTTTGAAAGTAAGTGTGGGTAAGAAATGATGCACTAGTGAAATTTGAAAGAATTAAAGTTAATCCGGAAGCTTGTAAATATTATGTTTATATGAGTTTGAGTGTAAACGGAGTAAAATGATATGTGTTTGTGCATAATCAGCCAAATAGTATTGTACTCAGAAAGTGTTATGTGATTTCGAACATTTGGTTTGTTTTTAAGTTCAACTGTTTAAATTGCTTAAGACTTACTAAGCTTATGAAAGCTTACTTTGAATGTTATGTTTCTCTGTTTATTTTTGTAGATCGTTGACTCTTACTATTAGCTCGGGGATCGTCAAGATTGCCGTCACGCTATCTACTATTGTAGTAATCATGTGATTTGGACTTAGCTTATGGCATGTATAGGATAAACTATAAGTAGAATGATATTTTGACTATTGTATATAAGCCATGCGAATATGGCATCTTATGGAAGTTTACTTTTATAAGTTTTAAATTCGATCTTTGTTTGTGTCTATTAGTTATATAAATAAATGATCTTTTATTTAAGAAAAGGTTCAAAATTTTATTGTTTTGATCCGATTCCTAAATTCTGTTAACGCCTCGTCCTATTCTGGCGACGGTTACGGGATAGGGGTGTTACATTTTTATTGGTATCAAAGCTACGGTTTAGTCGATTCTAGGACTAACGTAGGACGTGTGAGTCTAGCTATACATGCCATATTGTGATAAAATGATAGTGTGATGATTTCTGACAGTTAAAATGTGTTTTTCGTAATATAATGAATTCTGATCCCGATCAAGTTGTAGCAGATGGTATTGAGAGGATTGAAACATGCTTATGATGTGTCAAAATTGAGAAATGTATGAATAGAAGTATGATATACATTTGAAGTATTGAAATGCAAAGTAATTTTGTTAAATGTGTTATGAAATAAATATGGAAACGTATATTAGGATAATAGTGATGTATATTGTATGCATGAGAAGTTATATTTTGGTTCAGGATTTTATGTAAATGGGCGAAATATATACATATATATGTCATCTATTAGAGATGGAATTGCTGTGTAGTTTATGCTTTGTTAATTTTATATATGATGTTATGTTTTAAATATGTGAATGAGAACTTTGAAGAGAAAATAATGTATTTGGAATGAGCCTACATGTAAAAGATATCTATGATATAATGTCAAGGTGTATATGATATGTATATATTGAAACGAAGTAAGTGAATTACAAATATGATATGCTATATGAAATGTATTAAAATGTGAATAAATATGCATGAAACTTCGTGATGTGTATTCGGGTCTTCGTGCCTATGAGCTTAATGCCTTGATTCGAGCAAGGTTTAAGTGTTCATTACTATATGAATTCAAAGTTAAATGAAAGAATACGTTTAAAGTGTACATATATGATGTTTTATAGACTTGGTTAAGTCATTTCAATGTGTAATAACGAATGAATATGGGCATTATGTGTGCGAATGATTAGAGGCACTGTGTGTGCAAATTCCTTTAACCGAGCACTATGTGTGCGAGATCGGTAATTGAGGCACTGTGTGTGCGAATTCCTTTAACCGAAAACTATGTGTGTGAGATCGGTAATTGAGGCACTGTGTGTACGAGTTCTTCAATCGAGCACTATGTGTGCGAGATCGGTTAGTGGGCACTAAGTGTGTGAAATGAGATTCATGTAAGACCTCGTCTGGGACGAAGGCATTGATTTGAGATGTTGTGTAAGACCATGTCTAGGACATGGCATCGACTCGACATGTGATAACATGTAAGACCATGGTTGGACTATGGCTTAAAGTAAACGACATACTCAGACAAGTACGACGCTCTTTAAATTGACAAATGTTAGGAAGTAGAATTGAAGTTAGATGTTGAATTTTAATTAGATAAGGATATTCGGTATTTGAGTTTGAATTGGGGATTAATAGATATAAATTGATGATTGATTATTGTTTCGGCTGTAATTTTGTTACAAGTGGATACGAAAAAAAAAAGTGGTGGATATGTTGTTAAGGAATGGATTTATGTTATATGTACACTTAAGTGCTTAATTGAAAATGTGTCATGGATTTAGTCTATGAGATTCTCGGTATATGAAGTTATATGTGCTATTGCTGAATGGACACTATTTTGTTAATCTTATTCAAGAAATTATTTTGATTAAGTTTCGACATTTGAAAGTTTGTAAGAATTTTTGATGAATGCCGATAATTTTGGATATACGAGTTATGCGCTAGAATAAATCTCATGCCAGTGTATTATATTAGGCTTTATGCCTATTCAACTGTATACGGGTAACGTTAACTATGATTGAATGTGCTAAATGAACTAAATGTCCAGGTACGTGGAAGTTGACTTTTCTTTTGGAAATGAGTTAAGTTGAATATTGAGATGTGATAAAGTTATAAAGGATATTCATTGGGATGTTTGAGAATATGTATACTTTCGGCCAGGTTACAGCTTATACATGAATGAAAATGTGGGTTATGAATATGTGAGTTGATGTTATGTATTATACATGTTAATATGTGATTTATATGTGTTTGAAATGCAAGTATAAATTCAATTAAGTGATTATTGCTTATGAAATCAAGAAAATGAGATGTATGTGTATACTTGTAGAAATGTTTATGTATTTATTTTAAGATAAGAAAGTGATTTTATAGATCGATGTGAAAGCAGTAATGAATTACAATTATTATTGATGAGCTAATGTTTATATGGACATAATTCAATAAGCGGACGTTATCCTAACCTAGTCGCTACTAAGATTTTCGGGGACGAAAATCCTTAAGGGGGGGAGAGTTGTGACAGTCCTAGTTTGACCCTAGTCAGGAAGTGGTGTCGGGACTACAAAATTGAGTCACAAAAATAATTAAATGTTATATTCTGTGATTATTACATGTGAAAGTGTATGTGTGAAAATTTCATGCTTTGATTTTGTTATTTAAATGTGAAATTAATTAAAAAGGACTTATGTGAAAAATATTGAAATTGTGATAGGTTGAAGTGTAGTGGTCAAATATTGCATGGCTTAAAATATGGGGATTTGCATGTCAAATTCCCCATTTTTAAGTAAGTGGCCGGCCATGTTGATGGTGGAATAGCCATATATGCCTTACATATTAATATTATAATAGTTAATGGGTAAGGTGAATGAATAAAAAAAAAAGAAAAGAAAAAGGGACCATACATCCTTGCCTGTTCTTGCCGAATGTGGGAAAAAGAAAGAGGAAAGATATTTTGAGGATTTCGGCCAAGGAGAAAACTCAGAATCTAAGGTAGAAAAAAAGGGCCCTTTGATATTTGGCCTTGGTGATTCTAATTGAAGGTATGTTTAATTTTATTTCTTGATAATTTATGTGAAATTGAGTTAATTGCTAAGCTCCTTTCATAGCCCATGACTCAATTTTTGTTATTGGTTTGAAGTGATGCATTCGGCTATGGGTTGTAGAGTGTCTTGGTCGGTGTTTTGATATTTTTGTGATAAGGCATGAAGATGGTTGATTTTGAGTGTTTAATAAAAAGGATTGGATGTGAGTGTGTGTGAAATAGCAAATGATGAGTCTCGGTAACTTCATGAAGTGTTCGGATATTGTGTTTATGTGAATATATATATGCTGAATGTAGTCCTAGATAAGTAAATTTTGATGTATTAGATTGGTAACACGGTTATGTCGATTGTGAAAATATGATAAAGGTGCCAAGAAATATTTGTAAAGATGTATAGTGCCGAATGTGTTCATGAATGAATAAGTTATGTAGGTTGTTTAAATGAAAGGAATGGATAAGTTGAGGTATAATTGAGCATGATGTATTGTATTGAGATTATGGGTAAGTGAAAGTATAGATATGTGATGAAATTGATTGGTGATATGCATGTTTAAATAATGTGAATGCAAGGTATGTGTGAAAGAGTGAATTGGTAATAAATCTGCTTGGGACAGCAGCAGTAATGTGATTTTGGAAAATCACCATAAATTGTGGGAGATAATTTAGAAGCTGAATAAATTATGTAATTAAAGCTTAATGAGCCTAGTTTCTTATAAAAGAAACCATGAAAGCAAATGAATTTCTGATAATGAGATATTTGAAGTGGTGTGGGATAGAGTCCATTAACTTCGGGGTCCCCTATTCCTTTTATTTATAAAATCATTATAATTTGTACAAAAATGGTTATAAGATAAAGTTTATATGCTTAGACTCCTTAATGATTCTAGTTTCAAATAAAATCAGCGAGAACATATTTTGAATTTTGTACAATGAGAATTTTGATTCGTAGTGAAGAGTGGTCAGATTAGTCAAATAGTGAAACAGGGGAAACTTTAAGAAAAATATGGTATTGATTGGCAAAACCAAAAATTCTAAAACTTTTATTCATAGAAGATATATGAGTCTATTTTCAGGGAAAATTAACGGAAATTGATTCGGAGTTTCGTAGCTCCAGTTATAAATGATTTAGTGACTATTGCTCAGGAAGACAGCTTGCAGTGAAATTATGATTATGTGGTAAACATTGACAAAAATTTGTTAATGAGTTGCTTATTGATTGCTTATAAGCTTACTATGATCTGTATGTGTGAAAGTCGAATATATATATATTATATATTCTAAAAGTGATGCTTGAATAGTCGAATAATGACTAAGTTTAAAATTGTTGAATTTAAGCTCAAGAGCATAGAGGGGCAAATTCGGATAAGGGAAAAGAGAAAGTAATCGAATAGCCGTTGTAATCGTTCGGTAACATTCAAGGTAAGTTCTTAAGTGTTTAAGCTTGATTCCTTTTTATATGCCTAAGAGTTAAATTAATATGGCAAAGAGAATCTAAATTTAATGTGCCGAATATGTAATGATTTAAGGCTATAAGCCGATTATGGCTATTATGCTTAAGTTGAATTGGATTTGGAAATTTGATGCACTAAATGAGTGTTACAATGAATAAACTATGCCGTATATGTGTTGGTAGAGATATCACGATTTGTGATTATTAAATATCTAAAGGAAACCATGATGTGTATAAAATTATTATTATTAGTCCTTTGTGGTAGCCGAATATGGCTTGGCACTAAAGTGATTAATTGTGAACTTTGATGAGGTGAACTATTAAAAGTGTGGTGTTATAAGACTATGGGCTAATACGATATGTGGATTCGTTCCGTAAAGTAAATTATTCAGGTACGAACAACCTAATTATGTACATGTGAATCGAACCTATAAGAAATAGTTTCATATTTAGGTTCAACTATGAGACCTTGTGTTAAATCGACAATCGAATTCATTCAATACATTAAGTTGGCCAAGTATGCGATATGTACTTGTGCATGTTAAATTGATTGGAATTGAATCATGAATGTGAATTGAGAAGCATAGGTAAAAATGTTGTATATGTGAGTAAGGGTAAAACCATCATAAATTATCGATAAGGATGGGCTATGTGCGGAACCATCTTATAATTGCTAATTTGAAAGGTTGTGTGCGAATCAGTGAGCAATATGTATATATTAGATGAATTGTGACCTTTTGGTTCTACTTGAATTAAGTTGTGCGATAAATAATTTATGTATATGACTTTTAGTCGAATGGTTACTATGGGTTAAGTTTGAATGGTGAAATAGATATGTGATATTTATGTATGACTTTTGAACCGAAATGTAAATGATGGTGTTCATATGAAGCTTATATCTAATTGTAGCAAATGACTACTAATGTGATATGTTGAATGAGATGTGTCAATATATGATTAAATATGCATGATATTTGATGTGTATCTGGGTTAAATCCCGCAAGCCTAGTGCTGGTATTATATCTAACTTTAAAGTCCTGTAGGCTTCGTGCTGGTGTTATGTTCGAGTTTTATACCTCGCAGGCCAAGTGTTAGTGAATTTGATAAAGTATATGACTACGAGATCCTATGCTATGATGATAAATTGAACTCGTATTACACATTAAGTGATTCAGGTATGTGATATATATATATATATATTATATGTGAGATTGATCTGATGGGAATTAAGAATGTGTAATGAGTAACATATGAAAAGATGTTGTTAAATTCATATGTATATTTGTATATGTGTGTATTCAGTTATTATGCAAAGTTACAAGGTAATTTTCGATATGCCATTTAACTATGAATTTTGAAAGTAAGTGTGGGTAAGAAATGATACACTAGTTAAATTTGAAAGAATTAAAGTTAATCTGGAAGCTTGTAAATACTATGTTTATATGAGTTTGAGTATAAACGGAGTAAAATGATATGTGTTTGTGCATAATCAGCCAAATAGTATTGTACTCAGAAAGTGTTATGTGATTTCGAACATTTGGTTTGTTTTTAAGTTCAACTGTTTAAATTGCTTAAGACTTACTAAGCTTATGAAAGCTTACTTTGAATGTTATGTTTCTCTTTTTTATTTTTGTAGGTCGTTGACTCTTACTATTAGCTCGGGGATCGTTAGTACTTCGTCACGCTATCTACTATTGTAGTAATCATGTGATTTGGACTTAGCTTATGGCATGTATAGGATAAACTATAAGTAGAATGATATTTTGACTATTGTATATAAGCCATGCGAATATAGCATCTTATGGAAGTTTACTTTTATAAGTTTTATATTCGATCTTTGTTTGTGTCTATTAGTTATAAAAATAAATTATCTTTTATTTAAGAAAAGGTTCAAAATTTTACTGTTCTGATCCGATTCCTAAATTCTGTTAACGCCTCGTCCTATTCCGGCGACGGTTACGGGATAGGGGTGTTACATTAATCAACCTAGGGTTAGACATTATTAGTCTCGAGAGAGATAATAATATAACTTAGGGATTTCTACGGATCAAGTCAAATGAATAAATCGTCTGATTTAGAGTCAAATAACAAGTGAAGTCTAGGTGGATTTTTCCTTGGGTATTGTCTTAATCAATCGAGTTTTCCCAAAAGTTTTTCCCAATTTTCTATTTGTGCACCCTTAGTTTAGTTCATTAGTTTAGATAAACAAATCCTTTAATTTTTAGGTTAGATAATAAAAAGAAAGTAATTACTAGTACTCTTGGTTCCTTTGAGTTCGACAATCCGGTCTTGCTAAAGCTATACGACTGTTCGATAGGTACACTTGCCTTCATCGTGATAATAGTTAGTTTTAAGAACGATTAATTATAAATTTTTAAAACTTGTCGTGAATATCACGTATCACGTCACCTACATCAAAGGGGGATAAATCAGCAACATTAAAAGTAACACTAACTCTATGCTCACCAGGTAAGTCTAACTTATAGGCATTATCGTTAATCTTTTCCAAGATTTGAAAAGAACCGTCTCCTCTCCACAAAATTTTGGATCATCTTTGATCTAGAAATATCTCCTTATGCATGTGAATCCAAACCCAGTCACTGGGTTCAAACGTCACTCGTTTACATCCCTTATTGACTTTACGAGCATATTGCTCGGTTTTTCTTTCAATATTATCCCTAACTCGCTGATGCAATTTTTTTACAAATCATGCATTTTTCTTTCCATCTACATGCATCAACTGATCAGAGGGTAAGGGCAACAAACCCAACAAAGTTAATGGATTAAAACCATAGACTACCTCAAATGGTGAATACTTAGTAGCCGAGTGTACCGATCAATTTTACGCGAATTCGAAGTGGGGTAAACACTCATCTCAAGTTTTTAGATTCTTTTGAATAATTGCCCGCAAAAGTGTTGACAAAACACGATTAATGACCTCCATTTGGCCGTCGATTTGGGGATGGCTTGTTGTTGAAAATAATAGTTTGGTGCCAAGCTTGCCCCATAAGGTTCTCCAAAAATGGCTAAGGAACTTGGTGTTTCAGTCCAAAAAGATGGTCTTCAGAACACCATGTAATCACATGATCTCTCTAAAAAATAGATTGGCAACATTTAGAGCATCGTCAGTTTTGTTACACATAATGAAATGAGCCATTTTTGAAAACCTATCAACTATAACAAATATAGAGTCTTTGCTGTTCTTTGTTCTAGGAAGACCTAGAACGAAATCCATAGAAATATCCATCCATGGTGCTTCTGGGATCGGTAACGAAGTATAAACTCCATGTGGCTGGACCTTTGATTTCGCCTTTTTGCAAGCAAAACAGCGTTCGCATACTTTAGCCACATCTCGTTTCATTTTTGGCGAATAGAAGTGTTCTTGAAGAACGGCCAAAGTTTTGGCAATACTAAAATGACCCATTAAACCCCCGCTGTGCGCTTCATGAACCAACATGTTTCTAGTTGATCCTTGGGTTATGCACAATTTGTTTTCTCAAAAAAGGAATCCATCTTACTGATAGTACCTATTATACGCACCTTGCACACATAACTTGTAAATTTCTCCAAAATCAGAATCATCAGCATATGAATCCTTCAAATAAGCAAAACCAAGCAATTTAACTTCCAAATGGTTTAAAAGAACATACCTTCACGACAGAGCATCCGTAATGATATTTTCCTTACCTTGCTTACATTTAATCACATATGGGAAGGATTCTAAAAACTCGACCCATTTTGCATGACGTTTGTTGAGCTTGGTTTGCCCTCTCAAGTGTTTTAAAGCCTTATGGTCTGTGTGTATAACGAACTCTTTCGACCAAAGGTAATACTGCCATGTCTCTAATGCACGTATCAACTTATACATTTCCTTGTCATAGGTGGGGTAATTGAGTGTAGCCCCGTTAAGTTTCTCACTGAAATAAGCCACCGGACGCCCATCTTGTGTTAAAATCACACTTATACCTATACCAGAGACATCATATTCCACCTTGAAAATTTTGTTAAAATCTGGTAAACACAAAAGTGGAGCATTAGTTAAACAATCTTTGATTTTAACAAAAGCAAATTCTTGTTCATCAAACCAAATGAAAGGAGAATTCTTTTTGATAATACCGGTTAATGAGGCAGCAAAAGTGCTGAAGTTCGCATAAACCTCCTATAGAAGCATGTAAGACTATGAAAGCTTCTAACTTGGCCGATGTTTGTCGGACGTGGTCATTCTTGTATCGCTTTAATCTTGTCTTGATCCACCTCGAGGCCACTCGTACTTACAACAAAACTTAGAAAAACAACTTTGTCAGTAAAAAAGTTACATTTCTTAAGGTTTACATACAAGACTTTCTTTCGCAAAACCTCCAAAATAGCACGCAGATGTTCAAGATGATCAGATAAGGATTTACTATAAATTAATATATCGTCAAAATAAACTACGCAAAAATGACCAATGAAAGACCTCAAAAGGTGGTTCATCAACCTCATGAAAGTACTTGGGGCATTGGTGAGGCCGAATGGCATCACTAGCCACTTATACAAATCATATTTGGTCTTGAACCCAGTCTTTCACTCGTCCCTCTCCCGCATGCGAATTTGATGATAGCCGCTTTTCAGATCGATCTTAGAGAACAATTTAGCACCGTTAAGCTCATTTAACATATCATCAAGTCTAGGGATGAGATTATGGTATTTGACAGTAATCTTGTTGATGGCTCGGCAATCTACGTACATCTTCCACGATCCATCCTTTTTAGGCACCAACAAAACTGGTATTGCGCATGGACTTAGACTCTCCCTTATATAACTTTTCTCTATTAATTCCACTACTTTTTGTTGCAACTCCTTAGTTTCCACGGGGTTGCTTCGGTAAGCTGGTCGATTTGGAATTATAGCCCTGGGAACAAAGTCTATTTGGTGTTCGATTCCTCAGAGAGGAGGCAACCACTAGGCACTTCTTCCGAAAAATTTCTTCGAATTCCTGAAGTAATGAAACAACAGAAAAAGGCAAAGAGTTATCAAGTTTGTTAGCATCGAATAAACACTCATTGTACATAAGTACAAGCATAGATTGGCGCATCAACAAAGATTTTCTTATTCCTCTTTCCCTCACAAATACACTTATTTTATTACTCTCGTTTTCTTTTTGACTTCTTTTTTCCTCTCGTGCTTTTACCTCTACTCTCTCACTCGTGTCTTTCTTTTTCTCGTGTTTCTTTTCTTTTTCTTTCTTTTTTTCTTGCTATTTTTCTTTCGATTTTTTTACAGACTCTTTTAACTTAATTTGATCTTAATACAATTGTTTCGGGGTAAGTGGGGCTAGGGTTACATTTTTGCCTAGATATTTAAATGTGTAACGGTTGGTGTATCCGTCATGAATTGTCGTTGATCAAACAGTCATGGACACTCCAAAAGAAGGTGTCCTACATGCATTGGAACTACGTCACATACCACTTTATCTTGATATTTTCCAATGGAAAAGGCTACAACAGCTTGCTTTGTCACTTTAAGTTCTCTTCCATCATTCAACCATTGTAGCTTGTATGAATTTAGGTGTTTGGTCGTGGCTAACTGAAGCCTATCAATCAACATGGTACTTGCTAGATTAGTACAACTTCCTCCATCAATAATTATGCTACATACCTTGCCTTGGATGTTGTACCAAGTGTGGAAAATATTTTCCCGTTGTTGTTCAGTTTCAGCACTTTGAATATTGAGGCTCCTTTTCACCACAAGGATCTCGCCTTCAACCGGAAGCTCTAAATCTTCATCATCATCATCGGATGGCTTTTCATGCTCATTTTCATCTTCTTTCTCGAATTCAATTTTGTCGTCAGCCCTTACCACCATAACTCGTCGATTGGGACATTGGCTAGCTATGTACCCCTGACCTTGACACTTGAAACATTTGATGTCTCTCGCGCGATTTGGCACTTACTCGTTTTTATTCTTACTTGACTCACCAATGGGTTGATTGGATTTATTTGCTACAACTGGCTCCTTTGTTCGAACAGGGGATTTATTGACTCATTGCCTCCACTTGTTAGTGGAGAGATTGGTGTAGGATCGATTAACTCCTTTTCGTTTGAGTTGTTTTTCAACTTTTATCGCCATGTAGACCATGTCCATCACTTCAACATAGTGTTGTAATTCAACTGTGTTGGCGATGTCACAGTTTAGACCCGCAAGGAATCTAGCCATTGTCACTTCTCGATCCTCCTCGATATCAGTTCTGATCATTGTTATCTTCATTTCTTTATAATAGTTTTCAATACTTCTATTGCCTTGGGTAAGGTTTTGAAGTCGTCGATAAAGATCCCGATGGTAGTATGAAGGAATAAATCGTTTCCGCATAACCGACTTCATTTCAACCCAAGTAGAGATGGGTCTTTCACCATTTCATCTTCGACTCATTACAAGCTGGTCCCACCATACAATGGCATAATCCAAAAACTCAATTGCCGCGAGCTTCACCTTTTTACTTTCTGAATAATTATGGCATTCGAAAACGAGCTCAATCTTCTTTTCGCACTCCAAATAAGCTTCAGGGTCGTTCTTACCTTAGAATGGTGGAATCGACATCTTAATATTCTTAAGGTTGTCATCGAGACGGTCTCGATCTTTAGGGCTCCAATTTCGTTGGCAGCCTCGTTGACGTACACTTTGGGCAGATGAATGATCACTTTCTTGATCGCTCATTTCATAGGGATCTTGGATTGGACATCCATGCCCTCGCCTTGCAATTTCCGGACTTGCCTCATGTTGTTCTCGTGTTTTGACTCAAAATAATAGATCTTCGATTGGTTCGAGTTTATGATCGAATAACCGCTCCATTCGCATGAGTGCTTGAAGGGTGAGATCTGGCACGCCTCCTCTAACGTTTCTTACAGGTCGGATCCCAACTCCCTCGTTTGGATTTCTTTCTGGACTTTGGGATATTTAAGGTACTCACAACAAAACCTCACAAATTCTCTTACAAATAAATCACACTCACTGGCTTTTTCTTCACTCGGATGAACTCACAACCCTCGTGCCTTTTTCTGCTCACTCCGCCTCTCTAAGTTCTTAAAGGGACTAGTTAGACTTAGAAGCAGCCGTTGTGGGTCGGTTGGCAAAATTGATGTACAGTTTTGGTAAGAATGTTGTAGGACAAAGAAGGTAGGCTTGAAACAAAGAATTAGAAAAGGTTGGGTGTGGCCGAAGGGTAGGATGTTGAATGGATGTTTCCGGGCAGTAAGCAAAATCTTTCAAATAAAAAAAATTCGGCAATGAAGAACTATTACACTTTTTTTAATTTTGAAATAATTTTTTTTTCACTTACAATATGCTAGTTACAATAACTACTTTTAAATTCACAAAATTTTTTAATCGAATCTACAATACCGTTGTGCCGAGAACGTCGATTTTTACTCCAATTCCACTGGCTTTGATACCAAATGATATGAACTCGATTGTAGATGTCTCGAGTCGTATTTGTTGCCCAATCGTGAATTTGAGTAAGAGTTAAATCGTTTTCAAAATGAATTAGGTTTAATCAAAATAGACTGATGAGAAGAAAGAAATAGGCTTAAAACAAGGTTGCAAAATGGTTAAGCAAAGATAGGTAATTCGATTAAGGCTTGAGAATGAACCAACAATAATGTGATTGTTGACTCGAAACTCAAAATAGGTCTTAGGTGAATTCGGTTTAGGGAAAACAACACAAAACCTTGACCCGTTATCAAATGTGATAGGAACCAAAGGTATATGAACGCCACACCAAAGATGATAAGTTTGGTTTAACAAAGAACAGATTGACGCCACAAGAATACTTGATAAGTCAATTCAGTCCCGAAAGAACAATGAGAATTGGAAATCTCACAAGTTTTAAATTTAACATAAATTCAACAAAAGGTTCTCTAAACAAGCTGATTACAAAATATTTATAGTGCTACAAGGGACCTAGCGAAAAGTCACTTGAATTCAGCTTTAATGAGCGGTTATGGGCTGAAATAAAACTTAATCACTGAGCACAAACTCTTGAAATCTCTAGGACTAATTACCAACAACTATCAACATGATTTAACTGAACTTGAAAACTTGGGCAATCGAATAGACACCAGCAATATGGATAACATTTTGGGCACTCAAACAGACCATGGTATGATCATTAAGAGGCAATCGATTATGGAATGTGTAATCACTCCATTGTCCTTTGCTATTCTTAAACAGCTCCTTGGAGAAGAGGAATAGGCTGTCGAATTTAAATGGTGAAAAATGCTCATCTTTAAATGTTGTAACAGCCCCTTGTATATAACCGATTCCAACTAAATAATCGCATTTAACACTTTGTAACCACCCCTTGTTTGTAATCGATTCCAGCTGAATAGTCACCTACAAGCATTCATTTAACAAACACATTAAAACACATTAAACACATTAATCACACATTAAACACATGTAACAATAAATTATTCCAGCAACTAAATTAACTAAGATAAGTATTTATTCTAGCACCTCAATTAACTAAGATAAGCATTTATTCTAGCAACTCAATTACTAACTAAGATGAGTTCAATTAAAAGTAAAATTCAGCTTGTAATAAATTGCAAGGGACGCCTATTGAGCTGATCCAAACATGTTCGATGGATTCGGCTGCTTGCTCTCCCCAAGCTCGATTAACATAGCTTGCTAACACATCTTGAAACCTTTTAGTTTGAAACCGAGTTATAGGACCTTGTGGCAGCATTCGGTGGTAACTTCCCGACCTATGGTCACATCATTGAGTAAACTTGAATTTGATTTTTTCCATAAATTGGTCAAGCTCGAACTCATTTGATTGGCTTGAGCTTTGGTTAATGTATGAACGCTTTGCTAAGTAAGCATGCATATTACTCTTATGATGTGAGCTAGGAATTGAATGAAAATTTTACATATTTTGAAGGTGTTAATTAGGTCTTAACATGTTTCAAGAGTTGCATTAATGGTATGTAGATATGAGTTAAGTTAGTGTTTGTTTTGAGGTAGAATTTGCATGTTTTCAAGTGATTTTTGAGTATGCTTTTGCTTAACTTGTTATGAGGAGTTTTGGGATGGTTTAAGGTGCTTCCAACTTGAATTTTTGGTCCACCGCTTCAAGGTTCCAGTACCTTACTTTTAGGTATATATATATATATATATATATATATATATATATATAAAGGCAATGACTCAATTTTGGCTCCAAGAGTTCAAGAGTCCAAGGTTTCAATACCTAGCTTGGGTGTATCGAAACATCCAAGTTAGTGAGGAAAAATGAACAATACCATGGAGAGGTATTAGCACTTCTTCCAGAGGTATGTATCGATACCTCCGCTCCAGGTTGGGCTAATTACACTATTTTGTCTAATTTTGACTTCTCGAAGCTCACTTTGGATCCCAAGCACCTTCAATTCCCTCCAAACCACTTCTAAATCATTTTAAAATGTTTTTAAAGCCCCTAAATTGTTCTAAATTTAATTCAATGATTTCCTTAAATTATTTTAAAGATTTACTACTTGGAGAATTATAAGTCATATATGTGCTTATTCAAATGGCAACATTTCTATCCGCACCAATTAGCAAAACATGGAAGGGATGTTACATAAACAATCGTTGAAAATAGACCACAACAGTTTAGAGGTCAACTTCTTATTCTTGCCAAAGAGCACTTTCCCTGCTAGGGATTTATTAACTTCCCCATTAATATGTAATTCTAAAATGTCTAATGCTACAATAATATCCTCATGTAGCTCTTCACGAACCTTAGTTACTCCCCTTACCACCATTATTCTTCAAAACAAATCCTCTACTCTCTTTAAACCTAGATATGGCTAAAATCTTAAGACTTTCTTATAAAAACACAATAAATATTCTAAAAAAAAAATAAACAATAAAGCATGCGAAATCAATGAATCAAGCATGAGAAATCAATGAATCAAGTCCTCTTAAAAGTTAAAAAAAGAAAAGCAAGCATTTGAGCCAGGGGCGAAGCTTGAAAAATTTTTTAGGGGGGCCGAATGAAATTTTAATTTTTTATAGTTTATATCTTTATAATTTGTAAAGGATTAAATCGAATTTTTATAATTTTAGAGAGGGCAAAGTGCAATTTTACCTTTATTAATTTAAAATTTTAAAAAATTTAAGGGCATAAAAATAATTTTATATTTTAGGGGGCGAGGTCATGCCGGCTCCCCCGCCATCCGATTTGAGCTTTAGAAAAGTTATATTCTTAGAGAAACTTTAAAGAAAATTTTAGTTAAGAGTTCATATTACAAGTCTTGATTAGTAAAAAAAAATGAAATTTGCAAGTAAATTATTGTTTAAAAAAATCAATAAAAATATTTATGCTAAAATAAAAATGATAAAAAAAAATTATAGAAACATATCGTACTAACATAAGATTGCAAGATTTGATGATGAAGTCAGATAGCTTACGGCAACTATAGATACATCGAGTGTCAAAAACTATTTGGCTTGGAACAATTAATGGCTCCCCATCTAACCATAATTTACTTCTTTACCATTTTCATTAAAAATTAATTTTGATCTTTTAAAAAGTTAATTTCAATCTCATATCTATAGGGAACACTCTATAAAGTTAATTTCAATCTCATATCTATTGGGGAACACTCTATATTCATTGACTAGAGAATACTCTTATTAAAGGTAAATGTTCGGCCGAATAGTGCTATTTTATCATTCTAACTCGATTTGAAATTTTTTCGAATCGAATCGAGTAAAATGAAATTCATTTGAACCGAATAGAGTAAATTGTTCGAGTTAAATTAAAAAAATTAAACATATCAAATTAAAATCCTATTACAATATAACTAATTCCATGTTGGAGCACATAAATTTGAAACCATATATATTTGAAAAAATTTCAAAACAAAATAATAATAATAAAACAGACTTTAGTATGATAAATTTAAATCATTAATTAACTTATTTAGGTCCCAAAAGTATTGTTTTAGAAAAAATTTTAAAATTTTAACTTTATTTATATATTCCTTAGAATTATTTTAAAATTATTAAAAAATTTGAAAAATATAAATATTTTGAATTTTAAAATTATTTTATATTTCTTTTTATAATTTTTGTTGAGAAAAGACCAATTTGCTTATTTTCAAGATTAACAAGGACCAAAGGGGTATTTACACTAATCTATTATTCAAGTTATTTGAATTGTAAAATTAAACACGATTCGAACTCGAAACTTGAATTACTTATTTGAGTTGACTCAAATAACTTAATTCAATTAACTTAAAATTTAAATTTTTATTTTATTTTTTCGAATCGAATCAAGTTTTGCTCACCCATAACTCTCATAGCTCACTTCTTCACTATTTTATTAAAAAATAATTTTGATCCTTTAAAAAGTTAATTTCAATACTATATTTGCTAGAGAACACTTACATGCTCATACTTACCTTATAAACAAGTGTCAATTTCTTCACTATTTTCATTAAAAAAGTTAATTTTAATCTCACATTGATTAAAAAATACTCTCATATATCACATTTAATTTATAAGTGACAATTTCATCACTATTTCCATTAAAATTTAAATTTAATCTCACATTGACTAGAGAATACTCCTATAACTCACTTTTTATTATTTTCATTAAAAATAATTTAAATCCTTAAAACGTCAATTTTGAATCCTACACTAATTAAAGAATACTATCATGTTTACACTTACCTTATAAATAAGTGTCGATTCTTCATTTTTACTCTATAATTAAGTGTCAATCTTTTCACTAGTTTTATTAAAATTTAAATTTAAATTCTAATAAATATTATTATATGCACATAAATTGTAGTATGTGTAAATATTTTATACAAAAATATGAATTAATTAAAATTTTATACATGTACAAAATTATAGTATATGTAAATATTATATATAAAATTATAAATTAATTAAACATATATTTTAATTTAAATACAATAAATACACACATCTATATTTAAGGTCTAATTTATACTATTATTAATTAAAGGTGTATTGATTGTTTTATAATATATAAATGATGTAAATTTACTTATTTAACATTATTAAATTCAAATCTTGAGAGACTTACATAACTTTTAAAATTATAATTAATTCATACGCTAGATAAATTCGCACAAATAAAAAAATTAATATATTAAAAATGAGGTGTCACTTATGATTTAATTAGTAAAAGTATTTTAACGAAAGTACTGCCGGGAGTAATTAGTGTCACAGAATCTTTCTTTAAACATAAATTTTTTATTAAAAGAGAGATATATAAATAGGAAAAAATTATAGCTCAATTACAATTTTGCATTTACGCCTTATAAAAAATAAATCTTAACATATAAATTTTGATTGAATATATAATTTGATATATAAACTTTGATTTGGTATAATCATATACATTAAATTTTGATTTTAATTTAAATGTATATATAAAATTTTAATTTTGATTTATCTATACACATAGAAAAATACAGACGCATTCAATTTATTTATATAATAGATAAATAAAGTTATCTATGCATGTAATATGTAAATGTAAAATGATTTTATAATGATAATTGTGTCAATGACTTGTGAAACAGGAGCGAAACTAAGGGGTTGGCAGGAGTTCCGACCCCCTAAAATGAATTTTTTTTATTTAGGTCCCTTGAAATTTTTAAAATTTTAAATTAGTAAAAGTAAAATTGTACTTTGGCCCCCTAAAAATAATAAAAATTTAATTTAATCCTTTAAAATTATAAAGATATAGACTATTAAAATAGTAAAATTACATTTTACTATCGTAAAAATTATAATTTAATTTTGTCCCTCCTAAAAAATTTCTAGCTTCACTGTTGTGAAAATTAAATTAAATGAAAATCTTATGTATAAAATTACATAATTATAATTTATGTGTAACTTTACATATTTTATCAAAGTTCATGCATAATTTTAATATTTATCCTTATAAAAATCAGCTTTTTGTATACCATTTGAGCAACCCTAAATCATGTTTTAACAAATTTGTTGCCTCAAAAGTTCTACAAGCATAATCATTATAAATTAGAAATTCTATCACACACATATATATGTGAAAACCAAGCATTCAAAATACAAATGTGTATTTAAAATAACATATAATAAATAATAAAATATATGGTTTAAAACTAATTATTAATAACACATGAATATACGATATTAAAATAGAAAAGAATTAGAATAAATCGTAAGTAAAATAAAATTTAAACACATAAATATATCAAATTAATAATACTAAATGGACACGTCTATCCTAAGTTGGTGTCGATTTAATTTGTGATACCAACCTAATCAACAATAGAGGTGTTCATGGCTCGGTTAAAACCAAATTAACTGACCAAACTGATCTAATTCGATTAATCGGTCGGTGACCAAATTTAGTTTGGTCGAAGGTTGGTTAATGATTTTTTAAAATTTTGATTATCGATTAATTCGGTTCAACATCGGGTAATTAACCGAATTAAATAATATATATAATATATTTTTATATTAGCAATGTATTTCTTGAACTATTATTTTTATATTAATCGAATAAATATTATATATTATATATTATATATTTTTAACTATTAAAAAGAATGAATATTAGCAATATATGTTTTATACTTATTTTAACCAAAAGATAAAAACATATAAATTTTGGTTAATTTGGTTAACTAATGAATTAACGAAATATTTCGATTCGTTAATGCATTTGAAAAAAAAGTTCGGTTAATGGTTAAAGGTTTTTACATTTTGAGTAATTCAGTTAATAATAATTTACTTTGGTTAATAACCGAACAGATCGTTTGAACATGCATAATCAATAATATGCATAATTTTTATGGTTTTTAAATAAAAAGTGAAATACTCTCGAATAATATTATTTATTTTAAATATGGAATAATTTTTTATAATTTCTCTAACTAAGTTATATTCTATTGACTTGTGACATTAATTCAATTAGAAGCTTAAATAATAATATTGAAGTATAGATATGCAATTAATTAATGTAATAAAGTGTACTTAATAAAATAAAAATGTAAAAAGAAATTTAAAATAAGACTTTAGTTGAGTAAAATTGAGATTTCACCAATTCAATTGATGTGTGTTTAAATATTACAAAATGTATATTTTTATTTTTAAATAAAAATTAAAATACCTTTAAATAATATAATTTATTTTAAATATGAAATAATATTTTTATAATTTTTAATTGAGTTAGTGTTTAATTAACTTGTGACATCAATAATAATATAGATTATAAATACAGAAATAATAAAATTAAAATACTGAATAAAAATGAAATACAGGGATTATTTTTAAAAATTAACGTAATTGAAATTATCAATGTTTAATGATTTTTGATCCGTTTAATCCAAGAAGACGCAGCTGGAAAAAACCGACACACGCAAAGACCAAGCTCAAACCGATATGTGAAACCCACGTGTCTCTAAGCAAACCTGACAAACGGTCACTCTTTTTAAATTCTTGTCGTGCAAAAACAACCAACCAGAAATTCAAAGCAAACAAGTGAGCCTGTCCTATTCAACGCGTGGCCGACCCGGTCCAATGACCCATTTATCAGTTCGATTGCGTTTTACTTCTGCAAAAAAAAAAAAAAAATTCAGATAAAAAATTTCATTTATTTAATAAAATAAGTTTAATTCGTTCTTAAACAAATTAAATTGAAAATTCTGTAATAAAAATCTAATAACAATTTTATGAGTATATAATATGGTTTACATCGTCTACGTATTGACTTTGACTTAGCCATGAAGGAAAATCCCCAAGGGTGAAATAGTAAACCCAGAGAAAATGAGAGTAAAGTTATTTATTTTTTTTATCTAATTTTCCTTTCAGTCCCTGCACGTTTTACACGTTTAAAATTTAATTCCTTTACTTTTAATCTTAAGAATTTAGTCTTTCTTCTATTTGATTTAATAATTGATGTTTAATTTATAATTTCGTCAAAGCATTTTTGTTAATGCAGATTATGTAACATTTTTTTTGGGACATGAAGAAGGATAAAATCATATCTAGACTAAATGAAGCTAACTCATTCTAGAACAATCATCATGTAATTTTTGAAAAATTTTATTCGGGAATTGCATATAGCTATACCTATTTAAAAGTCTTGAAAATACCATTATTACCAGTCCATGGATGATTTTATTGCTCTCTCTGAATACATGTAGTAATTTTAAAATAAAAGAAATGTGCTCACATGACCCACATTACATGTGCTCAAGACCAAATAAGCCAAAAAAAAAGAAGAAGAAAATGTTGAATATGGGGTTGTAGGATTTTCAATTATGAATCTAGAGTTTAAGGTTTTTATATAATGTTTTATAAAAGCAAAATAAAACTCCATACCTTTTTTCTCATATGAATTTTATGTAATTTCAAATTGATTATGTGAGCAATATTTTATTTTAAAATTGTTATATAATCTGTAGTGGTTTTAGAAGTAATTTCGACATGAAAAACATTTTTTGAAGCAAAAGAATTCTAAACAAACAAATTTTGAAGGAAATTTTTGGTTTTTTAAAAGCATTTTTCTGAATGGAGTAGTTCAAATTTTTTAGCTTCTTCTCTTTCAAAAATATTTTTGGCAACTTAATTACCATTTCACCCCTCCAACATATGGCACTTCCTATTCTCTAGCTAATTGCTTAAAAATATTTAAAATTTATTTTCATATATTAAAATATAACAAATTATAATAAATTATTTTCTATATTCTTATTAAAATATCATAATATTAATTAATTTAAATATTATTTAAATGCTTATTTTTAATTTTAATACCATGTCTTAAATGAACATTTTATTTATCAAAAGTACTTTTTGAAAGCAATACTAAACATTTAAATCTTAAACCAAACTTTTCACAAGTATTTCTCAAAATCACTTTCCCAAAACATTCTTTAAAAATACTTCTCAACAGCAATACTAAACTAATCATTTAGCATTACTTTTCAAAAATGATTTTGGGCCAAAAAATATTTTTGAGTAAAAGTTAAAATTATTTGCTTCTACTTTTGACTAAAAAATACTTTTGCAAAACATTTTTGTCTCAAAAATACTTTTGAAAAGTTCAAAAGCATATTGTTTAGCAATATTTTATCTTAAAAATGTTTCTTAAAAGCAATGTTAAACTGATACTAATTTAGGGTCAACTTAACATTGTTTCTAATAAGTACTTTTGGGGGAAAAAATATTTTTGAGATAAAAAATTACTAAACAAGTTACTTTTTGAGCTTTACAAAAGTGCTTTTAAGACAAAAAAAAATGCCTTGGGAAAGTGATTTTTTGCTTAAAATTAGAAGCAAAAAATTTTAACTTTTATTCAAAAATATTTTTTGATCCAAAGCCATTTTTGAGAAATAATACTAAACTAAACCTAATGAAAGTGTTTTGATGGTGTTATCAATTGGAGTAAAATTATCGAATAAAAAAAAATAAAGAGGCTAAATTTTTAGAATTAAAACTATACTAAAAATTTCACACATGCATAGAGTACAGGGACTTAGAGCAGAATTAAACCATTTGTTTTTGCTCTTTCTTTAGGTTTAGTATTTAAAATTGCCACCGATTAACAGAGAGGCACCAGCTCTTTATTCCTTATAAATTTATTTTTAAGATTCAATTTATTTTCTCCTTCTACCTTATTTTTCCCATCAGTTTCTTTTTAATGTTTTGCATTTATCGATTTTCATTAGTTGATAACAAGAGTCTCTCACTGTCTAAATTTTGGGGCTTTTTCTGTGTGTGTTTTTTCCCTTGTGAAAAGGGAGATTATAGTTAATAGGTAGCCGTTGTAAGTGGAACAAGGTTGCTAAAGATCGAACGAGATTTTCTGGAAGTTGATCTTTCTGGGTTCTTCAGCATTGACTTACAATCATATTTTTAAAAAAAAAATATTACTAAAAGGAGTTATAAATTTCTAGAAAAAATGTGGTGGATGATGAATGAAGGAGGAGGGCATTGTCCTAAAAAATCTGATGATATCTATGGAGATGTTTGTGGTCAGGTACTTCAATATTTTGATCTCTTTTCCTTTACCTTTTGATTTTTCTGTTAATCTTTTCGTAGGAATTTCAGGGAAATTGATGCCTTTGAGATTATTATTATTATTATTAATCAATTTAGCTGCTAATTGTTAGCTGTTAATTTCAACTTTTTTGGGGGTTTGGATTATGTTTTTTGAATCTTTCCTTTTAATTTAGGGTTTGAGAGTTTGATGGTTGATTTATCATCGATCTGAAATTGTGTTTAAGTAACCGAAAATCTTTAAAAAGCTAAAGAATAAGTAATTTGTGAACCTAATTTACATCAAAAAATTGGTTTGCTTTTAACCTATTTTATCCGGATTCGAGGTGAGTGCTGTCAATAGCTGTATATGTATTCGGCATGAATGTCAATACGAGTATTTTAGAAAAGATGAAGAATCTAGGTTTGTAACTTTTAATCATGGAGGAACGTCTGGAAAGCTATTACTTTTCATAGAATCTTATAGGGCATTACTTCGAATATGAGTTGCATGTATTCCATTGCTTTTCTGAACTTCCCCTTGCAAATCATGATGTTTATCGGCAGGGGCGAAGTCAAGAATTTTATGTTGGGGATCGGGATAATAGAGAATCAAATTATAAAACGTATCCCCCTTTGCTTTTTATACTCAAATAAATTTGATTAGTATTAATATCATATCTTCTCGATGTTATAGGATTTGAGCCGGTTGAGCATGTCGAGAATCCGCTGCATACTGCGTGGCATTGATTTGAGAACTTGTATTTTGCTGTTTGTGCTGGTTCCGACATGCATATTTGGTATATATACTCATGGGCAGAAGATTTCATACTTCCTTCGACCACTCTGGGAATCACCACCGAAGTCTTTCCATGATATCCCACATTATTATCATGAGAATGTATCGATGGAAAAGCTCTGTAAACTTCATGGTTGGGGAATTCGTGAATTTCCGAGACGGGTTTATGATGCAGTTTTGTTTAGCAATGAGGTGGATATCCTAACAATACGGTGGCAAGAGTTGTACCCTTACATTACACAGTTTGTTCTTCTCGAGTCTAATTCAACATTTTCGGGAATTCCAAAGCCTATGGTTTTTGCTAGCCATCGAGATCAATTCAAATTTGTTGAGCCCCGGTTAACTTATGGCACAATTGGAGGAAGGTTTAAGAAAGGAGAAAACCCTTTTATTGAGGAGGCTATGCAACGAGTAGCATTAGACCAGCTTCTCAAAATAGCTGGAATTACTGATGACGACTTATTGATAATGTCAGATGTTGACGAAATACCGAGCGCACATACTATCAACCTCTTGAGATGGTGTGATGACATACCTCAAGTTCTTCATCTTCGGCTGAAGAATTATCTTTACTCGTTCGAATTTCTCGTGGATAATAATAGTTGGAGGGCATCAATCCATAGGTATCAGACAGGTAAAACAAGGTATGCGCATTATCGGCAGGCGGATGAAATTTTGGCCGATGCAGGTTGGCATTGCAGTTTTTGCTTCCGCCACATCAACGAGTTCCTATTTAAGATGAAAGCTTACAGCCATAATGATCGAGTGAGGTTCTCTCATTATTTAAATCCGAAACGAGTTCAGAGAGTAATCTGCAAGGGTGCGGATTTATTCGACATGATTCCTGAGGAGTACACATTCAAGGAAATAATCCGTAAAATGGGACCTATACCGCATTCCTACTCGGCTGTTCATCTTCCTTCGTATCTTTTAGAGAATGCGGACAAATATAAATTTCTACTACCCGGAAATTGTTTGAGAGAAAGTGGGTAATTCTTGTAACAAGCTTCAGATGTTTGCATTTGTAAAGGCTAGTTCGAGGTGCTACCGAACAATCTACGGGGAAAATGCTTGAAATCCCAGGTTTGTATAGAAGTTATTGTTGACCCGAGTTTTAGTTGGAGGGTATTTGGTTCACTGATCCATTCATAGTTCCTGAATCTGCGGTTGGGGAAATTTTGTTTTGTTGATATAATTTATTCATACGTGTTTCCTTAATCCCAATTCATTACCGTTGAGAGAATCCGTCTGATGGGTCAAACTCTATTTGGGCCGTTACAGGCTGTTCATGGGCCGCAGCTGTTTTTAAAAAATTGAATAGATTAATCATAGAATATAAAGCTTAAGGGATGCTAACGAATAAAGACTAGAAAAGCTATTAAAATTTGGCAAAAAAATCAAACAAATCACTTTCAATTAAAATCTTTAACCAATGTTTTTCATCTTTTATCATTATTTTGTTAACGTGGTCATAGTGAGACAAATAGTTGTCCTGTCAACAACGACCGTTTTATCCATTCAAGATGTAAATATAAGAAAATTAAAAATTGATAGAATACTATTAAAATTTATAAAAACAAAAGTGAAATAAAAATTAAAACGTCCAACACCAAGAAGCATGAGAATCTTTTATCCCACAAATCCAATTCATACATTTCCTAGTAGTAGCAAACTTATGAAAATAACCAATATTAGAATCCCACCTGTTCGAATGAGCCCGTTGCTCCCAATAAATTTCCTCACGATCAAGAAGAATCCTCGTAGGTAGTTTTGCACCTAATATCTCAAAAAGAGCTTCATTTGTTGCTTCTTGTTCAAGGGCATCGAGACTAGCTTATAAATGATGTTTAGGAGCTTGATTATGTGCATTTTGAGATTCCTTCCAATTAAGAAGGCCCTCACCAAGCTCATACAAGTACGAGATGACGAGCCCTGCCAAAGACGAACAACCTTCTATTTAGAAGATTGATCCAAAACCCAAGTTGCATCAAAATGAAAAAGAGTGGAACCTGAATTTCCATTGATACTTCCCACCAAACCAATGTTTAAAAAGTAAATGGTAGTGATAAGATTCTAAAAATGACAAATGTGTCAAACAAAATCTCAAAAATAAAGACCACCAGGTTTCATTTGCATCACCTTTGTCAAGCCTTTCCCTAATCAAAGTGTTCGAGAAGCAACCATGTTCCTAAGTAAACCAATGTCACTAAGACTACAAGCATTGAGTATATGAAAAAATGCCTCTATACACCGAGAGCCTACCCCTTCATTTCAAAAGACCACATTAATTCGTTGAAATCCCCTAGAACAAGGCAAGGTAAGTTACATATATGAGCAAGATAAGACAATGACTAAATTATCACAAGACTTAATCACTTCAACATCAATATGATTTTTACTATAGCTCAAACGAGTAACATCGATACTTGGTATCCAACCCAAAGAGTCAACTCCAATCAAACCATCAATACCAACATCAATACCATGAAGATAACCCATTTTATGCCCAATCCTTTCCATCCTTTTAACATGTAGCTTAGTCATAGTTAGAAATATTGCATGGGGAACTTTGGTACTTAATAAAGATCGAAGATATCAAATTGCACGTAGGTTGCCAAGCCCCCGTAGTTCCAACTAAAACACTTGATGGATCTTTGCATCACTAATCATTAGTGTTCATTGATAGAGTTTTTAAGAAATCAGTGGATTTAACAAAACAAAGTGTTTTAGTTGTAGGACTCTCGACATCTACAACTAAGTCAACATCATCTACAAGATGCGTTCTATGCTTCATCTACAAGATGCGTTTTATGCTTACATAATTAGGAAGAGTCTAATCATTAAAAACTACCACAAACCTTACATGATGCTTCTAGAATGAATTAGACTTAACTATATGAGGTTGCATTGAATCAGAGTGAACACAAGTTGATTTAGTAACCTCTAAACCATAAGAAAGTGAAAAAAACAAAAATTTCCAAAGGAATCTTCATATTTCTTAGGATAATAGACAAAAACATGATACATAAGGATTCAAAGAATTATTATCAACTAAAGAGGAAGCCAAAACCTTACTTTAAAAAGTATTAGAAAAAGAAGTTGTGATAGCCCCAATCAGTGATAACCTTTCAAAGAAAGCACCAAAGTTTTTGAATCCCCTCAAAACCTAAAGACATACTAAAAGGTGCAAAAGTAATGGAAGGTATTCTATTCTAAAAGAAAGCTGGGCCTGGTCCAAGTAATGAGTGGGAAATGATTTGACTAAGATTAGAAACCTTGTCGCAATAATCTTTCATTGCATTCCAAATAGATCTTTTGATTGGTGAAGCTTTAAGCGAACTACCATAGGGTAAGCCTGTTGAAGGCGAAGAATCAACATTTTGGAGAAAGCAATCCCCATTAGAATGCCCAAGCACACTACAAAAATAGATAAAGTCATTCATAATTTAATTTCCCTTGAAGAGAATGCATACTTACTTTGAGTGAAACACATCAAAGTAGAGGTTGCGTGACGTCAATCTCAACACGCAACTGGAGAAACTTACTCCAACCAATATTGCACAAAATATCATCAAACTGAAGAAACCTCCCTATATAATTGCCTATACATTCTGATGTAGATCGACATTGCTTAGTAAGAAGAAGAAAGATTAGAGAAAAGAGAAGTAGAGAAAAAAGAAATCAAGAGAGGAGAAATTCTCGTGTATTTTTTACATGCCTTTTCTGGTTCTGTATAACCAATATAAAAAGAAGAAAAACAATTGGAAAAGATGGTTCAAAAGTTTGTTACTAACAATATAGCCATTGCTGACCAAAACACATTGTTTAAGTAAACTAATACTTATACCAGTACGCCCTGTTTAAGCTAACTGCTGCTCTTAAACTTATGTTGTTGCTAGACATCATTTTTATTAAAATAAAACACACCATTTTCATCATTTCTGATTTTGGCCCATAGCAAATATCCTTCCTTCAAAATGGTCATTGTCCTCAAGGCTGATTCTCAGCTACTCGAAAGACTCCCAGGTAGCATCTTCAGGGAATGAACCTGCCCACTCTACCAGCACCTTAGTCACAACGTTGTTCCCATGTTTAACCATTCATTAGTCTAGGATGCAAGCAGGCTCCTTGGACCAGGTACCGTGTGCATCAACTACATGTAAGGCCTTTTGAGTTGGAGTTGTTCCTATATGCTTCTTGAGTTGAGAAACATGGAACGTGGTGTGACAGCCCTAAAGTGACCCTAGTCGGAAAGCGGTTTCGGGACCGCTAAACCGAGTCACCAAATTATTTGAATATGATAATTATTGTCTAAAATATGTGAATATGAATGTGTGAAAGTTTTAAGCTTCGATTTAGTTAATTGCTTGTGAATTTAGTTAATAGGACTTATGTGTGACACTTGTGAAATGTGATAGGTTAATCTATAAGGACCTATTAAAGCATGTAGTGAAAACAATGGTTTTGCATGTCAAATACTCATTTTTTTATACATAGTGGCCGACCATGATGGTGCTTATATTAGAATATGTAGTGAATCTTCATGAAATGGTCATTATTTTATGTAAAAGAAAGGAAATAAATAAAAGAAATACTAAGGATAATAAGAGAAAGAAAAGAATGAAAGTGTGATGAAAACAAGAGAAGAAATCGGTTCTTCTTGGCCGAAATGAAAAGAGGAAGAAGGGAGTGAAACATTCGGTCATCTAAGGTCAATATTAAGGTAAGAAGTTTTGGTTAATTTTTGAAATATTAGTTAAATCCTAGTAAATTTCTAAGTTCCTTATTGGACCTATGTTAAATTTTTGATATTTGGTGAATGAATATGGGTTTCGGTCATGGTAGATAACAAGGAATGTGGTTGTTGTTCTTGTTAATTTGGATGAATTTTTGGTGGATAGGTGTTTGAATCAAACAAATGATCATGTGTGTACACTAGGTGCTAGTTGAGAAGAATCAGTCACTATATTGGAGGCCATTGCCGAATATGAACTTAGTTATTGTGAGTGATGAATGTGTTTTGAGTTGATGGAATAAAAGAATGCTTAAAGATGTGTTACAATAAATTATATGTTAAGCTAAGGTTGTTAAATTATCAATCTTTCTTCCTAGCCGAATATGTGTTTATAAAGTTGAGTTGTTAAATAGATTTTGAAGTTAGCCCATGCATTTATTTTTGAATTTAAGAAGAATGATACATTCGACTATGCTTTGATGTGCTTTGATTGTTGTTCATTGAGTAAACAATTGAGGAATGGTTAGAAGAATTTGAATGCTAAACTAGTTGATTTGTTTATAATGTCCGATTATGACCATTTATAGAGATGTGAATGAATTGTTGTTATGTGAATAAATATTTGTTTGATGATATATATATGTATTCGGCAATGGGATAAAATGTGTATTAAGGCAAGTTTCATGGTGATTATGCTTGTGATGTTGGGTTAATATTCGGCAATATGATTAAATTCATGTATAAGGAAGAATGATAAATTAAGTGGCTCTTTGCTTGTGAATGTGAATTAGATATAAATTAAATAAGCATGAGATCGAGTCATGGCATGAATTATTAAATATGATACATATTGAAATCTATTGTTTTAGATATAGATTAAATGATATGTGATTGCCAAATGTGATTGTTAAGTGAATAATATTAGTTAAGTACTTAAGCAAATCTATTGTTTTACTTAAGCTTAAGAGCAAAGAGGATCAAAGTCGGATAGGGAAAGAGAAAGTAAGCGAATAGCCGTGGATATCTAGTCGTCGACCACTCCGAGGTAAGTTTTAAGTGATTAAACGTTGAGTAAATTCAATCATAATAGGACATAATGAGTTGATTTAATAAGATATGATGTGGCCATGATATGTTTTAAACTCAAATGGTGAGTTCATAAGTGTTTGGACTTGGAAATTTAAGAGCAAATTGTAATATTTTGCTTAGGACAGCAGCAGTAACATGATTTTAGAAAATCGCGATAAATTGATGGTGTGGAATTATAGGCTGAATAAAATATGTAATTAAAGCTTAATTAGTCTAGTCTCTTATCAAAGAGACCGTGTGAGCAAAGAAATTTCCTATAAAGATACATTTAAAGTTGAGTGAGACGGTGTCAGAATGACTCCAAAATCCCCTGTTTAGTTTTTAGAAAATCATTATAATTTGTACAAAAATGTTTATAAGATAAAATTTATATTATTAGACTCCTTAATGAGTCTAGTTTCAAATGAAATCAAATAGAACACATTTTGAATTCTTTACAATGAGAAATTTGATTCGTAGTGAAGAGTGGTCAGATTAGTCAAACAGTGAAACAGGGGAAACTTTAAGAAAAAATCTGGTATTGATTGGCCAAACCTAAAATTCTGAAAATTTTATGGATGGAAGATATATGAGTCTATATTCAGGGAAAATTAACGGCAATTGATTTTGAGTTTTGTAGCTCTAGTTATAAATAATTTAGTGACTATTGCTCAGGAAAACAGCTTGTAGTGAATATGTGAATTTGTTGTAAACATTGATGAAACTATATGAGTTGCTTATAAGCTATTGCTGAAATTGATGTATAAGATATGTATATGTGGTAAAGCCGAATGGCTAATGTGAAATATGTATGAGATATATATATGTGCCGAATGGCTAATGTGAAGTATGTATGAGATATGTATATGTGGTAAAGCCGAATGGCTAATGTGAAGTATGTATGAGATATGTATATGTGGTAAAGCCGAATGGATAATGTGAAATATGTATGAGATATGTATATGTGGTAAAGCCGAATGGCTAGTGTGAAATATGTATGGGATATGTATATGTGGTAAAGCCGAATGGCTAGTGTGAAATATGTAGGCGATGTGTGTATATTGTGGCCGAATGACCAAATGTGAAAGGTGTGTATTATTAGATATTTGATGAGGAAAATGAATTACAAATATGACAGTCGATGTGAATGTTGTAACATGTGATTAAATGTACATGAAACTTGGAAATATATTCCGGGTAAGACCCGATGACTACGTGTGGAGATTATGTCCGGTAAGACCCGATGACTACGTGTGGAGATTTTGTCGGGTAAGACCCGATGACTACGTGTGGAGATTTTGTCCGGTAAGACCCGATGACTACGTGTGGAGATTTTGTCCGGGTAAGACCCGATAACCGTGTGGAGATTTCATCGAGCTAAAGGTCTCGCCGATAATCCGAGTAGAGGTTAAAGCTATAAGACTTCGTAATAAGAATTGCTTATAAATATATTCAATGCGAAAGGTTAAGCAGTATGTACTCCAAGTTTATATGTGAGCTTGATTTGAACTAAATCATAAGGTAGTTATGTGATGCATACGAGAGCAATCTATGAGACTATTCCTATGATTATGTGACATCGGATCGGTGTGAGAGGTTATGTGAAATTATACAATATATCTATGTCACATGAGCTCACTTTTATGTGAAAGTTTATCGCCTATTGTATATGATGAGATGTGCATATTCGGTAAAGGGATGGTATGCCCGAAGGAAGAGTGAAATAAAATACGAACAACTATGTTATAATTTGATTGTTATCTGTTGACACCGCTTAAAACTTACGAAGCATTGTAATGGTTACTCCGTTTACTTTGTTTCTCTATTTTATAGATCTCATTTGAAGCTACTGAGGCTCGGGATCGTCGACAACTAGTCACACTATCACTATCCTTTGCTTGTTCTTGTTATGTTTAGAATTATTTTATGGCATGTATAGAATAGACCAGTAGCCGAAGAATATTTTGGTTAACGTATATAAGCCATGCGAAAATGACATCTTTTGAATGTGTACTTATAGAAGTTTAAATTGTATCCCTGACTGTCTTTAGTACTTATCTAAAGGAATGTTCAAAAAAAAAAAAATTTACTGTTCTGATATGAGTTTCAAGTCCGGTAATGCCCCTTTACCTATTCCGGCGACGGATACGGGATTGGGGTGTTACATTTTATTGGTATCAGAGCTATAGTTTAGTGGATTCTAGGACTAACGTAGCACGCGTGAGTCTATTTATACATGCCATAAAGTGATAAAATGATAGTGTGATGATTTTTGACTATTGAAATATGTTTGTTGTATTGTAATGAATCTTGATCCCGATCGAGCTGTAGCAAGCTTCTGACTATGAGAATTTGCGATATAACTTCACTTGGATATGCTTAAATTATTAAGTTGATCAGGTACGTATCATGTACTTGTATTTGAATTTTGATTTGGATTGAATTATAAGGGTATAAGTGATGCAATTTTGAAAGAGTGTTATGACTATAAATGTGATCTTTGTATGTGGCTATGGAACTGAAAGATGAATGGTCGATAAGCATGTTGTGTTTGTATTCAAGTAATGTAAATGATATACTAATGTGCATTGTTATATATATATATACATGAGAATCGAGAGTTGTATATATCCGGGCTAAGTTCCGAAGAGCATTTGTGCTGGTGTTATATCCGGGCTAAGTCCCGAAGAGCATTCGTGCTGGTGTTATATCCGGGCTAAGTCCCGAAGAGCATTCGTGCTGGTGTTATATCCGGGCTAAGTCCCGAAGAGCATTCGTGCTAGTGATGTATCGAGCTAAGTCCCGAAGAGCATTCGTGCTAGTGATGTATCCGGGCTAAGTCCCGAAGAGCATTTGTGCTGGTGTTATATCCGGGCTAAGTCTTAAAGAGCATTTGTGCTAGAGTTATATCAGGGTTAAGTCCCAAAGAGCATTCGTGCTGGTGTTATATCCGGCTAGGTCCCGAAGAGCAATCATCTTTGGTGATGTGTATTCGGGCCTTCGTGCCTAGTAGGCTTCGTGCCGATAATTTGAGCAAAGTTTAAGTGTTCATTACTATACGAATTCAAATTTAAATGAAAGGATATGTTTAAAAGTGTACATACATGATGTTTATAGACTTGGTTAAGTCATTTCAATGTGTAACAACAAATGAATAGGGGCACTATGTGTGCAAATGATTAGAGGCACCGAGAGTGCGAGTTCTTCAACCGAAACCTTTGTGTGTGCGAGATTGGTCGAGAGACATTAAGTGAGTAAAACAAGATTCATGTAAGACCTCGTATGGAGCGAAGGCATTGATTTAAGATGGTGGATATGTTGTTAAGAAATGAATTCATGTTATAAATGTGTTCTGATTTAGTTTATGGGATGCTTGGTATATGAAGTCATATGTGCTATTGCTAAATGACCCTATTTTTGTTAATCATGTTCAAGAAATTATTTCGATTAAGTTCGACATTTGAAAGTCTGTAAGAATTTTTGATGAATGCTGATAATTTTGGATCTATGGGTTATGTGCTAAAATAAATCCCATACCGGTATACTATTGAGGCTTTATGCCAAATCTATTGTATCTGGGTATCGTTATGATGATTGAATGTGCTAAATGAATTCAATGTTCGGTATGTGGAAGTTGATTTTCATTGGAAATAGGTTAAGTTGAATAGTGAGATATGATGGAGTTATAAAGGATATTTATTGGGATGTTTGAGTATATGTGTACTTTCGGTCAGGTTACAGCTTATACATGAATGAAAATGTGGGTGACAAATATGTGGGTTGATGATGTGAATTATACATGTTAATGTGTGCTTAATATGTGTTTGAAATGCATTTGTGAATTAAATTAAGTGATTATTACTTATGAGATCAAGAAAATGAGATATATGTGCATACTTGTAGAAATGTTTATGTATTTGTTTTAAGAAAAAAAAGATTTTATAGAACGATGCGAAATCAGTAATGAATTACAATTGCTATCGATGAGCTAATGTTTATATGGATATAATTCAATAAGAGGACGTTATCCTAAACTATGCATCTTAAGAAATTTTCGGGGACGAAAATTTCTTAAGTGGGGGAGAGTTGTGACAGCCCTAAAGTGACCCTAGTCGGAAAGCGGTTTCGGGACCGCTAAACCGAGTCACCAAATTATTTGAATATGATAATTATTGTCTAAAATATGTGAATATGAATGTGTGAAAGTTTTAAGCTTCGATTTAGTTAATTGCTTGTGAATTTAGTTAATAGGACTTATGTGTGACACTTGTGAAATGTGATAGGTTAATCTATAAGGACCTATTAAAGCATGTAGTGAAAACAATGGTTTTGCATGTCAAATACTCCTTTTTTTATACATAGTGGCCGGCCATGATGGTGCATATATTAGAATATGTAGTGAATCTTCATGAAATGGTCATTATTTTATGTAAAAGAAAGGAAATAAATAAAAGAAATACTAAGGATAATAAAAGAAAGAAAAGAATGAAAGTGTGATGAAAACAAGAGAAGAAATCGGTTCTTCTTGGCCGAAATGAAAAGAGGAAGAAGGAGTGAAGCATTCGGTCATCTAAGGTCAATATTAAGGTAAGAAGTTTTGGTTAATTTTGAAATATTAGTTAAATCCTAGTAAATTTCTAAGTTCCTTATTGGACCCATGTTAAATTTTGATATTTGGTGAATGAATATGGGTTTTGGTCATGGTAGATAACAAGGAATGTGGTTGTTGTTCTTGTTAATTTGGATGAATTTTTGGTGGATAGGTGTTTGAATCAAACAAATGATCATGTGTGTACACTAGGTGCTAGTTGAGAAGAATCGGTCACTATATTGGAGGCCATTGCGAATATGAACTTAGTTATTGTGAGTGATGAATGTGTTTTGAGTTGATGGAATAAAAGAATGCTTAAAGATGTGTTACAATAAATTATATGTTAAGCTAAGGTTGTTAAATTATCAATCTTTCTTCCTAGCCGAATATGTGTTTATAAAGTTGAGTTGTTAAATAGATTTTGAAGTTAGCCCATGCATTTATTTTTGAATTTAAGAAGAATGATACATTCGGCTATGCTTTGATGTGCTTTGATTGTTGTTCATTGAGTAAACGATTGAGGAATGGTTAGAAGAATTTGAATGCTAAACTAGTTGATTTGTTTATAATGTCCGATTATGACCATTTATAGAGATGTGAATGAATTGTTGTTATGTGAATAAATATTTGTTTGATGATATATATATGTATTCGGCAATGGGATAAAATGTGTATTAAGGCAAGTTTCATGGTGATTATGCTTGTGATGTTGGGTTAATATTTGGCAATATGATTAAATTCATGTATAAGGAAGCATGATAAATTAAGTGGCTCTTTGCTTGTGAATGTGAATTAGATATAAATTAAATAAGCATGAGATCGAGTCATGGCATGAATTATTAAATATGATACATATTGAAATCTATTGTTTTAGATATAGATTAAATGATATGTGATTGCCAAATGTGATTGTTAAGTGAATAATATTAGTTAAGTACTTAAGCAAATCTATTGTTTTACTTAAGCTTAAGAGCAAAGAGGATCAAAGTCGGATAGGGGAAAAGAGAAAGTAAACGAATAGCCGTGGATATCTAGTCATCGACCACTTCCGAGGTAAGTTTTAAGTGATTAAACGTTGAGTAAATTCAATCATAATAGGACATAATGAGTTGATTTAATAAGATATGATGTGGCCATGATATGTTTTAAACTCAAATGGTGAGTTCATATGTGTTTGGACTTGGAAATTTAAGAGTAAATTGTAATATTTTGCTTAGGACAGCAGCAGTAACGTGATTTTAGAAAATCACCATAAATTGATGGTGTGGAATTATAGGCTGAATAAAATATGTAATCAAAGCTTAATTAGTCTAGTTTCTTATAAAAGAGACCGTGTGAGCAAAGAAATTTCCTATAAAGATATATTTAAAGTTGAGTGAGATGGTGTCAGAATGACTCCGAAATCCCCTGTTCGGTTTTTAGAAAATCATTATAATTTGTACAAAAATTGTTATAAGCTAAAATTTATATTCTTAGACTCCTTAATGAGTATAGTTTCAAATGAAATCAAATAGAACACATTTTGAATTTTGTACAATGAGAAATTTGATTCGTAGTGAAGAGTGGTCAGATTAGTCAAACAGTGAAACAGGGGAAACTTTAAGAAAAAATCTGGTATTGATTGGCCATACCTAAAATTCTGAAAAGTTTATGGATGGAAGATATATGAGTCTATATTTAGGGAAAATTAACGGCAATTGATTTTGAGTTTTGTAGCTCCAGTTATAAATAATTTAGTGACTATTGCTCAGGAAAACAGCTTGTAGTGAATATGTGAATTTGTTGTAAACATTGATGAAACTATTTGAGTTGCTTATAAGCTATTGCTGAAATTGATGTATAAGATATGTATATGTGGTAAAGCCGAATGGCTAATGTGAAATATGTATGAGATATGTATATGTGGTAAAGCCGAATGGCTAGTGTGAAATATGTATGAGATATGTATATGTGGTAAAGCCGAATGGCTAGTGTGAAATATGTATGAGATATGTATATGTGGTAAAGCCGAATGGCTAGTGTGAAATATGTATGGGATATGTATATGTGGTAAAGCCGAATGGCTAGTGTGAAATATGTAGGCGATGTGTGTATATTGTGGCCGAATGACCAAATGTGAAAGGTGTGTATTATTAGATATTTGATGAGGAAAATGAATTAAAAATATGACAGTCGATGTGAATGTTGTAACATGTGATTAAATGTACATGAAACTTGGAAATATATTCCGGGTAAGACCCGATGACTACGTGTGGAGATTATGTCCGGGTAAGACCCGATGACTACGTGTGGAGATTTTGTTCGGGTAAGACCCGATGACTACGTGTGGAGATTTTGTCCGGGTAAGACCCGATAACTTGTGTGGAGATTTCATCTGAGCTAAAGGTCTCGCTGATAATCCGAGTAGAGGTTAAAGCTATAAGACTTCGTAATAAGAATTGCTTATAAATATATTCAATGCGAAAGGTTAAACAGGTATGTACTCCAAGTTTATATGTGAGCTTGATTTGAACTAAATCATAAGGTAGTTATGTGATGCATACGAGAGCAATCTATGAGACTATTCCTATGATTATGTGACATCGGATCAGTGTGAGAGGTTATGTGAAATTATACAATATATCTATGTCACATGAGCTCACTTTTATGTGAAAGTTTATTTGCCTATTGTATATGATGAGATGTGCATATTCGATAAAGGGATGGTATGCCCGAAGGAAGAGTGAAATAAAAATACGAACAACTATGTTATAATTTGATTGTTATCTGTTGACACTGTTTAAAACTTACTAAGCATTGTAATGGTTACTCCGTTTACTTTGTTTTCTCTGTTTTATAGATCTCATTTCGAAGCTACAGGCTCGGGGATCACAAGACAACTAGTCACACTATCACTATCCTTTGCTTGTTCTTGTTATGTTTAGAATTATTTTATGGCATGTATAGAATAGACCAGTGGCCGAAGAATATTTTGGTTAATGTATATAAGCCATGCGAAAATGGCATCTTTTGAATGTGTACTTATAGAAGTTTAAATTGTACCCTTGACTGTCTTTAGTACTTATCTAAAGGAATGTTCAAAAAAAAAAAATTTTACTGTTCCGATATGAGTTTCAAGTCCGGTAATGCCCCTTTACCTATTCCGGCGACGGATACGGGATTGGGGTGTTACACGTGGGATGCACTCTGAAACCATATGATAGTTACAACGGTAAGCTATCTTCCCCATTCGAGCCATGACCAAGAAAGGGCCAAAATATTTTACGGACAACTTCTGGTTCAGTAGTTTACTGACAGAGTGCTTCCTATATGATTGCAGCTTTAAATAAACCAAATCACCCTTCTTGAAGTGTCTTTCACTCCTATGCTTGCTCGCGTGCTACTTGATTCTGTCCTAGTCTCATTTCAAATGGAATTGTAGCTGTAACAGCCCATTTTCGGTGAGATCAGAAAAGTGGTTTCGGGACCACAAATCTGAGCCAAAAATAAAAATTATTTTATTTTATTTTATGGTTGGTATCATGATAGGATGGTCACATGAAAATTTTGGTACGAAAATTTTACCTATCGTGTGTTTAATTAGGGAAAGGACTAAATTGCATAAAATGCAAAGTTGGGTTCTAGTAGCTATAGGTATAAAATAGCTATGGAATTCAAAAATTAAGGTCTTTATATGGTAATTAGACCATTGAAGAGTAGTTAGTAGATATTTTAATGACTCATCCATGGAAAAATTAGAAAATGATAGGGACTAAATTCGAAATCAATAAAATTAATAGATGATATAATTAAGTAAAAAGAAAAAAAATCATCTATTTTCATATCATCTTCCCTAATTTTTCAATGAAAACCCTAGGAGAGAGGAAGAAAACTTTTCAAGCTTAAAAAAATCTGAAGAGACCAACTATGGAACTAAATCGAGGAAAGCAAAATGTTTCGGATTAGTTGAAATTCAATTATGAACCATTTTCAAGGTAAGTTCATGTAACTTAAATATGTATGTTAATATGCTTGAATTGAATTGTATAATTGTGTTGGTATGTGTGAGATGATATATACATAATGAAATAGTCTTAAGTTGTGTAATATGGACAAATTATCATGTTCTGGTCGAATGTTGATTTTCGATGGGTTAAGAATAATAGTGCATATGTTGCAGATGGAATTTAGCCCGGACAGGTAATTCTAATGTAAGCCCTCTTGAGTTTAGGTTATAAATTGGATTTAGCCTAGAGGAGTAATCCATATTAAGCTCTTTAGAGCATATGCTACGGATAGGATTTAGCCTGGACTGGTAATCCTACTGTAAAATGTACGGCTCAAGAGTGTGATTTTTTATTATGTACCCTAATAGTTACTTCTGCACATATGTATATTACCCGAACATCCATCGAGATTTCAATAGTTCGACGGAAAAAAATCTTGAAGTGTGGAAAGGTGAAATTAATGGAAGTTTGTAATGTGATGAGCTCATCTATGTTTACTTGACATTCAAATGAGATTATGTGACTAGCTTATAAGTTTATGTGTTTAGGTAACTTACGTAAAATCAATGGAATGTAAATTTATGTATGCTTGTATTAATAAATATGACCGGTAAGTTTATTTTCCATTATACGAACTTACTTAGCATAAAATGCTTACTCCGTTTAATTTTCCCTGTTTTATAGTGCTTAAAGCTCGCGAAGGTTGGAAGTCGATTGGAGCAATCATCACACTATCCACTGTCTCATTTTGGTATAAATAGAAATCTCATTTTAGTATAATGGCATGCATAAGTTTATTTGGCCAATAATGGCTTGTAATTGTTGTTTTGTAATCTAGCCATTAGAGTTGCTAGTGGTGGTCTAAGTTTGGCTATTTTTGAAGTAATATTTTTGTAATCACATAAGTGCTTATTATGTGTTAGTTTGTTGGAATTATGTTAGCATATAAGTTTATGATAAGAGTAAGTTTATATCCTTTGATGCATGAGATAATACCACATGACTGATGGCTAAATTTATGTGAATATGATGTTGGATTGGTGGATATATGATTGTGAGTTTTGGTGCAGGAAAATGGTAAGTTTTGGGTGACAAATGAGGCTAGGAAATGGGTTTATTTTGTCTACACGGGTAGACACACAGGCATGTGTCTTGGCTGTGTATGACACATGGCTTGTTGTATAGGCATGTGGTCTAGCCGTGTGTCCCCTACATCTTAAAAATGAGAAACAAAATGCTCAGAATTGGACATACGGTAGAGACACAGGCATGTGTCTTAGCCATGTGGTTGACACGGCCTTGAACATGGGCATGTTACACGGCCGTGTAACTTTAATTTTTTCATGCCTTAAAAGTCAGAGAGTTACACGAGTTAGGGACACGAACGTTGTAGTACATTGCCCGACCAAACGGGCGTGTCCCTAGACCACACGGGTGTGTGAGCCCTACACCTTGGAAAATTTTTGAAATGCCGCAAAAAATTTTATGAGTTTCTGATTAAGTCCCGACCTGATTCTAATGCTTGTATTGGACCTCGAGGGTCCAATTAAGGGACGTTTTGAATGATCTTGGTAAATGAATAGTAATATATGTAAATTATTTGTAAAATGTTCTGAATGTTTCAATAATACTTTGAATCCCTATTTCGATGACTGATATGGGTTAGGGTGTTGCATTTAGTGGTATCAGAGCTACAGTTTAGTCGATTCTCGAACTAACGTAGCAAGTATGAGTCTAGCTATACATGCCATTATATAAATTATGATAGTGTGATATCTCCTGACCTCTTTTAAATGTATTTTCATATAGTAATGTCTTACAACCAAGCTAGAGCCGAGACTGAGGAAGCTGAGAGCGCTGTTAAAGCTGTCATGTAGCGAGCATCATCTAGTGGTAGTAGAAGGCCCGTATCTGAGGGTCGAAGTGAGGCGAAAAAAGTAACTTTCTTTGAATTGATGGATGAATGGTTTAGTAAATATATGAGAACAAACCCTGCTGTTCAACGACCTCCCCCACCTGTTTCACAACATGATGAAACGCCACAGGATGCTAGACCTGTTAAAAATGGTAAGGCTCTAGTAGATAAAATTAGAAAACATAGGGCTAAAGAATTTAGGGTTACAGCCGATGATGATCCAGAGAGGGCCAAGTTCTGGCTGGAAAATACTATTTGGGTTCTAGATGAGTTATCATGTACACCAGATGAATGTCTAAAATATGCGGTATCTTTGTTGAAAGACACAGCCTACCATTGATGGAAAACCATATCTTCTGTGGTACCAAGGGAAAATATTACATGGGAATTTTTCCAAACACAGTTTAAAAAGAAGTATATTAGTTAGAGATTCCTGGACCAAAAAAATAAGGAATTTCTAGAGCTCAAATAGGGAAATATGACAGTGTCTGAGTATGAACAAGAATTTGTTAGATTGAGCAGGTATGCTAGTGAATGGGTTCAGACTGGAACCGAAATGTGCAAACAATTTGAAGAAGGGATAAACGAAGATATCAAGCTGTTAATTGGAATTCTGGAATTAAAAGAATTCGTGGTGTTGGTTGAACGAGCACACAAGGTCGAGGAATTAAGCAAAGAAAAGAGGCAAGCAAAAAGGGAAGCTTGGGTTATGAACAAAAGATTTATAAATAAGATGCAATCATCTACTTTAAAGAAATCAAATAATTATGATGAGCATTTTGCTACATCAAAGGAGTATTTGGGAAATGAACGAAGTTCTAAACGTACCAACTCGAGGTCTTCTTCTCCCTTAACAACTAGTGTTGGGATGTTGGAAACCCCAAACCACAATCCAATGTCTATAATAAGTTACATTTTGAAGAGTGCCAGATGAGAAGTGGGGCTTGCTTTAAGTGTGGTTCTCTCGACCATTTTCTTAAGGATTGCCCAGAAAGAGTTGAGAAAGACATTGAACAGACCTCAAAGCCGAGTAATCCTATCTCGAGGGGTAGACTACCATGGTCTTCTAGAATTTTAGTTGTTGTCGTAGTGCTGCAAAAGATTTAACAGCTAAATCCGAGACTCAGGTCGGTAAGAACATATGCAATACGTGCAAGGGAAGATGCTTCAGCATCAGATGTTATCACTGGTACATTCCCTCTACTTGATACTGATATTATTGCTTTGATTGATCCTGGTTCCACACACTCACATATATGCACAAAATTTATGTCTGTTAAAAATATGGTTGTTGAATTTACCGAATTTGTGGTTAAAGTTTCAAACCCTTTGGGTCACCATGTTATGGTGGATAAAATTTGTAAAAATTGCCCATTGATGATAGAGGGTTATTGTTTTCTGGCTAATTTGATGTTGTTACCCTTTGATGAATTTGATGTAATATTGGGAATGGATTGGTTAACCCAACATGATGCAGTGGTAAATTGTAAGCATAAATACATTGTATTGAAGTGTCAGAATGATGAGTTACCTCCAGGTTGAATATGAGAAACTAGATGGGTTGTCTAATGTGATTTCAGCAATATCAGCTCAGAGATATATTAAAAAGGGGTACGAGGCTTGTCTTGCTTTTGTACTGGATACCAAAGTATTAGAGTTGAAAATCCAGTCGATACCAGTTGTTTGTAAGTTTCCTGAGGTATTTCTAGAAGAACTACTTGGTTTACCTCAAGCTAGAGAGGTGGAATTTTCCATAGACCTTGTACCAGGGACGACGCTGATATCTATTACACCATATAGAATGGCTTCTGCTGAATTGAAAGAGTTGAAGGTACAGTTGCCAGAGTTGATTGATAAAGGGCTTGCCCGACCCAGCTTTTCTTCATGAGGTGCACCGGTATTATTTGTAAAGAAGAAAGATGGATCATTAAGATTGTGCATTGATTACAGACAGCTTAATAAAGTCACAATAAAGAACACATACCCGTTGCCTTGTATAGATGACTTGTTTGATCAATTAAAATGTACCTCTATATTCTCGAAAATTGATCTTCATTTTGGTTATTATCAACTACAGGTAAAGGACTCAGACATGCCAAAGACAACTTCCAGAACTAGATATGGGCACTATGAGTTTTTGGTGATGCCATTTGGATTAACTAATGCCCCAACAGTTTTTATGGATTTAATGAACATAATTTTCAGATCATACCTGGATAGGTTCGTGATTATTTTTATTGATGATATTTTGGTTTACTCTCGGGATGTGAATGAGCATGTTGAGCATTTGAGAATTGTATTGCAAACTCTGCATGAGAAACAATTATATGCTAAATTCAATAAATGTGAATTCTGACTTCGGGAAGTTAGTTTCCTTAGACATGTTGCATTTGCTGAGGGTATTCGGGTGGATTCAAACAAAACTTAAGATATTGTAAGTTGGAAGCCACAAAAGAATGTTTCAAAAGTCAGAAGTTTTCTGGGACTAGCAGGATATTATCAGAGATTTGTTAAAAGGCTTTCAATGATAGCTTCTTCGATGACTCGATTGTTGCAAAAAGAAGTGAAATTATAATGGACTGATAAGTGGCACAGAGTTTTGATAGATTGAAAGCTTTATTGATGGAAGCGTCCATATTAGTCCAACCTGAATTAGGTAAGGAATTTATAGTTTACAGTGATACCTCATTGAATGGTTTAGGATGTGTATTGATGCAAGATGGTAAAGTAGTGGCTTATGCATCTAGGTAGCTAAAACTGAATGAAAGAAATTACACTGTACATGCTCTTGAATTAGCAATTATTGTTTTTGCATTGAAAGTATGGTGGCATTATATTTTTGGTGAAAAATGTCACATCTTTACGGATCACAAAATTCTGAAGTATTTAATCACACAGAAAGAACTGAATATGAGATAATGTAGGAGGTTGGAATTATTGAAAGATTATGATCTCATTATTGATTACCATCTGGGGAAAGCTAATACAGTGGTGGATGCCTTGAGCCGAAAATCCTTATTTTCCTTACGGAACTGAACACCCAGTTGCCTTTATCTAATGATGGTTCACTCATAGCTGATTTAAAAGTTAGATCGATGTTTTTGCAACAGATCTTTGAAGCTCAAAAAAATTATAGTAAGTTGCAAGCAAAACGAATGCAAAGTGAATCGACTCCTGACTTAGAATTTCAGATCGAGATAGATGGTTGTTTGTTATTTAGAGGCAGATTATGTGTACTGAAAAGTTCAGAACTTGTACAGAAGATTTTGAATGAAGCTCATAATGGTAACATGTCTATACATTCTGGTAGTAATAAAATGTATAGTGACTTGAAAAAGATGTATTGGTGGTCGGGAATGAAACAGTATATTTCTGAATTTGTATCGAAGTGTTTGATATGTCAGCAAGTGAAGGCTGAACACCAAGTACCTTTAGGATTATTGCAATCAATTGCAATCCCGGAATGGAAATGGGAAAGAGTTACCATGGACATTGTAATGGGATTACCTTTATCACCGAAAAAGAAAGATGTCGTCTGGATAATTGTCAATCGTTTAATGAAGTCTTTACACTTTACCGTAGTTGTATGGACTTTTCATTGGATAGATTGCCTGAATTATATGTCTCTAAGATTGTCAGATTGCATGGAGTGCCTGTTTCTATTATTTTAGAAAGAGATCTTCGGTTTACATCTTGATTTTGCAGTAAGTTGCAAGAAGCTCTGGGCACTCGTTTACACTTTAGTACTGCATTCCATCCTCAAATAGATGGATAATCTGAACATTTGATACAGATTTTAGAAGACATGCTTCGGTGTTTGTGTACTTGAATTTGGAGGTAACTGGGAAAAATACTTGCCTTTGATTGAATTTGCTTACAATAACAGTTATCAGTCCAGTAATAGAATTGCATCGTATGAGACTCTATATGGTCGTAAATGTAGAACCCTATTTTATTGGACAGAGTGAAGTGAGAAAAAGATATAGGAGTTGACTTGATTCAAAAAAATGAAGACAAGGTGAAGATAATTCGAGACAGTTTAAAAGCAGCCTCAGACCATCAAAAGTCTTATACCGATTTAAAGCGGAAAGAGATAGAATTTTAGGTTGGTGATAAAGTATTCTTGAAAGTGCCACCTTGGAAGGAAGTTCTTCTATTTGGTCTTAAAGGAAAACTGAGTCCATGGTTCATCGGGCCATATGAGATCATTGAAAGAATCAGGCCTATTGCATATCAGTTAGAATTACCCCCGAAGCTTGATAAAATTCATAATGTGTTTCATGTGTCCATGCTACGACGATATCGATCAAATCCTTCACACGTTATTACTCCAACAGAGGTTGAGATTCAAACTGATATGACTTATAATGAGGAACTGATTAAAATACTGGCACATGAAATGAAAGAGTTAAGAAATAAAAAGGTGGCATTGGTAAAAGTTCTCTGGCAACAACATGAATTAGAGGAAGCTACTTGGGAGCCGGAGGATACTATGAAGAAGCAATACCCTAATCTCTTTTTTGGTAAGAATTTTTGAGGACGAAAATTTCTAAGGAGGAGAGTTGTAATAGCCCATTTTCGGTGAGATTGGAATAGCGGTTTCGGGACCACAAATCTGAGCCAAAAATAAAAATTTATTTTATTTTATTTTATGGTTGGTATCATGATAGGAAGGTCACATGAAAATTTTGGTATGGAAATTTTACCAATTGTATGTTTAATTAGGAAAAGGACTAAATTTCGAGTAGCTATAGGTATCAAATAGCTATGGATATCAATACTTAAGTTCCTTATATGGTAATTAGACCATTGAAGAGTAGTTACTAGATTTTTTAATGACTCATCCATGGAAAAATTACAAAAGGGTAGGGACTAAATTAGAAATCAATAAAATAATAGATGATAATTAATTAAAAAGAAAAAGTCATCTATTTTCATATAATCTTCCCCAATTTTTCTATGGAAACCTTAGGAGAGAGGAAGAAAGCTTTTCAAGCTTAAAAAGATCCGGAGAGACCAACCACGGAACTAGATCTAGGAAAGCAAAAGGTTTCAAATTATTACGAACCATTTTCAAGGTAAGTTCGTGTAACTTAAATATGTATGTTAATATGCTTGAATTTAATTGTATAATTGTAATGAAATAGTTTTAAGTTGTGTAATATGGACAAATTATCATGTTCCGGTCAAATGTTGAATTTCGATGGGTTAAGAATAATAGTGCATATGTTGCAAATGGAATTTAGCCCGGACGGGTAATTCTAATATAAGCCCTCTTGAGTTTAGGTTACAAATTAGATTTAGCTTGGACGGGTAATCCATATTAGGCTCTCTAAAGCATATGCTACGGATAGTATTTAGCCTGGACTGGTAATCCTACTGTAAAATGTACAGCTCAAGAGTGTGCCCCTTTTTATTATGTACCCTAATGGGTACTTTTGCACATGTGTATATTACTTTAACATCCATTGAGATTTCAATAGTTCGGCGAAAAAAAATCTTGAAGTGTGGAAAGATGAAATTAATGGAAGTTTGTAATGTGATGAGCTCATCTATGTTTACTTGATATTCAAATGAGATTACGTGACTAACTTGTTGAATAAGTGTATCTGTTTTGGTAACTTACCTAAAATCAATGGAATGTAAATTTATGTATGCTTGTATTAATAAAAATGATCGGTAAGTTTATTTTTCATTATACGAACTTACTAAGCATAAAATGTTTACTCTGTTTAAATTTTCCTGTTTTATATTGCTCAAAGCTCACGAAGGTTGGAAGTCGGTTGGAACAATCATCATACTATCCACCATCTCATTTTGGTATAAATAGAAATCTCATTTTGGTATAATGGCATGTATAAGTTTATTTGGCCAATGATGGCTTGTAATTGTTGTTTTGTAATCTAGCCATTGGAGTGGATAGTGGTGGTCTAAGTTTGGCTATTTTTGAAGTAATATTTTGGTAATCACATAAATGCTTATTATGTGTTAGTTTGTTGGAATTATGTTAGCATATAAGTTTATGATAAGAGTAAGCTTATATCCTTTGATGTATGAGATAATACCACATGACTGATGGTTAAATTTATGTGAATATGATGTTGGATTGGTGGATATATGCTTGTGAGTGTTGGTACAAGAAAATGGTAAGTTTTGGGTGACAAATGAGGCTAGGAAATTGCTTTATTTTGTCCGCACGGGTAGACACACGGGTGTGTGTCTTGGCTGTGTGTGACACACGACTTGTCGCATGTGCATATGGTCTGGCCGTGTATCCCCTACTTAAATGAGAAATAGAATGCTCAGAATTGGGTACACGGGCAGTGACATGTGTGTGTGTCTCAGGCGTGTGGTTGACAAGGCCTTGAACACGGGCGTGTTACACGGTCGTGTGAAAACTGCACCTAAATTTTGAAAATAAAAGTTACCACACGACCTAGCACACAAGTGTGTGACTTGGCTATGTGACTTCAATTTCTTCATGAATTAAAAGTCAGAGAGTTACACGGTTAGGGACACGAGCATGTGTAGTACACAGCTCGACCACACAGGCGTGTCTTTAAACCACACGGGCGTGTGAGCCCTGCACCTTGGAAAGTTTTTAAAATGCTGCGAAAAATTTTATGAGTTTTTAAACCACACGGGTGTGTGACTTGATTCTAATGCTCGTATTGGATCTCGAGGGTCCAATTAAGGAACATTTTGAATGATCTCGGTAAATGAATAGTAATTTACGTAAATTATGTGTAAAATGTTCTGAATGTTTCAGTAAAACTTTGAAATCCTATTCTAACAACGGATATGGGTTAGGGGTGTTACATTTACCAATTTTCTAGCAGTTTCTCTCTGTTACAGGCTTCTGTCAACTAATAACATAGAATATGTTCCTGCCATATAAGGTATATGATGTCTGGGAGGTTAGCCGTAATGGGCCCCATATGGAGTGGTGTGAATGGCAGAGGTACCACCACTCAGCCATAAGCAGTCAGTCACCTGGTCTTTCCCCAATGATACACCTTAGGTACCATTCAAGGTAGCGGTTGAGTACCTCAGTCTGACCATCAGACTCTAGATGGTAGGCAGTGGATAAGTTGAGCCTTGTTCCGACTCTCCTAAACAAATATACCAAAAGTTGCTAACAAATATCTTATCTGTAATAGTCTGGTTTAGACCCTAGTCGAAAAGTGGTTTCGGGACCACAAATTTGAGTTTGAAAAATATTTTAATATTATTTTCTGTGTCTGTGATATGTGAATTTATATCTACTAGATTTCTGTAATTTAATTTGTCTGTTTCTGTGCTTGATTTGCAAAAAGGACCAAATCGCGTAAGTTGTAAAAGTTACCTTCTAGTTGCTAAAGTGCCTAAGTGCTATGATTTGTTAAAGTTGAGGCCCTTGCATGTCAATAAGACCATCATATGATAGTGGGAGACATGGTTTGGCAATATAGTAAATAGATAAAATTTTAAAGAATGGTTAGGTAATTAGGTAATTAGGTAATATATGTTATTAAATAAAACAAATGCATGAAAATTTGTTCATTCAGCATATCCTTGCCAAAAATACAAAAGAAAAAGAGAGGAAAAGAACAAGCTAGGTTTTGGCACTTTGATCCTTGATTAAGGTATGGATTTTTGTCTATTTTTGATAACTTCTACGTTTCTATGATCGTTGCTTATGTTCTTCAAAACCCATGTCTGAATTTCTATTTTTGTTGAAGATTTCATGAAATGCCATAGTTGATATCATGAGATTTGTGATGTTTTTGGATGAATTATGAAGGCTTGGTAAATGATTATCATGTTTTATCTTTGGATTTTTGATGAAATAGAGCTAATGGGGCTAATTTGTGAAAATGAGGTTTTGAAGGACTAAATCATAAATTAAATTGTTATATGGGCTCGTATGGAAGCCATGTATATTCGGCCAAGCTATAGTCCAGGTAAATTTTGCATATTGGTGATTTTGTGAAAAATGGATTAAATTGTCTAGGACCCTGTCTAGTACATCGGCATCGCATCTGATTTCGTGTAAGACCCTGTCTAAGACAGAGGCATCGATATTGAATTACATGTGAGACCACGTCCGGGACGTTGGCATTGTACTTGTTTATGAGCATCTGTATTGTTTCTGACTCGTCTGATGATGGCGTATGAAATCTGAGATTGAGTATGTGAAATGTATAATCTATGTAGATACGTTTGTATCGTACTAACTTTCTGAATATGAAAAACTCTGTCTCTGTGAAATATGTATGGAATTGGAAATGAAGCATGACATAAATGCAAACAAAGGTGCATGGTTAAGTATGAATTATTCTATGAATTGGTTATGAATTTTATGGTTGAATTGTACTTATATGCTTTATTAGTTAGACCAATTGTATTTGGCTTACTAAGCTCTTTGCACCTTATTCTGTGTGTTTACTATCTGTTTTACAGTTATCGTAGCTACTAAAGGCTCGGGGATAGTCTTGGATCGTCACCACACTATTGATCTCATTTTGGTACTTTTGAAAGTGTATATATTTTAAAGTATGGCATGTATAGGATAGAAGGTCTATGTATATGAGTTTTTTATGTGTATATATATTGCCATGGGAGTTGGTTAGCAAATGAAATGTTTTATATAGTTTTGGTTGATGGTGCCAAATGATGTATGGTTGTAGTGTTGTATGAGCTAATATGTTTTTGTTATAGTGAAGCATGTTTTGAACATGGAATTGGTTGGAAATTTTGGTAGGAATGTTGCATATCATTGCTTGTAGGTTTGACCCAAAGAGAAGTGGTAAATTGGCTTAAACCAAGCTTGCATTGTGCCATACGGTCAGGGAACACGGGCGTGCCTTGTGGCCGTGTAAGAAAAATAGTATTCACCTAAAAATCACACGGCCTTGACACGGGTGTGTCATATGGCCGTGGGCTAAAGTCAGTAGCTAGCTAAGTATCACACGGCCGTAGTACATGGGCATGCCTATCAGCCGTGTGAAAAAGTCAGTATAGGACCTATTTTTGGCATGGTTGGCTTATATGGGCGTGTCTAGTGCCCGTGTGTGCCACACGGCCTACTCACACGGGCGTGTGACTTTAACAGTTTGGAAGAATTGGTTAAGTTCTAAAAATTCTAAATAGGTTCGGTTTAGTTTTGACCTTTTCTTAAATGTATGTTTTGGTCTTGTAGACCACATTGATGAATGAATTGGTGATGAATGTTTCTGTAATAATGATATATGATATCTGTGATTCTGTATTGTTCTGTAATGTTCTGTCTGTCCAGTGACACCCCTTACCTATTCCGATGTCGGTTACAGGATAGGGGTGTTACATTATCCCTATTAGATATGATGGAATTAGGCATCCCATGAAGCTTGAAGACATGATTCAAAAATTTTTGTGCCATTGTAACAGCTGTAAAAGGGTGTGCAAGGGATAAAAAATGTCCAATCTTGGTAAGGAAATCCACAACCACCAATATGATAGACTTCCCTTTGGATTTTGGAAGACCCTCTATAAAATCCATGCTGATAGAGGACCAAGCCTTGTTTAATACAAGCAAGGGTTGTAGTAGGCCAGGTTTTGCTACATTCTTTGTCTTACATTTATGGCATATGGGGCATTTTTTAATCCATATTTTGATGTCTCTAGTCATACCCTTCCAGTAGAGTAAAAATGGCATCATTTTATGACAAGCTTGGCTACCAGAATGCCTTCCTATGGGACTAACATGAAAATGCTAGAATAGTTATTGTCTGCTGCTGTTATCCTGTCCCACAACAATTTTACCCTTCCTCCTTAAGAACCTTCCATCCCACACATACTTAGGATGTTGAGTAGGTTGATGGTGCAACTCATCACACAATTTATGAAGCTTGTCATCAGACTTATACAGTGCTTGCACCTTATTCAGCAACTCAGATACCATAGTGTTCCTAATCAGCTGCCATGTCTGTGCTTCCAAAAGCGACTTGTTCCTAGAGAGGGCATCAACTACTGCATTACAAAAGCCCTTTCTGTATATGAATTCATAGCCATACCCTAGCATTTTAGCAACCCATCTTTACTGAAAAGGGGTTATGGCTTGTTGGTCTAACAAGAACCTCAAACTTTGATGGTCTGTCCTTATTTTGAAATGTCTTCCCACTAGGTAGGCATGGTATTTCCTTACAACTAGTGACACAACAAGCATTTACTTCTCATAAATTGATAATGCTTGGTGTCTAACCCCTAGGCCATTTCTAAAAAATGCCACTAGTCGTCCTCTTTGTTGTAGGACAACTCCCACACCCAAACCAAAAGCATTTGTGTCCACATAGAATTCTAGGTCAAAGCCGATTAGCACTAGTACATGTGCTGAGTAGAGGGCTTCTTTGAGTTTTTGAAATGATGTGCTAACTTGTTCATCATAAAACCATGCATTCTTTTTTAGCAGATTGTGAAGGGTCAAGCTAGTATGCTATGGTGTCTGGTAAAGCACCTATAGTAGCTAGAGAGGCCTAGGAAGCCTTTTAAATCTCTTATGCAAGTAGGGACTAACCAGTTGGCCACATAATCAACTTTTCTTAATCCATACTTGGTTTTCACATGATCCAAATATTCAACCTTGTCAGTACCTAAAGAGCATTTGCTATGCTTAACAAACAATTGATGCTACTGTAGAATCTGAAAGACTGCTCTCAAGTGCTCCAAATGTTTATCCTAGCTTGTTGAATACACCAAAATGTCATAAAAAAGACCAAAACTGATCTTCTTAAGAAAGGCTTGAAGATGGCATTTATAAGTGCTAGAAAACTTGAAGGTGCATTAGTGAGTCCAAAGGGCATTACCAAAAATTCATAGTGCCCTTATGTGTCTTGAAAGGTATTGGATGCAAACTCTATACATCCGGATCTGGTTGTATCCTGATCTTAGGTCTAGATTGGAAAACACCTTAACCTGACCGAACTCATCTAGCAATTCATAAATGATAGGAATAGGAAATCTGTTATTAATGGTTAGCTGGTTGAGATGTCTGTAATCAACATAGAGCCTCCAAATGCCATATTTTTTCCTTACCATGACTATAGGAGTGGCAAAGCTACTGTTATTGTCCCTTATAATGCCTTTTGGAGCATCTCTTGAATGAAATTTTCTATTTCAGCCTTCTAGACAACAAGGCATCTATAGGGCCTTATATTGATCATCACTTCTTCATCTTTGAGGGGAATTTTGTGGTCATGAAGCCTTGCAGGTGGAAATCTAGTAGAAGTGTTAAAAATTTAAACAAATTCATCAATGAAGGCATATAGATCATTTGGTAGTTGAGAGGAAGTTGCTGACAAGGAAACTGAGCAATAAAGGACATGACCATGGTACAAGGACCTAGCCATTGGCCTATCATAGGAAAACATCTTAAAGATTGGATTGTTGACATCAAATGGACTATACAAGGGAAAATGCTGCTCAGAGTATGGAGAACTCCTCTAGCCACAAAATTCGTAGTCATAAATCCAAAATTCCAATTTATTGACCTCAAGGAGAGAATCCATTGTATACCAAGGACTATGTCACAACCTTTGAAAGGCAATAACATGAATTCAATGCCACAACCTTTCAAAGGCAATAACATGAATTCAATCTAAAAAGTGGACCTTTGTGCCCTCTATTGGACCCTTTCGCAAGCTCCCCTAGTGAACACACTTTTCCTATTAGCCACAATCACCTTCAATTAATCTTGCTGCCATGTTGGAAGGGCCAACCTACTAGCCAACTTTATGTCTAAGAATTTATGTGTGCTACCCTAGTCTACCAATACGATAGTGTTTACAACTCCCACAGTTGCTTCAAATTACATGGTGTGAGGTCCTTGTGAGTCTCAAAGGGCATGTAGTGACAAAATGGGATAGAATGGGCTTCTGAGTAGAATCACTTCCACCATAGGGTCCTTTAATTGATTTGAGCATTCTTGGAAGTCATCACATTCACCATTAGATTAAGACTCAAGAACACTTGATACAACTAAGCCTTGACACATTTATGGCCTACATGGTACTTGGTCCCACACAAAAAACACAACCCTTTTTGTTTCCTCTCAGCAATTAGGGTTGGACTTATTCCCTTGAAAGGAGCCCTAAGAACATTAAAACCATTAGAAGTAGTTGAAACAAGGTGATTGAATGTACCCTGAAAAGGTAGGGCCACTGACTTGTGTGTACCTGCTAGTGGAGTAGTTGTAGACCCAAATTGAGTTGTAGACCCAAATTGAGTTAGAGAGTTGGATCCATTAAAGAAAGTGTTCCTAGGAGAGTTAGATAAAATACCTTCCACTTGTTTAGAAATATACAACCCTTCAACTAAATTTTGTGGCCTAAATAAATTTAGATACTAACCAATCTCATGCTTTAAATTGCTAAAAAGAAAAACACTTTCAATATATGATTCTAAGAACTGTAACTGGTTTAGGAGACTTACAAATAGGTCATGGTATTGCTTGACTATCCCAAGTTAGTTCAAAGCTATGAACTCAAACATGGGGTCCTTGAACATGCTCAATCCAAACCTCTCACTCAAGCTAGTAGGATATCCTACCTATTCCAACATATGCAACCCACCATGCTTCTAAGCATGGAAGTAATGCCAATCTAGAGCTCATCCTTCTAAGTGCAACATCTGTGCAAACCTTATCGCCTTCTAGTATGCCTTCAGAAACAAAGTATTGCTCAAGCTTTGACCACTAACCTCTGAAATCTGACCCATCAAAACAAGGGTAGTCTAGCTTATAAAATCTTTCATGGAACAACCCATATTAAGATCAAGGAGAACATATATGACTAGTTACCTAAAAGGGCTGATGAACCTCATTGATTCTTTAGAGGGAAAGCCAAGAGGTGGGCCTCCCAATATTCCTTTTCCTTTGAACTGGGTAGACACATTATTGGGTGTGGTTGGGTTCCTAAGATAATACTTAAAGAGATTGTGAATATTTGCTTTCATCTCTTTCTTGAAGGCTTACAACCTGGCTTCCATCTTCGCTTCCAGTCTCGTATTTAAGAGAGCCAAATCACCTTGATTCTTTATAATCTCCTTTTGTAACGTACTAATCTTCTTTTGAAGATGTTTGGTAACCCCTTCCCTAGCCATGAAGATTGTGCTTGCTCTAAGTAGATTCAAATTATTCAGTAAGAAGAAGAAAGATTGAAGAAAAGATACGTAGAGAAAAGAGAAATCAGGAGAGGAGAAATTTCTTGTTTTTTTTACATGCCTTTTTTGGTTCTGCATAACCAACATAAAAAGAAGAAAAACAATTGAAAAAGATGGTTCAAAAGTTTGTTACCAACAATATAACCATTGCAGACCAAAGCACATTGTTTAAGTAACTAATACTTATACCAATACATTCTGTTTAAGCTAATTGCTGCTCTTTAACCTGTACTGTTGCTACGCAATATTTTCATCATTTCTTATTTTGGCCCATAACACATTGTGCCATCCCCTTGGTAAAGAATTTTAATGGAAGCCCATAAATACAAACCCAAAAGGTACAATTGACAAAGACATAGGGTGTAAGTTGGAGATCATCATTATAATTTGTTGGAAAAAGGAAATGGTTGTCAAAGGTCCATGATAAAAATATCCAAATTTGATAAGGATAAGGGAACCATCCATGGAAGAAAACTGAACTAGAGATGATAATTTCCAGAGGGATTTTAGAATAGTTATACTCACATCAAGATTTGAACATTTTTTTCAATGCAGTTTGCTTACCATCCAACAAGAAGTATCAAGAAAATCACCTGCATCGTCTTCAATTACAATTTCTAAAGTTTCTAAATCAGTAAGACTAAGTTTCTGGTGATTGTTAGCTAAATCCTCCGCCATGATCGATTGAAAGAACTAGAAACAATCGAAGAGGAGAAAAAATGGTAGACAAAAATTGAAGAAAATTGACTAAAATTGAAAAAAATGTAACGCCTTAAGTTTCTTAAGTTTTGAATGGCTAATTCATGTCAAGTACTTAATTTGTTTTAGTGTTAGGTGTTTTGGATGTGTGCTTGAGGTCCTATGTTCGATTCTTTTCTCTTAAATTTGATTATTTTTAATTTCTATACCTAGCTAGTCACACCTAGCTTATCTTTAATTTTTGTATGCTTGCCAACAAGAATGAGCCTATTGGTTTAGTGGTGAGGCTTTAGCTTGTCTTTAGGTCCCAATTTTGAATCTTGTTGTGTGTAAAAGTGAAAATTATTTTTACTTTCCCTTTGTTGTGCCGCCTATGCTGAAGGTTGATCAAACTCAAATTATGAACGTTCTATTTTTTTCTTATGCTACTCTTTCTTGATTTTCCCCATTTTTGTTGCCAATTTCCACCACCCTTGTTTCTATATTTGAGCACCATAATCACTCCATTTTTGCTGCCATTTACCCCTCCTGTTGCTACACAAAACAATTACCATTGCTACCGTTGTTGTGGTATTGTCACCCTTTAAAACACCATTACTAGCTCTTTTTTTGTTCACCTTTTTTGCCCACTCTTACTTTCATTTTCCCTCCCTTTTATTGTATTGAAATAGCTACTCATCTTATTGTTTAAGCATTCTTTCCATTTCATTCAAATCGTAAACTCTGATCTAGGAATCAAAGTGCATAAGTGCTATTTTTTTCTCGCATCATTTTAGTTTGATTAATTATTTTAATTTAGCCGAATGCTTCCAAAGGCCATAGGTGGTTAATCCTTACTGATGTGAGTGTTACTTTTATGTTAAAAACTGATTTAAATGCTTTGGATTAGCATTTACTTTTGAGGTAGCTTTAATTTCTATTCAAAGTCGAAGCAAAAGTAAGTAGTGAGTTTAAAAATTGAATCTAATGCTTAGGTTTAATTCCACTGTTTGACTAAACCTATAGGGGAAAGAGGGACCGATTTTAACGCGTGTTTTGATATCTCGTGTACAGATTAAATCAACCCAGTCTAGACTTAAGATCTAGGAGTTGAGGATTAAGTGGTAGTACATTGGTTTAGCTTTAATCAAGTGTAGGTTCTAAACCTTATATGTGATTGTATAATGATTCATAATTGTATTTGGTTGCTAAAATTTTGTGCATGGCCGAATGGTAAGTGAAATAGGTAGATTGGCCGATTGAGGTAACTAAATTAACTGACTGGTGTGTTTATAAATATGTTTCATGAATTAAATTTTTGCATGACTTGAAATATGGCGATTGTGATATTGAGTATTGTTGCTTTGTAAGCATACAATTAATTGAAATTGAATTGACTGAAGCATGAAAGTATGCCGTTGTTATTGATATATGGAAAGGATGATAAGCATGAATTGCTTTATTGAAAAGTATGTCATATTGCATTGCATGGGGTTGGTTATTGTGGATGATGGAGGAGTTTTAGGGAGTATTGGCGGTAAACATGCAATCATTCGTTACTCAGTATACTGCATTGGAGTATTGGGGAGATTGGCAGTGTAACACCCCTTACTCGTATTCGAGGCCGGGCTAAGGTACGAGGCGTTACCAGAAAAACATACAAACATTAAACCAAAATACGAGCCATAAAATTTTATTCATATTTCAAAGCGTTCATTCTTTTACACATAGTCCCTTATTTGAGTCTACGGAGCCCAAAACATACTTTAGAAAGGGTTTGGGACTAAACCGAGAACTTACGAAAATCTTGGAAATTTCATGCTTTAAGGCTCCACATGCCCGTGTCCCAAAGTCGTGTTCCATACACGGCTGAGACACATGGTCGTGTCTCTGCCTGTGTGGAATATACCTAGGCTATTTTCCAAGCTTTAGTCAACCTTGATCTCTTACACACTTATACAAAATCAAAAGCATATAACATGGTATTCATTTAATGATTATAAATCCTCAATTAAACCACAAACATAGCATTTGTATGTCATTATACATGTGCCTCTCATACTCGTTTTACCTTGTTTATTATAGTACCACTTATACATTTATACCAAGATTATCATCTTACCAAATATCTTCAGCTTAATCATCAAGCATTCATATTTAAAGCTAGATCATATCTTTATAAAATACCACGATTCAGATCATGAGAATAACATGTTTGCTCTGAAACATTTCAATTCAATTCCATACCCAACAAGCATTACATTGAGACTAGTCATATATATATATATATATATATACATGTCATGATACATAACATTCTCTTTTTGTTTTCTTATAAACACATATCATTTATTTCATTATATCAATATTTCATATACCATAGTTTCCATATATTCCACATATATTTATTTTCCTCTTCCTCCTCTCCATTCCACATCCTTAATGTATATAGCATTCTTGTAAGTACGATTTCACAATTTACTAATAAATGTTCACATCAAACAGTCCACACGAGTCATAGTCACTTAATTATTTATAATTCGAGCTACAGAGCTCCAAATTAAGATCCGTAAATTTCCCCTGAAACTAGACTCACATATCGTTCCACCATAAAATTTTCATAATTTTTGGTTTAGCCAATTAGTACAGTTTATTCATTAAAATTTCCCCTGTTTCACTTTCTGACAGTTCTGACCTCTCTTCACTAAAAAATAATTATCTCACAGTACAGAACTCGGATAATGTTCTTGTTGATTTATCTTGAAAATAGACTCATTATGGATTTTAAAAATATAATTTTGAGCCTCTAATTATTTTTCTCCAAATTTTTGTGATTTTCCAAAGTTAGAACAGGGGATCACGTAATCATTCTGAATCAGTCTCACGAAAACATAAATATCTCAAAATATAGAACTCCTTTGCTTCTATGTTTCTTTTATATGAAAATAGACTCATTAAGCTTTAATTTTATATCTCATTCAGTCTCTGATTCAATTTATACTATTTTTGGTGATTTTTCAAATTCACGTCACTGCTACTGTCCAAAACAATTTTATTGCTAATTCACTCTTTCACACTTTCTTTGTATTAACCTCATTTTAACATACATATCACAAATCATTTTCACCACATTTCATACATCACAAGTATAGGCCCATGATCACAAGGTCACCATAAAATCATCCTCATGTATAACTTACTTGTTTATAACCTTACCACATCCTGGTCACTTAATGAACACATCATTCACATAACCAAGTTCCTGCACATATTCATCACAAAACTCACAAAGCAATACATAGAGAGTCTCCCGTTGAACACTTCGGATTAATCCTCGATACTTGGTAGTTTCAGTACATAGCTCCACCCATCATATAGTTCGGCTCTCTTGTACACATGGTGAACACTTAGTACCACCCATGTGACCTAGCCAGTTTATCTCGTAGCTCTCTTGTCTACATGGTGTCCTTCACTTGGAACCACGCATGCGACCTAGCTACATATATCCCGTAGCTCTCTTGTCTACATTGTGTACACATAGTATCACCCATGCGACCTAGCTACATCATAATGTCTTGTAGCTCTCTTGTACACATGATGTGCACTCAAGACTATACATGTGACCTAGCTACATACCATCTGTATCATCCAATCTTTCCAGAAGGTTCAACCGGATTTCTCTCTTTCCAAAAATTTCACCAATCAAGTAATTATCCACAAACATATTTCCAATATTTTTATAAAATATCATAATACAAGTAATAGTGATGTATTACTTACATATAAACTTACATCTCATTTAATATCAACGCAATAACATTAAATTACACATTGTCTTATTAAAAATCACATGAACTTACAATTTCCCATAATATCCATAATCATAGAAATCACATTTATGTATGATAATGCAATGCACTTCATGTACCATAGACATATATTTAAATCAATTCATAAACTTGGCACCATAATCATTTAATTTAACATAATTCAATTAATTCACTAAATTTAACTTTCAAAGATAAATTACAACATTATTGTTGTATTATTATCATACCAACTTACATACTTTCAACACCTCGAGATCATAGTAAATATATCAATTTTACATTGAAACATGCATAAATTAATGCTTATTATACATATGAACTTACCTTGATATTAAAACGGCCATTTTACCAACTTTCCCAATTTTCGATTTTTCTCTCATTCTAGGTTCAAATCTCATTTTTCGGGATCTAAAACATCATATTTTACTTATTTAATTAATGTGCTATTCAAAACAGTCCTTAACTCAAACTTTGAAAAAATTACAATTTTACCCCTAAACTTTTGCATATTTACACTTTTGCCCCTAGGCTCGGGAATTAAATTTCATCCCTTATTCTTATGTTTTATGACATGATGATCACTTTTCCCTTCTATGGCAACATCAAATTCTCACTCTAACATATACTTATGACTATTAGGTATTTTTACCGATTAAGCCCTTTTGCTCGTTTTCACTTAAAACCGAGAGCACAAGTTGTCTAACATAATTTGAAACCTCATATTGTATCATAAAACACCAGAATACACAAATTTTACCTATGGGTATTTTTCCAAATATGAACCCTAGGTTGAATTATTGCTAGCATAAGCTAAATCAAGTTACCGGGACTCCAAAAACATAAAGAACTTGAAAAACGGGGTTAGAACGGACTTACAATTGAGATTGGGAAGCTTGAAAACCCTAGACATGGAGTCTCCCTTGGTATACACGTCCATGGTGAAGAAGATGAGCAAAATTGGCTTTTAATTTTGTATTTTAATTCATTTTACCCCTAAATGACCAAAATACCTCACTACTAAACTTTCCAAAATTCCATCCATGTCCAATTTTGTCCATAACTTAGAAATTGGTCAAATTGCTATTTAAGACCTCCTAATTAATATTTCAAATCAATTTCATACTAGAAACTTCTAGAATGCAAGTTTTGCAACTTATTCAATTTAGTCCCTAACTTCGAATTAAGCACTTTATGCATAGAATTTCTTCACGAAATTTTTACACAATCATGTAATAATATCATAGACCTCAAAATAATCATAAAATAATTATTTATATCTCAGATTTTGTGGTTCCGAAACCTCTGTTCCAACTAGACCCAATTTTGGGCTATTACAACTCTCCCCCCCTTCAGAGATTTTCATCCTTGAAAATCTTACCGGAGTGAGGTTTAGTATCTTTCTCATAATTTCCAGCATTACTAACTAATTGTTTTCAAGACGATACTTTCGAAACACTCATCATCAATTTGAATCCCAAGATAACTCAAGAACTCGATATTTCTCTAACTCTGTCCTTCACTTGTCAACCATTCTCAGACTCTGGTCATATCTATAATTATTTTATCACTGAACTCTTTGATTCCACACTTAGGAACATAGTCAACATGATTCTCATGAATTTCCGTTATATACACCTCATCGGTAAGGGGGTGAGGTCGTACAGTCTCTAACTCGATTCTGACATATATCTATATGACACATTTTTTTCATTATCCACATATGTCATTATAATCATACTATCCACTTCAAACAATTTATAATTCATACATCTTACATAAAATTTCCAATTATCTCATTTCAAACAAGTGCACTCACTCATACATTCTATGAATTTTGAATAACTTTAATCATCACATTTACTAATTAATTTAGTCAAGCATGCAACATATGAAGGCCAAACAAATATGAATAAATATATCACTTTATAAACTTTCATCTCACATATTATCACATATACATATATCACGAATTCTTATTCATACCTTTCCGAGTTTAACACATCATAGCTACACTTTATTCAAATACTTCAATATCGCTATCAAATGGTCAGATGTTGCTCGATTGGAGAATATTTCATTTTAAACAAAATAGTCCTTATTAGTGTCGGGAGACATCACACTATCACATATTTGTGGCATGTATAACTAAACTCTTACACTTGCTATGTTAGTCCAAGAATCGACTAAACTCGCTCGATACCACTAAATGTAACACCCTTCACTCGATTCCGAGGTAGGGCTAAGGTACGAGGCGTTACTGCACAAACATACAAACATTAAACTAAAATACGAGCCATAAAATTTTATTCATATTTCAAAGCGTTCATTCTCTTACACATAGTCCCTTATTTGAGTCTACGGAGCCCAAAACATACTTTAGAAAGGGTTTAGGACTAAATCAAGAACTTACGAAAATCTTGGAAATTTCATGCTTTAAGGCTCCACACGCCCGTGTCCCAAAGTCGTGTTCCATACACGGCTGAGACACATGGTCGTGTCTCTGCCTGTGTGGAATATACCTAGGCTATTTTCCAAGCTTTGGTCAACCTTGATCTCTTACACACTTATACAAAATCAAAAGCATATAACATGGTATTCATTTAATGATTATAAATCCTCAATTAAACCACAAACATAGGATTTGTATGTCATCATACATGTGTCTCTCATACTCGTTTTACCTTGTTTATTATAGTACCACTTATACATTTATACCAAGATTATCATCTTACCAAATATCTTCAGCTTAATCATCAAGCATTCATATTTAAAGCTAGATCATATCTTTATAAAATACCACGATTCAGATCATGAGAATAACATGTTTGCTGAAATATTTCAATTCAATTCCATACCCAACAAGCATTACATTGAGATAGTCATATATATATATATATATATATATATATGTCATGATACATAACATTTTCTTTTTGTTTTCTTATAAACACATATCATTTATTTGATTATATCAATATTTCATATACCATAGTTTCCATGTATTCCACATATATTTATTTTCCTCCTCCTACTCTCCATTCCACATCCTTAATGTATATAGCATTCTTGTAAGTACGATTTCACAATTTACTAATAAATGTTCACATCAAACTGTCCACACAAGTCATAGTAACTTAATTATTTATAATTCGAGATACAGAGCTCCAAATTAAGATCCGTAAATTTCCCCTGAAACTAAACTCACATATCGTTCCACCATAAAATTTTCATAATTTTTGGTTTAGCCAATTAGTACAGTTTATTCATTAAAATTTCCCCTGTTTCACTTTCTAACAGTTCTAACCTCTCTTCACTAAAAAATAATTATCTCACAATACAGAACTCGGATAATGTTCTTGTTGATTTATCTTGAAAATAGACTCATTATGGATTTTAAAAATATAATTTTGAGCCTCTAATTATTTTTCTCCAAATTTTTGTGATTTTCCAAAGTTAGAATAGGGGATCACGTAATCATTCTGAATCAGTCTCACGAAAACATAAATATCTAAAAATATAGAACTCCTTTCCTTTCTATGTTTCATTTATAGGAAAATAGACGCACTAAGATTTAATTTTATATCTCATTCAGTCTTTGATTCAATTTATACTATTTTTGGTGATTTTTTAAAATCACGTCACGCATCTTGTCCAAAAACAGTTTTATTGCTAATTCACTCTTTCACACTTTCTTTGTATTAACCTCATTTTAACATACATATCACAAATCATTTTCACTACATTTCATACATCACAAGTATAGGCCCATGATCACAAGGTCACCATAAAATCATCCTCATGTATAACTTACTTGTTTATAACCTTACCACATCCTGGTCACTTGATGAACACATCATTCACATAACCAAGTTCCTGCACATATTCATCACAAAACTCACAAAGCAATACATAGAGAGTCTCCCGTTGAACACTTCGGATCAATCCTCGATACTTGGTGGTTTCAGCACATAGCTCCACCCATCATATAGTTCGGCTCTCTTGTACACATGGTGAACACTTAGTACCACCCATGTGACCTAGCAGATTTATCTCGTAGCTCTCTTGTCTACATGGTGTCCTTCACTTGGAACCACATATACGACCTAGCTACATATATCCCGTAGCTCTCTTGTCTACATGGTGTACACATAGTATCACCCATGTGACCTAGCTACATCATAATGTCTTGTAGCTCTCTTGTACACATGATGTGCACTCAAGACTATACATGTGACCTAGCTACATACCATCTGTATCATCCAATCTTTCCAAGGTTCAACCGGATTTCTCTCTTTTCCAACAATTTCACCAATCAAGTAATTATCCACAAACATATTTCCAATATTTTTATAAAATATCATAATACAAGTAATAGTGATGTATTACTTACATATAAACTTACATCTCATTTAATATCAACGCAATAACATTAAATTACACATTGTCTTATTAAAAATCATATGAACTTACAATTTCCCATAATATCCATAATCATAGAAATCACATTTATGTGTGATAATTCAATGCACTTCATGTACCATAGACATATTTTTAAATCAATTCATAAACTTGGCACCATAATCATTTAATTTAACATGATTCAATTAATTCAGTAAATTTAACTTTCAAATATAAATTACAGCATTATTGTTGTATTATTATCATACCAACTTACATACTTTCAACACCTCGGAGATCATAGCAAATATGTCAATTTTACATTGAAACATGCATAAATTAATGCTTATTATACATATGAACTTACCTTGATATTAAAACGGCCATTTTACCAACTTTCCCAATTTTCGATTTTTCTCTCATTTTAGGTTCAAATCTCGTTTTGCGGGATCTAAAACATCATATTTTACTTATTTAATTAATGTTCTATTCAAAACAGTCCTTAACTCAAACTTTGGAAAAATTACAATTTTCTCCTTAAACTTTTGCATATTTACACTTTTGCCCCTAGGCTCGGGAATTAAACTTCATCCCTTATTCTTATGTTTTATGACATGATGATCACTTTTCCCTTCTATGGCAACATCAAATTCTCACTCTAACATATACTTATGACTATTAGGTATTTTTACCGATTAAGCCCTTTTGCTCGTTTTCACTTAAAACCAAGTAGCACAAGTTGTCTAACATAATTTAAAATCTCATATTGTATCATAAAACACCAGAATACACAAATTTTATTTATGGGTATTTTTCCAAATATGAACCCTAGGTTGAATTATTGCTAGCATAAGCTAAATCAAGTTACCGGGACTCCAAAAATGTAAAGAACTTGAAAAACGGTGTTAGAACGGACTTACAATTGAGCTTGGGAAGCTTGAAAACCCTAGCCATGGAGTCTCCCTTGGTATACACGTCCATGGTGAAGAAGATGAGCAAAATTGGCTTTTAATTTTGTATTTTAATTCATTTTACCCCTAAATGACCAAAATACCCTTACTACTAAACTTTCCAAAAATTCCTTCCATGTCCAATTTTTTGTCCATAACTTAGAAATTGGACAAATTTCTATTTAAGACCTCCTAATTAATATTTCAAATCAATTTCATACTAGAAACTTCTAGAATGCAAGTTTTGCAACTTATTCAATTTAGTCCCTAACTTCGAATTAAGCACTTTATGCATAGAATTTCTTCACGAAATTTTCACACAATCATGAAATCATATCATAGACCTTAAAATAATCATAAAATAATTATTTATATCTCAGATTTTATGGTCCCGAAACCTCTGTTCCAACTAGACCCAATTTTGGGCTGTTACAGGCAGCTTGTTTGCAATTGATATTGGCAATTTATTCGCAACCTTAATTGATAGTTTTAACTGCAAGATTGATATTGGTGGTTAAACCACATTGAGCTTTGGCTCCAATTTTTTGGTGCTTGAATGACGAGTTCTGGGAAGACTCGTGGTATGTAACGAAGGATATGGGTAGGACTTACATTGTTGCATAAGTGTGCCATAAACATGACATTTGAGAAATTGATTGAATTGATGCCATAAATTTTTGGGAAAATTGCTACCTCATGATTGATTGTCTTACTGGTTGAAATTGCGAATATTCTCTAGTTTCCTTGTTTAGACTCACACTAAGCTCTTGGGGCTCATCCCTTTAATTAAAATTTTTTAGGTAACCCATGATCTTAGGATTGGATTTGGGCCTTCAAAATTCTCATCTCGAACACTGGACTTATTTAAAGTTTTAAATTTAAATTTAAATTTAAATTAATTTTGGTTTGAATTGCAGTTGTTTTTTTTTCTTTTGGGACTATGGATTTTAGGATGCGTTATTTGAGTTTAATTGCATGCATAGTTTTTATTGCAATGAATTGACCTAATAACTGATAATTGCATGATATTAGGCCTAAGTAAAAAAAATATGATTTTCCTCTGCGTGTTAAAAGAAATTGATTTTGAAAATATAAATTGTTTTGCGAATTGTTTGCGTTTTTTTTCCCTAAAATGTCATTACTAAGTAAATGAACTATAATTATAAAGACAACCCTAAAACTTGGTGTTTTATCAAAGATGACGAGTGTGACAGCCCTAAAGTGACCCTAGTCGGAAAGTGGTTTCGGGACCGCTAAACCGAGGCACCAAAATATTTGAATGTGATAATTATTGTCTAGAATATGTAAATATGAATGTGTGAAAGTTTCAAGCTTCGATTTAGTCGATTGCATGTGAATTCAGTTAGTAGGACTTATGTGTGATACTTTCGAAATGTGATAGGGTAACCTATAAGGATCTAATAGTGCATGTAATAAAAAGGGGGGACTTGCATGTCAAATTTCCCCCCTAATTAGTAGTGGCCGGCCATGCTATGAGTGGAAACATGTCACAAACATGTTATGTTAGTGATGTATGGTAGGAAATATAAAATAAGAAGTATGGGTAATAAAGAAATGGAAAAAAAAGGAAAGAATGTGTGTGAGTGTTTCCCCCCCTATTACCGTGAGTGAAGGAAAGAGAAAAAAAAAATTCATTACCCATGAGGCCTTCTTCTCCTAATTCTTTCCATTTTGTTCATCCTTTTTCATTTCTTTTGGCCGAAAATTCTAAGGAAGAGGGGAGGAGTTCTTGCTTCATGTTTGGTTTGGAAGAGAATTAGGAGGAGGTTCGGCCATACTTGTATCTAGATTAAGGTATGTTTGATGTTGTGTCATGAGATTCATACATGTCTTTAGTTGCTAGCTTGAGTTCTAATTAGCCCATGGTTCAAATCTTTCCTATGTCATGGGGATGATATTCGGCCAAGGTGGATTTTGTGTTAATGCCATTGCATGCTAAATGTGAAGCTTGTTAATGATACATGTGATGGTGGATTGACGACTCTTGGATTTTCTTTTTAGCATTTTTGAGTGAGACATTAAGTTCTTTGTTTAACCATGACCAAAATTGGAATGGTATGGTGTTGTGATGTATTCGGCCATGGTATATTCATAAGTATGATTTATGCTTATTGCATGGTAGGTAAGATTTGTGTTTTGGATTTATGTTTATGTTTGGTTATAATCAACTTAGTAATTCGACCCTTGCACATATATATATATATGTTTGCACATGATGTATTGGTATGACATATACAATATATCAAGGTATATATTTACACATGATGGTGTTTCGGTTATGGAGTAAATGATGGATGCGTATTGAGTTATAATATGTAATGCATTAGTTAGTAAAATGTATGCCATTTGTGTGTGGTATTGAGTATATAATTGGCCTCAACATAGACATGCATATTCGGCCACATGAATGAGTACATAGGTTGATGTGTTTTGTAACACCCCGAACCCGAGACCATCGCCGGTGTCGGACACGAGGGGTTAGCAAGCCAAGTTCACTTGTTTTGCCCATCCATTGGACATTTCCAGTCAGGCTGGAAAAACTGCGTCACTGTCGTCTTAAAAATCATATCTCGAGTTTCAAAACTCGGAAACTGGTTTCGTAAATTTTCCATGAATTTAGACTCATATATCCATCCATGGATTTATTTCTAGAATTTTTGGTCGGGCCAATTGGTACAGTTTATTAGTTAAAGTCACCCATGTTACAGGGATCGACTGCTCTGACCTTCGCGCGGTATAACTTGAATATCTCTCTGTACAGGGCTTTAATGCTGGTGCCGTTTGTTTCTAATGAAACTAGACTCAAAATGGAATCTGTACATATAAGGTATGTCTCCTAATTCTTTCTGGATAATTTATAGTAAATTTTTAAAGTTGCGACAGGGAACCCAGAAACCGTTCTGGCCCTGTCTTACAATAGCTTTAATATCTCTTAACATGTAACTCCTATGACCATTTCGTTTCTTCCATATGAAAATAGACTCATCAATGTTCATTTACATAGCTGATTCACTATTTAATACCATTCCTACAAATTTTGGTGATTTTTCACATTCACGTTACTGCAGCTGGCAGCATCTGTTTTTAAGGTAGGTCTTACCTATTTTGTAGTCTCCATGAACCAACTAGTCTTGCCTTACATAGGTCCACATATGATCATTTTAACCATGCCAATGGCTGATCATGTGACCAACATTCCCATTTCAATTCATAGTCACATCATGACACCATATATATATATACAAACCGCAAATAGTTTAAGTTGATACTTCACTATTACGAGCCATTTTCGCATGGCGTACACATATACATCATAACATATTTAAACCAACAAGGGTAGTCCTATACATGCCATTTCAAGTTCAACCAAGAATTTATACCAAAATGGGGGCTTGATAGTGTGGATGACTTCGACTTCAACGATCCCGAATCCGATTGCTATCGGCGAAATCTAGAAAAGCGAGAGCCAAAGCGGCGGAGTAAGCATTTTATGCTTAGTAAGTCTCAAGGAATATAATCAACTCTAATTACAGCAATACATTCACATAGTTAAATGCATCATTTCATTAATGCACATTCACATAATCATACTTACTTCACCATCCCAACTCTTATGTTCATACACAAATAACGGCTTCATTAAGGCCGATAACTCGTTCCATCATAGGAGCGGATATTCACACGCTCTTACTCCTAGCCCGCAAGGCACACACCGCACTTACCTTGTCATTGGGAATTTTCACAAGTGCATTAGCTGAAATTTTCCAGCAAGCTTATAATTTTCAAATCACATACCTTCGGAGTTTAACCGGATGTCGCTACTCGATCAATCGCCTTCGGGACATAGCCCGGTTATGGTAACCCGCACCAAGGCCTACGGGACTTAACCCGGATATCACGATTTGCACAAATGCCTTGGTCTTAGCCGGATAGAATGACTTCGCACGAATGCCTTGGTCTTAGCCCGGATGTAGCCACTAGCACAATTGCCTTGGTCTTAACCGGTTATAATTTCCAGCATAATTGTCTTGGGGCTTAGCCGGATATCATTCAATTTCTCATGCACACATACATCAATAATCATTGGACATACATATTTATTTTCGTTACTAAGGCTCAAACACAATTATAATCACTAACATAATCGCCTTCGGGACTTAGCCGGGTATCATTCGAATACTCATACACACATAAATTAGTAATCAATACATCCATATTTCATTCCACATAATTCAAGTAAGGTCACTTCTTGAGGACTTACCTCGGATGTTGTCGAACGGCTTTTACGGCTATTCGATTACTTTTTCCTTCCCTTGTCCAATTGTGGCCCTCTTAGCTCTTGAGCTAATTCAAACAAATTCAATTTATCAAAACCTCATTGTGCTAGCTTATGGCGAATATGACAAGGAATTTAAATGGTCATATGGCCACCCTTTAGCTTGAATACACAATGGTCATGCACATTTTATACTACATCAAGCAATTCAATACAATTTATTCGAGCATCAAGGAAAAGCTAAGGCCTTCAATAGGCTACCCAAGGCCGAATATACTTGTCCATGTTGAGGCCAATTATTCACTTAATACCACACAAAACAGCATGCATTTTACTAGTTAATGCTTTGCATATTGTAGCTCAAAACTTACAATATAGCATCAAGCACTCATATGTGTGCTAGGCGAGAATGTGCTTACAATTTCACAATTATTCTTCAACATCTTCTTCTTTAAACAAACTTATTCATCACTTCCTTCATAACCAAAACATCATGTGCAAACATATATATACATATATGAGCATGGCGAATTTCAAGGTGTCCATAGCCATCCAAAACACAAATTTTAACTAACATGCAAGAAGCATGAACCATGCTCATGAATGCATCATGGCGAATATGACAATCATGCTCCTTTTCAACTTCAATCATGATAAAACAAAAGAAAGCTCAAAATCTTACTCAAGAGTAGACAATCCATCATTGCATGCATCATCATCAAGCTTCACACTTAGCATGCAATGGCTTTATCACCATAACAACTTTGGCCAAATACCATTTCCATGGCTTAACAAAGTTTTGAGCCATGGCTAACATGCACATCAAGTTAGCAACCAAAACATGCATGAAACTCCTAACACAACCTCATACATACCTTAATCTTGATGCAAACTTAGCCAAATCTCCTTCTAGATCTCTTCCAAACCAAGCATGAAGCAAAATCCTCCTTCTTCCTTAGTTTTGGCTCAAAGAAAGGATGAACAAAATTTTTTCTTTCCTTCTCTACAACTCACGACCTTTGGGGGATTACCACACTCACACACATTTTTTTTTCATTTTTTATCACCCATACACCTTTGTTTATTATTTCACCCTAATGCACCAACAAAACATGTTTCATGACATGTTTAGCCCATCCTCCTTGTCATGGCCGCCACCACCTATAAAGGGGAATTTGACATGCAAGTCCATTATTTTGCATGCATGCTTTAATTAGTCATCACACATTTCCTATCATACTTTCAAAGTTCATTACTAAGTCCTTTCTTGTGGAATTCACCCTTATAACACTAAATCAATCATCATAAAATGTCATACATGAGCACACACATATTATAGGCATCAAAATAAATTTTTAATTATTTTTATGCCTCGGTTTTATGGTCCCGAGACCACCTTCCGACTAGGGTCAATTTTGGGCTGTCACATGTTTGTTCGGCCATAGGTAAGCATATTGAAGGCTTATTCTTGACTTAGAAAATTCGGCTAAGGAGAATATTAACTAATGTGTTGAGTTTGATTCACGATTCCGTACATATGTGACTTTAATGTCTAATGAATATATATGGGCTAAGTACCTTGAGTTCCTCTTTTCGATACTCAAATGATTAAATCAATTTATTTGTTAAATTAAGCTCAAGAGCAAAGAGGAGCTAAATCTGATAAAGGGAAGGAAAAAGTGGTCGAATAGCCATCGGAATCGTTCGACAACATCCGAGGTAAGTTCTTGAGTAATAGAACTTAGATTATGCTTTGATTAGATCATGTTTTAAGCAAATTAAAATCATGCTTTTTGTGTGTGGCTATTGAGCCGAAATTTGCAAGTGTGAAAAGTGCCTTGTGTTTGAGTTTTGCTAATGAAAATGAAATACGAATGTGTCATGATTTATTGATAAATGTGCATGGTTATTCGAATGATGTCCGGGCTAAGTCCCGAAGGCTTTGTGCTAAGTGACTATATCCGGACTAAGATCCAAAGGCATTTGTGCGAGTTACTAAATCCGGGTTAAGTCCGAAGGCATTTGTGCGAGTTACTAAATCGGGTTAAGTCCGAAGGCATTTGTGCGAGTTACTAGATCCGGTTAAGTCCGAAGGCATTTGTGCGAGTAACTATAACGGGCCATGTCCCGAAGGCATTTGAACAGTAGCTATATCCGATTAAACTCGAAGGTACGTGATTAGGGAATGAATGAACTTGCTGTAAAAATTTCAGTTAATACGCTTGAAATCCCAACAATGAGGTATGTTTTGTATGTGCTTTGAATTAGTTGAGTCCTTACAAATAAGTATTCGCTCAGTTGATAAATGAGCTACCGGCCTTTGGCTAAGTTGATCTTTGTGTATGAATATAAGGGTTGGTAATGTGAAGTAAGTATGATGAGAATTTGTGCATGTGAAATTATCTGTTTGGCTACATAAATGCTATACTTTGGTTGTGTCTAAATTTATGACTCAAACTTACTAAGCATTAAATGCTTACTCCGTTTCTTTGATTCTCTATTTTATAGATTTTGGTTCTTCAGCTATCGGACTCGGGATTTTGAAGTCGAAGTCTCCCACACTATCAAAGCTCCTTTTGGTATACTTTTGGTTGAATTTTGAAATGGCATGTATAGGATTACCCTTTTGTTGTAGGTCATGTACCTTTCGGTTTTGTGTAAATTTGGATAGCCATGAAAATGGCTTAAGTATACTTTGGGCATGGTATTATAATCATTGTATGTTGTTCATTAAGAGGTATGGAAATGTTTGGAAACGATTAGCCATTGGGACGGTTAATCATGATCATATTTTGTGCTATTTATGTTAAAGGGCTAGTTGAATCATGGAAACTATGAAATAGGTAAAGCCTACCTTAAAGACAGATGCTGACAGCTGCAGTGATGTGGATGTAAAAAATCACTAAAAATAGTAGGAATGGAATTAAATAGTGAATAAATTATGTAAACGAACCTCGACGAGTCTATTTTCATAGGGAAGTAACAAAACGATCATATGAACAGTATGTTAAGAGATATTTAAGTTTTCATGAGACAGGGACAGAACGGTTTCTGGAGTCCCTGTTCCGATTTTAGAAATTCATTATAAATTTACCAGAGATAATTAGAAGTCATGCCATATATGTACAGATTCCTTTTCGAGTCTATTTTCTGTAAAAACAAACGGCATCAGTATTGAAGCCCTTTACAGGGAGATATCCAAGTCGTAATGTGCAAAGGTCAGTGTAGTCACACCCTGTAACAGGGGAGACTTTAACTAATAAACTGTACTAATTGGCCTGACCAAAAATTCTAGAAAAAAATTTTTAGATGCATATATGAGTCTAGTTTCAGGGAAAAATTACAAAACTGATTTTCGAGTTGTGGAACTCAAGATATGATTTTTAAGGTGACAGTGACACAGTTAGCCAGCTGTCTGGAAAATTTTAAAATGAACTGTGCAAATAAGTGGATTAAGCTCGTTAACCCCTCGTGTCTGACTCCGGCGACGGTCGAGAGACACTTTGGGCTTATCTAGACGAGATCGCGATCGACCCCCTGTGAGTGCACGAGTCACTTCGGTCGCCAGTGTTGGAAATGATCGTCGAGACAGAACGGAGTGTCAGTATTGTGGTAAATGGCACTCGGGGAGTTGTAGATTCCATGATCGCTCCTGTTACAAGTCTTGGTCAGTTGACCACTTCATTAAAGATTGCCCGAGGTTGTGCGAGCAGAATGTATATCGAGTGGGAAGCCGGTGCTACCACCGCCGAGGTAGACCATCTAGAAATACGGGCAATGCTAGTGGTGGTCGAGAGGATCTAGGGATGCTACGACCAGATCTCGAGGCTCGTGCTCAGCTAGGGCTTATGCTATCTCGCGCACGCGAGGATGCTTCCTCGCCAGATGTTATTACCGGTACTTTTACTCTCTTTGATACTAACGTGATTGCTTTGATTGACCCTGGTTCTACTCATTCTTATATATGCGAAACCTTAGCATCCAGTAAGACTTTACCTATTGAGTCTACTGAGTTCGTAATTCAGGTGTCAAATCCCTTGGGTCATTACGTTCTTGTCAACAAAGTGTAAGAAATGTCCCCTAGTACTTCGAGGTTCCTGTTTTCCGGCGAACTTGATGCTGTTGCCGTTTGACGAATTTGATGTTATCCTCGGTTTAGATTGGTTGACCGTGCATGATGCGATTGTGAATTGCAAAAGTAAGACTATTGATTTGAGATGCGCAAATAACGAGATAATCCGAGTTGAGTCTACGGACTTAAAGGGGTTGCCAGCTGTAATATCAGCAATGTTGGCCCAGAAATATGTAAGAAAGGGGTGCGAAGCATACCTTGCGTATGTACTTGATGACAAGGAATTGGAAAAGAAACCCGAATCTGTGCCGGTGGTTTGTGAATACCCGGATGTTTTTCCCGAAGAATTACCGGGTTTACCACCTGTTCGGGAAGTAGAGTTTGGTATTGAGCTTGTACCTGGGACTATGCCAATTTCGATAGCTCCGTATCGTATGGCACCAACCGAGTTAAAAGAATTGAAAGCTCAGTTGCAAGAGTTGACGGATAGAGGTTTCGCTCGACCAAGTTTCTCACCTTGGGGTGCACCAGTATTGTTTGTGAAAAAGAAGGACGGAACCATGAGGTTGTGCATTGACTATCGTCAGTTGAATAAAGTGACGATAAAGAATAAATATCCGTTACTGCGTATTGATGATTTGTTTGATCAACTAAAGGGAGCCTCAGTGTTTTCAAAGATAGATTTGAGATCGGTATTACCGATTCCATGAATTCGAGATTCGGATATACCCAAAACCTTTCGAGCGAGATACGGCCACTACGAGTTCTTAGTGATGCCGTTTGGGCTCACTAATGCCCTGCGGTATTTATGGATTTGATGAATCGGATCTTGAGCGATATTTGGACCGGTTCGTAGTTGTGTTCATTGACGACATCTTGGTCTATTCAAGAGATGAGGCCGAACATCTTGAGCACTGAGATTAGTGTTACAAATTTTACGGGATAAGCGGTTATATGCTAAGTTCGAGTAAGTGTGAGTTACGGTTAGAGAGGTTAGCTTCTTGGGTCACGTGGTATCCGCGACGGGTATTCGAGTTGACGAGCAAAATTTCAGCCATACTTAGCTGGAAGCCTCAGAAATATTACTAAGGTTCGAGCTTTTGGGACTTGTCGGTTACTACCGACGGTTTGTAAAAGGTTTCTCGATGATAGCCACACCCATGACGAAGCTACTTCAAAAGATGTTAAGTTCGATTGACGGAAAAATGTCGAAAAGTTTTGATCAATGAAAACTTATTTGTGGAAGCTCAATTTTAGTGCGGCCGAATCGGGCAAAGAGTTTGTCATCTATAGTGACGCCTCCCTACTTGAGCTAGGTTGCGTATTGATGCAAGAAGGTCGAGTTGTGGCCTATGCGTCGAGACAATTAAAGCCACATGAGAAAAATTATCCGACCCATGATCTCGAATTAGTCGCCATCGTATTCGCCTTGAAAATATGGCGACATTACTTATTTGGTGAGAAGTGCCATGTATTTTGGATCACGAAGTCTCAAATATTTGATGACTCAAAGAGACTTGAATCTGCGACAAAGGCGTTGGCTTGAGTTGTTGAAAGATTATGAGCTGGTCATTGATTATCACCGGGAAAGGCTAATGTGGTTGCGGACGCCTTAAGCCGAAATCACCGTTTGCTTTCTGACGATGAATGTACACTTGCTCGTTTCTACCCGACAATGTGTTAGTAGCGAATTAAAGGCCAAACCATTATTGATTCATCAAATTCGTGAAGCTCGAGAAAGTCGACGATGAGTTGGTTGCAAGACGGGCTGAATGTGTTGCGAATGTGGAATCGGAGTTTCAAATTGATGATGACGATTGTTTGAGGTACGTAAATCGGTTGTGTGTTCCAAGAAATTCGAACTCATTTCGATGATTACGAGCGAAGCTCATTGTAGCCGAATGTCAATTCACCCGGGAGTACAAAATGTACCACGACCTAAGACGTCGATTTTGGTGGCATGGTATGAAACGAGACATTTCGATTTTGTTTGAAGTGTTTAATATGTCGACAAGTGAAGGCGGAACATCAAGTGCCTACGGGTTTGCTCCAACCGATCATGATACCGAATGGAAATGGGATCGAGTAACGATGGATTTTGTATCCGGCCGCCATTAGGTTCGGCAAGTAAGAAAGATGCCATTTGGGTCGTTGTTGATAGATTGACTAAGTCGGCTCACTTTATCCCGTGCGCACGGATTTTTCAATGGATAAATTAGCTGAATTGTATGTTTCTCGATTGTGAGATTACACGGGTACCTATTTCTATCGTGTCGGATAGAGATCCGAGATTCACCTCACGATTTTGGAAGAAATTGCAAGAAGCTTTGGGTACCAAGCTGCATTTTAGCACCGCTTTTCATCCACAAACAGATGGTCAATCCGGCGGATAATTCGGATACTTGAGGATATGTTGAGATGTTGCATCCTCGAGTTCTTGGTTCATGGGAGCGGTATTTACCTTTGATTAAATTCGCTTACAACAATAGTTTTCAATCAAGTATTAAGATGGCACCTTACGAGGCTTTATACGCGTAAATGCCGACGCCATTGTTTTGGACCGAACTCGGTGAAAGTAAAATTTTCGAGTGGACTTGATTAAAGATCTGAATGAAAGTAAAAATAATTCGTGAGAGTCTGAAGGCAGCATCAGATCGTCAGAAGTCGTACGCGGATTTAAAACGAAGAGATATTGAGTATCAGGTGGGAGACAAAGTGTTCCTTAGGGTATCGCCTTGGAAAAAGATACTCAAATTTGGCCGTAAGGGCAAATTGAGTCCGAGATTCATCGGGCCATATGAAATATCCGAATGAGTCGGTCTAGTTGCGTATCGATTGATTTTGCCCCCTGAACTTGAAAAGATTCACGATGTCTTTCATGTTTCGATGCTTCGACGTTATAGATCTGATCCATCTCACATAATTAGTCCATCAGAGGTCGAAATTCAAGCCAATATGAGTTATGAAGAAGAACCGATTCGTATCCTAGCACGTGAAGTGAAAGAGTTGCGAAACAAAAGGGTTCCACTAGTGAAAGTGTTATGGCTCAAACACGGAATGGAAGAAGCCACTTGGGAGACCGAGAACTCTATGAAAGAATGATACCCAAACCTATTTACCGGTAAGATTTTCGGGGACGAAAATTTCTTAAGTGGGGGAGAGTTGTGACAGCCCTAAAGTGACCCTAGTCGGAAAGTGGTTTCGGGACCGCTAAACCGAGGCACCAAAATATTTGAATGTGATAATTATTGTCTAGAATATGTAAATATGAATGTGTGAAAGTTTCAAGCTTCGATTTAGTCGATTGCATGTGAATTCAGTTAGTAGGATTTATGTGTGATACTTTCGAAATGTGATAGGGTAACCTATAAGGATCTAATAGTGCATGTAATAAAAAGGGGGGACTTGCATGTCAAATTTCCCCCCTAATTAGTAGTGGCCGGCCATGCTATGAGTGGAAACATGTCACAAACATGTTATGTTAGTGATGTATGGTAGGAAAAATAAAATAAGAAGTATGGGTAATAAAGAAATGGAAAAAAAAAAGAAGGAAAGAATGTGTGTGAGTGTTTCTCCCCTCCCCCTATTGCCGTGAGTGAAGGAAAGAGAAAAAATTTTTTTCATCCTTTTTCATTTCTTTTGGCCGAAAATTCTAAGGAAGAGGGGAGGAGTTCCTGCTTCATGTTTGGTTTGGAAGAGAATTAGGAGGAGGTTCGGCCATACTTGTATCTAGATTAAGGTATGTTTGATGTTGTGTCATGAGATTCATACATGTCTTTAGTTGCTAGCTTGAGTTCTAATTAGCCCATGGTTCAAATTTTTGCTATGTCATGGGGATGATATTCGGCCAAGGTGGATTTTGTGTTAATGCCATTGCATGCTAAATGTGAAGCTTGTTAATGATACATGTGATGGTGGATTGACGACTCTTGGATTTTCTTTTTAGCATTTTTGAGTGAGACATTAAGTTCTTTGTTTAACCATGACCAAAATTGGAATGGTATGGTGTTGTGATGTATTCGGCCATGGTATATTCATAAGTATGATTTATGCTTATTGCATGGTAGTTAAGATTTGTGTTTTGGATTTATATTCATGTTTGGTTATAATCAACTTAGTAATTCGGCCCTTGCACATATATATATATATGTTTGCACATGATGTATTGGTATGACATATACAATATATCAAGGTATATATTTACACATGATGGTGTTTCGGTTATGGAGTAAATGATGGATGCGTATTGAGTTATAATATGTAATGCATTAGTTAGTAAAATGTATGCCATTTGTGTGTGGTATTGAGTATATAATTGGCCTCAACATAGACATGCATATTCGGCCACATGAATGAGTACATAGGTTGATGTGTTTGTTCGGCCATAGGTAAGCATATTGAAGGCTTATTCTTGACTTAGAAAATTCGGCTAAGGAGAATATTAACTAATGTGTTGAGTTTGATTCACGATTCCGTACATATGTGACTTTAATGTCTAATGAATATATATGGGCTAAGTACCTTGAGTTCCTCTTTTCGATGCTCAAATGATTAAATCAATTTATTTGTTAAATTAAGCTCAAGAGCAAAGAGGAACTAAATCCGATAAAGGGAAGGAAAAAGTGGTCGAATAGCCATCGAAATCGTTCGACAACATCCGAGGTAAGTTCTTGAGTAATAGAACTTAGATTATGCTTTGATTAGATCATGTTTTAAGCAAATTAAAATCATGCTTTTTGTGTGTGGCTATTGAGCCGAAATTTGCAAGTGTGAAAATTGCCTTGTGTTTGAGTTTTGCTAATGAAAATGAAGTACGAATGTGTCATGATTTATTGATAAATGTGCATGGTTATTCGAATGATGTCCGGGCTAAGTCCCGAAGGCTTTGTGCTAAGTGACTATATCCGGACTAAGATCCGAAGGCATTTGTGCGAGTTACTAAATCCGGGTTAAGTCCCGAAGGCATTTGTGCAAGTTACTAAATTCGGGTTAAGTCCCGAAGGCATTTGTGCGAGTTACTATAACCGGGCCATGTCCCGAAGGCATTTGAACGAGTAGCTATATCCGGTTAAACTCTGAAGGTACGTGATTAGGGAATGAATGAACTTGCTATAAAAATTTCAGTTAATACGCTTGTGAAATCCCAACAATGAGGTATGTTTTGTATGTGCTTTGAATTAGTTGAGCCCTTACAAATAAGTATTCGCTCAGTTGATAAATGAGCTACCGGCCTTTGGCTAAGTTGATCTTTGTGTATGAATATAAGGGTTGGTAATGTGAAGTAAGTATGATATTGAGAATTTGTGCATGTGAAATTATCTGTTTGGCTACATAAATGCTATACTTTGGTTGTGTCTAAATTTATGACTCAAACTTACTAAGCATTAAATGCTTACTTCGTTTCTTTGATTCTCTGTTTTATAGATTTTGGTTCTTCAGCTATCGGACTCGGGATTTTGAAGTCGAAGTCTCCCACACTATCAAAGCTCCTTTTGGTATACTTTTGGTTGAATTTTGAAATGGCATGTATAGGATTACCCTTTTGTTGTAGGTCATGTACCTTTCGGTTTTGTGTAAATTTGGATAGCCATGCGAAAATGGCTTAAGTATACTTTGGGCATGGTATTATAATCATTGTATGTTGTTCATTAAGAGGTATGGAAATGTTTGGAAATGATTAGCCATTGGGACGGTTAATCATGATCATATTTTGTGCTATTTATGTTAAAGGGCTAGTTGAATCATGGAAACTATGAAATAGGTAAAGCCTACCTTAAAGACAGATGCTGACAGCTGCAGTGATGTGGATGTAAAAAATCACTAAAAATAGTAGGAATGGAATTAAATAGTGAATAAATTATGTAAACGAACCTTGACGAGTCTATTTTCATAGGGAAGTAACGAAACGATCATATGAACAGTATGTTAAGAGATATTTAAGATTTTGTGAGATCGGGCCAGAACGGTTTCTGGAGTCCCTGTTCCGACTTTAGAAATTCATTATAAATTTACCAGAGATAATTAGAAGTCATGCCATATATGTACAGATTCCTTTTCGAGTCTAGTTTCTGTAGAAACAAACGGCATCAGTATTGAAGCCCTTTACAGGGAGATATCCAAGTCGTAATGGGCAAAGGTCAGTGTAGTCGCACCCTGTAACAGGGGAGACTTTAACTAATAAACTGTACTAATTGGCCTGACCAAAAATTCTAGAAAAAAAATTTTAGATGCATATATGAGTCTAGTTTCAGGGAAAAATTATGAAACTGATTTTCGAGTTGTGGAACTCAAGATATGATTTTTAAGGTGACAGTGACACAGTTAGCCAGCTGTCTGGAAAATTTTAAAATGAACTGTGCAAATAAGTGGATTAAGCCCGTTAACCCCTCGTGTCCGACTCCGGCGACGGTCTCGGGTACGGGGTGTTACAACGAGTTATGTAAACCTTGACAAAAATGATGATTTTCAAAGAATGATTTTATTTAGCCATTTCGATGGTACATGTTGTGACATCCCAAAATTGACCATAGTCGGGATGTGGTTTCGAGACCACAAAACCGAGACACAAGAATAATTAATTATTATTTTCTATGTTTATTGTGCATGAACGTACATATGTGAAAATTTCGTGCCTTAATTTCGTCATTCGTAGGTGAAATTTATTAGAAAGGACTTATGTGAGGAAATTGAGAAATGTGCTAGGCTAATGTTAAAGTGGCCTATTGATACATATTAGAAAATGCTTGGACTTGCATGTCAAATTGCCAAATTTTCCTTATGGTGGCGGCCAAGTTAGATTGATGATGGGCAATATATTTGTTTGCCTTAGATTTTATAATAAGAAATTGGATTATGGGAGACAAACTAAAATAAAGAAAGGAATTTAAAAGAAAGGGGAATAAAATAAGAAAAAAAAAAAAGTGTGTGGATGCCTCCCCCCCCCAAGTTGCCGTGAATGGAGCAAAGAAAGAAAAAAAAGAGCTTCATTTCCTTTGGTTCTCTCTTAGCGAATTGAAGAAAGAAAGGGGAGGGAGATTTGGTCAACTTTAAGCTCAAAACAAGGTTAGTAATTCATGTTAGATTTTGAAATTTCAGCTTAATGAAAGTTGATTACTAAGTTCTTTAACTAGCCCATGTTAAAATTTTGGATTTGGGTGGTGCATGAAGCATTCGGCCATGGTAGATAGTGAAGGGAGTTGATTATTTTCTTTGTGTTAAATGAGTGATTGTGGATGGGTGAAGTGTGAGCTAGTTAAATATTCATATAGTTAGGTTGGATGATAGGAAGAAAAAAATCAGCTTGTGTATGTACACTAAGGCCGAATATGAAGTTGGAGATTTGTGGGAAATGTATGTGTCTTGAAGTGTTGGAATGGAGAGGATGCTTTAATTGTGTTATGAACAATTATGTGTTAGAAATTGTGATTTTGGGTTGACTAGGATTTTCGGCCATAGTGGTCATTGAGGATTAAGGTTATGTTTCATGCTAAACTTGATAAATCTTGGTGTATGGGTGTTTGAACTAAACTAATGATCAAATAGTTGCATAAATACAAAGTAAGAAGAATCGGCTATTGTATGTAATATTATTGCGAATGTGAAAATACTATACTTGAGTAATGAATGTGATTGGATTATTGATAGTATGGTAATTGCATAAGGCTATTAGCGAATAGCTAAGAACGTAAGGTAGTAAGATAAAAATTTTACTATGTCGTTCCGTATGTCATAAGATCATTAAAATGTGGATACCAACATATGTACCAAAGCGGTTGAATGAGCTAATTTATTTGTTTAAGCTCAAGATCCTAAAGGAGAGGCGTCCAACAAGGGGAAATCGAAGATCATCGAGTAGCCGACTTGGAATTATTTACCGAACACAAGGTAAGTCATTAAGCACATATGTTTGATATTGCTTAAATGATTGGAAAATCTATGCAATTGTGTTTAATGGAATGCTATATATATGTATAAATGAAATTGTATGTGTATGGAATGAGGATAATTGTTGAATGTAATAGAAATAGTGGAATGTGTAGAAAGTTTGCTTTCGGCACTATGTGTCTTGGGCAATACGTGTGTATGGTGACGAGATTGGCACTAAGTGTGCGTGCTGGAAATATATGGCACTAAGTGTGCGTGCTGGAAATATTTGGCACTAAGTGTGCAAGCTGGAAAAATACTGACCTTTGGGTGTGCGAGTTCGGAGGGTATGGCCTTGTGTGTGCGAGCTTAAATTACGTGGCACTAAGTCTGCGAAATCAGTGGTAAGCACTATGTGTGCGTACTCTATATATATGGAGGTGTGTCTCCATTGAATTGAGTATGGACAGCGGATCGGGTAAGTACCTCGAGCTCATGACGAATAGAGAATTCGTTCATGCTTGGGGATTGAAATTGGTAAGCCTTAAATCTATGTGATGATTGAAGTGTGTATGGTTGTGCTGGAAAATGAGTTAATGTGTAAAAATGCTTGATTATCTTGTTGTGTAGAATATGAAATGTGGATGTATGAATTAGTGCGAGATTGGACCGAAAGGTCCGAGGTATTATGGTATAGATCCGGTATGGACGAGTACCTAGCCTCATTTGTTGTACATGTAGTAGTAACTTTATCAGTGGATTGATGAATGCTTATGACTTACTGAGTTGTAAACTCACTCGGTGTTTTTCTTGTCACCCATTTTAGGTCTCTCGGACTCGTATTGTTTGCGTGATCGGACCGTCGTTGAAGTCATCACACCGGCTGAAATCTTGTGGTATTGTTTTTGTTGTTGAAGAACATTTGGCATGTATAGGCTATTATATTTTGTCGAATTGTGGGTTGTAAACTTTAAGCCATGTGAAAATGGCCTATGTGGTCGTCGAGTGGGATGCTAGAACCTATAGCCACGAGTCTTAGAAACTCAAATTTTGATAAGGTGGCCATAATTTGTGTCATGTATGATGGATGATTAAGGCCAAGGAAAATTCATGAAATTGGCATAGTCTACTGCAGTAACTGTTGCGGACAGCAGCAGTGAGATGAGATTGAAAAATCACTAAAAATAGTAGAAGTAGAATTAAATAGTGAGTAAATTATGAAATTGAACCTTGATGAATCTATTTTTATATGGACGAAACGAAACGACCATATGAGCAGTATATTGAGAGATATTAAAGTTCTCGTGAGACAGGGTCAGAACGGTTTCTGGGTCCCCTGTCGCGACTTTGAAAATTTACCATAAATTATCCAGAAAGAATTAGGAGTCATGCCTTATATGTACAGATTCCATTTTGAGTCTAGTTTCATTAGAAACAAACGGCACCAGTATTAAAGCCCTTTACAGAGAGATATTCAAGTTGTAACGCGCGAAGGTCAGAGCAGTCGGTCCCTGTAACATGGGTGACTTTAACTAATAAACTGTACCAATTGGCCCAACCAAAAATTCTAGAAATAAATCCATGGATAGATATATGATTCTAAATTCAGGAAAAATTTACGGAATCAGTTTCCGAGTTTTGAAACTCGAGATATGATTTTTATGGCGTCAGTGACGCAGTTTCCCAGCCTGTCTGGAAATGCCAAATTGGTTGGTACCTTGAGAAGATTTGACCCATTAACCCCTCGTGTCCGACACCGGCTACGGTCACGGGTTCGGAGTGTTACACATGTAGTCAATGTAACCTTTAAGATTCGATCATAACGTCTAGGCTGAGTTTAGGGCGTTAACAAAAAAGAAGGTGAAAACTATGGCTTCGCAAAACTAACAACCACCACTAAAGAAAAGAGAGTGGGTGGACTCTCTTGATTAAATTTATATAGATGTTTGAATATCGCTTTTAAATTTAAACACTACATATAAAGTAATAAATAAAATGAGGTTTTTTCTTTCCAAAATACTTTTAGAAAGTGTTTTCAAAGGTAAAAGTGTTTTGGAGAAAATAAAATGTTGATTTAGATATAATATTGTAAGCAAAAATATATATTTAAATAATATTTAAATTCATTAATATTATGATGTAATCAACTTAATTTATAATAAAAATATCAAAATTACTGATCATTATTAATACTTTAATATTTGAACCATAAATTTTAAACATCTTTTAAGCAATTAATAGAAATTATTTGTACATTTTAATTTAAATATACTAATTATTTTTAATTATTAAAATATAACATGTTTATGCTTAATTACATTGTCCAAATACAACTCCAGTTGCAACTTAGTTTGTATCTGGAAGACAATGTAACTTGTTATATTTGGTCAACATCTTTTGACCAAAAAATATTGGACTCTTTAAGCACATCTTTGCAAGTTTTTAATAACACATTATTGAAATCAAAACATGGAAATGAAGTCAAGCAAAGACTTTTAATGAGTATGGATTTTTTATTTGAAGAGATTTATTTTTCAAATAAGATTACCCAAAGAATATTTTTACTAATTCTATTCCATATTAAAGATTTTATCAAGTTAAATTCAATGAGACAAAAATTCAAATTAATATAATTTTGCAAGCCATTATATGCTTACAAGACTTGTTGTAGTTTTATGTATGAGATTGAGAGCATTTATCTTGTTTGTGTGATGAACTTATTTTAGTTCATAGTTATTGTAAACAAAATATTCTCATTGTTCAGTTTGTAACTAAGCTTTCAAGGGGAAAGTCTTAGTGAAGAGAGTGATCTAGATTATATATATAGGAGTGAGGTTGCAATTTCGTAAGTGAATTCAACTTAAATCACATTTTGTACAAGTAGATTTACAGTGAATTACTTTTTAAGCAAGGTCTCGTAGATGTAGGAAGTTTTCTAACTAAATATCCAAACTTTTATATCAATCTCTTATTTTTTATACTATCAGTTAGAAGGCAAAATTAATAAGCAACCATTACAAATTCAAATGTATAATGTTATATATTTGAAATAAATTTTAAAAAGTAAATAATTGTGTATGTAATATAAATATTACAAAAAATACATTGAATGATAAATGAGCGTTAAAAACACTATTCTGACTCTAAAAGTGCTTTTTCCAAATGCAAAATTTACAAATTATAGATTTTGTGTTTAAGTTTAAAAGCTACAAATTATATAGCCTTTGTGTTTGGGTTCAAAAGTATTTTTTTAAAAAACTTTTGTCTTCAAAACTTATCTGTTTCGCATTACTTATGACTCCAAACCTATTTTTGAAAAGCAATGATGAACATACCCCATGTACTTTTGTTGTTTGAAAATTGTTATTCTTTAAAAACTGTTTTTTTATAAAATGTTATGATTATTGTAATTGAAATTTACAGTTATTCTTTAAATTGTGCAAAGGGGAACTAAATTGAAGAGTTTAAAAGTGTAGTAAAATTGTGAAAATCGTGAAATATCAAATTCATGTATAAATAATGTAAATCCAATGATATTTGAGTGCTCATGTAGACTAGTGTTAAAGGTTGAGGGTATGGTCAACATGCGATAAGAACCTGAGCACTCTTGTGTTAATCGCGATATTCGTGATGTTGTACTTCGGAGCCTGTGTTTTCAACACTTATGTGGTCCTTTTATCGTGTTATGTTCCATGTATCCATCTTGTTTAAACGAGTTTAGCATAGGATAAAAAGTTTGGTAACTGATTTCTGATAATAATTCCTGTTAAACCATGAAGTGATAAAATAGTGAATTGAAGTATTAGTGAATTTTGTAAATATTGAATAACCTCTTGATTAATATGATATATTCATGAAATTATAATAGTAATATTGTTAATATTAAATAAATTAAAATAATGGTAAGATTTTAATTCATGGGTACTGACTAAGCTATATTATAGCTTAACGTGTCGTTGTTTAACGCAAAGGTGAAAGATTAGATTGAAGCCTTTGACAAAAGATCATCATAAAAACATCTCATCACATCATCAAGGCTTGGGGAGAAATAATATGAAATTTAACTCATGGTATAGATTATGACATGTACATTGAAAGTACTTAGAGAAGCTTAAATGTTTTGATGGCCTAGTGAAATTGTTTAAATTATGCAATGAGCATAGGATGACTTATCCAATTTTTGAGGTGTAAGATGGTTTAAAATGATTGAAATGTGTTTGGGAATGTTTGGTTTTGAAATTGGCTTAAATTAAAGTGTTCTGGGCATGTTTTAGGGTCCCTTGCATTGAAGTATGAATACTTGTTAAACTTGTATCGGTACAAGTAATCCAAAGAGAAAAAATAAATAGTTCCAAGGAAAATGTATCAATATTTGGTGTAACAGCTCATTTTTCAGTGAAATCGAAACAGTGGTTTCGGGACCACAAATCTAACCCAAAAATATGACTTATTTTTATTTTACTATATGGTCTGTAATACGATGGATATGTCAAGTGAAAATTTTGATACGAAAATTTTATCGATTGATATACATATACACATGTGTTATGTTATGAATATGTTATCAAAGGTTGCTATTTCCTAAGTTAATCCAAGGTAAGTTTATAACCACCAATGCAAAATGGTATGCCTTGTTAAATGATGAATTTGACTATTTTAAATGCTTGGAAAGGTTGGTGTTGGTTGTGTGTTTCAAGTGCAGGTCTTGGGTGAAATTTGAGTTAGAAATGAAGCTAGAAATGGCTTCATTTTGTCCACATAGGTAGACACACGGGTGCGTGTATAGATCGTGTGTGACACACGGCCTGGTAACATAGGCATGTGGTTAGGCCGTGTGTCCCCTGTACCTTAATTTTAAGAAACAGAATGCTCCGAATTGAACACCAGAACATTTAGAACATTTTTCGATTAATTCACGCAAGTTACTATTTATTAACCGAGATTATTCATAACGTCCCTTAATTGGACCCTCGAGGTCTAATACGGGCATTAGAATCAAGTCGGGAATTAATCAGGACCTCTAAGAATTTTTTGCAAAATTACAAAAGTTTTCCAAGATGCAGGGCTCACACGCCCGTGTGGTCCAACGGAGACGCCCGTGTAACCCTGGGACATGCCCGTGCTAGAGGCCGTGTTCAACCCTGTGTAACTCTCTGACTTGCACACACGACCATGCCACATGCCAGTGTGCTAGGCCGTGTGTTAATTAATTTAATTCGAATTAGGTGCAGGTTTCACACGCCAAGACACACGCCCGAGTTCTAGGCCGTCTGGCACACACGGCCTAACTACATGCTCGTGTTACACGCCTGTGTGGAAAAAATAAAGTCATTTCCTAGCTTCATTTCTCACCTAAAATCACCCAAAAACCTACACGTAAAACACTCAACGAATTCTAGCCATTTAAAGCATTCCAATTGAGCAAATTCATCATTCATCAAGGCATACCATTTCATGCATACATGGTTTCAAACTCACCTTAACTTAACTTAGGCATTCACAACACTGGATCATATAAACTTAGCATAACACATGTGGATATATATTTACCGTAATAGCTTATTAAATCATATCCAAAATGAACCACCACTAGCCATTCCAATGGCTAGGTTACAAAATGACATTTCAAGCCACTATTGGCCAAGTTTCCCTATACATGCCATTACACCAAAATGCTAGTAGTTAGTGTGACGATCTCCAACGATTTTCCAACCTTCACGAGCTTTCGAGTATTATAAAATAGGGAAAATAAAAGTAGTAAGCATTACATGCTTAGTAAGTTCGTATAACAGAAACTAAACTTACCAATCTTGTTTATTAAAATCTAGGCATACAACGTTATGTTTCCATCCATTTGGCTAAATGGCCTAATCACATACATTTTATCAAACATGTTAGTCACCAAACTATTTATATGAATCAAGTAACATAGATGAGCTCATCAAGCAATATTATTTCAAGTCATTATCAATCCATCACAAAGTTCTTGTGCCATGTCAAGAGTGTTATGTTCATTGAATCGTTGAAATTCAAATAAAGGCTCGAGTAGTACACTCGAGGTGTACGATCCATTAATCTGTCAATTATTATCGAAGGTACCCCTTAGGGTACTTAACTAAGGAACACACTCACGAGTCACATGTCTTATAATAGGATTACCAGTCCAGGCTAAATCCTTTGTATATCATATGCTCACAAAAGCTCAATTAGGGTTACCAGTCCAGGCTAAACCCTAATCATAATGTGTGCTCGAGAGGTATTATATCGGGATTACCTATCCGGGCTAAATCCTTTATATAACAAGGTCATTGGGATTACTCATCCGATCTAAAACCTGTCCGCAACAAATGTAGGACCTTATTAGTTTCGGTAAAGCATATACATTCATCGTAATTCAATATTCAATTGGGACTTAACCACTTTTTAATCATTTCAAGCATGTATTAATTTTTCATCATAGCATACAAATAAGCTCATCAACATAAATCACATTACATACAAACACAATAATTACATGCTCAATTAAGTTACACAAACTTACCTCGACACTTGTTCGCGTAATAATCTACTAATCCGAAATATTTTCCTTTCCTCGATCTAACCTCGAGTTTGTGTTTTCTGGATATATATAAATGAATTTTATCATCAATTTTATATATTTCATACTTAATCAGACTCAATTTACGTCCTAGGAAAAATTACGATTTTGGGCCTAACTTTTCCAAAAATTCCATTTTCGTCCCTAGGCTCAGAAAATGAAACTTGTACGAATTACTCCCTATTCCAAGCCTAACCAAAGCCCCGTTACAAATTTTCCAGCACATCTTTACATAAAATTTTAGAATTTTTCCTTTAATTTCACAAGTTTACATTTTAGTCCCTGAATTAAGTTTTCATCAAAAATCACCTTGCAAAAGTTGTTTATCTATCAATAGTCTTTGATTTTCTACCATAAATTTGTAACACCCCAAACCCAGCCTGTGTGACATCCCTAAATTGACCCTAGTCGGAAAGTGGTTTCGGGACCACTAAACCGAGTCATAATAATAATTAACCATCATAATTGATGCTCATTATATGTATATATGCATGTGTGAAAACTCCATGTTTGGATTTTGTTAATTGTAAGTGAATTTTTATCAAATAGGACTTATGTGAGAAAATTTAGAAATGTGCTAGGCAAATGTAAGGTGGCCTATTAATACATGTGGGAAAGTGTTGTCCTTGCATGTCAAATTAGCCAAAATGAAGCATGATGGCCGGCCATGCTATGGGTGGAAACATGTCTCCAACATGTTAGACTAGTGATGCATGTAGGAAACAATAAAATAAGAAAGTTAGCACTAAAGAAATGGAAAAAAGAAAATGATGATAACAAAAAAAAAAAAAGAGTGTGGATGCATTCCCCCCCTTGCCGTACATGAGAGAAACAAAAGCAAAGAAAGAAAGAAAAAAAAAAAAAAGGGTGTTCATTCTCTCATTTTCTCCTTGCTTGGCCGAATATACTAAGAAGAAAGGGGGGAAAAAGCTTGAGAAAATCAGCCATGGGAGCTTACTAGACTAAGGTGTTTTGATACAAGAAGGTATGTTTTATGCCACTCTTGAAAATGCATGCATGATTTGGAGGATTGGTTCAAAATTTTCCTTGAATCTCAAATCGAAACTAAGTTGTTAGGTGAGTTAAAATTGACCATGCATGTTGTTTTCCTTGGTGAGTGTTTTGATGTTGTTGTGATGAAAGCATGGAAATGAGTAAGTTCGAATGTTTAACAAAAGGAAATTTTGTGCCATTGAGTTCTTGTTGTTATGTGGGTGTGCATGAGTATTCGGCCATGCTATAGAATTTATGTTGCAACATGATTAATGCTTAATGAGATGTATAATAGTACTTGTGAATGAGCTTGAGAGTATTTAAACAATTAGACATGAAAAGGGTGGTAATGAGGCTGAAAAATTGTTGGATGGTTAATTGGGTAAGGAATGAAGCATTCGCCATATGGGGTACAAATGGGCATAGGTGTTAAATACCTTGTATTGGAAACTTTGATAAATAAGTAGCAATAAATTAAGATGAGATTGAGTAAATTTTCAGCTTAGTTGTGTTAAGTATTCGGCAATAACCATAATAATGCATGTGAATGCCGTATGTTTGTGTTTGATGGAGAGGTAAATTGTTTGATTTAGCTCAAGAGCAAAGGGAACTAGATTGGACAAAGGAAAGGAGAAAGCAAGCGAGTAGCCGATTTGGAACCGTTCTACCCCAAACAAGGTAAGTCATTAAGCACGTATTTGATATTGCTTAAATGATTGTAAAATTTATACAATTGTGTTTAATGGGATGATATATATATATATGAATGAAAATGTATGTGTATGGAGTGATGACATTTGTTGAATGTAAAAGAAATAGTGAAATGTGTAGAAAGTTTGCTTTCGGCACTAAGTGTCTTGGGCAATACGTGTGTACGGTGTGAGATCGGCACTAAGTGTGCGTCTTTGGAAATATATGGCACTAAGTGTGCAAGCTGGAAAAATCTGACCTTTGGGTGTGTCGAGCTCGGAGGGTATGGCACTTGTGTGTGCGGGCTTAAATTACGTGGCACTAAGTGTGCGAAATCGAGTAGTAAGCAACGTGTGTGCGTACTTTAAATATATGGAGGTGTGTCTCCATTGAATTGAGTATGGAAAGCGGATCGGGTAAGTACCTCGAGCTCATGACGAATAGAGAATACGTTCATGCTTGGGGTTGAAATTGGTAAGCCTTAAATCTATGTGATGATTGAAATTGTATGGTTGTGCTGGAAAATGAGTTAATGTGTAAAAATGCTTGATTATCTTGTTGTGTAGAATATGAAATGTGGATGTATGAATTAGTGCGAGATTGGACCGAAAGGTCCGAGGTATTATGGTATAGATTCGATATGGACGAGTACCTAGCCTCATTTGTTGTACATGTAGTAGTAACTTTATCGGTGGATTGATGAATGCTTATGACTTCTGAGTTGTAAACTCACTCGGTGTTTTCTTGTCACCCATTTTAGGTCTCTCGGACTCGTATTGTTTGCGTGATCGGGACCGTCGTTGAAGTCATCACACCGGCTGAAATCTTGTGGTATTGTTTTTGTTGTTGAAGAACATTTGGCATGTATAGGCTATTATATTTTGTCGAATTGTGGGTTGTAAACTTTAAGCCATGTGAAAATGGCCTATGTGGTCGTCGAGTGGGATGCTAGAACCTATAGCCACGAGTCTTAGAAACTCAAATTTTGATAAGGTGGCCATAATTTGTGTCATGTATGATGGATGATTAAGGCCAAGGAAAAATTCATGAAATTGGCATAGTCTCTGCAGTAACTGTTGCGGACAGCAGCAGTGAGATGAGATTGAAAAATCACTAAAAATATCAGAAGTAGAATTAAATAGTGAGTAAATTATGGAACTGAACCTTGATGAATCTATTTTTATATGGACTAAACGAAACGACCATATGAGCAGTATACTGAGAAATATTAAGGTTCTCGTGAGACAGGTCCAGAACGGTTTCTGGGTCCCCTGTTGCGAATTTGAAAATTTACCATAAATTATACAGAAAGAATTAGGAGTCATGCCTTATATGTACAGATTCCATTTTGAGTCTATTTTCATTAGAAACAAACGGCACCAGTGTTAAAGCCCTGTACAGATAGATATTCAAGTTGTAATGCGCGAAGGTCAGAGCAGTCGGTCCCTGTAACATGGGTGACTTTAACTAATAAACTGTACCAATTGGCCCAACCAAAAATTCTAAAAATAAATCCATGGATGGGTATATGAGTCTAAATTCAGGGAAAATTTACGAAACCAGTTTCTGAGTTTTGAAACTCGAGATATGATTTTTAAGGTGACGGTGACGCAGTTTTCCAGCCTGACTGGTAATGTCAAATTGGTTGGTATCTTGAGAGGTTTGGCGTTAACCCTCGTGTCCGACAATCGAGTCGGTCACGAGTTAGGGTGTTACAATTTTATTGGTATCAGAGCTATGGTTTAGTCGGTTCTAGGACTACCATAGCGCGTGTGAGTCTAGCTATACATGCCAAATTGTTAGCGCTTAATAATGTGATGACTTCGACCGTTGGAATTTTTGTTTTGATTAGCAATGGAACCGGGGTAGAGACCCTTGGCGGATGACGTTGAAAGTGTAGCGGCTGCTCTGCGCAAGGGACACCGCCCGTTGAGCCTCGATCATCCGCGAATAATCAAAATGAAGGGCGAAACAAGCCTTCTTCACCATGATGAATGAGTGGGTCGCATAATATGCCCGAACCAACCCGGCTGTCCAACCATTCCCGAATTTAAATACTCCACCCCAAGAGCCCGCAATGCCTCCGATTCTCGATCCGTGAGGTGAGTAAACCACTGTGGACTTGATTAGGAAGCGTGGGGCGAGGAGTTCAAGGCCATAGTTACCGATGATCTTGAAAAGCCGAGTTTCGCTCGATAACACCATTAGAGTGTTAGATGAACTGTCATGCACACCGATGAATGTCTTAAGTGTGCTATATCCTTGTTCTGCGAGACTCGACTTACTATTGGTGGAGGACTTTAATTTCCATAGTCCCAAATGAGCGAGTTACTTGGGATTTCTTCCAATCCAATTTGAAAGAAATACATTAGTCAACGGTTCATCGATCAAAAGCGTAAGGAATTCTTGGAACTCAAGCAAGGCGGATGATCAGATCTCGAATCTGAACATGAGTTCGTAAGACTTAGTCGGTATGCTCGGGAGTGTGTGGCTGATGAGGTTGCGATGTGCAAAAGATTTGAAGAAGGATTGAATGAAGAGTTAAAGTTACTAGTGGGAATTTTAGAGATAAAGGAGTTCGTGACACTAGTCGAGCGAGCACGCAAAGCGGAAGAACTTGGGAAGGAGAAGAAGAAGGCTGAATTTGAAGCAAGAGATTACCGTAAAAGATCGACGAGTAAAGCTCCATTCTCGGTGTAAAGAGGTTCGGGGAGGACACCGAAGAAGTCGAGGACGATTGCGGGAATTTCCATTAGAGCAGACCATTGGCGGACTCGAGCTACTTGATAGCTAGTGTGGGCAATAATCGTCAAGAGAGACCGAATGCCCCCAATGTGGAAGGCGACACCTAGGTGAATGTTGGGGTAAGTCATTAATAGGGCTGTTATGGATGCGGTTGAAGGACCACTTCATTAGAGATTGCACGGAGCTAGATGAGAGGAATAAGACGCAAGGTGCAAGACCTAGTGGAGCGACGGTGGAGGTAGGCCCCGAGAATCTCTGGAGGTAAGGGTGGTAATCGAGAGGAGCCTCTAATACTACTGTTCGATCCGAGACCCGTGCTCTGCTAGAGCATATGCCATCCGCGCACGAGAGGAGGCATCCTCCCCGACGTTATCACTGGTACTTTTACTCTCTTTGATACTATTGTGATTGCATTGATTGACCCGGCTCTACTCACTCATATGTATGTGAAACCTTAGCATCCAAAGAAGACTCTACTGTTGAGTCTCTGAGTTCGTAATTCAGTGTCAAACCCTTTGGGTCAATACGTGCTCGTTGATAAAGTGTGCAAGAGATGCCCCTAATAATTCGAGAATCTGTTTTCCTACCGATCGATGCTTCTACCATTTAATGAATTCGATGTTATTCTTGGTATGGTTTGGTGACCGTACATGATGCGATGGTGGATCGCAAAAGGAAAACCATTGATTTGAGGAGTGCAAATAATGAGGTAGTCCGAGTCGAGTCTCTTGATTTAAAAGGGCGCCAATGATAATATCTTCTATGACCGCTCGGAGGTATGTGAAAAGGGGTGTGAAACATACCTTGCGTATGTGTTTGGAAGTAAAGAGACGGAAAGGAAACTCGAATCGGTACCGATGGTTTGTGAGTATTCGGATGTTTTTCCGAGGAGTTACCGGATTGCCTTTGGTTCGAGAAGTGGAATTGACATCGAAGTTGTACCGGGTACTACGCCGATTTCAATAGCCCGTGTCGTATGGCATTAACGGAATTAAAGGAATTGAAGGTTCAATTGCAAGAATTGACGGATAGAGGTTTATTTCGACCGAGTTTTTTCTCTATGGGCGCTTTTGTATTGTTTGTGAAGAAGAAGGACGGAACCATGAGGTTGTGCATCGACTATCGTCAACTCAATAAAGTGACGATAAAGAATAAATATCCATTGCCACGAATTGACGATTTGTTTGATCAATTAAAGGGAGCCTCGGTGTTTTCAAAGATAGATTTGAGGTCGGGTACTATCGGTTGAGGGTCCGAGAATCGGACATACCCAAAACCGCTTTTAGAGCGAGTACGGTCACTACGAATTCTTGGTGATGCCGTTTGGGCTCACTAATGCCCTGCGGTGTTTATGGATTTAATGAATAGAATTTTCAGGCCATACTTGGATCGGTTCGTAGTTGTATTTATCGATGACATTTTGGTCTATTCGAGATGATGGCTGAACATCTTGAACACCGAGGCTAGTGTTGCAAATCTTACGAGATAAGCGTTATACACAAAGTTCATAAATGTGAATTTTGGTTGAAAGAGGTTAGCTTTTGGGGCACGTGGTGTCGCGATCGGTGTCGGTGGACCCGAACAAAATTTTGGCCATAGTCGATTGGAAACCACCAAGGAATGTTACGAAGTTAGGAGCTTTTGGGGCTTGCGGTTATTCTTGACGATTTGTAAAAGGTTTCTCGACGATAGCCACGCCAATGACGAAGGTACTCCAAAAGGATGTTAAGTTCGAATGGACGGAGAAATGTCGAAAAGTTTCGATCAACTGAAAGCTTATTTGGTGAAGCCCCAATTCTAGTGCAACCCGAATCGGGCAAAGAGTTTGTCATTTATAGTGGCGCATCCCTACTTGGGTTGGGTTGCGTATTGATGCATGAAAGGCGAGTTGTGGCCTATGCATCGAGACAATTAAAGCCACATGAGAAAAATTATCCAACCCATGATCTCGAATTGGTTGCCATCGTGTTCGCCTTAAAGATATGGCGACATTACTTATTTGGTGAGAAGTGCCATGTGTATTCGGATCACAAAAGTCTCAAATATTTGATGACTCGGAGAGACTTAAATCTGCGACAAAGACGATGGCTCGAGTTGTTAAAGGATTATGAACTCGTCATTGATTATCACCGGGAAAGGCTAATGTGGTTGTGGATGCCTTAAGTGAAATCCTTTGTTTGCTTCTGACGATGAATGTACACTTGTCTATTCTACCCGACAATGTGTTAGTAGCGAATTAAAGGCCAAACCATTATTGCCTCATCAAATTGAGGAAGCTCGAAAGTTGATGAGGAGTTGCTTGCAAAACGGGTGAGTGTGTTACGAACAAGGAATCGAGTTTCAAATTGATGATGACGATTGTTTGAGGTTGAAGTCGTCTGTGTGTTCCAAAGGATTCGAAACTTATTTCGATAATTCTAAATGAAGCCCATTGTAGTCGAATGTCAATCCACCCGGGTAGTACTAAAATGTACAATGACACAAACGCCAATTTTGGTGGCCCGGTATGAAACGAGACATTTCGAATTTGTTTCAAGGTGTCGATATGTCAACAAGTGAAAGCGGAACATCAAGTGCCATCGGGATTACTTGACCGATCATGATACCCGAATGGAAATGGGATCGAGTAACAATGGACTTTGTGTGCGGGTTACCATTGACTCGAATAAGAAAGACTTCGGTTTGGGTCATTGTTGATAGATGACCAAGTCGCTCATTTTATCCTGTCATACGGATTTTACGCTCGATAAGTTGGCGAATTATCGTCTCCCAAATTGTTCGATTGCATGGGGTACCTATTTCTATCGTGTCGGATAGAGACCCAAGATTTACGTCGCGGTTTTGGAAGAAATTGCAAGAGGCTTTGGGTACCAAACTGCATTTTAGCACTGCTTTTCACCCCCAAACCGATGGTCAATCCGAACGGATAATTCAAATACTCGAGGATATGTTGAGATGTTGCATCCTTGAGTTTAGTGGTTCATGGGAATGGTATCTGCCTTTGATTGAATTAAACACAACAATAGCTTTCAATCAAGTATTAAGATGGCGCCTTACGAGGCTTTATACGATCGTAAATGCCGTACCCCATTATTCTGGTGAACTTAGTGAAGGTAAATTCTTGAGGTTGATTTGGTTAAGGATGCCGAGCAAAAGGTTCGAGTAATTCGTGAAAGTTTGAAAGTCGCTTGAATCGCCAAAAGTCGTATGCGGATTTGAAAAGAAAAGATATTGAATATCGGGTTGGAGACAAGGTCTTTCTCAAAGTTTCACCTTGGAAGAAGGTGCTTAGATTTGGTCGTAAGGGCAAATTGAGTCCGAGGTTCATCGGGCTATATGAAGTATCCGAACGAATTGGGCGATCGCATATCGATTAATTTTGCCCCGAGCTCGAAAGGATTCTAACGTTTTCATGTCTCGATGCTTGACGATATAGGTCGATCCATCGCATGCGTAATTGCTCCATCCGAGATTGAGATTCACCTAATTTGAGCTATGAAGAGGAACGGTTCACATTATGAGGCGTGAAGTAAAAGAGTTGCATAATAGGAAAATCCCGTTAGTGAAGGTGTTGTGGCATAAACACGGAATGGAAGAAGCCACTTGGGAACTTGAGGACTCTATGAAAGAGCGATACCGAGCCTATTTACGGTAAGATTTTCGGGACGAAAATTTCTTAAGTGGGGAGAGTTGTGACATCCCTAAATTGACCCTAGTCGGAAAGTGGTTTCGGGACCACTAAACCGAGTCATAATAATAATTAACCATCATAATTGATGCTCATTATATGTATATATGCATGTGTGAAAACTCCATGTTTGGATTTTGTTAATTGTAAGTGAATTTTTATCAAATAGGACTTATGTGAGAAAATTTAGAAATGTGCTAGGCAAATGTAAGGTGGCCTATTAATACATGTGGGAAAGTGTTGTCCTTGCATGTCAAATTAGCCAAAATGAAGCATGATGGCCGTCCATGCTATGGGTGGAAACATGTCTCCAACATGTTAGACTAGTGATGCATGTAGGAAACAATAAAATAAGAAAGTTAGCATTAAAGAAATGGAAAAAGAAAATGATGATAACAAAAAAAAAGAGTGTGGATGCTTCCCCCCTTGCCGTACATGAGAGAAACAAAAGCAAAGAAAGAAAGAAAAAAAAAAGGGTGTTCATTCTCTCATTTTCTCCTTGCTTGGCGAATATACTAAAAAGAAAGGGGGGAAAAAGCTTGAGAAAATCAGCCATGGGAGCTTACTAGACTAAGGTGTTTTGATACAAGAAGGTATGTTTTATGCCACTCTTGAAAATGCATGCATGATTTGGAGGATTGGTTCAAAATTTTCCTTGAATCTCAAATCGAAACTAAGTTGTTAGGTGAGTTAAAATTCGGCCATGCATGTTGTTTTCCTTGGTGAGTATTTTGATGTTGTTGTGATGAAAGCATGGAAATGAGTAAGTTCGAATGTTTAACAAAAAGGAAATTTTGTGCCATTGAGTTCTTGTTGTTATGTGGGTGTGCATGAGTATTCGGCCATGCTATAGAATTTATGTTGCAACATGATTAATGCTTAATGAGATGTATAATAGTACTTGTGAATGAGCTTGAGAGTATTTAAACAATTAGACATGAAAAGGGTGGTAATGAGGCTGAAAAATTGTTGGATGGTTAATTGGGTAAGGAATGAAGCATTCGCCATATGGGGTACAAATGGGCATAGGTGTTAAATACCTTGTATTGGAAACTTTGATAAATAAGTAGCAATAAATTAAGATGAGATTGAGTAAATTTTCAGCTTAGTTGTGTTAAGTATTCGGCAATAACCATAATAATGCATGTGAATGCCGTATGTTTGTGTTTGATGGAGAGGTAAATTGTTTGATTTAGCTCAAGAGCAAAGGGGAACTAGATTGGACAAAAGAAAGGAGAAAGCAAACGAGTAGCCGATTTGGAACCGTTCTACCCCAAACAAGGTAAGTCATTAAGCACGTATTTGATATTGCTTAAATGATTGTAAAATTTATACAATTGTGTTTAATGGGATGATATATATATATATGAATGAAAATGTATGTGTATGGAGTGATGACATTTGTTGAATGTAAAAGAAATAGTGAAATGTGTAGAAAGTTTGCTTTCGGCACTAAGTGTCTGCGAACAATACGTGTATCGGTGCGAGATCGGCACTAAGTGTGCGTCTTTGGAAATATATGGCACTAAGTGTGCAAGCTGGAAAAATCTGACCTTTGGGTGTGCGAGCTCGGAGGGTATGGCACCTTGTGTGTGCGGGCTTAAATTACGTGGCACTAAGTGTGCGAAATCGAGTAGTAAGCACTGTGTGTGCGTACTTTAAATATATGGAGGTGTGTCTCCATTGAATTGAGTATGGACAGCGGATCGGGTAAGTACCTCGAGCTCATGACGAATAGAGAATACGTTCATGCTTGGGGTTGAAATTGGTAAGCCTTAAATCTATGTGATGATTGAAATTGTATGGTTGTGCTGGAAAATGAGTTAATGTGTAAAATGCTTGATTATCTTGTTGTGTAGAATATGAAATGTGGATGTATGAATTGGTGCGAGATTGGACCGAAAGGTCCGAGGTATTATGGTATAGATTCGATATGGACGAGTACCTAGCCTCATTTGTTGTACATGTAGTAGTAACTTTATCAGTGGATTGATGAATGCTTATGACTTATTGAGTTGTAAACTCACTCGGTGTTTTTCTTGTCACCCATTTTAGGTCTCTCGGACTCGTATTGTTTGCGTGATCGGGACCGTCGTTGAAGTCATCACACCGGCTGAAATCTTGTGGTATTGTTTTTGTTGTTGAAGAACATTTGGCATGTATAGGCTATTATATTTTGTCGAATTGTGGGTTGTAAACTTTAAGCCATGTGAAAATGGCCTATGTGGTCGTCGAGTGGGATGCTAAAACCTATAGCCACGAGTCTTAGAAACTCAAATTTTGATAAGGTGGCCATAATTTGTGTCATGTATGATGGATGATTAAGGCCAAGGAAAAATTCATGAAATTGGCATAGTCCACTGCAGTAACTGTTGCGGACAGCAGCAGTGAGATGAGATTGAAAAATCACTAAAAATAGTAGAAGTAGAATTAAATAGTGATTAAATTATGGAACTGAACCTTGATGAATCTATTTTTATATGGATGAAACGAAACGACCATATGAGCAGTATACTGAGAAATATTAAGGTTCTCGTGAGACAGGTCCAGAACGGTTTCTGGGTCCCCTGTTGCGACTTTGAAAATTTACCATAAATTATACAGAAAGAATTAGGAGTCATGCCTTATATGTACAGATTCCATTTTGTGTCTAGTTTCATTAGAAACAAACGCGATCAGTATTAAATCTCTGTACAGAGAGATATTCAAGTTGTAACGCGCGAAGGTCAGAGCAGTCGGTCCCTGTAACATGGGTGACTTTAACTAATAAACTGTACCAATTGGCCCAACCAAAAATTCTAAAAATAAATCCATGGATGGGTATATGAGTCTAAATTCAGGGAAAATATACGAAACCAGTTTCCGAGTTTTGAAACTCGAGATATGATTTTTAAGGTGACGGTGATGCAGTTTTCCAGCCTGACTGGTAATGTCAAATTGGTTGGTATCTTGAGAGGGTTTGGCCGTTAACCCCTCGTGTCCGACACCGGCGTCGGTCACGAGTTAGGGGTGTTACAGCCTGGATGTTATGGCTGAATCTGGCGATGTCACATTAAAGTGGTTTTTTTGTAAGTGTAATGTTTGATGAAAATCCATTCTCTATTTAACCTCATTGTGTGATCTTAAAGACGTTCGTTTAGTTCAAAATGTGAGTTGTTTGTAAAAAAGTTGATCATATTAAAATTTCATTAGTATATTTTTATTTTAAAACATTATTTCTTGCGGAAGCTCTTAAAACATGTTCATATTCGTGGTGTTTTTGAAAAAACTTATCTTTTTGAAAACCCTCGCCTTTCCCTACTTCTAGCAGTTATAAATGATAACAAAAAAAACCCAAATTAAAGTAAAAATCCATAAAGGCCTTATTACAGTAAAAATACCCAAAATAAAATTACTTATACTTTAAAAATCAAATGTGAAAGTATGTGCGATTTTGTGGCCACCTTTAAGTCCCTTGCAACAATCGATCCACCTAAGACTGGGGATTACCTGCACAGATAAAAAAATGGGTGAGTTTATGAAAACTCAGTGTGTAACTACATATCAAATAACCAAACAGTGAGCATATATAGTCTGGGCCTAAGCCCATTTCAGTAATGGTTTAGTTTCAGTTAGGGCCTTAGCCCATTACAATATTAGTATCAGTTTGGGCTTGAGCCCATCTCAGTAATAGTAACGTACATATATGCAATTAAGAAATCCTACCCAACCAGCCTCTACACTCCATCTCCGTCCAATCCTACACTCCATGTAGGGACATAATCAACTGACCCATCCCTACACTCCAAGCAGTACTGATTACGGCACTAAACAGTATTTGCAGCAGAGCTGCCAGTACAGTACACTTCCTCAAATCATAATAAACCCCATCCCCACGCAACATATCATGCATCAAATCATGTCATGTCATACTATCATACATGTATTCGATATGTTTAAAATGGCATGCTTAAATATAATCATACATCTCATAGGGGCATAATAGTCATTTTATCAACTAGGGGTCTAGGTACACTTACCGACCCAATAATAGGTCCACAGTTTCTCGGGTGACCCGTGCAACTTTAACAGTCAAACAGTGAAAATAGGCCCACGGCCCATATTGCGGGCCCATGTGGGCCCACATGCCCGTGTGGCCCACATAGCCTAGAAATGGCCTTGGCCGTGTGGATTACACAGCCTGGCCCAATATTCTCCATACGTCTGTGTGGTTTACTCATGTGGGGCCCACATGCTCGTAGGGCCCACACGGCCCAATTTGGCCCGACATGGCCCAAAACGACCTCAACCCATGAAATTGCTCATAGCCAGCCTCAATGATCAAACGCCCATGTTTAGCCACACGGACCACCACACGAGCAAGTGCACGCCCGTGTAGCATCATGATTTATTTATTCCGGCTTTTGTCTATTTCCATAGTTGAGATTGTGTTTACACACCTTATTTCAAACGTGTGCAAATAGTGCACAAGTGCTCCAAACCTAGATTCAAACATGATAGACCATCAGTCCCTTAATCAACAGGAGTAAACAATCCCTTTTATATCACTTATCCAAAAGGTTACTTATCACTTACCTTGATCGATCGATTGAGGCTCACACACTTAACCCGTTGCAAGAGACTAATTACAAACCTCTTAGAGATAACCTACAATACAACCGAAACTTAATAACCTAAACCATTATTGATCACGCCAATAGTTTGCACCAACCGCATAACAACTTACCGAATGCGCCAAACTCAGAATAGGAGAAAGAAGCAATCGACCCATACCCCCAAACGAAAGCCGAAAGCACACAGTACGACAGAGGCAAAGGCTAGCACAACTACACCCCTAGCAAAAATCGGCAGCAAAGAAAGGTGTTAGGTAAAAGATAATTACGACAGAAAGAGAGAGAAAAGATAATAACAGGGCACTCGAACCTGATTGATCAAAAAACAATTGCCAAAACCGAAAGGATAGAGATGGAGTATTCGGCCAAAACAAAAGATGAAAAGAGAAAAGAATTGAGAGAGAGAAAAGAGAGAGTATTCGGCCAAAGAAAACCGATTGAGAGAGGGGAGAAGAAACATAAATAGGTCAAAGAGGAAAATCGATTGGGAAAGAGGGAAAAAAAGATATTCAGCCAAAGCAAAGAAAACAGAGAGAACGACCATTAGAGGCAAGCTAATCGATCAGCAAGTGAACTCGAGAAAAGTGCAAATTCAAAATAAACAACAAAAATAAGAAGATACCCGAAAGCAATATTCGTCCTCAAAAAGAGAGAAAAACTATAAAACGAGAAGTAAAGAGAAAAGAAAACAGAAGCAAAATTTCGGCACCAAAGGCAAAAAGGTGAGCTATGATTGATTCTTGACCAAAATGAGACTCCCAATTCGGTATGACCTCAAAACACACCCCTCACTTGGCTCTTCAAAATTCTCCAACCATAGTCGAAATTCTCTGAGCAAGAGTTCAAATTTGGCATTACTCTTCCACTCATTCAAAATCCCATATTTTCCTCCCCAAATCCCTCCATACTGTCCACTCCTCCCTTAACCACTTAATTCAAATTCCACCAGTTCAAGTTGACTAGAACTCCCACACAGCCTTAGCAGCAAAATAAAACACTCCCACTGCTCAAAGCAAGACTCAAACCTCAGGCCTTATGGAACAACAACACACCACCTATCCCCTAGACCAGCAGGCCCTTTCTGACATGTTTTACCCTTATTTATTTAAAAGCCTATTGACTAGAGACAGGGTTTATTCATATTAAAAACAAAACTTTTGCACAAGCCAAGGCTTGAACCCAAGACTTCTCAGACACTCCCAGAACACATAACCATTGAAGCAGACATATTTTTGTAACATAAACATAAGAAAATAAACTTAAGGATTTTTGGGGCATTACAAAATTTCTAATTTTTAGCATAATATCTCCATGACCCATTTTCATACCTTTATAACTTTTCAAATTAATCGCTCAAATAGAAAGATTAAGCTATCTCAGTTTCAAAAATACCAAAATTACTAAAAATGAGACAAGAAAACTTACTGAATTAGGCCTTGAAAGCTTATTTTCTCTCTCCTAGGGTTTTCATGTGTTTTTAGGTTGAAGATGATGAAAATAAGATGATATAATTTCTTTTCATCTTTTAATTAATTAAGTATTTTGGTATTTCCAATTTAGTACCTTGTCTTTTTCTATAATTCTATGGATGAGTCACCATAAGAATCTACATACTTTTATTAATGGTCTAATTACCATATAAAGACCTTAATTTTTAAATTCCATAGCTATTTGATCCTCATAGCTACTAGAATTCAACTTTTGCATTTTATGCGATTTAGTCCTTCTCGTAATTAGGCACTAAATCGATAAAATTTTCATATCAAATCTTCACATGCCATTTCTATCATATTACGGGCCATATGGTAAAATAAAAATAAAATATATTTTGGGTCAGATTTGTGGTTTCGAAACTACTGTTTTGATTTCACTAAAAAAATGGGCTGTTAGAGGCACACGGGCAGAGACACGGGCATGTGTTTCAGCTGTGTGTGCCACAGAGCCTAGAACACGGGCGTGTGTCTTGGCCATGTGAAACCTGCACCTAATTTCGAATTGAATTAATTAAAACACGTGTAATGCCCCTACACCGTATTTGTAGTTGGAATGGGGTTACGAGGTATTACCGAACGAGCCACAACTTCCGGACATTCATGGATACACATAGGAATTAATCATTTAAATTCACCACATATGAACGTATACTGAACCAAATCAAAACATTACATGTTGCACGTAAATCAATAAAAATTCAACCATAAATTATTATCAACTGGCCGAATATAAGCATATGAATTAAACAACACATTACTCATTATTCAAGACCAAATATACATGCAACCTTATTATAAGTTTTGACTAAACCAAGCTTACTTATTAGATATAACATTAATACACACACAATGTCATATAACATTTACTTAATAATTAAAGCACAATAACAAAGCCACATACTAAACTTGCATCTAATCATCTTGTTTAGTAAAAGCATAAGTTACTATTCATATGGTCAAATTCTAAAGCTTTAGCCGAATATTAAGCATGCTAAATACTTATGCTTTATTTAATGTCCACTTCCATTATACTCTATTACTTCACACGCATGAAACATTCAAAGAACTAAACCAATAAATCAAACATATTTTACCTTTCACATCAACGCATCAATAATATATATTTATGCATAATACATAGCAACTATTTGTCTAACACTTTAACATACCAAAACCGAATTTTAACATGCTAATATTTATTATCATGCAAAGTAACAAAGGTCATATTCAAGACTAATTCAACGATCACATATTCGACTAAGTACATAAATATACATATAGCCAAAATTTATGTCATTTCAAACATATTACAAATATAACTCAACTAATGTATATTTATTAAATCAATACATAAACGAATACACAAAAACAGATATGTATGATGATTTAATCCTATAAGCCAAAACAACCCACTTTCAAATCACAAATACATGATACCCTAATTATCTAACATTAACTGAAAGCTAATTCCCCTTGTTTGCCGAATCAAAACATGATCATTTCACAAGCTATTCATTATACTTAGTCTCATTTATAGCCAATGATCAAAAACATATAAATATTATCCATATCTACTTCATCACATAACCGAATACCAATACTTCAAATCATAGCCATTTACCTAATACATCCCACTTATATATCATGCATATAACTCAATAAAAATATCCAACCACAATTTCACATCATACTAAATATACCATACACACATACTTTGACATAACTTCATCACCGTTAGCAAACATATCAACCATGATTCCCATATAAATATATGATGGTCGAAACATCAAAACCACAACCAATCATAACCATAATTTGTTCAAACCTTGAAACCGAACTTAACAAAATAAACAAGCCATATTCACATGGCTTATATACACATACCAAAATCAAACATATCCAAAAATAATCTAGCTTATACATGCCATAGGTTCAAAATTTAGCTTATAAAGTACCGAAAATAATCGATAGTGTGATAAACTTTGCTGACGATTCCCGAGCTCATAACTTGACCCCAAAATCAATAAAATAGAGGCAAACATGCACACACAATAAGCTATCATAGCTTAGTAAGTTATAAGCAAATAAATAACTCAATGACAATATCAACTCAATTTAACCAAACCAATTTATGCTATCATAATCACATTTAATTTCAAGCTTACAATGTAACAGCCCAATTTAGGGCCAAAACGGAACAGTGGTTTCGAAACCACGAATTCGAGGTTGAAAATTTTAAGACTAGGTGTTTAATTTGATGTTTAGGACTAAATTGAAATAGGTGAAAAATGTGTGTTCTAGTTCATAAAGTACTTGATTGAAATGGGGGTTTTAAGTAGAGGTCCTTAAATGGAAATTAGACCATTATACTTTATATGGACAAAAATGGGCATGAATAGGACAAAATTTTAAAGAAAGGCCTTAAGGGTATTTTTGTCATTTGGTAATTAAAAGAAATAAAATGGGAAAAATAAGCCAAAATTTTGTCCATCCATCTTCTTCCTTGGCCGAACCTTGTATGTCCACCATAGCTAGGGTTTTTTTTCAAGCTTTCAAGCTCAATAGTAAGTTCATTCAAGCTCCGTTTTTAATGTTCTTTACACTTTTGAAATCCTTGTAGCTCGGTTTACCTATTTCTACCATTATTTTGAGTTAGGGTTTATGTTTAAAAATTTACCCATGAATTATATGCATGTATTTTGATGTTTGATGGTAGAATATGAATATTTTAAGTTAGGAGAACGATCTTTTTTAAGCGATTTTTAGCAAAAGCGAGCAAAATGGCATAATCGGTAAAAATACCTATTGTTCATAACTATGTGTTAGAGTGAGAATTTGATGTTGCCATAGAAGGGAAAAATGACCAACATGTCATAAAACATAAGAATAATAGCTTAAATTAAATTTCCGAGGCTAGGGGAAAAATCATAATTTTGTAAAAGTTAGGGGGCAAAAACGTAATTTTTTCATAATGTGATTTTTTGATTGAAATAGATAGTATAAGTGTTAAATGAGCTAAATGTGTTGTTATAGATCAAGAAAGGCATGGAATCGACCTTGAACGGGGGAAGGAAAAGATTTTGGACTAAATTGCAAAATTTCCATGTTTTGCACCGAGGTAAGTTTGTATGTAAATAATACATTATCTTTATTTACGTTTTTATATTTCAGCATATTTTATATATTTTAGCTGATTTTGAATCATAATCGACTATTGGAAGAATGAAAATAAGTAATAGAGAGAAAAATCTCGGTTGAACCTTCGGAAAGATTGGATAATAAAGATGGTACGTAGCTAGGTCACATGTATGGTACTGAGTGCACATCATGCGTACAAGAGAGCTACGAGGTACTATATGAGAGCTAGGTCACATGTGTGATACGGGATGTATACCATGTAGACAAGAGAGCTACGGGAGAGGATAAATGTATCTAGGTCGCATGTGTGGTTCAAAGTGAAGGACACCATGTAGACAAGAGAGTTACGGGATAAACTGGCTAGGTCACATGGGTAGTACTAAGTGTTCACCATGTGTACAAGAGAGCCGAACTATATGAAATATGATGGGTGTAACACCCCAAACCCGGCCTGGACGTTAGGACCGGATCTGATGCGCCACATTGATGCGTTCAAAACATTCCGTATTACTTAGTTTGGAAAAGCTGAGTTGGTGTTGTAAAAGACACTTTTAAAAGTAGGTTAAAGTGAATGGAAGCTGCGCACGGTAGGAAACCGGGAAGAAGAGGAGGTGAGTCCGTCGGTTGCTTAAGTACCAAGCTCTCTCTTGGATCCAATCCTAGACATGCACACCGCCATTGCCACACTCTAACATCTCGTATAATTTTGAGAAAACCGTTTGATTATGACCACTTAAGAAAATGATTAAGGTTGCAAATCGTTTGCTTAAAATATTTATTTTCTTGGGAAAACATTTACTTTGCGAAACTTTATGCGTCATCGTGATCTTTTTAAAAACAAGTAGATTTTATAAAAGCGAACCCTAGTGCTAGCAGTTTAATAATCCCCAAAATATAAGTAATTAAAAAGAGCGACCTTATTACAACTTTAAGCATAATAAAAATAATCCAAAATAAATAATAAACTTATTTAAAATCGACAATCAATCTTCATGGCCACTCTGAATCCCTTGACTCCAAGTCCACCAATTCTAGGGCTCACCGCAAGGATGGAAGAGGAATGGGGTGAGTTTGGGAAAACTCGGTGTATCTGAGAAACCCATCCAAAGCCCAATTCAACTCGAGCCCATTGGGCTGAGCCCTATTCAGGATAACTTGATTACAGTGAGGTCAAGCCCTTTTCGAATCTGATAACAAGGCCTTAGCCCTTTTTACATAACAGTGTGGCCCATAGGCCCTAGTTCGATAACATGAGTAACAACGGTAATAATGAATGCAAGCCCATCTGGGAGACTACTCAACCCACCAACCGCTACTTGCCTGCACCAGCCCTACACACCTTGTGGGAATATCTCAACCCACCCAAATTTACACACCACAGTCATGAAAGCAGCACTCAAATTCGATCGATTGAGGCAAAGCCTCCAAGATGTGGATGAACCACTTTGATACTTCCTCCATTAATACCCCAACCCCATGCAGCAGATATTAATAAAAGCATAACATGTAAAATACAACATTGATCAATCATGCAGTTCACCAATTTAAAACCCTAGGGGTATATCGGTAATTTTGCTCTTTAGGGGTAATTTGGTAATTTTGCTCTTTAGGGTAATTTCGTGATCTACGCTCTTGCACAAGCTAATTCATAATTTTATCGGTTTTATGCAATTTGATTCCACCATCTACCTAATGAGCTAATTTGCCCATCTCTTACCCATATTGGTCCGTAAGCCCATTGGGCCCGATTTGACCCATCGAGCCCCTTTTTCGAAATATGCTAAAACGTCACACGAACTTGCTTACCACCTTGCGGTGCAGATCTAACAATTACTCTATGCCTTGAGAGCATTCGCATACTATCATGACCATGAAATGCCGAATTTGGCATTTTGGCTTTCCGAATTGAACTAAGAAAGGGTGTTGGTACACACGATTTGCGACGATCGCCTCCGAGATCCCTTCGATGTCCTACAATTTATTAGCACAGTTCTTATTTACAAACTATGATCACTAAACCCCAAAACTTACTTATCCATGATCGAACCATATCCTAAAAACCTTTGAAACCTTACCTTTTGCCAAAATCGATAGTTATCTCCGAATCCGATTGCTCCAATGAACCACGCCTTAGATTCAACGCTTAAGAAGACTCTAGTCACCGAAAGAAAACATCGATTAAAGACCCTTAGAGCCATATGCCCAAATCGACAGCCTCCCTAGATTTTAGGGACTTGACTTTTCGAAGTTGTAAAATAAGACTAGATCTGAAGTGATGAGCACTTACCACTTGTTCCTCTTTGATTTCTCGCAGATCGATGCGATTTATCCTCTAAATGATGGTAGAACTCGAATCTAGAAGATCTGAAGTTTCGCTATAAGTCCCTAAATCTATGGTATTTCGCTTTTTAGGTGATGAAGAAGATGATGGTTTGAGGCTATAACCTTGGAGTAATGATGTCGATGAGATATTAAGGGTTTAGAGAAGATGAATGTTGATCACAAGGAACAAAAATCTTGAAGGATTTGGCTTTGGAGAAATCGGCACAAGTAGTGAGTTTTGAGATTTGGCCTTTTAATGGCGATTGGTGATGAAGGTTTAATGGAAGATGGGATCGACAAAGAAGGTGAATAAGATGGTCGAAGGTTTGGCTAGAAGGAGAAGCATAAAGGAAGAGAAAACATGGAGGAAAAGAAGAAGAAAATTCGGCACAATGAGAAATAGACTTGTGTTTTCGGCTTTTGTGAGAATTCAGAAAAGATGAAAGAAAGCTTTCAGGTGGCTAACCCTAATTCTCCAAGATAGAAAAGAAAAGAACCTAACCCTAATATTAAATTAGAGCAATCGGCCCATCTCCCTAAGGCCCTTGTCGAAATTTACTTGTGTGATCACATGGCTAGTACATGCCTAAAAATTAAAAGAAAAACAATATGCCTACCTTACAACTTGAACCTGGACCTCCAATTCCTTCCCAGCGCCACTTTTTAGGAACTTAGTGGCGTCACCTTGCCACTTACCAAGGCCTTATTTGTGTCATAACTTACGCAGTTCTTCTTAAAAGCCCACTTAACCAAATCTCCTATTCACTTAAAAATCCCACCTTGATATTTTACCGTGTTTAGCTTAGTCTTGGGCCTTCTAAAGGTCTACTAACACATTTAAACATAATTTTAATATTTAGAACATGAAAATTTCAAGATTTACTAAAAATCACAAAAACCCCAAAAAATCCCGAAAATCAGGGTGTTACAACTAATATTTTTTTTTCCTTTCCAATAATAATAATAATTTTATAAATATATCTAATAATAAAATTTCAAATATCAATAATACAATAAATAATAATAATTTTCATAAAATTTTCAAACATACATACTGATAATATTTTTCTAATAATAATAATTTTATCTCATAATACTAATTAAAATTTCATAAAAATTTAAAATATCCGTAATAATAAATACAATAAAAATTTTCTAGTGGTAATTTAATAAAATAAAATTTTTTACGAAATGATAATACTTAAAACTTCCTAATTATTAGGGTTTTCTTCTATTGAATCCGGACTCAAAACCCAACTCTTCTAGGCCCCAAATTGAGGATGTTACAACTCTACCCTCCTAAAAAAATTTCGTCCTCGAAATTTCAAACTATCAACTAACCGTATTACTCAAGTCAAACCACTATGCTTTCACTGCACTCTCGATTAAAAATAATTCTTAGTACGACCCAGAACATCTAATTACCGAAATAAAGAAACGTTTATCAGGCACGCATACAACTCGTAACATATATTTAAATAAAACAAACTTGGCAATCCCGAGCTCGATGCTCCTTGGACCCACATCTACGACATGCTTCGTCTTCCTATGGCATTCACCCGAATGACGTCCGTTGTAGTCTTTGCAGATTGGATAGTTTTGTCGTGCCTTAACATGTTTCACAGAACGAGGCTTGGTTTTCTGCGAACTAGAATCCTTCATTTTCTTACACTCCAAGCACCCTGCTTGAAGCGCTTCCCTAATTTCCTTAATTTTTGTATCCAATACTTCCTCTACCACTTTCCTTACTAACTCGGCCAGTGCCTCAGTACCAAGCTCTGAGTTACCGCTACCCAAAGTTGGCAGACTTTGCTTACCCGCAGAATCCATATCAATGCTCTACATTACCAGTACACATATCAAATAACTACAAAGGTCTCAAATATTTTACTATTTATTCACATGTCTTATGCAGAGATAGTATTTTCAAGTTTCTATTTTCACAGAATCATAGCCTAGCTACAGTCTCGGTATTCTAGAGTTTTTAGGGTTGCCCTAGTTATAATGTCATGATATGGTCTCGATTCTATCTACAATAATATCTTAATACGATGTAATATGAGGAATGTAAATACTTACGGACTTGGTGCAGGGATTCGGTGTGCCACTTCGATCGATCCATAAAACCCATGTTTTTGTTTTATCGAAAAAAATTTGATTTGAAAACACTTTTATTTTAAAACTATTGATTTAACCTCGTTCAATAGAAAAACTTTGAACATTTTTGAAAAACCTATAGAAAAAACCCTTTTTTTTTTAAAGATTTTCGGACCCGATCCACAGCCGAGTTGTTGTAACTGGCTCGATACCACTAAATGTAACACCCCAAACCCGGCCGGGCGTTATGACCGGATCGATCGCCACATTGATGCGTTCAAAACATTCCAGTATTACTTAGTTTGGAAAAGTGAGTTGGTGTTGTAAAGACACTTTTAAAAGTAGGTTAAAGTGAATGGAAGCTGCGCACTGTAGGAAACCGGGAAGAAGAGGAGGTGAGTCCGTCGGACTTAAGTACCAAGCTCTCTCTTGGATCCAATCCTAGACATGCACACCGCCATTGCCACACTCTAACATCTCGTATAATTTTGAGAAAACCGTTTGATTATGACCACTTAAGAAAATGATTAAGGTTGCAAATCGTTTGCTTAAAATATTTATTTTCTTGGGAAAACATTTACTTTATGGAAACTTTATGCGTCATCGTGATCTTTTTAAAAACAAGTAGATTTTATAAAACGAACCCTAGTGCTAGCCAGTTTAATAATCCCCAAAATATAAGTAATTAAAAAGAGCGACCTTATTACAACTTTAAGCATAATAAAATAATCCAAAATAAATAATAAACTTATTTAAAATCGGCAATCAATCTTCATGGCCACTCTGAATCCCTTGACTCAAGTCCACCAATTCTAGGGCTCACTGCAAGGATGGAAGAGGAATGGGGTGAGTTTGGGAAAACTCGGTGTATATCTGAAACCCATCCAAAGCCCAATTCAACTCGAGCCCATTGGGCTGAGCCCTATTCAGGATAACTTGATTACAGTGAGGTCAAGCCCTTTTCGAATCTGATAACAAGGCCTTAGCCCCTTTTTACATAACAGTGTGGCCCATAGGCCCTAGTTCAGTAACATGAGTAACAACAGTAATAATGAATGCAAGCCTATCTGGGGAGACTACTCAACCCACCAACCGCTACACTGCCCCGTACCAGCCCTACACACCTTGTGGGGAATATCTCAACCCACCCAGCCCTACACACCACAGTCGCAGCAACGTTGCTCAAATTTCAGTCAGTTGAGGCAAAGCCTCCAGTATGTGGATGAACCACTTTCAGTACTTCCTCCATTAATACCCCAACCCCATGCAGCAGATATTAATAAAAGCATATCATGTAAAATACAACATTGATCAATCATGCAGTTCAGCCAATTTAAAACCCTAGGGGTATATCGGTAATTTTGCTCTTTAGGGTAATTTGGTAATTTTGCTCTTTAGGGTAATTTCGTGATCTCACGCTCTTGCACAAGCTAATTCAGTAATTTTTATCGGTTTTATGCAATTTGATTCCACCATCTACCTAATGAGCTAATTTGCCCATCTCTTACCCATATTGGTCCAGTAAGCCCATTGGGCCCAATTTGACCCATCGAGCCCCTTTTTACGAAATATGCTAAACGTCACACGAACTTGCTTACCACCTTGCGGTGCGGATCTAACAATTACTCTATGCCTTGAGAGCATTCGCATACTCACATGACCATGAAATGCCGGAATTTGGCATTTTGGCTTTCTTAGAATTGAACTAAGAAAGGGTGTTGGTACACACGATTTGCGACGATCGCCCGAGATCCCTTTCGATGTCCTACAATTTATTAGCACAGTTCTTATTTACAAACTATAATCACTAAACCCCAAAACTTACTTATCCATGATCGAACCATATCCCTAAAACCTTTGAAACCTTACCTTTTTGCCAAAATCGATAGTTAGCTCGAATCCGATTGCTCCAATGAACCACGCCTTAGATTCAACGCTTAAGAAGACTCTAGTCACCGAAAGAAAACATCGTTAAAGACCCTTAGAGCCATATGCCCAAATCGTGACCTCCCTAGATTTTAGGGACTTGACTTTTTGAAGTTGTAAAATAAGACTAGATCTGAAGTGATGAGCACTTACCACTTGTTCCTCTTTGATTTCTCGTAGATCGATGCGATTTATCCTCTAAATGATGGTAGAACTCGAATCTAGAAGATCTGAAGTTTCGCTATAAGTCCCTAAATCTATGGTATTTCGCTTTTTAGGTGATGAAGAAGATGATGGTTTGAGGCTATAACCTTGGAGTAACGATGTCGACGGATATTAAGGGTTTAGAGAAGATGAATGTTGATCACAAGGAACAAAAATCTTGAAGGATTTGGCTTTGGAGAAATCGGCACAAGTAGTGAGTTTTGATTTTGGCCTTTTAATGGCGATTGGTGATGAAGGTTTAATGGAAGATGGGATCGACAAAGAAGGTGAATAAGATGGTCGAAGGTTTCGGCTAGAAGGAGAAGCATAAAGGAAGAGAAAACATGGAGGAAAAGAAGAAGAAAATTGGCACAATGAGAAATAGACTTGTGTTTTCGGCTTTTGTGAGAATTGAGAAAAGATGAAAGAAAGCTTTCGGTGGCTAACCCTAATTCTCCAAGATAGAAAAGAAAAGAACCTAACCTAATATTAAATTAGAGCAATCGCCCATCTCCTAAGGCCCTTGTCGAAATTTACTTGTGTGATCACATGGCTAGTACATGCTTAAAATGAAAAGAAAAACAATATGCCTACCTTACAACTTGAACCTGGACCTCCAATTCCTTCCCAGCGCCACTTTTTAGGAACTTAGTGGCGTCACCTTGCCACTTTACCAAGGCCTTATTTGTGTCATAACTTACGAGTTCTTCTTAAAAGCCCACTTAACCAAATCTCCTATTCACTTAAAAATCCCACCTTGATATTTTACCGTGTTTAGCTTAGTCTTGGGCCTTTTAAAGGTCTACTAACACATTTAAACATAATTCTAATATTTAGAACATGAAAATTTCAAGATTTACTAAAATCACAAAAACCCAAAAAAATCCGAAAATCGGGGTGTTACAACTAATATTTTTTTTCCTTTCCAATAATAATAATAATTTTATAAATATATCTAATAATAAAATTTCAAATATCAATAATACAATAAATAATAATAATTTTCATAAAATTTTCAAACATACATACAGATAATATTTTTCTAATAATAATAATTTTATCTCATAAAACTAATTAAAATTTCATAAAAATTTAAAATATCCGTAATAATAAAAAGCAGTAAAAATTTTCTAGTGGTAATTTAATAAAATAAAATTTTTTACGAAATGATAATATTTAAAACTTCCTAATTATTCAGGTTTTCTTCTATTCGAATCCCAGACTCAAAACCCAATTCTTCTAGGCCCCAAATTCAGGATGTTACAATGGGTGGAGCTATGTGCTGAAACCACCAAGTATTGAGGATTGATCTGAAGTGTTCAACGGGATGATTTTATGGTGACATTGTAATCATGGACCTATACTTGTGATGTATGAAATGTGGTGAAAATGAGTTGTGATATACGTGTTAAAATGAGGTTAATACAAAGAAAGTGTGAAAGAGTGAATTAGGAATAAAACTGTTTTGGACAGTTGCAGTAACGTGAATTTAAAAAATCACAAAAAATATTATGAAAAGCTGTTATTGAGGCCCGAGATTGTAGAAAGAGGCCGATAAGTAAGTCATTTCAATCTCAATCAAAGAGGTCCAAAGAGATAAACCCTCGAATGACAGTTTCAGCTGGGAATTCACACAGAGATCGTGGTAAGGCATATTCGGGGTCTAAAGCTCAAGCTACTTCAGTGGCAAGTGTTGGTAATGTGCGGTCTAGAAAGCCCGAATGTCAGCAATGTGGTAGGCAACATTTTGGTGAGTGTTGGGGAAATGAGCGAGCTTATTTCACGTGTGGTTCTCGTGAGCATTTTATCAGAGATTGTCTGGAGAAAGTTAAAGAAGAAAAATTTCAGAGTGCTAGACTGAGTACTACCGCCAGTAGAGGTAGACCGCTGAGAAATACTGGAAGTGGAGCTAGGAGTAAAACTATGATGAAAGATTCAGCGACAAGATCAGAAGCTAGAACGCCTGCTAGAGCTTATACCATATGTGCCCTAGAGGATGCATCATCTCCCGATGTGATTACTGGTACATTTTTTCTCTATGATACTATTGTTATTGCATTGATTGATCCCGGGTCTACTCATTCCTATATTTGTGTGAATTTAGTATCTAATAAGAAGTTGCCTGTTGAGTTTACTGAGTTTACGATTAAAGTGTCGAACCTTTTAGGCCAATATGTGCTAGTTGATAAGGTTTGCAAGAATTGCCCATTAATGATTCAAGGTCACTATTTTCCGGCTAATCTGATGTTGTTACCATTTGATGAGTTTCAATGGACTGGTTGACATTGTATGATGCCAAGGTAAATTCTAAACAGAAAACACTAGAGTTGAGATGCGAAATTGGTGAAATTTTGTGGGTTGAAACATATGAATCAAATAAATTGCCTATGGTGATTTCGCACATGTCTGCATAGAAATACATACGAAAAGGGTGTGAAGCTTATCTTGCCTATGTAATGAATACTGAGATGTATGAAATGAAGCTTGAATCAGTACCGATAGTTTGTGAATTTCCAGATGTATTTCCAGAGGAATTGCCTGGGTTGCTCCGAACAGAGAGATAGAGTTTGCCATTGATTTGTTGCCGGGGACTGTACCGATCTCGATTGCCCCATATAGAATGGCTCTGACTGAATTAAAAGAATTGAAGGCTCAGTTGCAAGAGTTAACAGACAAGGGATTTGTGAGACCGAGTTTCTCTCCCTGGGGTGCTCCTGTATTGTTCGTAAAGAAGAAAGATGGCTCAATGAGGCTTTGCATTGATTACTGTCAGCTCAATAAGGTTACTATAAAGAACAAGTACTCGTTACCGAGGATTGATGATTTATTTGACCAGTTGAAGGGGGAACAGTGTTTTCAAAGATCGATTTGAGATCCGGTTACTACCAATTGAGAGTTAAAGAGTCAGATGTGCCGAAAATAGCCTTTAAGACAAGGTATGGACATTATCAGTTCCTTGTGATGCCTTTCGACTTAACTAATGCTCCAGCTATATTCATGGACTTGATGAATCGAATATTTTGACCATATGTGGATAAGTTTGTTGTAGTGTTCATAGATGACATCTTAATTTATTCTCGGGACGAGTCTGAGCACGTCAGACACTTGAAAACCATATTGCAAATCTTAAGAGAAAAGAGACTGTTTGCTAAGTTTAGCAAAAGTGAGCTCTGGCTTAATGAAGTCAGATTTTTAGGACATATAGGCTCAGGTGATGGTATTCGGGTGGATCCGAGCAAAATTTATGCGATCGTTGATTGGAAACCGCCAAAGAATGTATCCGAGTTTAGAAGCTTTTTAGGCTTGGCCGGGTATTATAGACGTTTTGTCGAGGGATTTTCGATGATTGCCTCTCCTATGACTAAGTTGCTGCAAAAGAATGTTAAGTTTGAATGGATTGATAAATGTCAGCAGAGTTTTGAAAAGTTGAAAGCACGATTGACTGAAGCACTGATTTTAGTACAGCCCGAGCCAGGGAAGGAGTTCGTAATTTATAGTGATGCATCATTAATAGGCCTTGGATGTGTGCTGATGCAAGGGTAAAGTTGTAGCTTATGCCTCGAGGCAATTAAAACCGCATGAGAAGAACTTTCCTAAACATGATTTGGAATTGGCAGCTATTGTCTTTGCCTTGAAGATCTGGCATCATTATTTGTATGGTGAGAAATGCCAAATTTTTACTGATCACAAAAGTTTGAAGTATTTGATGAATCAAAAGGATTTGAATCTGCGACAGCGGAGATGGCTTGAATTATTGAAAAATTATGAGCTAGTGATTGATTATCATCCGGGGAAGGCGAATATAGTTGCTGACGCCTTGAGGAGGAAATCTCTTTTTACTTTGAGAGCCATGAATACGAGGTTAGCATTGTCTAATGATGGGTCAATCTTGGCAGAGATGAGGGCTAAACCGTTATTTCTCTAGCTAATTTGTGATGCTCAAAAGAATGATAGTGAGTTGCGAACCAAGAGAACTCAGTGCGAATCGGGTTACGACTCCGATTTTCGAGTTGGACTATATGACTGTTTGATGTTTCGAGACAGGATATGTGTAACGAAAAATGATGAATTGATTTAGAAGATATTACATGAGGTGCACAGTGGTTGTTTGTCAGTTCACCATGGTAGCACAAAAATGTATAATGATTTAAAGAAGTTATATTGGTGGCCAGGCATGAAAAGGGACATTTTTGAATTTGTAACTAACTGTTTGATCTGTCAACAAGTAAAAGCTGAGCGTCAAGTGCCTTCAGGATTAACCGGTGATGGTACCTGAGTGGAAATGGGATAGGATTACCATGGATTTTGTAACCGGTTTGCCTTAACTCCTAAAAAGAAGAATGCTATCTTGGTAGTGGTTGATAGGTTAACAAAGTCGGCTCACTTTATACCGATACGTACCGATTACTCACTTGATAAATTAGCTAAATTATATATTGCTGAAATTGCGAGGTTGCAGGGGGGACCTATGTCTATAATATCAAATACAGATCCGAGGTTTACCTCGAGATTCTTGAAAAAGTTACAAGAAGCTTTGGGTACAAATTTGAATTTTAGTACCGCATTTCATCCACAATCAGATGGTCAGTCAGAAAGAATAATCCAAGTACTCTAAGATATGCTTAGATGCTGTGTTTTAAAATTTGAAGGCAGTTGGTAGAAATATCTACCTTTGGTTGAATTTGCCTACAATAACAGTTTTCATTCGAGTATACGGATGGCACCATACGAAGCCTTGTATGGCCGCAAGTGTCGGACTCCTTTATATTGGACCAAACTTAGTGTGAAAAAGATTCACAGAGTTGATTTAGTTAAAGAAACCGAAGGGAAAGTAAAAGTAATTGGCGATTGCTTGAAACCTGCTTCAGATCGACAAAAGTCATATGGAGATTTAAAAAGAAAAGAGATTGAATTTCAGGTGGGTGATAAAGTGTTCTTGAAGGTGTCACCATGGAAAAAGATTCTGAGATTTAGCCGAAAAGGCAAGTTGAGTCCGCGTTTTATTGGGCCGTACGAGATTCTTGAAAGGATTGGACCAGTGGCATATCGATTGGCCTTACTGGCAGAGTTAGAAAGAATTCATAACGTGTTTCATGTATCAATGTTGCGATGTTATCCTTCTGATCCTTCACATGTGATTTCTCCAACAGAAATGGAGATTCGATTGGACTTGACCTATGATGAGGAACCGATTAAGATTTTGGCTCGAGAAGTGAAACAGTTGAGGAAGAAAAGTATAGCTTTAGTGAAAGTGTTATGGTAAAGACATGGGGTAGAAGAAGCTACGTGGGAACCGAAGGAAGCCATGAGAAAACAGTACCCAAACCTCTTTACTGGTAAGATTTTCAGGGATGAAAATTCCTAAAGGTGGGAGAGTTGTAACAGCCCGATTTAGGGCCAAAACGGAACAATGGTTTCAAAACCACGAATCCGAGGTTGAAAATTTTATGACTAGGTGCTTAATTTGATGTTTAGGATTAAATTGAAAGAGGTGAAAAATGTGTGTTCTAGTTCATAAAGTACTTGATTGAAATGGGGGTTTTAAGTAGAGGTCCTTAAATGGAAATTAGACCATTATACTTTATATGGACAAAAATGGGCGTGAATAGGACAAAATTTTAAAGAAAGGCCTTAAGTGTATTTTTGTCATTTGGTAATTAAAAGAAATAAAATGGGAAAAATAAGCCAAAATTTTGTTCATCCAACTTCTTCCTTGGCCGAACCTTGTATGTTCACCATAGCTAGGGTTTTTTCCAAGCTTTCAAGCTCAATAGTAAGTGCATTCAAGCTCCGTTTTTAATGTTCTTTACATTTTTGAAATCCTCGTAGCTCGGTTTACCTATTTCTACCATTATTTCGAGTTAGGGTTTATGTTTAAAAATTTACCCATGAATTATATGCATGTATTTTGATGTTTGATGGTAGTAATGATCTTTTCTAAGCGATTTTTAGCGAAAACGAGCAAAACAGCATAATCGGTAAAAATACCTATTGTTCATAACTATATGTTAGAGTGAGAATTTAATGTTGCCATAGAAGGGAAAAATGATCAGCATGTCATAAAACATAAGAATAACAGCTGAAATTAAATTACCGAGGCTAGGGGCAAAATCATAATTTTGTAAAAGTTAGGGGAAAAACGTAATTTTTCCATAATGTGATTTTTGGATTAAAATAGATAGTATAAGTGTTAAATGAGCTAAATGTGTTGTTATAGATCAAGAAAGGCGTGGAATCGACCTCGAACATGGGAAGGAAAAGATTTTGGACTAAATTGCAAAATTTCCATATTTTACACCGAGGTAAGTTTGTATGTAAATAATACATTATCTTTATTTACGTTTTTATATTTCAGCATATTGTATATATTTTCGCTGATTTTGAATCATAATCGACTATTGGAAGAATTGTAATAAGTAATAGAGAGAAAAATCCCAATTGAACCTTTGAAAAGATTGGATAATAAAGATGGTACGTAGCTAGGTCACATGTATGGTGCTGAGTGCACATCCTGTGTACAAGAGAGCTACGAGGTACTATATGGTAGCTAGGTCACATGTGTGATACGGGATGTATACCATGTAGACAAGAGAGCTACGGAGAGGATAAATGTAGCTAGGTGCATGTGTGGTTCCAAGTGAAGGACACCATGTAGACAAGAGAGCTACGAGATAAGCTGCTAGGTCACATGGGTAGTACTAAGTGTTCACCATGTGTACAAGAGAGCCGAACTATATGAAATATGATGGGTGGAGCTATGTCTTTGAAACCACCAAGTATCGAGGATTGATCCGAAGTGTTCAACGGGATGATTTTATGGTGACATTGTAATCATGGACCTATACTTGTGATGTATGAAATGCGGTGAAAATGAGTTGTGATATGCATGTTAAGATGAGGTTAATACAAAGAAAGTGTGAAAGAGTGAATTAACAATAAAACTATTTTGGACAGTTGCAGTAATGTGAATTTGAAAAATCTAAAAAAATAGTAAGAATTTAATTAGGGATTGAATGCGATGTAAAATTAAAGCTTAATGAGTCTATTTTCATGAAAAGGAAACAGAGCAAGTAAAGGAATCCTATATTTTGAGATATTTATATTTTTGTGAGACTTGTTCAGAATGACTATGTGATCCCCTGTTCTGACTTTGAAAAATAATTAAAAATCGTATAAAAATAATTAAGAAATATAGTTTATATGCCTAGATTCATTATTGAGTCTAGAATTAAAACAAGCAAAATTTATGGCTATGTGACTTTTGTACTGGGAGAAAATCCATTCGTAGTGAACAGAGGTCAGATCCGTCGAGCTGTATAACAGGGGAAAATTTAACTAAGAAACTGTACTAATTTAATGGACCAAAAATTCTAGAAAACTTTTAGTAAGAAGTAATATGAGTCTAGTTTCAATAAAATTTACAGATTTAAATTTTGAGTTTCGTAACTCGAGTTATGATTTATTCAGTGATCATGACGCAGGAGAGACAGCTTGACCAAATTGGAGTAAATAGTGAAATTTAAAAATAGATATACTTGAGTTATTTTGTAAACATATTAGATTCCTTAATTATTATTTATATACTTACTTACTAAGTAATAAGCTTACTTCCTTTTCTCTCTTCTGTCTTATAGTGTCATCCAGTAAGCACAGGAGTTAGAGATCGTTGAAGATCTGTCCGCACTATCAGTAGTTTTGGTATTAGAACTAAACATTTTGAATTATGACATTTATAGTAGGCTTAGTTATTTTGCTACGTGTGATAAATACCTAGGTATAAAATATTAGTTACAGTATTTGACAGTACAAAGCCATTGAAATTGGCTAATATTGTTAAAGGCATATGTTATAATGATTCATGATCTAATTGGATGCCTTATTTTTGTCTCGATTTTATTTAATGGTATGTATTATGATCTGGTAATACCTCGTACCCTGTTCTGGCGTCGGATACGGGTAAGGGGTGTTACATTTAGTGGTATCAGAGCTATGGTTTAGTCCATGCTCAGACTAATATAGTGTGTGTAAAAGTCTAGCTATACATGCCATAAATATACTGTGATAGTGTGGTGACTCCTGATCATTCTAAACTGTGTTTTGTTTTAATGTAGTAATGGATCCCAATGGAACTGCGGGTGATGATGCTGCTAGTAATGCGCCGGCTCGCATGCAAGGGACCGCGCCTGTTGAAAGTAGACCTGAGACATTGAGACAGGGAGATGAGGCTCGGGATGCCTTTTTCCAAGTGATGAACAATTGGTATACTGAGTTTATTCGAGCAAACCCAAATGCTCAACCTCCTCCACCCCCTCCCATACCTCAGACAGTTCCTGTAGCTGCTCAAGGCATAGATTTGGTAAGAATGAACAAGCCTCTGGTCGACAAGATTCGAAAACAAGGGCCAAAAAGTTTAGAGCAAAGATCGATGATGATCCCGAGAAAGCGGAGTTCTGGCTTGAAAATTCTACCCGTGTATTTGATGAGCTCTCATGTACACCCGAGGATGTTTAAAGTGTGATATATCACTTTTGAGAGATTCGGCCTACCATTGGTGGAAGACTTTGGTAGCACTGTTGCCAAAAGAAATGGTTACTTGGGATTTCTTCCAGGAAGAATTCAGAAAGAAATACATAAGTCAGCGATTTATTGATCAAAAATGGAAGGAGTTCCTTGAATTGAAGCAGGGCAAGATGTCTGTGGCAGAGTATGAACGCGAATTTGTTAGACTCAGCAAGTATGCCCAGGAATGTGTGTCCACCTAGGCTATTATGTGCAAAAGATTTGAGGATGGCCTTAATGAGGATATTAAAGTGCTTGTGGGAATTCTGGAGCTCAAAGAATTTGTAGTATTGGTTGACCAAGCTCTTAAAGCCAAAGAATTGAACAAATAAAGAAGAAAAGCTGCTATTGAGGCTCGAGATGCCAGAAAGAGGCCGATAAGCAAGTCATTTCAATCTCAATCAAAGAGGTCCAAAGAGACAAACCCTCGAATGATAGTTTCAGCTGGGGATTCACACAGAGATCGTGGTAAGGCATATTCGGGGTCTAAAGCTCAAGCTACTTCAGTGGCAAGTATGGGTAATGTGCGGTCTAGAAAGCCCGAATGTCAACAATGTGGCAGGAAACATTTCGGTGAGTGTTGGGGAAACAAGCGAGCTTGTTTCAGGTGTGGTTCTCGCGAGCATTTTATCAGAGACTGTCCGGAGAAAGTTAAAGAAGAAAAATTTCAGAGTGCTAGACAGAGTACTACCGCCAGCAGAGGTAGACCACCGAGAAATACTAGAAGTGGAGCTAGCAGTAAAACTGTGATGAAAGATTCAGCGACAAGATCAGAAGCTAGAGCGCCTGCTAGAGCTTATACCATACGTGTTCGAGAGGATGCATCATCTCCCGATGTGATTACCAGTACATTTTTTCTCTATAATACTATTGTTATTGCATTGATTGATCCCGGGTCTACTCATTCCTATATTTGTGTGAATTTAGTATCTAATAAGAAGTTGCCTATTGAGTTTCCTGAGTTTGCGATTAAAGTGTCGAACCCCTTAGGCCAATATGTGCTAGTTGACAAGGTTTGCAAGAATTGCCCATTAATGATTCAAGGTCACTGTTTTCTGGCTAATCTGATGCTGTTACCATTTGATGAGTTTGACGTTATCTTGGGAATGGACTGGTTGAAATTGTATGATGTCAAGGTAAATTGTAAACAGAAAACACTAGAGTTGAAGTGTGAAAATTGTTAAATTCTGGGGGTTGAAATAGATGAATCAAATAAATTGTCTATGGTGATTTCGCACATGTCTGCACAGAAATACATAAGGAAAGGGTGTGAAGCTTATCTTACCTATGTAATGAATACTGAGATGTCTAAAATGAAGCTTGAATCAGTACTGATAGTCTGTGAATTTCCAGATGTATTTCCAGAGGAATTGCCTGGGTTGCCTCCGAACAAAGAGATAGAGTTTGCCATTGATTTGTTGCCAGGGACTGCACCGATCTCGATTGCTCCACATAGAATGGCTCTGACTGAATTAAAAGAATTGAAGGCTCAATTGTAAGAGTTAATAGACAAGGGATTTGTGAGACCGAGTTTCTCTCCCTAGGGTGCTCCTGTATTGTTCATAAAGAAGAAAGATGGCTCAATGAGGCTTTGCATTGATTACTATCAGCTCAATAAGGTTACTATAAAGAACAAGTACCCATTACCGAGGATTGACGATTTATTTGACCAGTTGAAGGGGGCAACAATATTTTCAAAGATCGATTTGAGATCCGGTTACTACCAATTGAGAGTTAAAGAGTCATATGTGCCGAAAACATCCTTTAGGATAAGGTATGGACATTATCAGTTCCTTGTGATGCCTTTCGGCTTAACTAATGCTCCAACTATATTCATGGACTTGATGAACCGAATCTTTCGACCATATTTGGATAAGTTTGTTGTTGTGTTCATAGATGACATCCTAATTTATTCTCGGGACGAGTCTGAGCACGTCGGACACTTGAAAACCATATTGCAGATCTTGAGAGAAAAGAAACTGTTTGCTAAGTTTAGTAAAAGTGAGTTCTGGCTTCGTGAAGTTAGATTTTTGGGACATATAGGCTCAGGTGATGGTATTCGGGTGGATCCGAGCAAAATTTCTGCGATCGTTGATTTGAAACCGCCAAAGAATGTATTCGACGTTAGAAGCTTTTTAGGCTTGGTCGGGTATTATAGATGTTTTGTTGAGGGATTTTCGATGATTGCCTCTCCTATGACTAAGTTGCTGCAAAAGAATGTTTAGTTTGAATGGATAGATAAATGTCAGCAGAGTCTTCAAAAGTTGAAAGCACGATTGACTGAAGCACCGATTTTAGTATAGCCCGAACCAGGGAAGGAGTTCGTAATTTATAGTGATACATCATTGACAGGACTTGGATGTGTGCTGATGCAAGAGGGTAAAGTAGTAGCTTATGCCTCGAGACAGTTAAAACCGCATGAGAAGAACTATTCTACACATGATTTGGAATTGGCAGCTATTGTCTTTGCCTTGAAGATCTAGCGTCATTATTTGTATGGTGAGAAATGTCGAATTTTTACTGATCACAAAAGTTTGAAGTATTTGATGAATCAAAAGGATTTGAATCTATGACAGCGGAGATGGCTTGAATTATTGAAAGATTATGAGCTACTGATTGATTATCATCCGGGGAAGGCGAATATAGTTGCTGACGCCTTGAGGAGGAAATCTCTTTTTACTTTGAGAGCCATGAATACGAGGTTAGCATTGTCTAATGATGGGTCAATCTTGGCAGAGATGAGGGCTAAACCATTATTTCTTTAGCTAATTTGTGATGCTCAAAAGAATGACAGTGAGTTGCGAACCAAGAGAACTCAGTGCGAATCGGGTTACGACTCAGATTTTCGAGTTGGACCAGATGACTGTTTGATGTTTCGAGACAGGATATGTGTACCGAAAAATGATGAATTGATTTAGAAGATATTACATGAGGCGCACAGTGGTTGTTTGTTAGTTCACCCTGGTAGCACAAAAATGTATAATGATTTAAAGAAGTTATATCGGTGGCCAGGCATGGAAAGGGACATTTCTGAATTTGTAACCAAGTGTTTGATCTGTCAACAAGTAAAAGCTGAGCGTCAAGTGCCTTTAGGATTACTCCAACCGGTGATGGTACCTGAGTGGAAATGGGATAGGATTACCATGGATTTTGTAACCGGTTTGCCTTAACTCCTAAAAAGAAGAATGCTGTCTGGGTAGTGGTTGATAGGCTAACAAAGTCGGCTCACTTTATACCGGTACGTACCGATTACTCACTTGATAAATTAGCTGAATTATATATTGCTGAAATTTTGAGGTTGCACGGGGTACCTATGTCTATAATATCAAATACAGATTCGAGGTTTACCTCGAGATTCTAAAAAAACTTAAAAGAAGCTTTGGGCACAAAATTGAATTTTTGTACCGCGTTTCATCCACAATCAGATGGTCAGTCAGAAAGAATAATCCAAGTACTCTAAGATATGCTTAGATGCTGTGTTTTAAAATTTGAAGGCAGTTGGTAGAAATATCTACCTTTGGTTGAATTTGCCTACAATAACAGTTTTCATTCGAGTATACGGATGGCACCATACGAAGCCTTGTATGGTCGCAAGTGTCGGACTCCTTTATATTGGACCAAACTCAGTGTGAAAAAGATTCACGGAGTTGATTTAGTTAAAGAAACCGAAGAGAAAGTAAAAGTAATTGGCGATTGCTTGAAACCTGCTTCAGATCGACAAAAGTCATATGGAGATTTAAAAAGAAAAGAGATTGAATTTCAGGTGGCTGATAAAGTGTTCTTGAAGGTGTCACCATGGAAAAAGATTCTGAGGTTTAGCCAAACAGGCAAGTTGAGTCCGTGTTTTATTGGGCTGTACGAGATTATTGAAAGGATTAGACTAGTGACATATCGGTTGGCCTTACTGGCAGAGTTAGAAAGAATTCATAACGTGTTTCATGTATCAATGTTGTGACATTATCATTCTGATCCTTCACATGTGATTTCTCCAATAGAAATTGAGATTCAATCGGACTTGACCTAAGCTGAGGAACCGATTAAGATTTTGGCTCGAGAAGTGAAACAGTTGAGGAAGAAAAGTATAGCTTTAGTGAAAGTGTTATGGTAAAGACATGGGGTAGAAGAAGCTATGTGGGAACCGGAGGAAGCCATGAGAAAACAGTACCTAAACCTCTTTACCGGTAAGATTCTTAGGGACGAAAATCCCTAAAGGTGGGAGAGTTGTAATAGCCCGATTTAGGGCCAAAATGGAATAGTGGTTTCGAAACCACGAATCAAAGGTTGAAAATTTTATGACTAGGTGTTTAATTTGATGTTTAGGACTAAATTGAAATAGGTGAAAAATGTGTGTTCTGGTTCATAAAGTACTTGATTGAAATGGGGGTTTTAAGTAGATATCCTTAAATGGAAATTAGACCATTATACTTTATATGGACAAAAATGGGCGTGAATAGGACAAAATTTTAAAGAAAGGCCTTAAGTGTATTTTTGTCATTTGGTAATTAAAAGAAATAAAATGGGAAAAATAAGCCAAAATTTTGTTCATCCAACTTCTTCCTTGGCGAACCTTGTATGTTCACCATAGCTAGGGTTTTTCCAAGCTTTCAAGCTCAATAGTAAGTGCATTCAAGCTCGCTTTTAATGTTCTTTACATTTTGAAATCCTCGTAGCTCGGTTTACTTATTTCTACCATTATTTCGAGTTAGGGTTTATGTTTAAAATTTACCCATGAATTATATGCATGTATTTTGATGTTTGATGGTAGTAATGATCTTTTCTAAGCGATTTTTAGCGAAAACGAGCAAAACAGCATAATCGGTAAAAATACCTATTGTCCATAACTATGTGTTAGAGTGAGAATTTAAAGTTGCCATAGAAGGGAAAAATGATCAGCATGTCATAAAACATAAGAATAATAGCTTAAATTAAATTTCCGAGGCTAGGGGCAAAATCATAATTTTGTAAAAGTTAGGGGGCAAAAACGTAATTTTTTCATAATGTGATTTTTGGATTGAAATAGATAGTATAAGTGTTAAATGAGCTAAATTTGTTGTTATAGATCAAGAAAGGCGTGGAATCGACCTCGAACGGGGGAAGGAAAAGATTTTGGGCTAAATTGCAAAATTTCCATATTTTGCACCGAGGTAAGTTTGTATGTAAATAATACATTATCTTTATTTACGTTTTTATATTTCAACATATTTTATATATTTTAGCTAATTTTGAATCATAATCGACTATTGGAAGAATGGAAATAAGTAATAGAGAGAAAAATCCCGATTGAACCTTCGGAAAGATTGGATAATAAAGATGGTACGTAGCTAGGTCACATGTATGGTGCTGAGTGCACATCATGTGTATAAGAGAGCTACGAGGTACTATATGGTAGCTAGGTCACATGTGTGATACGGGATGTATACCATGTAGACAAGAGAGCTACGAGAGAGGATAAATGTAGCTATGTCGCATGTGTGGTTCCAAGTGAAGGACACCATGTAGACAAGAGAGCTACGAGATAAACTGGCTAGGTCACATGGGTAGTACTAAGTGTTCACCATGTGTACAAGAGAGCCAAACTATATGAAATATGATGGGTGGAGCTATGTGCTGAAACCACCAAGTATCGAGGATTGATCCGAAGTGTTCAACGGGATGATTTTATGGTGACATTGTAATCATGGACCTATACTTGTGATGTATGAAATGCGGTGAAAATAAGTTGTGATATGCATGTTAAGATGAGGTTAATACAAAGAAAGTGTGAAAGAGTGAATTAACAATAAAACTATTTTGGATAGTTGCAGTAACGTGAATTTGAAAAATCTCAAAAAATAGTAAGAATTTAATTAGGGACTGAATGAGATGTGAAATTAAAGCTTAATGAGTCTATTTTCATGAAAAAGAAACAGAGCAAGTAAAGGAATCCTATATTTTGAGATATTTATATTTTTGTGAGACTTGTTCAGAATGACGACGTGATCCCCTGTTCTGACTTTGAAAAATAATTAAAAATTGTAAAAAAATAATTAAGAAATATAGTTTATATTCCTAGATTCCTCATTGAGTCTAGAATTAAAGGAAACAAAATTTATGGCTATGTGACTTTTGTACTGGGAGAAAACCAATTCGTAGTGAATAGAGGTCAGATCCATTGAGCTGTATAACAGGGGAAAATTTAACTATTAAACTGTACTAATTTGATGGACCAAAAATTCTAGAAAACTTTTAGTAAGAATTAATATGAGTCTAGTTTCAATAAAATTTGACGGATTTAAATTTCAAGTTTCGTAACTCGAGTTATGATTTATTCAGTGAACATGATGCAGGAGAGACAGCTTGACCAAATTGGAGTAAATAGTGAAATTTAAAAATAGATATACTTGCGTTATTTTGTAAACATATTAGATTCCTTAATCATTATTTATATACTTACTTACTAAGCTATAAGCTTACTTCCTTTTCTCTCTTCTGTCTTATAGTGTCATCCAGTAAGCACAGGAGTTAGAGATCGTTGAAGATCTGCCCGCACTATCAGTAGTTTTGGTATTAGAACTAAACATTTTGAATTATGGCATGTATAGTAGGCTTAGTTATTTTGTTACGTGTCATAATTGCCTAGGTATAAAATATTAGTTACAGTATTTGACAGATTATTTTGTACAAAGCCATTGAAATTGGCCAATATTGTTAAAGGCATATGTTATAATGATTCATGATCTAATTGGATGCCATATTTTTGTCTCGGTTTTATTTAATGGTATATATTATGATCTGGTAATACCTCGTATCCTGTTCCAGTGTCAGATACGGGTAAGGGGTGTTACATACAATTTCATATACAACATATACTTTCATATATAAATTTTACCTTGGTCGAATATATATATCTATTATCAAAGTAACATTCAATTTGAAAACCATGGTACCATTATATAACCGAATATATATACACTCATAAGCATATATTTTTGAATCAAACTTTAATATCACATACTTATACATAACATGTGGCCGAATATACTTCACAAATACACTTATATTTACATTAGCATCATGTATAATTTGCATAACATATCAAATAACTAACTTAACTTATTTTCAAATAAGTAATAAACTATCTCATACCTGATCACTTTAGCTCGATTTACACATTCGGTCACAACTTATCATTTCCCGTTGAACCATTCGGAATTGAATAGGATACTTGAATAATCACACATATCGTACAATGCCAACGTCCTAGACGTGGTCTTACACGTAATCACATATCAATGCCAACATAGTAGACGTGGTCTTACTCGCAGACATATATCGAAATCACATATCGAAGCCAACATATTAAATGTGGTCTTACTCGCACACATATATTGACACCATGGCCTTACTTCCACATCATATATCAGAATCCTATGTCATGACATATATATCCTATCTATTCCTAAGGCTCATACGGGGCTTTCGGATGTCGTAACTCGATCGAATTGAACTCGTAACCATTGCTCTCAAACATATATCATTTTGGTGCATTCTCAAACAATTATAACAATTAAATTCAGCATTTATAATATACATATTGAAATTTACAACATCTATTTCCCTATATAAACTTACCTCGGACAACAGTAATCGGAACGGGACAATTATTCAACAACTTTGGTTTTCCCCCGATCCAAATCTGATTTCTTTAGTTCTTGATCAAAACATATTGAAATTAAACTTATTCAAACATAATATCATTCAATTTAGTCCAAAAACACATAAATGGAAAAATTACCATTTTACCCTTGACATTTTTCACCTTTTACAATTTAGTCCAAATTGCACAAAACACAAAACATGCAAAATTTGCACACACCATGCTTAGGCCGAATCTTTCTTATGCTCATACAAGTCCATACATTTCATTTATTTCACATTTTAGTCCTTCAATTTATTATTTTTGCAATTTAGCCCTAATTACTCAAAATCATCAAAAATTCCAATACAAAACATATTAATCCAAAACATATCTTTCATAATTCATCATTTAACACCGAAAATCTCAATTATTCATCAATGGCATAACTTAAAATATTCATCAAAATCAGAAATTCAAGCACGGGCTTTGTACATTACACTGCAACGATATCAAAAACGTAAAAATTATAAAAAATCGAACAAAAACTAACCTTGGATCAAGCTTGGACAAGGCCCAATACCCTAAAGCTTATTTATTTTCTTTCTTTCTCAATTTTTGTGCAAAAGTATGAACAAAATGCATGGCTTTTAATATGAACAAAATGCATGGCTTTTAATTTTATGTTTTATTATAACATATATTATTTAACATTTTACAAATTTAACCTTTATAATAAAATATAAAACCATTATAATTCATGGTTATAATCGTCCATCACATGCTTTCATGGAAAAATTGCATTACAAATACTTCAAATTATAAAGACATATTCAATTCGGCCCTTACACATTAAACCATCAAATTTTCACTTTACGCGATTAAGCCCTTTTATTAAATCGGACACTCAAACAATAAAATTAAAACACGAAAATTTCATAAATATTAATTCAAACATAATAAGCATAGAAAATAATTTTTAAAATATTTTTTTGACTTGGACTCGTGGTCTCGAAACCACCGTTTCGAATAGGGTCTAAATCGGGCTGTTACAACACGGCCTAGCACACGGGCGTGTGGCATGGCCGTGTCTGCAAGTCAAAGAGTTACACGGGGTCGAACACAGCCTCCAACATGGGCATGTCCCAGGGTCACACAGGTGTGTCCCTTGGACCACAAGGGCATGTGAGCCCTGCAGCTTGGAAAATTCTGTAATTTCATGAAAAATTCTTAGAGGTCCTGATTAAGTCTCGACTCGATTTTAATGCTTGTATTGGACCTCGAGGGCCCAATCAAGGGGCATTATGAATGATCTCGGTAAATGAATAGTAATTTATATAAGTTATTTGTAAATGTTTCTTAATGTTCTGGTAATGCTCCAAAACTCTATTCTGGTGACGGATACGGGTTAGAGATGTTAAACTTGGACTAGTGAGTATCAATACAAATGCCCTATTTTACTTTGTCTTGTAACAACCTATTTTTATTCAAATCAGAACAGTGGTTTTGGGACCAGAAATTCAAGGTCAAAATATTTATTTTATTATTATTTTAATGTCTACAGCATGATAATGTGATTGTGTGAAAGTTTCGTGTAACACCCCGTACCCGATACCGTTGCCGGAGTCGAACGCGAGGTGCTAACAGACTTGATTACTTTGTTTTCACAGTCCATTTAAAAAAAAAAATTTCCAGACAGGCTGGCTAACTGCGTCACTGTCGTCTTAAAAATCATATCTCGAGTTCCAAAACTCGAAAACTGATTCCATAAATTTTCCCTGAAATTAGACTCATATATCCATCTGTGTATTTATTTCTAAAATTTTTGGCCGGGCCAATTGGTACAGTTTATTAGTTAAAGTCTCCCCTGATTCTGGGTTCGACTACTCTGACCTTCATGTATTACGACTTGGATATCTCCCTGTACAGAGCTTCAATACTCATTTTGTTTATTTCTAATGAAACTAGACTCAAAGGGGAATCTATACATATAAGGAATGACTTCTAATTGTCTCTGGATAATTTATGGTAAATTTTCAAAGTCGAAATAGGGGATCCAGAAACCATTCTGGCCCTGTTTCACGAGAACTTTAATGTCTCCTAATATACTGTTCATATGATCGTTTCGTTACTTTCATATGAAAATAGATTCATCAAGGTTCGATTACATAATTTATTAACTATTTAATTCCATTCCTACAAATTTTAGTGATTTTTCAAATCCACACCACTGCTGCTGTCAGCATCTGTTTTCAAGGTAAACTTTACCTATTTCGTGGTTTCCATGGACCAACTAGAGTTTTGTCATACATAGGTCCACATATGATCATATTTAGCCATTCCAATGGCTGATCATTTGCCCAACACTTCCATTCCAGTCCATAGTCACATCATGAAACCATATATATATACATAAACACAAATGGTCTAATGCCATACTCCACTTCTACGAGCCATTTTCGCATGGCTGTACACACATACATCACAAAAAGTACTTGAAAAACAACAAAGGGTAGTCCTATACATGCCATATCCAGAGTTCAACTAAAAGAGTACCAAAAGGGCTTTGATAGTGTGGATGACTTCGACTTCGATGATCCCGAATCCGATAGCTAACGAGCAAAATCTAACAATTCAAACAAATAGAGCTTATTTAATAATTTATCAATTTAACAATCCGATTAAATACATTCATATTATACAATTAGGCGCGAATAGCTTTATTGACTAGTTATTCAAGCATTATACATGTGCTCTACTCATGCACCACTGAATAATAGGACTAGCTTAATACCTTGCATTTTCGAATTCATAGACATCATTTCGTTCCTCACAACACACATTTTGTCCCTAACCATCATAAGAGCCCAAGGCATCACTTACAATGCCGAATTCCAATTAAGTCTACCATCATAGCATTATCATATTTATGCACTTGGTAAGTTGCGTCTGAACACATTCAGCACTAGGTGTCCAAACCAATGTTCCTCGAACATTAAACTCAATTTATAACCCATTCAAAATTCCTTAGCAACAAGCATTTAACAACAATGTACTTAACCAATTCCTTAAGCACACATTCGGCAACATATATATATATATATATATGTCAATGACTAAAACACTTAGGCCGATTCTTTCCATTTTGTATCTGTGCACCTATTTGATCATTAGTTTAGTTCAAACACCCTTACACCAAGATTCATCCAATTTAACATGAAACACAAACCTAAATCCTCAATAGCTACCATGGCCGAAAGTTCTAGTCATCCCAAAATTCAAAATTCTTAGCATGGGCTACCTAGAGGATTTGATGACTAGTTCAAATCTCAAACCATTTAACATACTTATCAAAATATATAACATTACCACCATTTTTCTTTAACCTCTACCATAGCCGAATGTTCATATCACCATCCATTTCAAAGATTTCGGCATGGTTAAGTAAGGACTTAGAATCTAGCTTAAAACCATGCTAAGATTTTAAAGGACTAGCTTGAGTTTCTTACCTTAATGAAGGCCTACCATGGCCGAATGGCTCCTCCTCTTCCTCTCTTAGAATCGGCCAAGAAGAAAACATGAGAAAGACTCCTTTGTTTCTTTTCTCTTTTCCTTATTTTATTTACTTATGTTATAAAATATAAGCTACTAACTAATAATTAATACATATTATGTGCATATAAGCCCATCATGGCCGGCCACTACTTATGATATATGGGAAATTTGACATGCAAACCCCTCATTTTTGCATGCATGATCCACTAGTCATCACACATTTCCCCATCATACTTCCAAAGTTTACTACTAGGTCCTTTCTAGTGAAATTCACATTTATAACTCTAAATCAAAACATCAAAAATGTCACACATGAGTTAACACATATTATAGGCATCAAAATAAATTTTAAATTATTTTTATGCCTCGGTTTTGTGGTCCCGAAACCACATTCCGACTAGGGTCATTTTAAGGCTGTCACATTTCGTTAAGAAATTTTATCGTTTGGTTGGTTAATTCGATAAAAAAGACTAGATCACATAAAATGTAGAAGTGGAGTTCTATTAGCTAATATAGAACCTTAAAGTAAAGGTCCTTATGTTGTAATTATACCACTAATGGCATGAATGGACAATTATGGACAACTATTATGTGATTTTAATGGTTTTATATTAAGGTTAAAAAGGTAAATTAATAATTAAAGGTTAATAATAATTAAAACAAAACAAATTATCATTCTTATTCTTTCATCTTAGCCAAAACTTAGGTTTTCATTCGGCCAAGCTTTGATAGCTAATTAAGGTATGATTTTTGTCCCGTCTTTAATGATTTCTATGTTTTTGTAATCGTTGCAACTAGTACTAGCTTGGTCAGAGACTATTTTGCAAAATTGTTAAAGATTTTGAAAGTTACCATTGATGAATATGTATGAGATTTGAAGTTTTATGATAGATTTTGAATAGTTGTTGATAGTTAAACAAGTTTTGTTAAGTGATTTTTAGTGAAAATGCAAAATAGGGATTAAATTGTGAAATGTGTAAAGTTAGTGGTTAAAATGTGAAATAAATGAAAAATATGGGCTGCTAGGGGAATAATAGTAATTCGACTAGCATGGGTTTATTGTGAATTTCAGTAATTTGTGATTTTATGAAATAAGGACTAAATTGTGAAAAATGTGAAATATTAGGGGCAAAATTGTAAATATATTTAAAGTGTGTTTTAGATTAAATTGAATGAATAGATGATTGAATAAGTCAAATTTGAATATATTTAGATCAAAAAAGGAGAAATACAGACTTAGATCGGGGAAAGAATAAAGTTACGGAATAGTTGAGTTGATTCACCGTTTTAGCATCTGAGGTAAGTTTGTATGTTATAATTTCATTTCAAATGTATTCTATATGTTTTGATATAACATAAATTGTGCTTATGTGACTACGGACAAGTTTGGAAATGATTTGACGATGTTTCGACAAGTGGAATCCCGGTTGAACCTTAGGAATAGTTTATAATACTAGTGACATGTCATTAGGGGATACATTGAGTTGGCTTTGGGCCATGATATAGCACTTTGGGTGCCAGATAAACCGATTTGGCTTTGGGCCATGCATATCAGCTGGTTTGGCTTCGGGCCATGATATTAGTATTTTGGATAAGTTACCTTAATTTGGTTCCGGGCCATGGTATAGGTACTTATCGTGTGAGTTCTGTGAGTATTTGACTTCTATTCTGAATGATTCAACGGGTAAATGAAAGACGATAATGTGTAGAGATTAGGACGAGATGGTACAGGTATGTGCATAAACCATATTAGCTTTGAATCGAAGAAATGATGAAGAAAGTATATAGTTTAGTGAATGAATTATTGAAAGCTTTGTTAGTTGATGTAAATTCTTATACTTATGATCAATGGTTAAATTATGTGTTATGATTATATTGAATTTATGTCATACGAGCTTACTAAGCTTTATAGCTTACTTCGTTTATTTTTCTATGTTTTATAGTGAATTCAAAGCTAGCTTAGATTCGGGGATCGTCGGAAACATCGTCACACTCTCCACCTATCTCTCGATACCTATGAACTTGGTATTTTAAGTATATGGCATGTATAAGGATTTTGAGTTATTTTGGTTATGTTTTGGTAATGACTTTAGCCAAATGAATTGGCTTGTAAATGTACATGTTTTGGTTTGTATATTTAATCATATGAGTTGGCTTAGGATGGCGAATTTGATGATGTAATAAGTGTGCAAATGACTTTTGTTTTGATTTGGTAAATGACCTATGTTGTGTGATTGAAGTTGGATTCATGATGCTTGTTGTGAATAGGTAAATTGAATGTCAATAGGTGATGATTTGTAAATTGGTATGTTTTTGAAATTAGACCAAATAATGCATATTTGAGTTTAGTTATATTGATGTTGAAGTAATTGGTAATTGGTATGTTTAGAATGAGTAAAACATGAGTTTATAAGCATGTGGGTTGTTAGTATTGGAAATGGTATATTTTAGTCTTGGTTGTGGTTGATTTGGATGTTCAATTATGCTATGATTTGGTGCCATTTTGGTTGTCTGGGTATATCCATATTTGGGTGGAAAATTGGCTTGGTAATTAGACTATTTTTGTTCACACGGCAGAGACACGGGCATGTGTCTTAGCCGTGTGTGACACACGGTCAAGTACACGACCATGTCTCCCCTAGTGTTGATTTTGAAATTAAGTTAGTATGCTTCACACGGCCTCACACACGGGCGTGTGACTTGGCCGTGTGGCATAAGTCAGTATACCCTACAGGTTTGGCACGGCCTAGCACACGGCATGGCACACGGGCATGTGTTGCCATTTTTAGGGCACACGGGTAGCTACATGGGCGTGTGTGTTGGCCGTGTGACCCAAGTCAGAGAATTACACGGGGTTGGATACGGACTGGGACACGACCATGTACTCCCATTTCGAATGTCCACACGGCCTGTGACACGGGCGTGTCTGGTGGCTGTGTGAGAGCGTGTCTGGTGGCTGTGTGAGACACATGGCCTGGCCACACGGGTGTGTGTCCCCTGTTCTGAGGAAAAATTTTCTAAGTTCACAAAGTTTCATAATTTATTAGTTTAGTCCCGAACCATTCCCAAAGCATGTTTAGGGACTCGTGGGCTTGTGTTAGGGACAAATTGACTGAGATTGAATGACGATTATATGATTTGATGAAATATATGTGAAAAGTATGTTTAAATATGTTGTAAGTTTGGTAATGCTCTGTAACCCTATTTTAGCGTTGAATACGGGTAAGGGTGTTACATGTCTTTTCTCAATTGGACTTGAAATAGGTCCGAATGACCTCCGATCACAGCCAAACCGTAAGAGATGCCTAAAAGTGATCTAAGATACATCAAAAGAGTTTGAAATGATAATAATAATAAAGTGTATAAATGGAATGTGAATTAAATTAACTCAGAGCCCAAATGCAACATCACTTTCTCGAGTTATCGAATTAACCTAGGTAAAGGGTGTTACATTATATAAATTTTACAATGCTTGCATGAATCATGCATGTTTGACAAGTTTTCATTCCATTTGGCTATGTTTTATGTTAAGTCTTAATCAGAAATTTGCTAATCTCAAAGCATGTTTTATAGATGATTCATTTAGATGTGTTTCAGTGTTTGTTTACAACCAATAAAATGTGATTTTTAAGATCCTAAAGCTTGGTTTTTGTTATGGTGAAGTTTAGGAATGAAAAATGGGGGTTTTAGGGAATTTTTTTTGTTCTAGGCGTTGTGGTTTTGAAACATGGGCTCAAGTGTACAAGTGAGGAGAAACGCCTCAATGTGCTATTTGGAGCACTTGGATTAGTACATCTAGGCACTTTTATCACAACAAATGCCCTAAACTTAAGAAACTACATTGTTTTGAGTCATTTTGACTTTTCGGGGTTCATTTTGGGTACTGAGCACCTTTGCCCACCCTGATCATCATTAAAAGGATTTTAAATTCCCAAACTTAGGTTAATGATTTTAAAAATTGTTTTCATGTTTTAAGTTAGGATCAAGCTTCCATTTCCAAACTCAAAATACTTCGTTTTATGCTGGTAAACTTTGGAGCCTTGCTTTATGACTTGAATAGGTTCAAACAAGTTACCAAACAGCTCAAATGATTTATTTAATCTCAATATTCTTTCAAATTAACACCAAAAGAATTTAGTATCTACTGTAATATGAGTTTTTTATAAAAGAAAAAAAAATTACTCTAGCTTGAATGTACCTTGATGGCGCCTCTTGCTCATACCGTACACTAGGACAGGTAAAGGGTGTTACATTTTTGGTAAATGCAAAATTATGGAAATAATGAAGAATTAGAGTCTCCTAATCTCAACTAATACACTTCTGACCTTTATTCCTAGTAGATTTCTTCTTGATTCATGTAACACCTCTCACTGACCCGGTCGCGGGGTTCGAGTTACGGGATGCTACAATCGTTGCCGGAGCAATTATGGACAACTATCATTCAAATTAAACATAAATCATACAATCATAATCATTTGAGTTCAAAAAATAATCATATACAATCTTTCTCGGGTCTTATATGAGCCTATGTATGCTCTAGAATTGACCCAGAATCACATTAAGACCAATTTGTAACATTTTCAAAATTTCAAAACAACGTCGCAAAGTGAGGGGTTCCTTTTTACGACATGACTATCTGACTTACTATGTTGATTTCACAGGGTTCCTCATCACGCCATGTCCCTGGAAATATGAAAATATACACACTTTTTTCATGCCCCTTTTAACTCAAGTTCATGCAAATTCGTAGTAATTCTTGTCGAAAAATATATACTAATTATAAAATAATTAAATTGTACATAAATTATGAACATGTTGGATTTTAATTAATTTTATAATAAATTTTGATTAATTTTGACAATTTTGATAGATTCACAGAAAGGGTGAAAATTGGCTTGGCAGACACTGCTAGAAGCGCAAAATTGAGAAGCTATTTTTGAAGCATCGAGGTGAATTAATTTTTCAGCTAAAGACGGTCAAAATTATGAATATTAATTCATAATATAATTAATTTTAATTTTAATCCAAATTATTTTGGATTAAATAAATTATTATTAATTAATTATAAAAAGAGGCTTAGTTGAGCTGAATCGAGAAAATCGTTCCGGCTGAGCATTGGGCAGCCCAAAACTGTCCCACATGCTGACCCAATTAGATTTTTTGTCTGATTATTTGGTTTGAAATATATCCCTTGAAGACTCCTTGAATTTGCATTCAAACCCCTCCACTATTCATGCCTTTCTAGATTTACCCCTACCTTAAAATATCAAGTTTGAAACCTTCAAACTTGCCACATGTGTGGTTGGCCACAGGGGGACTCTATGGCTATTGAGTTTTGTTATTTTTAGCAGCCTACTCAACCTATAAACGCCCCTTGGCTACTCATTTGAAACACATCTCAAAACCTCTCATCCTTTCACTTATCTCTCACTTTCTCTCTTCAATCCCCTTCCATTGTTCTTCAATTTCTTCCTCATTCCCTTGCCGATTTCACCTCTTGAAAAAGAGTCCTTCAACCACCATTTGGAGCAGAATTCAAGTGTTCATGGAAGTCTAGGTTCAATAAGAACAAGCAAAGAAGGAGGAGCGGAGCAAACTAGTCAAGCCTCAAAGAAACACCGGATTTGATTTTCGTTCCTTATCCTTTTAATTTTATTGTTGTTATGAACATGTCTATGAATAATTGTGATGTTTATGTTTAATTTAATTAATATGGATTAAATTTAATTCGTGCTAGGTTGATTGCATTTTTTTCACTTAATTTATTAAAATTGTGTTTGTGTTGTTATAGGCCTTGGTAAGATGTTTGATTAAGTAAAATCATGACTAAGTTATTCTTGCATTACAATTGTAAGGTAACTAATTAATTAATTATTTAAACAGATTGAAATTGTAATTAATTGACACAATACTTAAGCAATGCATGTTTAATCATCTAATGTAGCTGATAGTTAAATTAGCAACAGTATCTAACGATATATTAGCCTTGCATAACTTGAAGGATTATTGTGATTAAACAGTTTCAAGGTAGGAATACATTATTACCTCACGTAATCTTTTATGTGCTTATGAGATTGAATTAATTGTCTAAATTGGCATAAAGATATGTACAAGAGATTATTTTTAATTTCATAAGTATGCATGTGCATTAACACATTTGCTTATTAAAATTTGTTTATTTGGTTCAATTGACATAGAGATATAGTCAAGAGATAATGGATTTTGGTAGGTGAGTATATTCATAAGTTATCAAATTGCCAAGTTTCCGTGAATTTATTCATAACAACATGAACATGAGTTTAGTAATTCTAAGTTAAGAAATGTAATTAATCTAACACAATTATGTCATCTTAATTAAAATTATCTTTTGAAATCGTGCATTGAAACTTTTATTTCCTCTATTTCTTTTACTTAGTTAAAAATCGTAGTTTTTTATCACTTCCTCAAATCAAAACATTTTTATTCACCAAAGTGTTTTTAATTACATTCATAAATAATTCTTTTCACAATCCTTGTGGGTACAATAATTAGACATTTACTTGTCACTTTATTACTTGTTGTGATTGTGTACATTTACACATTTCCATCATTTTAAGTTTTCGGCACCGTTGCCAAGGACTATTTTAAAAGTCATTATTTGTGAATTTGTTAATTTTGCATTTTGGTTTATTTTTTTGTACAATTTTAACTTAATTAAATTTTTTGTGTTTGTTTCAGGTGTTTATGAGTATTGATTGAATCATCAATTTACTCCCCGTAGACCCTGAGATTGAAAAAACTTTTTGACAACGAAGAAGACAAGCAAGTTAGAGAAGGACCGAAGAGATGAACTACGAAAATCCAAATCAAGGAAACAGAGCAAACCCTGCTCAAAATCCTATCCTTATTGCTGATGATGGGGATAGAGCTCTAAGACGGTATTCTGTGTCAGTGTTTCATGATCTTTATTCAGAAATTAAGAGACCCAAAATCAAAGCACAATAGTTCGAGCTAAAGTCAGTCATGTTCCAGATGCTTCAGATAGTGGGCCAATTTAGTGGAATACCTACCGGAGATCCTCACCGTCACTTAAGATTATTTATGGAGGTGAAAAATTCTTTCAAGTTAGCCGGAGGACCCAAAGATGCATTATGATTAAAGGTATTCCCATATTCGCTAAGGGACAAAGCTCGAGTTTGGTTAAACTCATTGCCACCAAATTCCATTTCCACAAGGCAAAAGTTAGTAGAAAGATTCCTTATGAAGTATTTCCTGCCTAGCAAGAATGCTAAGTTGAGGAATGATGTCTTTGTTTTCCAACAAATAGATGATGAGTCCTTATAAGAGGCATGGGAAAGGTACAAAGGATTATTACAGAAGTGCCCTCATCATGGAATCCCGTATTGCATCCAACTTGAGATGTTCTATGATGGTGTCAATGCTCACATGAGGATGGTAGTTGACGCTTCTGCTAATGGTGCTCTCATTTCTGAGTCTTATAATGAGACTTATGAAATCATTGAGAGAATTGCTAGCAACAATTATCAATGGCCAACCAATCAAGCAGCGTCAGGAACACTAGTCCTTGGAATACATGAAGTGGATCCACTTACTTCACTCGCATCTCAGGTATCTTCGAATTCTTCAATGCTTAAAAGTCTTACCACTAATGGGTTTAATAGTTTTGTAGCTCTGCCACCTAATCACTTTGAAAATATATCCTGTGTTTATTGTAGGGAAAGACACAGACATTTGTTTGAAGAATGTCCACCAAATCTAGAATCCGTGTATTACATGGGTAATCAGAACCAGAATCAAGGAAGGCAAGGACTGCAATCCAATTTTTATAACCTATCTTGGCAAAACCACCCTAATTTTTCCTGGAGTAACCAAGGGGCTGTAACCAGTAACACTTATGCCCAACCTAGACTGGCCCGCCCACCTGTTTTCACCCAACAAGTTCAGAAGAAATCTCAAGCTAAAACTTCTAATGGCTTAGAAAACTTTTTGAAGGCATACGTAGCAAAAAATGATGCTTTAATCTAAAGCAAATTAGCCACATTGAAAAACCTAGAAAACCAAATGGGCTAGCTTGCCATTGAACTCAGAAACCATCCACAAGGTGCTTTGCCTAGTGGTACGAAAAATCTAAGAAATCCAGGGAAGGAGCATTGTAAAGCATTGACATTGTGGAGCGAAAAAACATTAGAGCCCAACATTGTCGAAGTTGAAGAAGAGCCATCTGATGCTCAAGACTCAGTGGAAGTTCAACTGAGTTTTGAAATTCCAGTTTTGTCGGAACTAGAATCTGAAAAATCTAATAAGGTAACTTCTGATCCAGTTAATTCTAATAAACTAACAACTTCATTAGACGCAGAATTGCCACAGAAGATGAACTAACTAGTTCCAGTAAAGAAGCCTCCACCATATTACCCTCAAAGGCTTAAAAAGCAAAAACAAGAAGTCCAATTCAAGAAGTTTCTAGACGTCCTCAAGCAACTTCATATCAACATCTTGTTGGTCGAAGCACTTGAACAAATTACGGACTATGTAAAATTCATGAAGGATATCCTGTCCAAGAAATGCTGAACAAATGCCTTAACGAAGGAATGCAGTGCATATCTTCAAGACAAACTACCCTCGAAGTTGAAGGATCCTGGATGTTTTACATACCTTGCAACATTGGAGCAACATATTGTGGCAAGGCATTATGTGATTTGGGTGCAAATATCAACTTGATGCCTATGTAAATATTTAGGAAGTTGGGGATAGGTGAAGTTAGACATATTACAGTTACACTTCAATTAGCAAATTGATCCTTAGCACATCCAGAAGGTAAAATTGAGGATGTATTGGTATATGTAGACAATTTTTTTTTTGCTAACTTTGTTATTCTGGAATTTGAAGTAGATAAAGAGGTGCCAATCATCCTAGGAAGACATTTCCTAGCAATTGGAAGGACCCTTATCGATGTGCAGAAGGGCGAGCTTACTATGCGTGTTTAGGACAATCAGGTAACATTTAATGTTTTTAATTCTATGTGATTTCCAGGTACACTTGATGATTGTTCTGTAGTATCCAACTTAGAGGAACTAATTATAGAAAAGGAACTCAACTATGTTGATGATGAAGAGGGGGGATGAATACTTAGCTTTGCTAAAAGCTAATCAAAGGGGATTTAAACTACAATCCCGCTTTGAATCTTTGGAGTCAAAGAACAAAGATTATGCCCAACCAAAAGAGTCAATTGAGGAGCCATCTAAACTAGAACTGAAGGTACTTCCATCATATTTAAAGTATGTTTATTTAGGTAACAAATCAGCTTTGCCTGTGATTGTTTCAGGAAAATTGACCAAAGAGCATGAAGAGAAACTCATCCTAGTGTTGAAGCAATTCAAGAAGGCTACCGGATGGACCATAGCCGATATTTGTGGTATTAGTCTATTTGTATGAATGTACTGTAACACCCCTTACCAGTATCCGACATCGAAACAGGCATTACTGAACTTAAACTCAAACGAACATTCAAAATCGAAACATGAATTTCCACTCAAATTTAAAACTTTTCAAAAACATTTGTATTATCCTTTAGATAAGCCTATGAGGCCCAAAACATCCATTGGGGGCGGTTCAGGGCTAAACCGAGAACTTTAGAAACTCTTCAAACACTTAGAAATTTTTTCATAAATACAGGGGTCACACGCCCGTGCGGTTTTGGATACGCTCGTGTGGGTAGGCCGTGTGGTCACACACGCTCGTTCCCCTAACCCATGTAACTCTCTATTTATGATGTCATCAAAAAATGAGGGTCATACAGCCAAGGCACACACTCGTGTGCTAGGCCGTGTGGGAAATTTAATTTTTATAATTTTTCCTAAAATTGGTGCAGACTTCACATGCCCTGGGTGTAACACCCTGAATTTTGGGCCTAGAAGTAATGGGCCTTGAGTTTGGGATTGGTTAGAAGGTGACCTAAATAGCTTAAATGTGTTTAAATATTTTATAATTACATGTTTAGTTTAATTGTTAAGTGATTTAGGAAGGGTTGGTAGTGAGGAAAAAGTCCTGGGTTCGATCTAGGCTTTAGCAAAATTTTGAATTTTTTTTAAAAGACCCTGAGCATTAGGTGGAAGGCTTATTAATAAGGCCTGGTAAAATCTAACACAAGAAAACGCTTGGCCTCGTGGTAAAAGGTGTTGGTAGCAAGCAGGAAGTCCAGGGTTCAAGTCCTGGCCTTGGTGAAAATTTTTATTGCGCATATGATTAGTAGGGAAGCTAGCGTTTAGGCCTTATAAATATGTTTGGTGGAAATATGGCACAAGAGCGCCGGGGGGGCAGTGGCGAGAAGCATGCTATGGATCTGAGAGGTTCCAGGTTCGAATCCCAGGCCTAGCAAAGTTTTAAATTTTTATTCTTTAAGGAAACTGAGACTTAGGCATATAAACCTTATAGTTAATTGTGATCGAATGATAGCACAACATAGGTGGTGGTGCAGTGGCCAACAGCGTGTTGGGTAGTTAGAGGGCTGGAGTTTGAGTGGTTTCAGGCATAAAAGGGACTTCAATTTTGCTATGCAACGCAAGGAAGGATTGCCATTCGGTGGAAGCAATTTGAATTCAATTGTTGGATAAAATCAAGGTTACAGTGGAGATAAGGATAAGGATTAAGTGTGGATATGGTGGTGATAAAATTGGAGAAATTGAAGGGAATTTAACTTGACGAGTTTAAGTCGATTGGGGAGTGTAGGTTTGTATTCTTTTTAGTATATATACATGTGTCATATGGGCAAGTAAGGGCATTTGTTTTTTTTTGTGTGCTTCAGTCGCATACTCTTGGGGGAAATTTCTTCCAACCTCTAGACTCTTTTGTTTTGTTTTTTTTTTTTTTTGCAAATACCTGAGTAATCTCAAACCCTTCATCTCCTCTTTTCTTTAAGCCAAACTCTTAATCTTGTCTTCTATTTTAATCAAATCAACCTCTTCCCTCTTTGACTTAGCCGGTTGCTTCCTTGTTCATTTAAAAGCCGATTCATACACTTTGAGGGTTGATTTCTTGTTGGCAAGCGATCTCGCGATCGGAAAGTGAATTAGATATTCTTCGACTTTTGTTAAATATTTCTAAGTTCTTTCATTTCTACACTCTTAAAAGCCAATTTTTCTTTATCCTTTCCAATACCATTACTTTCGTTAACCTATGGTTTCTCCATTTATTTCTTTTTCTCCCTCTCATTCAAGAGTGTGATCGCTGGCTAAGTATTAGTTGATGGAAAAAGGGGGTTCTAGCAGAGAGGTTGGGATAGAGGCTCCCAAGTTTAAGCGACGTAAGGTGTCAGCCGTTAGGGACTTTTTGCCTGGATGCGGAAGGGGGACTACTTCAGATTTCGAGTTACATAGGCAGATCGTAGCCGATCAATCTAGTCAAGGCAAGTATAGGTTGTTCTTCGGTTAATAGTGGATTTATTTTGAATTAATGGAATTTCACTAATGGAGTATAATGTTGAATATAGGTTCGGGCGATTATGAATACTTAGTACTCAAGGTGATAAGGTGTGTACTTCTACCCTATGATAGCTTGATATAAAGTCAAATGTGTGTACATACACTGCACATACGTTAGATCAGCAATTCCTGAAATGCCAAAAAGCCGAAATGTCAAAAAGTCGAATGTCTAGCTACGATAGTCTTGCGAGTGTGCGAACACTCGTAAGGGGGAAATCGATACATTGATAGAGGCCCCATAAGCGATATCACGAATCTAGGCTGTACTTAGGCCATCTGGGCCGGAATGGGCTAAATGGACCCGACAGGCCGTGGGCCCAAAATAAGGGAATTTGTTGATTTGACAATAAGTGATGAACTAGTCATGTTGGTTACATGGCTTGGAATTGATTCAGGCCAGATGGGCCATATGAATGTGATTTGGGCCTAATGGGCCATATGAATGAGATTGGGCCTAATGGGCCGTATGCATGTATGTGGACTTGTTTCGGCTTTGTAAGGGGTTTTGGGTCCAGTATTTGATAACTGCTTAAACAGACATAAAACTTAATTAATTAATTAATCGTGACTGTGGACAAGTCATAGGGTTAAAGTGTGGCAATAGGTATATGCATGTCTAGGATTGGATCTAGGGAGAGCTTGGTACTTAAGCAGTCTTAATGACTCACCTCCTCTTCGCTGGAATCCTACCAGCGCAGAGTATCTGTTCACTTTAGCCAACGGGGACTTGTTAATGGGCCGAGATAGGTAATAAACCCATAATAAAGATAAATTATTGAAATGCCCCTAAGGGTGAAAAATGACTAAAATATCCTTATATGTTGAATGTAAGATTTATGGATGTTACATGTAAACTTGCTGCATTCATATGATATTCATATGGGTTGGGAATTATGTAACACCCCGTACCCGAGTCCGTTACCGGAGTCAAACACAAGGTGCACACAGACTTAATTATTTTCACAGTCCATTTAAAAATTTCCAGACAAGCTGGTTACTGCATCACTGTCGCTTTAAAAATCATATCTTGAGTTTCAAAGCTCGAAAATCAGTTTCGTAATTTTTCCCTGAAATTAGACTCATATATTCATCTGTGGATTTATTTCTAGAATTTTTGGTTGGGCCAATTGGTACAGTTTATTAGTTAAAGTCTCCCCTGATTCTGGATTCGACTACTCTGACCTTCATGTCTTACGACTTGGATATCTCCCTGTACAGAGCTTCAATACTCATGCCGTTTGTTTCTAATGAAACTAGACTCAAAGGGGAATCTATACATGTAAGGAATGACTTCTAATTTTCTCTGGGTAATTTATGGTAAATTTTCAAAGTCGAAACAGGGGATCCAGAAACCATTCTGGCCCTGTTTCACGAGAACTTTAATATCTCTTAATATACTGTTCATATGATCGTTTCGTTACTTTCGTATGAAAATAGATTCATCAAGGTTCGATTAAATAATTTATTCACTATTTAATTCCATTCCTAAAAATTTTAGTGATTTTTCAAATCCACACCACTGCTGCTGTCAACATCTGTTTTCAAGGTAAACTTTACCTATTTCGTGGTTTCCATGGACCAACTAGAGTTTTGTCATACATAGGTCCACATATAATCATATTTAGCCATTCCAATGGCTGATCATTTGCCCAACACTTCCATTCCAGTCCATAGTCACATCATGAAACCATACATATATACATAAACACAAATGGTCTAATGCCATACTCCACTTTTACGAGCCATTTTCGCATGGCTGTACACACATACATCACAAAACGTACTTGAAAAACAACAAAGGGTAGTCCTATACATGCCATATCCAGAGTTCAACTAAAAGAGTACCAAAAGGGCTTTGATAGTGTGGATGAATTCGACTTCGATGATCCCGAATCCGATAGCTAACGAGCAAAATCTATAAAACAGAGAGCCAAAGCAACGGGGTAAGCATTTTAATGCTTAGTAAGTCTCAAGTAATGAAATCAGCTTTGACTAAAGTATTACATTCACGTAGCTAAATGAATCACTTTATTAATACACATTCTCATAATCATACTTACTTCACACTTCATCAACATATACACACACAAGGTATCAACCTATCTAAGAGCCGAAAGTTCGTTAGTCGATTGAACGAATACTGTTTCAAACAAATCGACTTTTCCGATGCACATGCAAACATACCTTATCGTTTGGGTTTTTCGAGCGTTTTAATTGAATTTATTGCAGCACAAAGCTCACCTTCAAACCAAGTTTCTTGAATTTAGCGGATATAACCACAAGCACAATTGCCTTGGTCTTAACTCAGGTATAGCAACTCGCACAAATGCCTTGGTCTTAGCCGGATATAACAACTTCGCACAAATGCCTTCTTGGTCTTAACCGGATATAATCACTAGCATAAATGCCTTGGGGCTTAGCCCGGTATCATTCAATTGCTCACGCACACATATATCAATAATCACGACACATCCATATTCCATTTTCGTTACTAAGGCTCAAACACAAAACATTTATCAAACCTTTCCAATTTCGGCTCAATAGCCACACACAAAGAGCATGATTTCTATTGACTTTACAACGTAGTCCCTACGCACATTCGGCTATCCGCCATAATATGACAAATCATTTCAATATAATTCATGTAGGATCATTACTCGAAGACTTACCTCGGACGTGGTCGAGCGATTTCGACGACTATTCGATCACTTTTCCTTCCCTTATCCAACTGTGGTCCTCTAAGCTCTTGAGCTAATTCACACAAATTTAACTTATTAAAATCTCATTATGCTAGCTTATGGCGAATATGACAAGGAGTTTAAATGGTCATATGGCCACCCTTTAGCTCGAATACACAATGGTCATGCACATTTTAATTACATCAAGCAATTCAATACAATTCATTCAAACATCAAAGAGAAGCTCAAGGTACTTAGCCCATATATCCATTAGACATTAGAGTCACATGTGTACGAAATCACGAATCGAATTCAACATACTAGCTAATATTTCCCCCTTAGCCGAATTTTCTAAGTCAAGCTAAAGCTATCAATAGGCTACCTAAGGCCGAACATACACATCAACATATGTACTCATTCATGTGGCCGAACATACACATCTATGTTGAGGCCGATTGCAACACTTGATGCATTCTACAAGTATGGTCACTTGTATCGACTAAACATCATTTTGTTTCAAGTTCAAAACTAGGCTAATACACACATATACACTAGTAAATCAAACACTAACATTTGTACCACACCTTACTACCATTTCTCATTCAAATAACATGAACAACGACCATAGTTTTCTTTTACTTCCAACCATGGCCGAATGCCATACAACACCATACCATTTCAATTTTGGTCATGGTTGAACAAGGAACATAATGCCTCACTCAAAAATGCTAAAAAGAAGATTTAAGAGTCATCAATCCACCATCCCATGCATCATTACAAGCTTTACTTTTAGCATGCAAATGACATCCACAAATCCACCTTAGCCGAACATTATCTCCATGACATAGTGAAGATTTGAACCATGGGCTAGTTAGAACTCAAGCTAACTACTAAAACATGCTTGAATCTCATGGCACAACATCAAACTTACCTTAATAGTGACCTAGGATAGCCGAATGCTTCACTCCCTTCTTCCCTTTTTCCTTCAATTTTTCAGCCAAAGATGTTCAAAGATGAACACTTTTTTTTTGTTTTCTTTCTTACCTTCACGGCAATGGGGAGGGGGGAGAAGCCATCACACACATTTTTTTTCCATACTCCTTATTTTATTTATTCCAACATAAACCACTTACAAAACATGTTTCATGACATGTTTTGCCCATCCCCTTGTCATGGCGGCCACTAGTTCTTAAATGGGGAAATTTGACATGCAAACCCTCATTTTTGCATGCATGATCAACTAGTCATCACACATTTCCCATCATACTTTCAAAGTTTACTACTAGGTCCTTTCTAGTGAAATTCACATTTATAACTCTAAATCAAAACATCAAAAATGTCACACATGAGTTAACACACATTATAGGCATCAAAATAAATTTTAAATTATTTTTATGGCTCGATTTTGTGGTCCTGAAACCACATTCCGACTAGGGTCGTTTTAAGGCTGTCACAACTCTCCCCCACTTAAGAAATTTTCGTCCCCGAAAATCTTACCGGTAAATAGGTTTGAGTATCGCTCTTTCATAGAGTTCTCGGGTTCCCAAGTAGCTTCTTCTATCCCGTGTTTGAGCCATAACACTTTCACTAGCGGAACCCTCTTGTTTTGCAACTCTTTCACTTCACGTGCTAGGATACGAATCGGTTCTTCCTCATAACTCATATTGGCTTGAATTTCAACCTCTGATGGACTAATTACGTGCGATGGATCAGATCTATAGCGTCGAAGCATCGAAACATGAAAGACGTCGTGAATCTTTTCAAGTTCAGGGGGCAAAATCAATCGATACGCAACTGGACCGACTCGTTCGGATATATCATATGGCCCGATGAACCTCGGACTCAATTTTCCCTTGCGCCCAAATCTGAGTATCTTTTTCCAAGGCGAAACTTTAAGAAACACTTTATCTCCCACCTGATACTCAATGTCTTTTCGTTTAGGATCCGCGTACGACTACTGACGATCGGAGGCTATCTTCAGATTTTCACGGATTTCTTCTACTTTCTGTTCAGCATCTTTAATCAAATCCACTCTGAAAATTTTGCTTTCACCGAGCTCGGTCCAAAACAATGGTGTACGGCATTTACGCTCGTACAAGGCCTCGTAAGGCGCCATCTTAATACTTGATTGAAAACTATTGTTGTAAGCGAATTCAATCAAAGGTAAATACCGTTCCCATGAACCACTGAACTCGAGGATGCAACATCTCAACATATCCTCAAGTATCTGAATTATCCGCTCGGATTGACCATCGGTTTGGGGGTGAAAGGCGGTCTTTGAAATGCAACTTGGTACCCAAAGCTTCTTGCAATTTCTTCCAAAATCGCGAGGTGAATCTCGGATCTCTATCCGACACAACAGAAATCGGTACCCCGTGTAATCTCACAATCTGAGAAACGTACAATTCAGCTAGTTTATCCAATGAAAAATCCATACGCACGGGGATAAAGTGAGCCGACTTAGTCAGTCTATCAACAACAACCCAAATCGCATCCTTTTACTTGCGACAATGGCGGTCCGGACACAAAGTCCATTGTGACTCGATCCCATTTCCACTCGGGTATCGTGATCGGTGAAGTAATCTGAAGGCACTTGGTGTTCGCTTTCACTTGTTGACATATTAAACATCTCGAAACAAAGTCGGAGATGTCTCGTTTCATACCATGCCACCAAAACCGACGTTTCAAATCGTTGTACATCTTCGTACTCCCCGGGTGAATTGACATTCGGCTATAATGGGCTTCGTTCAGAATCATCGAAATGAGTTCCAAATTCCTTGGAACACACAAACGACTTCTGAACCTCAAACAATCATCATCATCAATTTGAAACTCCGATTCACGGTTCGAACACACTCACCCGCTTTTGCAACCAATTCATCATCGACTTTTCGAGCTTCACGAATTTGATGAATCAATAATGGTTTGGCTTTTAATTCAGCTACTAACACATTGTCGGGTAGAACAAACAAGTGTACATTCATCGCTCGCAAAGCAAACAGTGATTTCCGGCTTAAGGCGTCCGCAACCACATTAGCCTTTCCCGGGTGATAATTAATGACAAGCTCATAATCTTTCAACAACTCAAGCCGACGCCTTTGTCGCAGATTCAAGTCTCGCTGAGTCATCAAATATTTGAGACTTTTGTGATCCGAAAATACATGGCACTTCTCACCAAACAAATAATGTCGCCATATTTTCAAAGCAAATATGATGGCGGCTAGTTCGAGATCATGGGTCGGATAATTTTTCTCATGTGGCTTTAATTGTCTCGACGCATAGGCCACAACTCGACCTTCTTGCATCAATACGCAACCCAACCCAAGTAGGGAGGCGTCACTATAGATGACAAACTCTTTGCACGATTCGGGCCGCACTAAAATTGAGCTTCAGTCAAATAAGTTTTCAGTTGATCAAAACTTTTCGACATTTTTCCGTCCATTCAACTTAACATCTTTTTGAAGTAGCCGTCATGGGTGTGGCTATCATCGAGAAACCTTTCACAAACCGTCGGTAGTAAAGCAAGTCCTAAAAAGCTCGAACCTCAAGAATATTTCTGAGGCTTCCAGTTAAGTATGGCTGAAATTTTGCTCGGTCGACTCGAATACCCGATGCAGATACCACATGACCCAAGAAGCTAACCTCCCTTAACCAGAACCTACACTTACTGAACTTGGCATATAATTGCTTATCCCGTAGTATTTGCAACACTAATCTCAGGTGTTCAGCATGTTCGGTCTCATCTCTTGAATAGACCAAGATGTCATCAATGAACACAACTACGAACCGGTCCAAATACTGTCTGAAGATCCGATTCATCAAATCCATAAATACCGCAAGGGCATTAGTGAGCCCGAACGGCATCACTAAGAACTCGTAGTGACCGTACCTCGTTTTGAAAGCAGTTTTGGGTACGTCCGAATCTTGAATCCGCAACTGATAATAACCTGATCTCAAATCTATCTTTGAAAACACTGAGGCTCCCTTTAGTTGATCAAACAAATCATCAATACGCGGTAATGGATATTTATTCTTTATCGTCACTTTATTCAGCTGACGATAGTCAATACACAACCTCATGGTTCCGTCCTTCTTTTCACAAACAATCTTGGTGCACCCCAAGGTGAGAAACTTGGTCGAGCGAAACCTCTATCCGTCAATTCTTGCAATCGAGCTTTCAACTTTTTAACTCGGTTGGTGCCATACGACACGGAGCTATCGAAATCGGTGTGGTCCCAAGTACAAGCTCAATACCAAACTCTATCTCCGAGCAGTGGCAAACCCGGTAATTCTTCGGGAAAAACATCCGGGTATTCACAAACCACCGGCATAGATTCGGGTTTTATTTCTAACTCCTTATCATCAAGTAAATACGCAAGGTATGCTTCGCACCCCTTCCTTACATATTTCTGGGCCAACATTGCGATATTACGGTGGCAACCCTTTAAGTCCGTAGACTCAACTCGGATTATCTCGTTATTTGCGCACCTCAGATCAATAGTCTTGCTTTTGCAATTCACAACTGCATCATGCACGGTCAACCAATCTAAACCGAGGATAACGTCAAATTCATCAAACGGCAAAAGCATCAAGTCCGCCGGAAAACAGGAACCTCGATTCACTAGGGGACATTTCTTACACACTTTGTCGACAAGCACGTAACGACCCAAGGGATTTGACACCCGAATTACGAACTCAGTAGACTCAATAGGTAAAGTCTTCTTTGGATGCTAAGGTTTCGCATATATAAGAATGAGTGGAACCAGGTCAATCAAAGCAATTACATTAGTCTCAACGAGAGTAAAAGTACCGGTAATAACATCAGGCGAAGAAGCATCCTCGCGGGCACGTATAGTATAAGCTCTAGCAGGTGCACGAGCCTCAGATCTGGTTGTAGCATCTCTAGATCCTCTCTGACCGCCACTAGGATTGCCCGTGTTTCTAGACGGTCTACCTCGAGCAGTGGTAACACCAGGTTTCCCACTCTGATTTTCGTTCTGTTCAGACAGTCTCGGGCAATCTTTGATAAAGTGGTCGGCTGACCCACACTTGTAACAGGAGTGGTCATGGAACCTACAACTCCCCGAGTGCCATTTACCGCAATATTGACATTCCGTTCTGTCCCGACGATCATTTCCAACACTGGCGACCGAAGTGACTCGTGTGCTCACAGGGGGTCGATCACGATCTCGTCTAAAAAGGCCCGAAGTGCCTCTAGACCGGCCCACATCATCTCGAAATTTCTTCGATGCCTGTTGAAGAGACTTTCCGAGGATCTTTTCAAACTCCCAGTTCCCACATCAACTTTTGTTTTTCTTTTCTAAGTTCTTGACTTTACAAGCTCGCTCGACAAGTACTACGAACTCTCGTATTTCAAGAATGCCAACGAACATTTTTATATCTTCATTCAGCCCATCCTCGAAGCGCTTACACATGATAGCCTCGGACGAAACACATTCCCGAGCGTATCTACTAAGTCTAACAAATTTTCACTCGTAATCGATGAATCGACATAGAACCTTGCTTAAGCTCAAGAAATTCCTTCCGTTTTTGGTCAACAAATCTCTGACTGATATACTTTTTTCGAAACTCGGTTTGGAAAAACTCCCAAGTTACTTGCCCTCGGGGGGCTGTAAGTCGAGTACTCCACCAATAGTAGGCGTAATCGCGTAGCAAGGAGATAGTACACTTTAGGCATTCATCGGTGTAGAAGATAGCTCATCGATGCCGGATAGTGTTGTCCAACCAAAATTCAGCTTGCTCGGCATCGTCGCTATCCGTAGCTTTAAATTCAGTAGCCCCATGTTTTGATTCATCAACTGGGGCTTATTTGACCTTATTTGGTCGATTCATCGGAGGTATTGTAGGTGCGGGGGTTGTATTAGTCGGGAATGGAGGTTGTGGAACAGCCGTATTAGTTCGAATGTATTGGTTGAACCACATCACGCTATAAAAAGCTTGTCTAGCTTCATCGTTTGGATTACTAGCATTAGGTTGAGAGTCCGTCGGCGCTGTCCCTTGTGCGGGAGCAGGCGCTACACTCTCAAGATCATCAGCTACCGCTCGGTCGGGATCGGGATCCATTACTATAAATAAGCACATTTGCAATTGTCAGAAATCACCACACTATCAAATAATCACATAAAATGGCATGTATAGCTAGACCCAACGCATTACGGTAGTCCTAGAATCGACTAAACCATAGCTCTGATACCAATAAAATTGTAACACCCCGTACCCGAGACCGTTACCGGAGTCAAACACAAGGTGCACACAGACTTAACTTAATTATATTCACAGTCCATTTAAAAATTTCCAGACAAGCTGGTTACTGCATCACTGTCGCCTTAAAAATCATATCTTGAGTTTCAAAGCTCAAAAATCAGTTTTTTAATTTTTCCCTGAAATTAGACTCATATATCCACCTGTGGATTTATTTCTAGAATTTTTAGTCAGGCCAATTGGTACATTTTATTAGTTAAATTCTCCCCTGATTCTGGGTTCGACTACTCTGACCTTCATGTCTTACGACTTGGATATCTCCCTGTACAGAGCTTCAATACTCATTCCGTTTATTTCTAATGAAACTAGACTCAAAGGGGAATCTATAAATATAAGGCATGACTTCTAATTGTCTCTGGGTAATTTATGGTAAATTTTCAAAGTCGAAACAGGGGATCCAGAAACCATTCTGGCCCTGTTTCACGAGAACTTTAATATCTCTTAATATACTGTTCATATGATCGTTTCGTTACTTTCGTATGAAAATAGATTCATCAAGGTTCGGTTAAATAATTTATTCACTATTTAATTCCATTCCTAAAAATTTTAGTGATTTTTCAAATCCACACCACTGCTGCTGTCAGCATCTGTTTTCAAGGTAAACTTTACCTATTTCGTGGTTTGCATGGACCAACTAGAGTTTTGTCATACATAGGTCCACATATAATCATATTTAGCCATTCCAATGGCTGATCATTTGCCCAACACTTCCATTCCAGTCCATAGTCACATCATGAAACCATACATATATACATAAACACAAATGGTCTAATGCCATACTCCACTTTTACGAGCCATTTTGCATGGTGTACACATACATCACAAAAGCGTACTTGAAAAACAGCAAAGGGTAGTCCTATACATGCCATATCCAGAGTTCAACTAAAAGAGTACCAAAAGGGCTTTGATAGTGTGGATGACTTGACTTGATGATCCCGAATCCGATAGCTAACGAGCAAAATCTATAAAACAGAGAGCCAAAGCAACGGGTAAGCATTTTAATGCTTAGTAAGTCTCAAGTAATGAAATCAGCTTTGACTAAAGTATTACATTCACGTAGCTAAATGAATCACTTTATTAATACACATTCTCATAATCATACTTACTTCACACTTCATCAACATATACACACACAAGGTATCAACCTATCTAAGAGCCGAAAGTTCGTTAGTCGATTGAACGAATACTGTTTCAAACGAATCGACTTTTCCGATGCACATGCAAACATACCTTATCGTTTGGGTTTTTCAAGCGTTTTAATTGAATTTATTGCAGCACAAAGCGCTCACCTTCAAACCAAGTTTCTTCGGAATTTAGCCGGATATAACCACAAGCACAATTGCCTTCGGGTCTTAACCGGGTATAGCAACTTCGCACAAATGCCTTGGTCTTAGCCGGATATAACAACTTCGCACAAATGCCTTCGGGTTTTAACCCGGATATAATCACTAGCATAAATGCCTTCGGGGCTTAGCCCGGGTATCATTCAATTGCTCACGCACATATATATCAATAATCACGACACATCCATATTCCATTTTCGTTACTAAGGCTCAAACACATAACATTTATCAAACCTTTCCAATTTCGGCTCAATAGCCACACACAAAGAGCATGATTTCAATTGACTTTACAACGTAGTCCCTACGCACATTCGGCTATCCGCCATAATATGACAAATCATTTCAATATAATTCAAGTAGGATCATTACTCAAGACTTACCTCGGACGTGGTCGAGCAATTTAAATGACTATTCAATCACTTTTCCTTCCCTTATCCAACTGTGGTCCTCTAAGCTCTTGAGCTAATTCACACAAATTTAACTTATTAAAATCTCATTATGCTAGCTTATGGCGAATATGACAAGGAGTTTAAATGGTCATATGGCCACCCTTTAGCTCAAATACACAATGGTCATGCACATTTTAATTACATCAAGCAATTCAATACAATTCATTCAAACATCAAAGAGAAGCTCAAGGTACTTAGCCCATATATCTATTAGACATTAGAGTCACATGTGTACGAAATCACGAATCGAATTCAACATACTAGCTAATATTTCCCCCTTAGCCGAATTTTCTAAGTCAAGCTAAAGCCATCAATAGGCTACCTAAGGCCGAACATACACATCAACATATGTACTCATTCATGTGGCCGAACATACACATCTATGTTAAGGCCGATTGCAACACTTGATGCATTCTACAACTATGGTCACTTGTATCGACTAAACACCATTTTGTTTCAAGTTCAAAACTAGGCTAATACACACATATACATGTAAATCAAACACTAACATTTGTACCTCACCTTACTACCATTTCTCATTCAAATAACATGAACAACGACCATAGTTTTCTTTTACTTCCTACCATGGCCGAATGCCATACAACACCATACCATTTCAATTTTGGTCATGGTTGAACAAGGAACATAATGCCTCACTCAAAAATGCTAAAAAGAAGATTTAAGAGTCATCAATCCACCATCCCATGCATCATTACAAGCTTTACTTTTAGCATGCAAATGACATCCACAAATCCACCTTAGCCGAACATTATCTCCATGACATAGTGAAGATTTGAACCATAGGCTAGTTAGAACTCAAGCTAACTACTAAAACATGCTTGAATCTCATGGCACAACATCAAACTTACCTTAATAGTGACCTAGGATAGCCGAATGCTTCACTCCCTTCTTCCCTTTTTCCTTCAATTTTTCAGCCAAAGATGTTCAAAGATGAACACTTTTTTTTTTTGTTTTCTTTCTTACCTTCACGGCAATGGGGAGGGGGGAGAAGCCATCACACACATTTTTTTTTCCATACTCCTTATTTTATTTATTCTAACATAAACCACTTACAAAACATGTTTCATGACATGTTTTGCCCATCCCCCTTTGTCATGGCCGGCCACTAGTTCTTAAATGGGGAAATTTGACATGCAAACCCCTCATTTTTTGCATGCATGATCAACTAGTCGTCACACATTTCCCCATCATACTTTCAAAGTTTACTACTAGGTCCTTTCTAGTGAAATTCACATTTATAACTCTAAATCAAAACATCAAAAATGTCACACATGAGTTAACACACATTATAGGCATCAAAATAAATTTTAAATTATTTTTATGCCTCGGTTTTGTGGTCCCGAAACCACATTCCGACTAGGGTCGTTTTAAGGCTGTCACAAATTATGGAACGGAGGAAGTATATGAGAATTGCATGGTTGCTTGACGACCGTGGATCCACCGATGGCTATTAAGCCCAATATTTGATTAGCAGCTTGCTGCAATGAAGGTAGTACCTCAACCGGGCTACCATTGATGTGTATCGGATGGGTGGGTCAATATTTATATCCCACATGATGTGTACCGGGGGACAGAGTTGGTTTATAGCGGTTGGATTATTAGGGTGGGTTGCACAGCATTGCATGTATGATATTATTGTGATATTATTGCGATGTGGGCTTCGGCCCAACTGAGGCTAATATGGGCTAAGGCTCAAAGGCCACCGTTATTGAATTGGGCTCGAGCCCAAAATGACTAATGATTGCTTTATACTCATTGAGGGTTGTACACACTGAGTTTTCGAAACTCACCCCCTCCTTTTAAATTTTTCAAGTGATCCTCAGTAGGCGGTTCACGGATGGAGGGACTCGGAGGTGGCCAACTAGCAAAAAGTTTAGACTTAGTCTTTTATGTAATTTTTGATATTTAGATTTTAAATTATTTTTTTTTTGATTTGGGGTGTAATAAGGCCTTTCCTCTGGTTATTATTTCAAATTAGGATTATTATTATTTTTATGCCTTATATTTGTTAGAAGTAGAACATGGTTTTTCCGAAACCATAATTGTTTTTTTAAATACTACGTTTTCGCAACTTAATTTTTAAATGACAAGTTTTCATAGATCATCTATTTTAAATAAAGCTTCTGCAACTGAAAAGAGATTTTAAAAAGTAATTATTATCATACAAGAAGGAATAGTTTTTTTTTACACCTCGCTTTGAAAGCAACAAATACAAGCTGGGATTTTACTCAAGGTTTTTATTTTAAAGAAGGGTTTTCAATAAAAACAAGGTTTTTAAAAAACACTTCACTGTGACACACCAGGTTCGGCCATAATGTCTAAGTCGGGTTTGGGGTGTTACACTAGGTACAAGCCCATGTCCCTGGTCCGTGTCCTTCACACGGCTGAGACACATGGCCGTGTATCTGCCTGTGTGGCCAATTCGAAGCTAAAATTTAAAGTACAGGGGACACACGACCGGATCACACACCCATAGGGCAAGCCGTTTGTCACACAGCCTAAACACACTCCCATGTGTCTACCCGTGTGGACAAAAATAAGGCTATTTACCAAGCCTTTTTGCCACCTTTACTTGCACCAACCTACACAACATCAATCAACACCAATCCAAGCATATACACACTACCAATTCAGCCACAACCAAGACATCCACACATCAATTTCATGCTAATTTCTATCACATACAACATCTCATACTTATCATCACAAACTATGTAATAAATCCATTCATGAAAGGCATCACTATATGTATAAATACTTAACCAAGATTAGCTAATACCAAAAGGCCATTTACAAAAATGAATGAAATCCCATTACAAGCCAACACATTTGGCCAAATCAATAATGACACATATCACAAAAAGACGAAGTCCCTATACATGCCATAGACTCAAAATACTTGAATTCATCAATACCAAAAATGATAGCTTGATAGTGTGATAGGATCTCCGGCGATCTCCAACACGAGCTAGCTTAATAACCCTATAAGACATGGGAAAGGAAGGGCGTAAGCTATATAGCTTAGTAAGTCCATATGCAAATAATAAGCAACTTCAACCATACTTATATCATACAATTAACATAATGTAAAGCCATACAAATGTCATTTAAGTCTCATAAATATAACTTACTCGTTCACATCTTACCAAGTGTTTATCGTATTCAACAATGTGAACACAATTTATGATCATCTACCATAATCTCATGGTTTTAATTTATTCAATCGCAATGCATACCCCTTTCAACTTCTAACCATAATTTAACATATTTTGGCATTAGACTAACAACCATGATCTTTCCTTTATAACATATTACAACAATTAACAAATCATTTCAAATCTCATAATAAACATGCACAATAATTATGTGTACTCATATTTCCAATCATATATCTTAATATATTTCGATTTCATAAGCTTTTATCTTCCCTTACTTTCATAACCATTTTTAATAGCCAATTATGCCAACCTTTTACTTTTCTCATATCTAATAAATCACAACTTAAGTGAATAAAACATGCATATCATAATTCAATTTGGCCCGAAAGCCAATCAGATAATCATCGTAGTTTCATAAGCATGACTTTATTATTCTTAATCTTACCAAAAGCTCATCACTTAACAAGCTCATTCTTATAAGTTTTTCGTACATACCTGTACCAACTCGTGACTTAACATACTCTTTTTCGTTTTTGACATATTCATTGAATTTCCCATTGAACCACTTGGAATATTAAAGGATACTTGCGATATCTCACACATAAAAGTAATATACCAATGCCATATCCCAAACATGGTCTTACATGGGATCCCATATCGATGCCAATAGCCCAGCTATGGTCTTACATGAAATCTCACATCAACGCCATATCCTAGATATGGTCTTATACAAAGTCTCATATGCCATATCCCAGATATGGTCTTATACGTAATCTCAGTAACCCTAATGTCATGACATTTGTATCCTATCTATTCCTAAGGTTCAACCGGGACTTTCTCGCTTATCTAACTTTGTCAAAATCAATCAAGGAGTAAATCACAATTCATACAATAATAACACAAGTAAAACATAAATAATAATGCATTCTTTACATACGAACTTATCTCGAATGCAACAACGGCGAAAAGTACCTATTTGTCCAATATTTGTTTTTTTCCCCTGATCTAGAATCGAACTTCATTTTTCTTGATCTATAATATCACATTTAACTTATTTATCAGTCACATTATTAAATGTAACCCAAAAATCATATTATGGCAAAATTATTTTTTTCCCTAAAGTTTCACATATTTACATTTTTGCCCCTAAGCTTGAAAAATGAAATTTATTTAATTTCTTTAACATACAAGTCTAGCCGAATCATTTTCATAACTATAACAGCCCAAAATTTCTATTAAAACACACTTTTACTACATGTTTTATAACTTTTACAAATTAGTCCTTTTAAGCATTTTCACCGAAAATCACTTAGTAAAAGTTGTTTATATAACATTAAACTTGCTTAATCTACCATTAAACATCAAAATACACAAATTCATAACATGGATCAAAGCCTAGACCTTCATCATATCTCAAACTAATGGTAGAAATAGATAGATCATGATACAGGGATTTCAAAAACGTAAAAATAATTAAAAACAAGGCTAGAACGGACTTACTATGGAACTTGGAAAGCTTGAAATAAACCCTAGCCATCACTTCCATGGTATATTTAGCCAAGGGGTTGAAGATGACAAGAAATTTTGGCTTATTTTGCTTTTTAATTAATTTATTTACTAAATGACCAAAATGCCCTCAATGAAAAACGTTAGAAATATACCAAAAAATGTCCATTTTTGTCCACCAACTTAACCAATGGTCTAATTACCATTTAAGGACCTACAATTTAAAATTTCATAACAATTGGATACCTCTAACATGTAGAACTCAACTTTTGCACTTTTTACAATTTAGTCTTTTTTACTAAATCGAGTGCCCAAATGTCGAAATTTTCGAAAACATTTTTCACGAAATCATTCTGTGAAACAGTAGACCATAAATTATAATAAAAAGAAGCTTTACTACGTTGGATTTGTGGTCCCGAAACTGCTGTTTTGACTAGACCCAAAATCAGTCTGTTACAACTCTCCCCCCTTTGGGGGTTTTTGTCTCTGAAAATCTTACCAGAAAAAGTTGTTTTCAACTCTCATGAAACACTTTCACTAGCTTATCAGAATCACAAATCAATTTAACCTCATATATCTCTTTCCAATAACCTTTGAATTTTAGCACACAGCGTCGGAGCACATTGTCAAAAATTTGAATTACTCTCTCCGAAACACATATACTCAGTTGATTTGTCAAATAAGAACTTTGCACATACTGAAATGATCATACGGATCTTTTCCAATCAATCAACCACAATCCAAATAACATCTTCCTTTTTAGAGATTATGACAATCCCGATATGAAATTTATGGTAACTCTATCTCATTATCACTCCCGTACCATCACTGACTGTATTAGTCCTAAATACACTTGATTTTTGGCTTACTTGCTAACAAGTAGACATCTGAACATAAAATAAAAAATATCGTGATACATACTCAATCACCAGAATATCTACTTCATATAACTGCACATTTTATTACTTTAGGATGAACAAACGAGATAGCACTGAGCCTTGTACAAAAATTTTTGCATAGACTCTGGGTTACTATACGCAAATTCTATCTCGAAATAACAATAATAACAGGAGTCATGCCTGACTTGAAATTCAACATCAGAAGTAAACTCACTCTGAACTCATTTAGATTACCACTCACTATCATATTTGTGAGTGCCTTAGTTTCGCAAAGAAAACTTTGCTTTAACATTTAATTTAGCTAGAATTAGACCATCATCAAATAAGATCAATCAAGTAACCGGTACTCATGAAAATGAACAAAGATTTTCCGTCTAGGCATATGTAACTATAAATGCTTTCGTAAAGATTAATCGATAACTACTTGAAATCTTTCAATATCTTAAAACATTGACACTGTCTTCATTTCAGATCTTTTTTTTGTAACAGTAGATACTTTAAACCATTAGGATCAGGAAACATATGACATTTTTTGTCGAACACATGATATCATCGAATTCACGACACAGACATAAAAGTGGCCGTCTCTAAATCACTAGTCGAATAATTCTCTTTTAATGTTACTTTAACTGTCTAAAAATACAAACTATCACTTTACATTCTTGTATTAAAACATAACCGAATCTGTTCAATAATACATCACTAAAAAACTGCACATTCTTTTCTCAATTCATACTGGACTCAGAACTAGAGCTTCGGTTAACAATAAATTCAACTGTTTAGAACTTTGCTAAAATGCATAGATCATTCAAAATTTCACAATTGTGATAACATTATCAATCGGAACAACTTTAATTCCTAATAACCCCATTCTATTAGAATAATCCAATAGACATATCTCTATATAGTACTTCCTGAAATATAAATTTTTCATTCCGACTGTCCATCTTCATACTCGTGAATGCATAGAATTCGTTACTATACCTGAGGAAAGAGATCCATCGTAAAATTTTTGAGCTTGTGCTCTCATCATTTATACCCTTGTCGATGTCAATTCCTTTATTGAAAATTACAAAAATCTAGATACCAGAATTACCACATTCCTATGATCGATTCAGAAATACAACCATGATAAACATAGTTATCACAAACCAAGAAACACACTTTAAAGATGAGCCATGATTGGTAATTTACAAAATAAGATTGAGAGGAAAACCAAGGTACAGAAATCCAAGATGCTATACCATACTGGAAGTTTGAGAACATAACTCATGAGAAAATAATAAAGATTTTGATGATTCCTTAGAGAAAACCAGAAGAAAATAATGCTTATACGTTCTGAACTCAATTGTAACAGAGATAATATATTTCCAAACATATATATATATATATATATATATATAATAGAACTATATCCAGTAGAAACATAAGAATATCCTCACACAAATTTTTACCATCGACTTCATTTCAACATATTAAAATAGAATCCTGAAAATATAAGGTAATACCGATCATAAACCAGTCAAACCAACAGTGCTTTCGTCTAGCATTAGAATTAGCTAACATTCTCACACGATAAGAGTTTCATCACAAATGAACAATCACATAAATCCCTGAGGATGAATGAATATATATACAGAATACTCATAAGAGATCATTGTAATCTATTCAACCATAATTGTTATACTTAGACATCTTTACAGTTCAGATATCATTTCTCTAACTAACTCTGTTATCATGAACCCCGTATTATTCCACTCACTAACGAAAACCAATTCAGGAGAAATTTCAGCAAACATATCTTTAGACTTCTTACCTAATTGAGTGATTAGTCGAGACTAACTTCTTCTTTATTCATGACATTGCATGATCTATGTAATCTTTAAAACATTTTGATATTTCTTCCAAAACTATTTTCACTTTCCAAACTATTCTCATCTCTGTATGCATTACTAATTATTTCACCAGTGAACTCTTTAGTTTCACACTTATGGACTTATTCAACATGATTCTCGTGAAGTTTCGTTATTATGAAACATTGGTAAGGGGATGAGGTCGTAAAGCCTCTTACTTGACTCTCATAAATACATACATATGACTTTGCATTCATCATCAATGAAATATCATCATAATCACATAATTCACTCTAAGCAATTTAATATACTTATTTATTTTACAAATATTTTCTGTCATCCACAATTTCAAATGATGAAGTTACTTAATTAAATTCAACATCAATATCTAATTAAATTCCAACATTTAACTTCAGTATCACTTACCAACACTTGTCAAATTAGAGAACATCTTACGGGTTTGAGTAGATCGTTTACTTGATGCCATAGTCCAACTATGGTCTTACACATATTTTTCCATGGCCCTGCCAGGGTCTTACACGTATCACAATGCCATAGCCTAGCCATGGTCTTACATGTCATTACGATGCCATAGCCCAGCTATGCTCTTATACGTTATTAAGATGCCATAGTCCAACTATGGTTTTACAGGTACACACATGTACTGCCATGGTCCAACCATGGTCTTATGTTCACAATGCCATAACCCATATGGTCTTTTCACTAAAATGTCATAGCCCAGCTATGGTCTTACATTCCATACTTTGCCATGGTCCAACCATGGTCTTATCCGTCAATTCATCATTGAACAATCGTACTCATTTCCTACATTTTTCAATTTGATCATCCAATTCAATTTTCATACTAGTATAAAATTCATGGTTCAATAACAAAGACATAAAACAAAACATTATATTATCTCTAATTTAACAATTAAACATAAGATTAAACCATATGAACATACTGATTACACTTATTCGAACGAGTGTACATAAACACACATTCCGTCAATTTATGTAAGTGTACTTATCATATTCACTTAATCAAATATGTTGGGCATATAACATTATATGAATGCTAAACAAACATGGATGGGCTTATCACCATATAAATTTTCGTTTTATTCCATGTTTCCACAGTTCTCAACTTATGGTTATCTCATTTTGTACATTATCACATACATATTATGAACTTCTATTCATACCATTCTAAGTTCCGTCTCATCATAAACACATTTCAAATATCTCAATATCACTTCTAGCACTATCAAAAATAGCTTGGTTGGAAAGTATCTCTGTCTCAGCAAGACAGTTCTCGTCAGAGTCAGGAGATATCACACTATCACAGGTAGTAATATGGCATTTATAGCTAGACTCACATACGCTATGTTAGTCTAAGAATCGACTAAACCATAGCTCTGATACCACTAAATGTAACACCCCTTACCTGTATCTGATGCCGGAACAGAGTACGAGGCATTACCAGACTTAAACTCAAATGAACATTCAAAAACAAAACATGAATTTCCACTCAAATTTAAAACTTTTCAAAAACATTCGTATTGTCCCTTAGACGAGCCTACAAGGCCCAAAACATCCATTGGGGGTAGTTCGAGGCTAAACTGAGAACTTTGAAAACTCACCAAACACTTAGAAAATTTTTCATAAATACAAAGGTCACTCGCCCATGTGGTTTTGGACACGTCCGTGCCCCTAACTTGTGTAACTCTCTATTTATGATGTCATCAACTAATTAGGGTCACACAGCCAAGGCACATGTCTGTGTGCTAGGCCGTGTGTGTGATTTAATTTTTGTAATTTTTCCTAAAATTGGTGCAGGCTTCACATGCCCTGGGCACATGCCCATGTCCCTGGGTCATGTCCTTCACACGGCTAAGACACACGGTCGTGTCTCTGCCCATGTGGCCAATTCGAAGCTAAAATTTAAAGTACATGGGACACAATTTATGATCATCTACCATAATCTCATGGTTTTAATTTATTCAATCACAATGCATACCCCTTTCAATTTATAAGCATAATTTAATGTATTTTGGCATTAGACTAACAACCATGATCTTTCCTTTATAACATATTACAGCAATTGACAAATTATTTCAAATATCATAATAAACATGCACAATAATAATGTGTACTCATATTTCCAAACATATATCTTAATGTCTTTCGATTTCATAAGCTTTTATCTTCCCGTACTTTCATAACCATTTTTAATAGGCAATTATGCCAACCTTTCATTTTTCTCATATCCAATAAATCGCAACTTAAGTGAATAAAACGTGCCATGTCATAATTCGATTTGGCCCGAAAGCCAATCACATAACCATCATAGTTTCATAAGCATGAATTTATTATTCTTAATCTTACCAAAAGCTCATCACGTAACAAGCTCATTCTTATGAGTTTTTCATACATACTTGTAACATCCTGAATTAGGGCCTTGTCAGAATAGTGGTTTTGAGACCACAAATCTAAAATAAAAATAATTATTTTATGATTATTTGATGATCTATGATATGATTCCATGTTTGTGTGAAATTTTCATGAAGAAATTCTATACCTAAAGTGTCCAATTTGACTTTAGAGACCAAATTGAATAAGTTGTAAAACTTGTGTTCTAGAAGCTTCAAGCATGAAATTGCATTAGACCATTAATTACAGGTCCTTAAATAGCAATTTTACCAAGTTCTAAAATTTTGGACGAAAATGGGCATGAATAGGAATAATTAGAAAGAAATGCCTTAAGGGCATTTATGTCTTTTGGTAAATAAAAGAATAAAAAGGGAAAAGAAAGTAAAATTTGTCCATCTTGTTCTTGCTTGTGCCGAAATTCCAAGGGTCACCATAGCTAGGGTTTGTTCATCTTTTTAAGCTTGATTGTAAGTGCTCCCTAGCCTCGTTTTTAATGTTCTTTACATTTTTGAAGTTGTCATCAACCAATCTAGCTATTTTTACCATTATTTTGAGCTAGGGTTCATGTATGAAATTTAACCCATGTGTGACATGTTTATATATTGATGTTTAAGGGAAGAATATGAAAGTTTGATGTGTGTTTAACATCTTTTACTAAGTGGTTTTTCATGAAAACACCAAAAAAGGACCTTTTTGTAAAAGTTGTAAAATAAGTGGTTAAAAATATAATTTGGAAGAAAATGTGGGCTGATATGAGTATGATATAAGTTCTACTAGGCTTGGGTATCAAAGAAAATAAACACATTTTATTTTACAAACCTAGGGGCTAAGTTGTAATTATGTGAAAGTTTAGGGGTAAACTTGTAATTTTTCCAAAGTATGATTTATGGACTATTTTGAACAATGTGATGATTAAATGAGCTGAATTTGCTATTATAGATCAAGAAAAACAAAGTCTAGACCTAGATCAGGGAAAAAACAAGATTTTGGACTAAATCGAATTAATTGTCCATTTTTGTACCGAGGTAAGTTCATGTGTAAATAATGCAATGATATATCATGTTTTAATATTTTATTAATGTATGAGTCTCTATGATTAATTATTATGACAAATGTATGAACGATGTTATAGTCTAAGAGCATGACATTGTGAACGAATTCGACAAGTATGTGTTATCAAGAAAATCCCGTTTGAACGTTAGGAATAATTTAGGATACAATGTGACATGTCACTAGGAACTATGTGAACACGTGTAATACCCCAAACCCAGCCTAGACGTTATGGCCGAATCTGTCGTGTCACATCAAAGTGTTTTTAGTAAGTTGACCTCTTAAGTAAAAATCCGTTCCTGAGTTTAAAACCTTTTATTGTTATTTAAAATGCAAAATGGTTCTTGTCAAAACGTTTGCCACTTTATTAGACTTTGGTACATTATTCAATTTAAACTGCGGAAGTATTTTAAAAACTTTGTTGTTGGAAGCTCAGGTTCTTTAGAAAACTATGACGATTTGAAAACTCGTGTTTCCTAGACTAGCAGTTTATCATAGAAATTCAAAAGCCCAATTAAAACTTAAAACCACTAATGGCCTTATTAAATAAACAAAACCCCAAAATGAAACTTAAATAAATAAAGTTAATAGTAGAACATCAATAATCGTGTGGCCACATCCGAGTCTTTCGTAGCATCAAACTGCCTAAAGCTGGGGATTACCTACACAGTTGAAAAGAAAAGGGTGAGTTTACGAAAAACTTAGTGTGAAATCCCCCATCGGTCAAATAGTAAACAGTGCATGCCGTAACAATTTGGGCCTGGGCCCTATTCAGCATCAGTATAGTCTGGGCCTTAGCTGTGACAGCCCAAAATTTGACCCTAGTCGGGAAGTGGTTTCGGGACCGCTAAACCGAGTCACCGAAATGTTTGAACATAATATTTATTGTCTAGAATATGTATTTATGAATGTGTGAAAATTTCAAGCTTCAATTTAGTCGATTGCATGTGAATTCAGTTATTAGGACTTGTGTGACACTTTTGAAATGTGATAGGCTAATCTATAAGGACCTAATAGTGCATGTAATCAAAAGGGAGGACTTGCATGTCAAATTTCCCCCCCCCCAATAGCTAGTGGTTGGCCATGACAAGGGATTATGGGCAAAAACATGTCATAAAACATGTTGGGACAATGGTGTATGTAAGAAAAAAATAAAATAATGAGCATGGGAATTGAATAATGAAAGGGAAGGAAAAAAAAAAGAGAATGGTGAGTGTCCCCCCCCATTGCCGTGAGTTGAAGAAAAGAAAAGAAAAAAAAAATTTGTTCATCCTTTTCATTCTCTCTTGGCCGAAAATTCTAAGGAAGAAGAGGGAGTTCTTGCTTCATGTTTGGTTTGGAAGAGGATTAGGAAGAGGTTTGGCCATACTTGTATCAAGATTAAGGTATGTTGATGTTGTGCCATGAGATTCATGCATGTGTTTGGTTGCTAACTTGATGTTCTTATTAGCCATGGTTCAAATCCTTGCTATGTCATGGGAGTGGTATTCGGCCAAGGTGGATTTTGTGTTAATGCCATTGCATGTTGAATATGAAGCTTGCTAATGATACATGTGATGGTGGATTGATGGCTCTTGGACTTTCTTTTTAGCATTTTTGAGTGAAACATTAAGTTCTTTGTTTAACCATGACCAAAATTGAAATGGTATGGTGTTGTGATGTATTCGGCCATGGTACATCCATAAGTATAATTTATGCTTATTGCATGGTAGGTAAGATTTGTGTTTTGGATTTATGTTCATGTTTAGTTATAATCAACCTTGAGATTCGGCTCTAGCATATACATATATATATATATATATGTTTGCACATGATGTATTGGTATGACATATATACTATCTCAAGGTATATATTTTCATATGATGATGTTTGGTTATGAAGTAAATGATTGATGCGTCTTGAGTTACAATATGGAATCGTTAGTTAGTAAAATATATGCCGTTTATGTGTGGTATTAAGTGTATAATTGGCCTCAACATGGACATGCATATTCGCCACATGAGGGGATTGGTGTGCATGCATTCGGTTAGAGGCAAGCATATTGATGACTATTCTTGGCTTGGAAAATTGACTAAGGAGAGTACTAACTAATGTGTTGAGTTTGATTCATGATTTCCGTACATATGTGACTTAAATGTCTAATGAAAATATGTGGGCTAAGTACCTTGAATTCCTCTTTCGATGCTCAAATGATTAAATCAATTTATTTGTTAAATTAAGCTCAAGAGCAAAGGGGAGCTAAATCCGATAAAGGGAAGGAAAAAGTGGTCGAATAGCCATCGGAATCATTCGACAACATCCGAGGTAAGTTCTTGAGTAATAGAGCTTAAATTATGATTTGATTAGATCATGTTTTAAGCAAATCGAAATCATGCTCTTTGTGTGTGGCTATTGAGCCGAAATTGTAAATATGATAAGTGTCTTGTGTTTGAGCTTTGGTAATGAGAATGTAATAAGAATGCGTATTGATTTGTTGATATATGTGCTTGGTTATTCGAATGGTATCCGGGCTAAGTCCCGAAGGCTTTTGTGCTAAGTGACTAAATCCGGGTCAATTCCCGAAGGCATTTGTGCGAGTTACCAAAACCGGGTTAAGTCCCGAAGGCATTTGTGCGAGTTACCAAAACCGGGTTAAGTCCCGGAGGCATTTGTGCGAGTTACTAAATCCGGGCTAATTTCCGAAGGCAATTGTGCGAATCACTATAACCGGGCTATGTCCCGAAGACAATCGAGCGAGTCGCTATATCCGGTTAAATTCCGAAGGTACGTGATTCGGGAATGAGCAATCTTGCTGTAAAAATTTCCGTTAATACGCTAGCAAAAACTCCAGAAATGAGGTATGTTCGTATGTGCTTGAATTAGTTGAGCCCTTACAAGTAAGTATTCGCTCAGTTGATAAACGAGCTACCGGCCTTTGGCTAAGTTGATCTTTTGTGTATGAACATAAGGGTTGGTAATGTGAAGTAAGTATGATATTGAGAATGTGTGCATATGAAATTATCCGTTTAGCTATATGAATGCTATGCTTTTGTTGTGCTGGAATCCCTTGCTCAAAACTTACTAAGCATAAATTGCTTACTCCGTTTCTTTGTTCTCTGTTTTATAGATTTTGGCTCGTCAGCTATCGGACTCGGGATTTTTGGAAGTCGAAGTCTCCCACACTATCAAAGCCCCGTTTTGGTACAAATTTTGGTTGAGCTTTGAAATGGCATGTATAGGACTACCCTTTGTTGTTTTTGAGTACTTTTGTGATGTATGTGTGTGACCATGCGAAAATGGCACATAGAAGTGGAGTATGGCATTAGACCAATTGTGTTTATGTATATATATATGGTTTCATGATGTGACTATGGATTGGAATGGAAGTGTTGGGCAATGATCAGCCCTTGGAATGGCTAAATATGATCATATGTGGACCTATGTATGACAAAACTCTAGTTGGTCCATGGAAACCACGAAATAGGTAAAGTTTACCTTGAAAACAGATGCTGACAGCAGCAGCGGTGTGGATGTGAAAAATCACTAAAAATATCAGGAATGGAATTAAATAGTGAATAAATTATGTAAATGAGCCTTGATGAATCTACTTTCATATGGAAGAAACGAAACGGTCATATGAGTTGTATGTTAAGAGATATTTAGGTATTCATGAAACAGGGCCAGAACGGTTTCTAGATTCCCTGTTCCGTCTTTGGAAATTAATTATAAATTAACCAGAGATAATTAGGAGTCATTCCATATATGTATAGATTCGTCTTTGAGTCTAGTTTCTACAGAAACAAACAGAATCAGTATTGAAGCCCTGTGCAGGGAGATATTCAAGTTGTAACACGCGAAGGTCAGTGTAGTCGACCCCTGTAACATCGGAGACTTTAACTAATAAACTGTACTAATTGGCTTGACCAAAAATTCTAGAAAAAAATATGTAGATGGATATATGAGTCTAGTTTCAGGAAAAAATTACAAAACTGATTTTCGAGCTTTGAAACTCAAGATATGATTTTTAAGGAGACAGTGACACAGTAACCAGCTTGTCTGGAAATTTCTAAATGGACTGTGAAAATAATTAAGTTAAGTCTGTGTGCACCTTGTGTTCGATTCCGGTAACGGACTCGGGTACGGGGTGTTACATTAGCCCTATACAGTAACAGTGTGGTCTGAAGCCCAATTCAGTATCAGTACAGTGCAAATATGCAACCCATCCCAATCCAACCAACACACCACCCGTACCAACACAACCAACACACCAATATCGCAGCGAAGCTGCTAACAATAACGCAATAAAGCTGCTAATAACAGTAAATGTGGCAATGCCACCCGAGCAATAATTTCATGGCAAAGCCACTAATACAGTACTTCCTCCCAAATCAGAACCCAATCCCATGCAGTATGTCGTGTCATAATTATTACGTGAATGCAGTATGTCATACTCAACCAGTCATATAAATGTCAAGCACACATCAATTAACCTACCACTAGGGGTATAATGGTCATTTCGTCGATTAGGGGTAAAATAGTAATTTTATCCCTCAGGGATATTTTAGCCATTTACCCTATTTTGGGGTCTCGATATAGATAATGACCCTTCAAAAGGTCTACAGTCGTCTCGAACGACTCAGATAGCCTATATGGCCAAAATAGTGTAAATGGGCCAAGGCCCATTACTCAGCTCAAGTGGGACCACACGCTCGTGTGGCCAATTTAGCCCAAATCCAATAGCGACTATGCGACCACCATAACCTACTCCATTATCTGTCACTTACTGCAAATTTCATCCGTGTGGGGCCCATGAGCCCATTGGGCCCACATGGCCCATCTAGGCCCAACGAGGCCTATAACGGCCCAAGCCCACGAAAACGCTCGTGGTGGCCTCTACAGTCAGTCACCCATGACTTGAGGTCTCGGTTCATCTCACGAGAGATTGCTCGCTCGCAAGGCTGCAAATGTCGAAGTTTCGACATTTCGACTTTTCGGCTTTTGTCAATTCATAGCTATATAGGGGTGTGAATACACACCTTTTGGCTTTTGGACAGGAACAGAATGGTGTACGGTTACACACACCCCTTACGTGACCGCTTTAAGATTCCCAACGCCCAACCTAATTCAGTCTTTCAATATTAGTGTTCAAAAGCACTACATCTCCGAAATCAATCCTTTAACAAATGGGTAACTAACCCCTTTAACAATACTTATCCCAATCATGGTTCGACACTTACGTCAAACGTTGTGAACCCGCTCCTATGGAATGATACACAATCAGTTCACAAGGCTGAACTAGCGCGAACAGTCCCTAGCAATGTTGATCAGAGAGAAAGGTTAGGAGAACCATAGATGTTGCAAAAGACAGAAGAGTGAAAAAAAACCACAACCGATAAAGTAGCACTTACCCCTAAAATCGACAGAGAAACACAGCAGAAGAATCGGTTCCCAAGAGATTAATGCCAGAGTACTGTTCGACCAATAAAGAATAGATTACTCTACAGAGAAGGGAGAAAGAAAAGAATGAACACTCACTACAATCGAAACCGAAAGAGACCAAAGGCTAGATGACATAATCGGTTAGGGCAAAGTTGATTGGAAGAAAGGGAGAAGAAGGTAGAGAAGATTCGACTATAGGAAAAAGGAACAAGATTTAAGAGAGGAGTATAGGTGTTCGACTTTAGAGAATAAGAGGGAAGAAGATAATGCTCACTGCTGAGACGACCCTAAAGAAGAAGGGTTAAGATACCTATTGGATGCACGGCCAAAGACAAAATGAGAGACTAAGAGGTTTTCCTGAATATACTACCAAACCAAAAGAAAAATTAAAGTTGCCTAAACCTGAGATATAGAAATCAAAATTGCCTTATACTTAGCTAACACCAAAATGGCATCCAAAGCCTATAGCCGAATGTCCTTAAGCAACTAGGGTCCCCAAACGGTACTAACTCCCTCCCCACAAGACTTCAAATTTGGCACAACAACCCCCCGCACCTCCATCTCCTAATTCCTCTCCACAAATCTCTCCCCAATCCTCTCCACAACTTTCTCCTTGATATCCTCCACTTATCACTCCACCACTCACCCATCAGAATTCTACTACAACACAACCACTGGCTGCGCCCAACTGCAAAATAAATACCTCCTTGAGCAACCTAAGATTCAAACCCCAAACCTCCTTGCCATACTTGTAATGCCACCTCCACTAGACCACATGCCTTCTTGTGTCCTAAAACAATCACAATTACTTATAAGGCCTATGTGCCAGTGCCCAAATTCTTTTAAAAGTAAAATCAAGAATCCTACAAAAGCCAGAGCTTGAACCCAGGACTTCTCAAACATCCCCAAACACACCCGATTCACTTAACCACTACACCAAACATGCAATTTGTGCCAAAACATGCAGAATTATCGACCCTAGATTTTTGAGGCGTTACAACACGATCTCATAAAAATATGTGTAAATGTGACAAAGTGAATCCGGGTGCTAGTCTTGTACGTTATACCGGTGGCTGGGTACCCAGCATGTGTTGCGAGTACCTGTCAGCTTGTGTGAGCAGCTCGAGTAGTTACTTACTGACTAACAGCTTGTGTGAGTAGGCCCATGATTAGCTTAACTAATAGCAAGTGGCTATGTTTGAAGCACTATGTGCAAGTCTTCTGTGTATTCAATAGTATTTCGAGTGTTCAACGGGTAAACCTTTGAGTTATTTCAACAAATAAATTAATGATGAGGAAATGTGACAATGTGTTACGAGTTGGTACAAGTATGTACAAAAAACTCATATGAATGAGCTCGATATTTGATGAACTTTTGGTAAGATTGATAATGTGTAAGTTATGTCTACAAATTTAAGTTATGCCTATAAACCTATGATAACTCATAAGTAAACTATGTTATGTCAATGTTATTTATATATATGATTATGTTGCTATTTATTTGCCTGTGAACTTACTATGCTTTATGCTTACTCCCCTCTTTTTTCCATTTTCTTATAGTATCGCCAAGCTAGCTCAGGGATCGAAAGACATCGGAGGCTCGATCACACTATCAATTGGACATTTGGGTATAGTTAGTCTCAACATTTTGAGTATGGCATGTATAGGGACTTGGTCTTTATGTTATATTTCATATTGATCTAGTCGAATGTGTTGGCTTATAGTAATATTTGATTCATTTTGTATCTGGCCATGTGATATGGTTCATATTAATTATTTGGGTTGTAACCCTAATTATTGATGCATGCATGCAAATGTGCTTATGTTTAATGTGGTTATAGTTGCTTATGGTTAATGAGTGTGATGGATGGCATGTATGTTTGGTGTATGAAATATGATTAATGTGTATGCAATAAATGTGGTGCAAAGGTATAACTTGAAAATAGGTTAGCAAAGATGATAAACAAATAATAAATTGGTGTGGAATGCCATATGAAAGCATGATAGTTGAATAGGTGATATGTTGACATTACCAAGTCATAATTTAATCATGAATGTGAATGCTTGAGTAATCAAATGTGCCATGTTGCATGCTATGAAGTGGAATTGAGTATGTGAGTGTTTAAGGGTCGCAAATGGCTTGGAAAATAGCCTAAAAATTGTCCACATGGATAGACACACGGGTATGTGTCTAGGCCGTGTGTGACACACGAGTATGTGTCTAGGCCGTGTGTGACACACGGTCTATCCCATGGGCGTGTGATCTAGAAATGTGTCCCCTGCAACCTAATTATGCAAAACAAAATGCCCAAAAGTAAACACATAGGCAGAGACACGGCCGTGTGTCTTAGCCGTGTGAAGGACACGACCTTAAGACATAGGCGTGTGCCCAAGCCGTGTGAAGTCTGCACTTAATTTTTGGAATTTAATTCTCCACATGGCCAAAGCACTTGGCCGTGTGACCTTAATTGGTTGATGACATCATAGGCAGAGAGTTACACGGGCTGGAGACACGAGCGTGTCCCAAGCCACACGGGCGTGTGTGACTACACGGCCAATCCACACGGGCGTATGACTCTCTAAAGTAGGAAATATTTCTAAGTTATCCTAAAGTTTTCTAAAGTTCTCAGTTTAGTCTTGAACCACCTTCATTGTATGTCTTAGGCCTTGTAGGTCCATATAAGAGACAATTTGCATATGTATGAATGAACTTGATTTGAACAAAAATTTTATGGCCCCAGTTTTGTATGTGTGCTTGTGTTAAAGTCTGGTAACACCTCGAACCCTGTCCCAGCTTTGGATATGGGTAAGGGGTGTTACAATACCTATACCAACTCGTGACTTAACATACTCTTTCTAGTTTTTAACATACTCATTGAATTTCCCTTTGAACCACTTGGAATATTAAAGGATACTCGGGATATCTCACACACATAGTAATATACCAATGCCATATCCCAGATATGGTCTTACATAGGATCTCATATCGATGGAAATAGCCCAGTTATGGTCTTACACAAAATCTCACATTGATTCCATATCCCAGATATGGTCTTATACAAAGTGTCATATCGATGCCATATCTCAGATATGGTCTTACACGTAATCTCAGTAACTCTAATGTCATGACATTTGTATCCTATCTATTCCTAAGGCTCAACTAGGACTTTCTCGCTTATCGAACTTTGTTGAAATCAATCAGAGAGTAAATCATAATTCATACAATAATAACACAAGTAAAACATAAATAATAATACATTCTTTACATACGAACTTCCACGAATGTGACAACGACGAAAAGGACCTATTTGTCTAATATTTGTTTTTCCCCCGATCTAGACTCGAACTTCATTTTTCTTGATCTATAATATCACATTTAGCTTATTTATTAGTCACATTATTCAATATGACCCAAAAATCATATTATGGAAAAATTATATTTTTGCCCCTAAAGTTTCACATATTTACATTTTTGGCTCTAAGCTCGAAAAATGAAATTTATTCAATTTCTTTAACATACAAGCCTAGCCGAATCATTTTCATAACTATAAAAGCCAACAATTTCCATTAAAAAACACTTTTACTACATATTTTATAACTTTTACAAATTAGTCCTTTTAAGCATTTTCACTAAAAATCACTTAGTAAAAGTTGTTTATCTAACATTAAACTTGCATAATCTACCATTAAACATCAAAATAAACAAATTCCTAACATGGATCAAAACCTAGACCTTCATCATATCTCAAATTAATGGTAGAAATAGATAGATCATGATACAAGGATTTCAAAAACATAAAAACATTAAAAACGGGGCTAGAACAGACTTACTATGGAGCTTGGAAAGCTTGAAAAAAACCCTATCCATGGTATATTAGACCAAGGGGTTGAAGATGACAAGAAATTTTGGCTTATTTTTCTTTTTAATTCATTTATTTACTAAATGACCAAAGTGCCCTTAATGAAAAACTTTAGAAATATACCAAACCATGTCCATTTTTGTCCACCAACTTAACCAATGGTCTAATTACCATTTAAGGACCTCCAATTTAAAATTTCATAACAATTGGACATCTCTAACATGTAGAACTCAACTTTTACACTTTTTACAATTTAGTCGTTTTTACTAAATTGAGTGCCCAAACGTTGAAATTTTTGAAGAAAATTTTCACGAAATCATTCTGTGAATGTAACGCGCAAAAAATCTCAAAACTCAAAAATCCAAAAATCCCAAACTTTCTTTGTTTTTGGTTTTGATAAAAATTGTGTTTAATATTCTTATCCAAGCCATAATTTTAGTAGGTCTTAGTTAAGGTTTGAGTTCGAATTAAGGGGTAAAAGAAATCATATGTAGTTATTAAAAGAATCAGGGCTGGCGAGTAGTTGGGCTTTTAAATAAAGTTAGGGGAAACTAGCATCAAAAAGCCTAGTAGAGAAGTGGCTAAGTGACGCCACTTAGAGTATAAGGAGGTGGCGTTAAAGCTAGCAAGGAGGTCCAAGGTTCAAATCCTAGCTTAGTATTTTTAGAAGTTTAATTTTGGCCTTCTAGAAGGATGGAAATGCCGTGAAAGTGGACTCCAAGGGAAGTGTTCAGGAGAGAAAATTAAGGAAAGGATCAAGGGGTTATCAGGGAGAAAAATGAGGAGATGAGAAGGGAGAAGTGATAGAGCCGAATGGGGAATTGGGCATGGGAAAATTTAGCTATAAGGGTTATAAATAGGTGCCGAATGCAAGGGTATTAGGCTAATGCCGAAATATTTTTTTCACTTTGCTACCGAAAACCCTATTCTCTTTAAGATCCAAAAAGCCGAAAACCCTTGCTTCATTCTTTTTTTTCTTATGCCTATTCTCTATTCTTCCTTTGCTCAAGTCTTTGATCCATTGTTAGTTAGCCGATTTCTTCTTGATTCCCTTGGTGCCAGATAAAACTTATTCATCATACCATGTTTGAAAGCCGAAAATCTGAATCTTCCAAGGGCCGAATACTCTTTGACCGAATCTAGTGTAAGTGTTTGCTCTTCCAGTCGGTTTTTGCTAAGGTATTGATTGTTGTCCCTCACTCTTTCTAATCAACTGTGGTAGGGAATAGTATCGGATCTCGGATCTTAACTCATTACCGAATTGCTCTTTAGGTGTTGTAGTTTTGGTAAGTATTCCTCACCCATTGGCTAAGGTTGGCCGAATAGCCATAGTAAGGTAAGGGGGCTTGGGTTGGATAGGAGTCACCTATTATTTTAGTTTTAATAGTTACAATTGGTGCAGATCTAGAAGTTGATTGTGGTTAGTGAATGGGGCTGTTATACTTATTGCGCAAGGTAAGGTTAATGTGAGATTCCAGCTTTTGGTAAAGTATTCGATAAGTATGTGAGATTAATCTTTAATTGATATAGATTGTAGGTTTGGGCTAAGGAAACCGTAGCACACTTGCCTACCAGGTGTGTACATACACTGCACACACACAATGAATCGGTAAAAGCCAAAATGCCAAAAAGCCGAAATACCAAAAAGCCGAAAGTTGGGCTATGGTAGCCACACAAGTGCGCGAACACTCGTGAAAAGGAAACCGATCGGTTTCCTGAGGCCCACGGGAATTCCGTGGACTTGGATTGAGAATGGGCCAAATGGGTCAGAATGAGCTAAATAGGCCAGATAGGCTGTTGGGCCCATAATATGCAAGGATTGATAAGTGATGCTATGTGTTAGGAAATTTTTATGTAAGCATGAATATAATATGATTTGGGCCTAATGGGCCATATGAATGTGAATTGGGCCTAGTGGGCCATAAAAATATGAACTAGGCCAGATGGGCCATTTGAATAAGATTGGGCATAGTGGGCCATATGCATGTATGTAGGGGTATTGGGCCTAATATGTGATGTCTACATAAAACTTAATTAATTTAATTGAGACTGTGGACAAGTCATAGGGTTAAGGTGTGGCAATATGTATATGCATGTCTAGGATTGGATCTAGGGAGAGCTTGGTACTTAAGTAGTCTTAATGACCCACCTGCTCTTCTCTGGAATCCTACCTGGTGGATAGTATTTGTTCACCTTAGCTTGCGGGGCTTGTTCATGGGCCAAGGTAAGTGAAAACCATAATTAAGGGAAAATTACTGAAATGCCCCTAGGGTAAAAATGACCAAAATACCCCTAGGTGTTGAATGTAAGTTTTGTGGATGTGACATGCATACATATGATGTTCTTCTTAGGTTGTATATGGGGTGGGAATTATGGTACAGAGGAAGTATATGAGAATCGCATAGTTGCCTGACAATCGTGGATACACCGACGGCTTTTTAAGCCCAATATGTAAATGAAGGTAGTTCCGCAACCGGGCTACCGTTGGTGTATGGGCTGGGTGGGTCGATATTTATATCCCCACATAGTGTGATGGGGGACAGAGCTGGTGTGTAGCGAATGTATAATTTGAATGGGATTGCATTGCATGTTTGATGTATGATGATTTTTGAATACTTATTTTCCGTCGAGGGCTGTACACAATGAGTTTACGAAAACTCACCCCTTCTTTTATTTTATTTTCAGGTGATGCTCAGTAGACGGTTCGATGTTTGGAGGGACTCTGGGTGGCCAGCTAGCAAGACAAATTTAGACCTTTTTGAAAAAGCTTATAAGTTTTATTTTATTAAGTATGTTTCAAACTAGATTGTAATAAGGGTTTCATTATGCTATTATTACTTGAAGTATTATTATTTCCATAGTAATTACGAGGAGCTGAACATGTGTTTCCTAAATTATAGTATGTTTTCTACGTTTCTGCAACTTAATTTTTAAATGATAAGTTTTCTTAAATCAAATGTTTTAAACAAGGCTTTCGCAACTGAAAGGTTTTTTTAAAGTTAATTAAGGTTTCTTTTATTTTAAGAAGGGTTTTTAATAAAAACACGATTTTCGCTAAAACACTTCAATGTAACACGTCAGATTCGGCCATAACGTCTGGGCCAGGTTTTAGGGTGTTATAGTGAAACTGTATACCATAAAAATATAATAAAAATGAACTTTACTACATCAGATTTATGGTCCCAAAACCACTGTTTCTACTAGACCCAAAATGAGGCTGTTACATGTACATGATCATCCTGGAAGATGGCAAGAAAGGGACGGTTGATAGACAACGAAGACTAATACCCATCATGAAGGACGTGGTAAAGAAAGAAATCATTAAGTGGTTAGATGCTAGTATAATTTACCTCATCTCAGACAGTTCGTGGGTAAGTCCGGTCCAGTAAGTGCTAAAGGAAAGAGGTATTACGGTCATAGAGAATGAAAAAAATGAGCTAATACCAACCAGAATGGTTACAGGAAGGAGAATTGACATAGATTACCAGAAGCTGAACAAGGCAACAAGAAAAAATCATTTTCCTTTGCCGTTCTTGGACCATATGCTGGATAAACTCGTTGGGAGAGACTATGATTGTTTTCTCAATGGATATTCGGGGTATAATCAGATTACAGTAGCGCCATAAGATCAACAAAACAAGGTTCACATGCCAATACATGTTTAGAGACACTTATGATGATTGCTTAGCGAATCTAGCCAAGCTACTAAGGCGATGCAAAGAAACAAACCTCATACTTAACTGGGAAAAGTGTCATTTCATGGTACGAGAAGGTATTGTTCTAGGGCATCGAATACCGAGACATGGAGTCAAGGCAAATAAAGGAAAGGTATTTGTTATTGGACAAGATTTATGAAGGACTTCTTCAAAATTGCTAAACCCTTATCCAAATTATTGGAGAAGTACACGATGTTCAAATTTGATGAGGAGTGCTTAAGAGCTTTCAATAGTTTGAAGAGTCAGTTAGTTTTAGCACCTATCATCGTCACACTGGGCTGGAATTTTCCATTTGAATTGATGTGTGACACTAAGTGACTTTATGATAGGAGCTGTCATAGGATAGCGAAGGAACAAAATCTTTCATCCCATCTACTATGCAAGTCGGACTCTGACGGGAGCTCAGTTGAATTATACGGTAACAAAGAAAGAGTTACTTGTTATTGTGTTTGCTTTTTGGCAAGTTTTGATCTTATCTTGTAGGTACCAAAGTGACTGTCTATACGGACCATTCGGTAATCAAGTATTTACTTGCCAAGAAAGACGCTAAGCGAAGTTTGATTTGTTGGGTACTTCTACTTCAAGAGTTTGATCTAGAAATTCAAGATCGAAATGGAGTAGAAAACCCAGTAGCAGACGACATGTCCAGATTAGAGCCACAAGAAGGGAATTCTCCACTTATACCCATTCAGGAGAGATTCCCAGATGAACACATACTGAAGGTAAATCATGTTCATAATACCCCTTGGTTTGCTGATACTGCTAACTTTTTAGCTTGTGGTTTGATGTCAATTGATAAGACGTATTATCAAAAGAAAAAGTTTCTTCACGATGTGAAGTACTATTTCTGGGAAGAGCCATATTTCTTTAAGAATTGTGCATATCAAATGATGAGGAGATACATGGAAGAAGATGAAGAACATAAGATTTTATATCATGTCACACAGCTCTAAGTGGGGACATTTCGAAGGTACCGGAAACACGAAAATATACACATTTTTTCATACCCTTTTTAACTCAAATTCATGCAAGTTCTGTAAACTTCTTGTCCAAAAATATACAATTATTATAAAATAATTATTCTGTACTTAAATTATTAATATAATGAATTTTAATTAATTTTGATTAATTTTGATTATTTTCGACAGATTTGCACAAAGGGCGAAAAACGATTCGACAGACACTATTAAAAGCACAAAATTGAGAAATAATTTTGAAGCATCAAGGAGAATTAATTTTTCAGCCTAAGATGGTACAAATTATGCGTATTAATTCATAATATAATTAATTTTAATTTATATCCAATTTAATTTGGGTTAAATAAACTATTATTAATTAATTATGAAAAGTGGCCCAGTTGAGCTGAACCGTGAAAAATCGAACCGACTGAGTACTAGGCAGCCCAAAACCGTCCCACATGCTAACCCAATCAGCTTTCTTGGCTGATTAATTAGCTTGCAAAATGGCCCTTGAAGACTTTTTCAAATTGCAAACAAACCCCTCCATTATTTGTGCTTTTCTAGATTTGCCCCTACCTTAATATATCAATTTAGAAAACTTCAAACTTGCCACATGTGTGGCTGGACATGAGAGCACTCTTTGTCTGCTGATTTTTGCTATTTTTAGAAGCCCTCTCAACCTATAAAAACCCCCCTTGGCTGCTTATTTCAAACACACCTCAACTTTTCTCATCTCTTATCTTCTTTCTCAATTTTCTCTTCTCATTTCCCATCCATTTTTCTTTTTTCTCTTGCCAATTTCACCTCTTGAAAAAGAGTCGTTCATCCACTATTTGGAGCAGCATTAAAGCATTCGTAGCAGCCCCAGTTCAACAAGAACATGCGGAGAAGGAAGGGTGGAGCAAACTAGTCAAGCCACGGAGAAACACCGGATTTGATTCTTGTTCCCTATCCTTTTAATTTTTGTTGTTGTTATGATGAACATGTATACGGATATTTGCGGTGTTGAACTGTTTAATTTAATTGATATGGCTTGAATTTAGTTCGTGTTAGGTTGATTGTATTTTGTCTACTTAATTTTTTAAAATTGTGTTTGTGTTGTTATAGGCCTCGGTAAGACATTTGATTAAGTCAAACCATGACTAAGTTACTCTTGCATTACAATTGTAAGGTAACTAATGAATTAATTATTTAAACGGATTGAAATTGTAATTAATTGACATGATACTTAATCAGTGCATGCTTAATCATCTAAGGTAGCTGAGGGTTAAATTAGCAACGGTATCTAATGATACATTTTCCTTGTATAACTTGCAGAATTATTGTGATTAAACTGTTTCAATGTATAAATACATTTTTACCTCATGTAATCTTTTATGTGCTTATGAGATTGAATTAATTTTTTGAATGGGCATAAAGATATGTACAAGAGATTACTTTAATTTCATAAGTATGTATGTGCATTAACACATTTGCCTATTAAAATTTGTTTAATCTGTAATAGCCCAATTTCAGTGTAATCGAAATAGTGGTTTCGGGACCACAAATCTGAGCCAAAAATAAGATTTATTTTTATTTTATTATATGATCCGTATTATATTAGAAATGTCATGTGAAAATTTTTATAAGAAAATTTTATTGATTATGTGCTTAATCACGAAAAGGACTAAATTGCATAAAATACAAAAGTTGAAGTCTAGTATCTATAAGGATTAAATAGCTATGGAATTCGAAACTTGAGGTCCTTATATGGTAATTAGACCATTAGTAAAAAGTTACTAGATATTTTTGGATGATTCATCCATGGAAAATTAGAAAAAGGCTAAGAACTAAATTGGAAATCAAAATTATTAAATATGATAAATTAATTAAATAGAAATAAAAATCATTTATATCATCTTCTTCCCCAAAATAATACATGGAAACCCTAGCAAAAATAAAGCAAGCCTTCTTGGCCAAATTGGGTAAGTTTTCTTGTCTCGTTTTAAGTAATTTTGATATTTTTGAAACTGGGATAGCTTAATCTATCTATTTGGGGGATCAAATTGAGAAGTTATCAAAGTATGGAAAATGGTTCATGGACGTATATGCTGAAAATTAGAAATTTATGGTAGAAAATGAAAGGTGTTGATAGATAAACAACTTTTACAAAGTGATTTTTGATGAAAACATGATTTAGGGACTAGAATGTAAAGTTATGAAATTGAAGAAAAATGATGAATTTTTATGAATACATGTGCTGTAAATTTTGTAATGGGATTTTGGTTAGGCTTGGAATAGAGAGTAAATTGCACAATTTTTATTTTCCGAGCCTAGGGACGAAATGAGAATTTATGAAAAAGTTAGGGGCAAAATGGTAATTTTACCTCGGATGAAAATTGAGTCTAGTTGAATATGAAATATAATAAATTGATGTTAAATGTACTCGTATAGATCCGGATAGACATAATTCGGAGCTAGAATGAGGAAAAGAGGGAAATGTCGAATTAGTAGATTTTTCATACACGAACATTTGTCGAGGTAAGTTCGTGTAACTAAATTGTGTATTTTATATGCTTGAATTAGATGTTGTTTTTGTGAATTGTATAAATATCATATATGTATATGACATTGAAAATATACCTGACAAAGCCCGAACAACGATAATGCCCGATAAAGGATAAATGATAAAAATGTTACTTTTATGATTGGAATGAATGTGGAATGTGATCATTTAAATTGTATGACTTTTATGGATGTATGAAATAATCACATGCCTGATAATGCTTGAATGTTGTTTAAATCTTGGTTAAATAAATGGAAAAATGATGGATAGGTGATTTCCTGAAATGAATGAGGTTCTGCATTTGTTGCTAACGAGATTTAGCTTGGATGAGTAATCCTATTGACCTCATTATAGAAAGAATTTAGCCCGGACGTGTAATCCTGATATAAGTCCTCTCAAGCATATGTTATGATTGGATTTAGCCCGAAAGGGTAATCCAGATCAAGCTCCTCAGAGCATATGTCATAAAAAGGATTTAGCCTGGATTCAGAATCCTGTTGTATACATGAGTGGCTCGAGAGTGTACTCTCTGATATAGTACCCTATAGGTACCATTAGACATGAATTTACGGATCTTGATTTGTACACCTCAGGTGTACTACCTGCGTATCCATCTATATTTTAGATAAATTCAACGGGTAAAAATTCTTGACATGAGAAGATATGAATAAGAAATGAGTTATTACACATATCGGCCTGAAATACATGAAAATGATGATACGTGATAATTGATATATGGAAATATGAAATGATGATATTGTACATGAAATTTATTTGATGAGTATGTACATCTTTGATTATAGACTTGTACACCTTCAGTGTACTAATTGTGACCTTGATATTCCGAGTAATATGGGTAAAGTTCTGATATGAAATGATCTGAACTTGAGATGAACTATTATGAAATTATACTTGTAATATAAAGAGATGATTTATACATGTTAAATGAATACATGTTGTGGAAAGCATATGTGCATGAAAACTTGATTGTTGTTGAGCCCATATATGTTTGTGATGTTATTATGGATTATATGACTAACAAGGGCAATGGGGATATGTGTATTGCTTGAGGGCAAATTGATTTAATATGCCTTACATAGTTACCTCAAAATACAATGAATGGTAAGTTAAGTACCATGTTATACAAACTTACTAAGCATTTTATGCTTACTTAGTTTTATTTCCCTGTTTTAGAGTAAATTAGAAGGTCGTTGGATTGGAAGCTTGGCGGAGATCACTCACACTATCCATCGACTCATGTTGGTACAATATGGTAAAGCAATTATGGTTACAATGGCATGTATAAGTTATATTGGTCATATTTTCATGTAAATATATAGGTCATATTAGTCACATTGACATGTAAATGTAAATGATTATTGTAATCTAGCCATTGGAATTGCTAGTGATGATTATGTTTTGGTATATGTATGTATGTATTAAGTTCATTTTATGGATAACATAAGTGTTTATTATTGATTGATTAAGAAAGGTTAAATGAGTTTGCTTATGAAAGGTAAGATTAAAAGCATGAATTCATGTAACAATATATCACGTTAGATGTTATAAATTGCTTGGGTTGAATGCTTGGATTGGTTGGTATTTGGATGTAAGTTTGCTGCAGGTGTTTGGTGTGATTTTGGGTGAGAAATGAAGCTAGGAATGGCTTTATTTTCTCCACACGGGCAGACACACGGGCATGTGTCTAGACCGTTTATGACACATGGCCTTGTAACATGGGCGTGTGGTTAGGTCGTGTGTGCCCTGCAACTTAAAAAAAATGAGAAACAAAATACTCAGAATTGAGCACACAAGCAGAGACACAGGCATGTGTCTCAGCCCTGTGGTTGACATGGCCTTGGACATGGGCGTGTGAAAACTAAACCTAAAATTCAAGAATAAAATTTTCTACACGGCATAGCACACGAGCGTGTGACTTGGTCGTGTGACTTCAATTTCTTCATGCCTTAAAGTCGGAGAGTTATACGGGTTAGGGACACAGGCGTGTGTAGTACACGGTCCGACTATACGGGAGTGTCCTTAGGCGACCTTTGAAAATTTTTGAAATGTCGCGATAGATTTTATGAGTATCCGATTAAGTCCCGACTTGACTGTAATGCTCGTATTGGTCCTCGAGGGTCCAATTAAGGGATGTTTTGAATGATCTCAGTAATTGAATAGCAATTTATGTAAATAAATTGTAAAGTGTTCTGAATGTTCTGGTAATGCTTCAAAACCCTATTTTGACGAAGGATATGGGTTAAGGGTGTTACATAATTAGTTGAATTGACATAGAGATATAGTCAAGAGATGAATGGATTTTGGTAGGTGAGTATGTTCATAAGTTAGCAAATTACCGAGTTTCCGTGAATTTTTTCGTAACAACATAAACATGAGCTTAATAATTCTAAGTTAAGAAATGTAATTAACCTAGCACAATTATGTCATCTTGATTAAAATCATCTTTTGCATTCGTGCATTGGAACTTTTATTTTATCTTTATTTATTTTACTTATTTAAAGTCCTAGTTTTTAATCACCTCCTTAAATCAAAATATTTTTTTTCACCAAAGTGTTTTAAATAAATTTCATTAATAATTCTTTTCACAGTCCTGTGGGTACGATAACTCGACATTTACTTGTCACTTTATTACTTGTTGCGATTGTGTACACTTGCACATTTCTGTCATTCCAGGTACACGTACTGTAGTCAAAGTATTGCAAGTCAGATTCTTTTGGCCAACACTATTCAAAGACATGTATGCTTACTTAAGGAGCTGTGATCAATGTCAAAGGGTTGGAAACGTCACCAATAGACATGAGATGCCCCAAAAAAACATCATTGAGGTAGAATTATTCGATGTTTGGGGTATTGAATTCCTTGGTCCTTTCCCTCCGTCTTTTGGTCTCAAGTACATATTGGTAGTAGTAGATTACGTGTCTAAGTGGGTTGAGACAAAGGCATATATGATGAATGATGCTAAGGTTGTGATGAAGTTTTTGTAGAAGCATGTGTTCACAAGGTTTGAAACCCCAGAGCTATCATCAGTGATGAAGGGTCTCACTTTGTGAACAAATGGTTGAAATGGTTACTTGAAAAACATGAAGTGAAGCACAAGGTTGCCATAGCTTACCATCTGCAGACGAATGGGCAGGATGAATTGGTAAATAAAGAAATGAAAGGCATACTCGAGAAGGTAGTTTGCCCAAACTGATGTCCAAAAGACTAAACAATGCTTTATGGGCATACATGACAGCACACAAGACACCTTTAAGGATGTCACCCTATAGGTTGGTTTTTGGGAAAGCCTGTCATATGCCCTTGGAGTTAAAACACAAAGCTTACTAGGCTCTCTAACAACTCAACTTGGATCTTAACCTTGCTAAAGAGAAACAGATGTTTCAACTCAACGAGCTAGAAGAACTTAAAAGATGGCATGACAACCACGTTCGAGTTCGAGAATTTGAAGCAGGTCAGCAAGTCTTATTATTCAACTCCAAATTAAGCTTCTTTCTAGGTAAGTTAAAATCATGTTGGTCTCGTCCATTTACGATTCACCAAGTTTATCCAATCAGAGTTGTTGAACTTCAAAGTAAGGGAAGTAATTTTCCAGTCAATCCTTAGCGCTTATAACATTACTGGGGGATAAAATTGAATGGGATCAAATCTAATTCATTTTATTAGATATTTAAATTTTCGTATTTTTCTTTTTAAATAAATGATTTAGGGTATATTTTCGGGATTAGTATGTTTAAATAAATTTTGTTTAGGAGATTGGAACTTAAGCGAGACCGCTTGTGACCCCTCCAATCTTTCTTAGGAATTGATTTTAACATAATCTTCCGAGAAATTATTCCCTAAATAGCAAAATAAATTTTTTGTTTTTCAAATAAAAAAGGGTCAATTTTGATCCAAGTTTTAATTGCAACTCAATTTCAAATTTTCTTTAAGTCTAGATACTTAACTAAACTATTTTCAAATTTTGGTTGCTCCTTTTGTAAGTATTAAAAATTAGATGTCTCTTTTCTAAATATTTTCAAAGGAATCTAGAATAAATGTTTTAATTTAATTTAATAAGTGCGATGATAATAACTAGTATACAACTATATTTATTACAATGTATATTAATTATTATCAACTTTGCATAGAATTAGAATTTGTTTAAAATTGATCATATTTTAATTAATAGTTTTATTTCAATAAATTAATAGCAAATAATAAAGTAAAATGCATTATATTATTTATTAATTGTTATTAACTTTGTGTAGAATTAGAACTTAGAATATTTTAATTATTAATTTGTTCTAAGAATTCTAATTGAACTCCTACCCTTTTCACTATAAATTCTAATCACCTTCTACACTTTCTCACATCACCTAAACCAATCTCTATCCTTCCTTCCAGCACCCACAGTTAGCCCCCTTAGCAACCTTGTCGTCCAGAAGCCACCCTCGCATGCACCTTGTAACTTGCCCTATCGCGCACTTCGCTACCAGCTCCAAAGCCGCTCACGCCCATGCTTGCTTCAACCGACAATTGCGTGCTGCTGCTACCTTGCATGTCCTACTTTGCACGCATCGTTGATGCTCATAGATCCAGCCCATGTGTGCCAACAGCCCAGCAGCTTCCGCACCAGCTCTCGCGCCCAGCAGCTCGCCAAGCCTTTCTCGATGCGCCTTCTCGCTGTCTAGCATCCACGAGGCACACGCGTGCCCCTCTGCCTATGCAAGGCTCCACACATTACTACTGCCTTCATCACACCAAGCCGCACACCGCTACTCCCTTGCATGCCACTTCGGCCATTGCCTCTAACTGCACACCCTTGTCACTTGTGTACCATAGTCCCATCTTATTTTGCCACCAATCGGTCACCCTTCCAACCATCTCACAATTAAATTTATTTTGCTTCTAATTTTATTTTTTGAGTTCTTAATTTTTATATACAAGGTGGTAAGAAAGTTTTCTAAAGAATTTTAATTAGTTTTAATTATTTAAACTCTTTAATTTATTTTGAATTGTTAATATATTATTTTTACTAATTGAATTTTTGAGAAAATATTTGCTTTAATCTTATATTCAAGTTAATCATGCCTCGAAAAAGAACTCGTGCATCTGTTCAAATTGACCAGTCACAAAACAAATTTCACTGTGAATAAGCCAAAGCAAGATACGAAAGCGTTTTTAAGAATCAACAAATGCACCCTGAAAAAGGCTTTCCACTGAAAGAAAGCAACTATATAGATTTCATGGCGCGCATTTGAAAAATTACTGAAGCTCTCAATTTGGAATTGTTTTGGGAGAAAAGACCTAGTGTAGATGAGGAATTAGTTCACGAGGTTTATGTAACAGCCCTAACTCGTATCCATCATTAGAACAGTGTTTCGGAGCATTACCAGAAATTTTAGAACATTTTACATATAATTCTTATAAATTTACTATTCATTTACCGAGATCATTCAAAATGTCCCTTAATTGGACCCTCGAGGCCCATTATGAGCATTAGAGTCGAGTCGGGACTTAATCTGAACCTCTAACAATTTTTTACGACATTTCAAAAATATTCCAAGTTGCAGGGCTCACACACCCGTGTGGTCAAGCTATGTACTACACACGTCCGTGTCCCTAACCCAGATAACTCTTTGACTTTTAAGGCATGAAGAAATTGAAGTCACATGGCCAAGTCACATGCCCATGTGCTAGGCCGTGTGGTGAATTTAATTTTTGAAATTTAGGTACAGTTTTCACACAGCCATGTAACACGCCCATGTCCAAGGCCGTGTCAACCACACGGCTGAGACACACACTTGTGTCTCTCATCGCGTGCCCAATTCTGAGCATTTTGTTTCTCAAAATTAAGGTGTAGGGGACACACGACCTAACCACATGCCCATGTTACCAAGCCTAATGTCATATACGGTCTAGACACACACCTGTATGTCTACCCATGGGGATAAAATGAAGCCATTTCTAGCTTCATTTCTCACCCAAAATTTCACCCAAGACCTACACTTGAACACACAACCAATACCAACCATTCCAAGCATTCAAAATGAGCAATTTCATCATTCATCATGGAATATCATTGCAAGCACAAGTGTTTATAAACTTACCTTGGATTTACTAGGCATTAACATCATTAGAACACATATACTTAACATATCTGATAAACGCCAAATTATACATATCTATACCCCAAATACTTAGCATATTTATGGATGTTTATTACTAGATTTGTGGATTTTCGTACTCTTAATCCGGTTATTTCATGTTTTGTACTCAGGAGAGCACCAAGAGTCGAAAGGAGCCAAAAGAGAGCTAAAAAGGGACAAAATAGACCAAATCGAGAAGATGACACGGCTTAAGCTTTGCCACATGGGCATCTCACACGCCCGTGGCCTTCGGGGGTGTCGATCAAGGTTTTCATGATTCACACGGCCTGGCCATTGAGCCCACACGGCCGTGTACAATTTAACGGATCGAACACGGCCTGGTAATCACGTCACAAGGCCAAGGCACACGGGCGTGTCCCTTTGTCAAAGAGTTGTATTTTACACGGAAAAGGTACTTAGGGAGGAAGAAAGCCAATCCAAAGCCTATATAAACACCTTAAGTGTGACCTAGAAAGGGGCCGCTCTTTCCAGAACTTTTCTAGAATACAGAACCACACGCCGGGAATTACTTGAAGGAAGCCAGATGATCCATCTCAAAAGCCGGAGCTAGTTCAAGACTGAAGATCTCTCTTAGAATTCCTTCAGGGGTTTTAGAGTTTTCTTTATGTTTTGTTATTTTCATACTTTTGAGATGTACTCTTATTTTATTATGAATTAAACCCCTTAGATACCTAAGGGGGATAAAACCTATAATGGATCTTGTTATTATTATCTAAACTGTATGATAAATACTTGATTTGTTCTTAATTATGTGTTCTTAATGCTTGAGTTAATATTCTGGGTATTAATTCATGATTTGATGTGCTTATGCAGATGAGGAGTAGACCCTGCCTAAGAGTAGATTTGGCATAATTAACCGGAGTTGATCGAACGCCTAGAAATAAGGTTACAAATTTTGCCTGATTAGGGTGAAACCTAAAATGGGAGTCCATAGAGTGATTTACTGCTTACCTAGGGTTTTTAATTAAGAAAGAAATTTCGATTAATTAAACTAAGGGTTAGACGTTATTAGTCTCAAAAGGGATAATAACATAGGTTAGGGAGTCTCACAGATCAAGTAAAGTGAATAATTCGTCCGGTTCAGAGTTAGATAACAAGTGAAATCTAGGTGGATTCCTCCTTGGGTGTCGTCTTTATCAATTGCTTCTCTTCAAGTCTTTTTCCAAATTTTCTCTTTGCTTTAATTAAAGTAGTTAATTAGTTTAGATAATTAGTTTAATAAACAAACCCTTTTTTTCTAGGTTACATAATAAAAAGATAGTTATTACTAGTACTTTTGGTTCCCTTGGGTACGATATCCTGGTCTTGCCGTTACTATACTATTGTTCGATAGGTGCGCTTGCCTTTTCGTCGTGATAATAGTTAGTCTAGGTTTGATCTTCATTATAAATATTTATTACTTGTTACAAATCACACGATCAAGTTTTTGGCGCCGTTGCCGGGGAACTGAAATATTAGGAACACTAAATTTTTATTACTTTAGCCATTTATTTTTCTTGTAATTTTATTTTATTTTATTATTTATTAATTTACTTTTTCTCTCTTTTGGTAGGTTTTTATAGTCATGACTAAAAGAAACCCGTCAGGACCATTACTTTTTGAAGAAGAAATCGATCGTACAATTCGCAAAAATCAAAGAGAAATAAGGCATGGTTTACGATACACGGAGAACGAGCTAGAAGACGATACTCAAACCCCAACCGAAGAGATGGCCGAAAATCCAGGCAATCAGCTGTCTCCTGCAATTGTAGCTAATCAAAATCCTACTCCACATACTATGTATGACTATGCTAAACCTTCTTTAACAGGAACTGAGTCTAGTATAGTTAGACCTGCTATTACTGCGAATAATTTCGAACTAAAACCTAACACAATTCAAATGATACAGCAGTTTGTTCAGTTTGATGGTTTGCAAGATGAGGATCCTAACACGCACTTGGCGAATTTTATTGAATTTTGAGATACATTCAAAATCAATGGCGTTTCTGATGATGCCATTCGTCTTTGGTTATTTCCCTTTTCACTGAGAAACAAAGCTAAACAGTGGTTGAACTCGTTACCACAAGAGTCTATCACTACTTGGGAACAAATGACCGAGAAATTTTTACTAAAATATTTTCTGCCAGCTAAAACGGCTAAATTACATAATGATATCTCTTCTTTTGTGCAGATGGGTTTAGAAACACTTTATGATGCATGGGAGAGATACAAGGACTTACTAAGAAGGTGCCCTCACCATGGGTTACCGCTTTGGCTACAAGTTCAAACGTTCTACAATGGTGTGAATCCCTCGACAAGACAAATGATTGATGCAGCTGTTGGCGGAACCATCAACAATAAAACATAGGAAGATGCATATGAATTTATAGAGGAGATGTCACTGAATAACTATCAGTGGAAAGTTATGAGGAAAAATCCAACGAAAACAGTCGGCGTTTATAACATCAATTCAGTCACCATGCTCTCTAATCAGGTAGAACTTCTCAATAAAAAGATTGACAGTTTACTTGGTTCTACGCAGTACATCCAGTAATGAGGTGTGACTCAAGCGGAGGAGGTGTGCATACAGAATACCAATCCTTCAATCCTAAAACTGAAGAAGAACAAGTCAACTATATGGGTAATAATAACTTTAGATCTCAAAATAACCCATATAGTAATACCTATAATGCAGGTTGGAGGAACCACCCAAATTTCTCCTGGGGTGGTCAAGGGAATCAAAAGCCACAAAATCCTCAGGGTTTTCAACAGCCACCTTATCAATAAGAGAAGAAACTAAACCTTGAAGAGATGCTTTCTAAATTCATCTCGATGTCAGTAACCCGTTTCCAAAATACTGAGATAACACTTAAGAATCAACAAGCATCGATCCAAGGACTCGAAACTCAGATAGGCCAGTTGTCTAAACTAATCTCTGAATGACCACAAGGTAGCTTACCAAGTAATACTGAACCTAATCTGAGGGAACACCTCAATGCAATTAGCATTCAAAATAAGGACGGACTCATTTCACCCGAGCCAGAAATACAGCAAGACAACGCAATGAACAAAGGACGAGAAGAGGTAAACAATAATGATCTCAAACAGGTAAGTAAAAATCATGAACCTCGTGTGCCATATCCTAAAGCGATGACGAAAGACAAAACAGAAGAATAATTTGGTAAGTTTTTCAAACTCTTAAAGAAATTACATATTAACTTACCCTTTATTGAAGTTCTTTCGCAGATGCCCAACTCAGCAAAATTCTTAAAGGAGCTTCTGAGCAATAAAAGGAAATTAGATGCTACATCGCATGTGGAACTCAATGCAGTCTGCTCAGCTATCCTAAAGAATGAGCTACCTAACAAATTAAAAGATCCAGGGAGTTTTACAATTCCTTGTTTAATTGGTAGTCTATCTGTGAATAATGCTTTAGTTGATCTAGGAGCAAGTATAAATGTTATACCGTATAAAATGTTTAAACGACTAGGTCTCGGTAAATCCAAATAGACTAGGATAAGCATACAATTGGTTGACAAAACAGTTAGATTTCCTAAGGGTATTATTGAAGACATTCTCGTTAAAATTGATAAATTTATTTACCCAGTAGACTTCATTGTCTTAGATATGGATGAGGATAACGAGGTACCTTTAATTTTAGGACGACCATTTTTAGCAACTGCCAGAACCATTATTAATGTAGGCACAAGAGAGCTAACACTTCGTGCAGGTGACGACGCAGTAACACTCCAAGCGCGCGACTCAGTCAAAACCTCTAAGACCCAAGCTAATGCTATAAAACCTGTCAATGATAAAACTAATATTCAATCGTCCTTGCAGGAACTTCTTTGAACCAAGACAACAGAGACAGTGCGCTACTATCGTGAAGAGAACAAAGACGTCCATGAAGAACGAAGACTACGAATAGAGGAGCTAGATGAATGGCGAGAACACAAATCGAAAACACATGATAAATCGAAACTATGCAAAAACAAGCCCGATACCTCTCCTAATCAACTTAAGGTTGGCGATACAGTATTACTAGATGCCGTTGATCCTCACATTGTCACTACCACACAAAATGACGAAATCCCTCTTATGGTACTCAGTATTTTCCCATTCGGTACGGTTGAGGTGAGTCATCCCAAGTTCGGCACTTTTAAGGTAAACAACACCCGATTAAAACCTTATTTTAAAATTGACAGCAGGAACGAGGAGTATGAAATCCTCAAGCCACCATGATAAATCAACAGAGAGGTAAGTCAATCTTAGACTATAAATAAACGCTTCTCGGGAGGCAACCCGAGCACTAACATATTTTGATTTCTTTATTTTTAACTTCTCACACTTTGAATCAATTAACTTAGTCTTTGAATTGCAAAGTTTTTTAGCACACACGGCTAGGCACACGGGCGTGCCTAAAGCTGTGGCCAAATAGGGGAAGAAACACGGCAGTGCGATGTGGCTGTGTTGAAGCAGGACATGATTTCCCCAAAACACGGGGTACGATAAATCCCCACGGCCGTGCGACATGGCCGTGGGTGAACTTGATAGGAAAAACACAGGTGTGGGGATAGAAAACCACGGGCGTGCCAGGGACAAGGCTCGATTCTATTTCTTCGACACGGGCGTGCGACACACCCGTGCTATTCAGCCACGTACAACAATACACGGGCGTGCTACCATAAAACATAGGCGTGGGAGAAGCGAACAAAGCTAGGAACGGCTGTACGATATGGCTGTGTTTGACACACGCCCAAGACACACGGGCGTGGGATAGTAGCCAGGCACGACCTAAATTGAAAAATTCGAAAAACACGAGCTCACCCTCAAAGTACACGGGCGTGGCCCTAGGCCGTGTGCACCTTCCCTATATAAACAAATCACTGTTCATCTTCTCCCCCCTTTCAAAACCCTAGCTGAAAACTCCTCTTCCCCACTCCCTAATCCTTATTTCGGCCACTATTCCCAAGATTCTCACTTCCCCAACCCTCAAACCACCCTGAAATCCATTCCCCTTGCATTAATCCCTACTTTCCCCTCTCTATACCCTCCATTTTCCCACCACACGGCTTCCTCTCCGCGTCACACGCCCATGCTCGCCACCACACGCCCGTGCGCCGCCATACCATAGCCTTTGGTTCACTTTCTCAACTTTATTTTTTTTCAATTTATGTTGCTACATTAGTATTCTATATGTTTTACATAGATATTGTACTATTTTGCTTTAGACAAGTTAGGAGTTTGCTTTAGAATTTTCTATATTTGAATTATTTAAGCAACTAAATAGCATATACTAGTTTTAGGCATCTTGCTTAACTACTGATGTATCTTGGATTCTATCAATACTCATATATTTTCAGGTACATTATATTGTCATCGAGAGCAAAAAAAGGCCGCGGTCACATCCTCAAAGAGACGTAAGGGACCGAGTTCTTTCTTGGTACGTGCTACAGCCGAAGTTCGGCACTCGTTCCTTGAATTTCTGCAAGCTTCGCAGGAGGATCTATTTCAGATACTACTCGCACGATCCATTACCACATGTCGCTGCATCGACTGGGCTGCTGTAGAGCAAGTCCAGCTCACTGATGCCATCTGCGCCCTCCTGCCCACAAACCCATGGGAACGATTCTTCTCTATTACGATTCTGCTCTACTTTTCATTTACAGGTGGTGATGACGAACAATGATGACCCAGGCACCATTCACTTCTGATTAGGCGGTCTAGTTCGTGCGATGAGTGTCCCAGAGTTTGGAGTTCCTCTGGGACTTTACACCGATGAGTTTATGGAGGAGGAGGACATGAATACACTACCACACAATAACCACATCTCTCTTTCCTTATGCTGGAAGGCTTTGGCAGCACTCTCTCCCACCTACGACTCTAGCCGCTCGAAGGCCTCAGCTCTCCCCCCTTTCCTACGATATCTCCATGCTATATTGGCACACACCTTGACTAGGAGGAGAGAGAGCACCGACGTCGTCACCACCCACGACGCCTACTATTTATGGTGTATAGTGAATGCACACGTAACTGACTTGGCCTACTTCATTGCTTTTGCCATTCGCCATCAGACCGAGCAGCATAGGAAGGGAGTGATCTCCACTGGCCCCTACATGACTCACCTTGCCAGACACTTCGGCCTCTTCAACACCACGGCCCAGTCATCAGCGCTTACCCTGATAGGTCAAATGTCCCCATAGGGCATCACGACTATGTTACACATGAGGATGATTGAGCGCCGACGTGGGAATGATCCTCCTCAGCACCGTCTATCTCATGCCATTGACGAGGAGGATCTTGAGGACATTCCTGATGATGTTCCCCCACAGCATGAGGAGCCTTCCACCACGCCACCTAAGGAACGACCAGTTCATGCGGCTGCTTCATTAGCACATCTTTCCGACCGACTCGCCCACTTCGAGCAGTATTGCACTACGTAGTTCGAGATGATTCACGAGCGAGATCAGCGACGGGACTGACAGATGGACGATATGCTGGCCATGATGTAGTAGCTGTGCCAGCACTTTCACATCGCCACTCCAGCACCACCACTTGAGGGCCCCACCGACGAGGATCATTAAATCCTCCTTTTTTTTATTCTTATTTTTATTTTATTTTATTTTATTTTTATTTTTATTTTGATTTTTGTTTTCATTTCAATTTTATTATTTTATTTTGAAAGGCATATCTATATTAGTAAATTTTACTTTTTTCCATTTTCTGGTATTTCTAACAAGTAATTCCACTACGCTCTCTTCCACACCAACTCCTAATAAGCTCTTCATGATTCTACAAACTTCCAAGCAAAGCTGCTAGGAATATTTTACGGAATGAGGAAATAAAAAGGAAACAATACCTAACGAGTGTCATGTTCAATGACCCAATTTCTTCATCTAGCCAAGAACAATGGCAGCTACCACTTTCCCTGAATACTCCATCCTCAGAATCAAGCTCCACATCCATATAACAGGGAGTTTCACCTCCCTTCCTCTTATGATTTTCTTTATTCTGAATAATCTATCTTTGTAGATTGAGGGTAATGTACATCTTAAGTGTAGGGGGTGAACATGAAACCTAACTTTTCGCATTATTCTCAAATCCCTGAATTTGGTCTTGTGCTTAAGTGATTTTCTCATAATATTGATAGAATGAATTCTGATTGATCTATAATTATTGTTGATATGTTGTGAATTAGACCTAGGGAATTATACATTATTATTTGATTATAGGACCTTAAAGAATCGAGCATGATAAGTTGATAGTTTGAGAAATAAAATTTTTTAGACTATTTTTCCTAAATTGAGGTATTATCTTGAAATCTTAAGTATACAGGAATTTTTGGTGAGATTTTTGAGCCTATTGAGCATATAACTTTCTTTCTTGTTCACTTCTTTTGTGGTTTGAGTGTGTCAACATTGAACTATTATTCTAGAACTTGCTTCAATTATACATGTCAAGATCACACGTATGATTTGATATATTGAGATGATAAAGGCACTTAGGATTTAACCCATTTACTCCATAAAAAGCCTTTCCACATAATTAAGCCCTTAGTGAAACCTCTTGAGCCTACTAAACCTTCTTCATTGATTAACCCTCATCATTAACCCATTAACCATTATTGTTGAAATCCTCCTATTTAATTTGACCCTTTTTATTGAGATTGAATTTAATATTGTTACCTCGCTATTTTTACCATTTTTTGTTACTGAATCATGAAGTATGTTTTCTATATTGTATCGACTTGATTTGTTCTTAAAAAAAAACTCAGTATTATATTGTAATTCTCAGCAAGCTAAAGTTGTCATCAACTCATGTAAAATAATTCTAGATATTTGTTTGTGGTTCAGTAATTAAGTTTTTGATAGTGGGGTAATATATTAAAATTATCTCGATTCTAACCTTTGTCTCTTCAGCTTGTATCCATACCTGTAACCTAAACCCCGTTACAACCATGCAAAGACTTTTTGATTAGTGTATCATATCATTTACAAGTGGTGGAGATTTGATTTTCATGCAAGCCTATGGTAATAACTTTTCATGTTAGACAATCGAGTGCTTAATCTTAAACCTTAAACACATTGAGTGATTTGAGTGAATCTTTAGTGAGGATGTCATCTCTTGTATATTTAGGACTAAAGTTAATTACTTAGAGGAAGGAGATTACCTATGATTTTATTATTAAAATATTCGATTTAGATTGTTTGAAGCTTTTAATGCCCTTATAGTTGAATTCTCACTGTATGATTTTTTGTGGAATAACTTATAACATTATTAGTAATGATTATGTTATTGAGAGGAATGAATTCTAGCAGTAAATGAGAATTTTGCTTGAAGACAAGAAAATGCTTAAGTGTGGGGGTATTTAATAAACGCCAAATTATACATATCTATACCCTAAATACTTAGCATATTTATGGATGTTTATTACTAGATTTGTGGATTTTGGTGCTCAATCTGGTTATTTCATGTTTTGTACTCAAGAGAGCACCAAGAGTCGAAAGGAGCCAAAAACGAGCTAAAAAGGGACAAAATAGACCAAATCGAGAAGATGACACGGCCTAAGCCTTGCCACACGGGCATCTCACACGCCCGTGGCCTTCTGGGGTGTCGACTAAGGTTTTTAAAATTCACACGGCCTGGACATTGAGCCCACACGGCCGTGTGCAATTTAACGGATCAAACACGGCCTGGTAATCACGTCACATGGCCGTGGAACACGGGCGTGTCCCTTTTTCAAACAGTTGTATTTTACACGGAAAAGTGTACTTAGGGAGGGAGAAAGCAAGTCCAAAGCCTATATAAACACCCTAAGTGTGACCTAGAAGGGGGCCACTCTTTCTAGAACTTTTCTGGAATACAATACCACATGCCGGGAATTACTTGAAGAAAGCCAGACGATCCATCTCAAAAGCCAGAGCTACTCCAAGACTGAAGATCTCTCTCAAAATTCCTTCAGGGTTTTAGAGTTTTCTTTATGTTTTGTTATTTTCATACTTTTGAGATGTACTCTTATTTTATTATGAACTAAACCCCTTAGATACCTAAGGGAGATAAAACCTATGATGGATCTTGTTATTATTATCTGAACTATATGATAAAACTTGATTTGTTCTTAATTATGTGGATTTGTTCTTAATTATGTGTTATTAATGCTTGAGTTAATATTCCAGGTATTAATTCATGATTTGATGTGCTTATGCAGAGGAGGAATAGACCCTGCTTAAGAGTAGATTTGGCATAATTAAGCGGAGTTGATCGAATGCCTAGAACTAGGGTTACGAGATTTTGCCTGATTAGGGTGAAACCTAATATGTGAATCTGTAGAGTGATTTATTACTTCCCTAGGGTTTTAATTAAGAAAGAAATTTCGATTAATTCAACTGAGGGTTAGACATTATTAGTCTCGAAAGGGATAATAACATAGGTTAGGGAGTCTCACGGATCAAGTCAAGTGAATAATTCGTCCGGTTTAGAGTCAAATAACAAGTGAAATCTAGGTGGATTCCTCCTTAGGTGTTGTCTTTATCAATTGTTTCTCTTCAAGTCTTTTTTCCATTTTTTCTCTTTGCTTTAATTAAATTAGTTAATTAGTTTAGATAATTAGTTTAATAAACAAACCCCTTTTTTCTAGGTTAGATAATAAAAAGATAGCTATTACTAGTACTTTTAGTTCCCTTGGGTACGATATCCTGGTCTTGCTGTTACTATACTATTGTTCGATAGGTACGCTTGCGTTTTCATCGTGATAATAGTTAGTCAAGGTTTGATCTTCATTATAAATATTTATTACTTGTTACGAATCACGCGATCAATATCACATATAAATATATCATTATAACCTAGTTAATCATACCAAAATAAGCCATTACTAGCCATTCCAATGGCTAGGTTACAAAACATCATTATCAAGCTACTAATGGTCAAGTTGTCCTATACATGCCATTATACCAAAATGATTTTACTAAGTATACCCAAAATGACTAGTTGATAGTGTGACTGTGCTCTAGTGATCTCTAACCTTCACAAGCTTCTGAGCATCTCGAATAGCACCTGCTCCGGTAGAAATTTCGCAACTTTGAAATGTATCGAAACCTTGGGTAGTAAAAAAAAGTGGGATACTGTATTTCCAGGATTGAATTTCATATACGAATGAATCTCGTAATCGTAAGAAAGTAGGTTTTTTAGTGACGGGCCTAGCAAAAGAAAAATTAGGATAGGGCCCTGCGGGATCCTCCCCTCAAAATCTGACATGAGAGTTTCCTCTCATCCGACTCAAGTAGTTACACCAAATAAAGTAAAGTAAAGGAGTTCTCGCTTGACGTAAAACAGATAGTGGATTTGTTTCTGTCTTTTGTTGAATCTTTTTCAAGGCTCGATAGATAATTTGATAAGCCAATGATTTTTTTCTGTGTTTCAGAATACGGTTAACTAACATGTTAATTAATCGATTACGATAAATTGGATCAAATATTGCAATTTTTTCTTCTGCAGTACCTCGACGTGACATGAGCGTGAAAGGGGTTCAAGAATCCATTTTCTTTTTATAAGGGCTAAAATCATTTATTTTGGCTTTTTGACCCCATATTGTAGGGTAGATCTCGAAAGATATGAAAGATCTCCCTCCAAGCCGTACATACGACTTTCATCGAATACGGTTTTCCACAGAATTCCATATGTATCAATGAGATCGAGTATGGAATTCTGTTTACTCACTTTAAATTGAGTATCTGTTTCCCTCCCTTTCCTACTAGGATTGGAAATCCTGTATTTTACATATCTATGCGATTGAGTCCTTGGGTTTCCGAAATAATGTATAAAGAAGTGCTTCAAATCATTGCTATTTGACCCGGAGTGAATGCTTTCTTTTTTGCCATTTTTTCATCTGTGAGTTGTTAATGAACCCACCTCATTCATTGACTTTATGTAATCTAATCTTTCTATCAAGCATGCCTTTCATTATATTATAAAGTAGGGGCCCATGACTCTATTCTCTGTTTTTTTTATTCAGTGCTTAGCCCTTGCATCTAATTGAACTAAAAAGAATACATAATATAGAAAATAAGAATCCACTTTGAATTCGAATGAAATATATATATTATTGTTATATTGATATTGTTTTTGTTCTAGTCAGATTTGTAATATGAATTCCCTTACCTTTTGCAGAGATATATGGCGCCATTCTAGGATTCCATTTCCTAGTACCATGACGAAAATGAACTCCTGCTTCCAATATCTCTTCCAAATTTATGTTCCAATATCTTCTTGCCATTTATGTTTGCACTTCCTCACTCTCTATCTCTTTTTTTAAGTAAAGAAAAGAGAGACAAGACACCCTGAAATAAATAATAGTTCCAATGGAACCTTTTCTTCTACCGGGGATTGGTCGTTTATCCATGAGCCAAGCCATTACTTTCTATTCGTTATTCTCTTTATTACTATTAACAAATTAACAACTCAAATGACCACAACAAATTATCTTAAAAATCATTAAATTCTATACCTATAAAATAGAAGCCTGATGTATCATGTAAATTGTTTGAAATGAAAGAGTCAAATAATTCTCGGTGGTGGAAGAAAATATCTCTCATTTCTCCCCTGAAGAAATTCTCTTTTTTTGTTTCCAAAAGAATGTTGTTATGTTACCGTGACCGATACACTAATCCTAAGTTTTTGGAATGCTCCAAATTCCACTTGAGCATCCAAATCTGGATCAGTACCGGCAAAAACATCTCTGAATAGGGTTCTAGCACCATGCCAAATGTGTCCGAAGAAGAAAAGCAAGGCAAACGAAGCATGCCCAAAAGTAAACCAACTCCTCGGACTACTACGAAAAACACCATCGGATTTCAAAGTAGCACGATCTAATTCAAAATTTTCACCCAATTGAGCACATCTAGCATATTTTTTCACACTAGCAGGATCGCTATAACTCACTCCATTGAGTTCGCCGCCATAGAACTCAACAGTTACACTTACTTGTTCGACACTATACTTTGATTCTGCCTTTCTAAAAGGGACATCCGCTCTAACAATTCAGTCTCCATCTACCAAAACAACTGGAAATGTTTCAAAAAAAGTAGGCATATGACGTACAAAAAGTTCACGCCCGTCTTTATGTAACACCCAAAACCCGGCCCAGACGTTATGGCCGAATCTGAAGTGCCATATTGGAGTTGAAAACCCACGTTCCGTTTTAGTGTCTTAAAAACCATATATTTTGTTGAGTTAACAAAGTGTATGGAAGTCGAGCACCGTAGGTATCCGAGACAGAGGAGGTGAGCCATGAAGGTCGCTAAGTACCAAGCTCTTTGATTGGATCCAATCCTAGACATGCCCACAACCATAGCCACACTTTGTTATATCGAGTTTTAAATTTGTTCAAGTGGACATCTTTGATAAATCGATTAATCGTGGCATTGAGCTATTTTGAAAACAAGTATCGTTTTGAAAACACGTCCTAAGTCTAGCCCATTTGAATAATTATCAACCAGGTTTAAAGTTATTAAAATTAAAATAATCCCGAAAAGAAATAAAAGGAAAGTTAAAATGGCCTTATTGCAACCCCAAAATAAATAATAATTAAAGGAAATTCAATGAAAGCCAACGCTTATTTAAAAGTCCAAAGGTGATCACCGTGGCTACTCTGAATCCCCTCCAGCCGAAGTCCCCACATCAAGGCTCACCTGCAAGGTTACGGAAAGGGGGTGAGTTTGGAAACTCAGTGTGCAACAAGCCCCTTTTAGAGCCTAAAACAATAACAGCCTGTTGAGCCTAAGCCCAAATCCAATCTCAACATGTACTGGGCCATAGCCCTTTTCACACTTCGTATTTCATAACACTGGGCCGAAACCTTTTCATATTTCATATTACTGGGCCGAAGCCTTTACTGTAAACGGTATGGCCCATAGGCCTATTTCAATATCACATGTAATGTCAATGAGAGAATGCAAGCCCATTTGGGGAGACTACTCAACCCACCATCCGCTACTCTCCACCCGTACCAACCAACACACCATGTGAGGATTAACTCGACCCACCCCGCCATACTCTCTCTAACGGCAAGATAGTGCTTTATCATATCTTGGAGGCCTAGCCTCTTTTAATAACAGGGCAAAGCCCTTTTAATAACTGGGGCATAAGCCCTTTTAATAACTGGGGCATAAGCCCTTTATCATAACTGGGGCATAAGCCCTTTATCATAACTGGGGCATAAGCCCTTTTACACTTCCTCCATCCATATAAAAACCCAACCCAATGCATTTATGAATACATCATGTGCATATCATACATATCATGTGCATATCATACATGTCATGTGCATATCATACATACCATGTTTATCAAAATCCCATGTATTAAAATTTACGTTTAAACCCTAGGGGTATAATGGTCATTTTTACTTAGGGGCAAAATGGTCATTTTCATATTATAAGGGTAATATCGTAATTTTACCAAAAATTAGGTATTTTTCCATGTTCATCATCAGTTACTAACTATTCATTTGTTTAAACAGCGCTTCTAGCCCATTTTTAGCGAAACCGAGTTATTGGGCCTAAAACCCCTAATGGGCCCTACTTAGCCGATTTTGTCATCTAGGCCCATTTAGCCTATATCCATAACAGTATTAACAGTCTTAAATGCAATTTAACAGATTTCCATTTTCTACCAATTTTACCCAAATGGGCCCGAAAGCCTATTGGGCCCTATTGCAGCCCCTCGAGGCCTAACTTACCGTGACTGCCAAAAATCACGTTCTTACTGTTTCCAATGTTCCTGATCATCATCTCAACGAATCTAACTAACTAATGAGCGTTCGCTTGCTCACGAGTCCTCGAAATGCCAGAATTTTGGCATCTTGGCTTTTTGGCATTTATCGCTTTAAGCTCGTGAAAGAGGGTTCGTTACACACCTGTTTGGCGATATTCCTCGACGAGATCTCCTACACGATTTCTCCTATAATCCATCGTTAATAATCAGCTTCCCATAATTGAACCAAACCAAAAATCTTAATACTTACACATTCAGCCACCATCTATAGTGGCCTTAGGAATCTTACCTTGCCGCGATTGATGACTAGGTCTAGCCACTCCGGTGATCCAAGCTACTCCAAGTCGACACTACACCTTGCTGCCCCTCCACTAAATAAACCACAAAAATATTAAAAGAAGACCCCATAAGGCCTATACTCATATTCGGCCACCTCCCTAAACTAGAGGGGTTTCGGCTTTTGGCCAAAAGTTACTCTAGGAATCGTTTAGAGTTCGAGCACTTACCACAGTCTTTCTTCTCTTGAATCCGTACGTCTAAAAGGTAAATGAATTGAATGCCAACAATTGAAAAGGAAAGAAAAGGTTGCTGGTCACAAAGAATCGGCACCCCCCTATCTTTACTGATTTCGGCTTTTTGCGGTATTTCGGCAGAAGTAGAGATAAAGGAAAGAAACAATGGGTGAATGGAGGGAATAGTGGGCTGGTTTAAAAGAAGGAGAAGGAAGAAAAGATGGAAGAAGAGGTGGTAGATTAGGCTGCAAAAGAAAAAGAGAGAAAAAGACTAATCCTCCAAGGAGAAAATAGCACAAAAATACCTAAGTGCCGAAAATCCCTAACTAAACCTCTCTGCCGAAATTCCCCCCTCTAATCTCCCTTATTCGACCAACTCTATCTTCATATCAAATCCCTAAAATCTCTCCCCTTATCCCTCCTTAATCCATGCATTTTACTTGATCCAAACTCTCCTCTTACAGAATCCACTTGGATTCCAACACTTATCCTTCCTGCACATAAAAATAAATACTCTTACTTGCCAAGACAGGGAATCGATCCCCTGTCTTCCCATATGCTCCACATGCCACCTTTTTAGGGGCTTAGTGGCGTCACCCTTGCCACTTTACCAAAGCTCTTTTTGTGATACATTTTACCCACAACTTTATATAAGGGCACCTAGCCAGAACCCGTAACTCCTAAGTCCAAAATTTAAAAATTCCCCAGGGTTTTGGCCATCTCATGGGCCTTCCATAAGCCCATTTACATACCCAAATTATGAATTCCATAATCACATACCAAATTTTAGAAACTTACTTAAAATATCAAGAATCGCGAAAAAACCCGAAAATCAGGATGTTACACTTTATCTCTAAAGATAGGGTGCTCTAATCAAAAGATTGAGAAATAGAACCATCTGATTTCATTCGAAACAGGGGAAAAATAAAATGGAGTAAGCATTACATGCTTAGTATGTTCGTATAACGAAAACTAAACTTACCAATCCCGTTTATTAAATCTAAGCATACAATAATAAGTTTTCCATCCATTTGGTTAAATTGCCTAAATAAATGCACCCGATCAAACATGTTAGTCACAAAGTACACATGTACATCAAGAAGAATCGATGAGCTCATCATGCAACACTCTTTCAAGACATTGTCATCTCATCTCAAAATCTTCATGCCATGTTAAGGGTTTTATGTTCGTTGAATCATTGAAATTCCAATGGATGCTCACGTAGTACACTTGAGGTGTACAATTCAATAATCCGTCAATTCTTATTCAACGGTACCCATTAGGGCACTTAATCACAGAACACGCTCTCGAGCCACATATCGTATAACAGGATTGCTAGTCCAGGCTAAGCCCTAATTGTAACGTATACTCAAGAGGTGTTATATCAGGATTACCTGTTCGGGCTAAATCCATTCTATAACAAGGTTAATGGGATTACTCATCCGAGCTAAATCCCGTTCACAACAAACGCAGGACCTTATTAGTTTCAGGAAAGTACAATAATCATCGAAATTCAAGATTCAATCGGGGCCAACCCCTTTTTCATTATTTCAAGCATGTACTCAATTTTTCTTTATAGCAATCAAATAATTCACATCAAATGATAATAACATTTCATACAATCATAACATTCAATTTAAACATATTTACTTGCTCAATTAGGTTACACGGACTTACCTCGACACTTATTCGCATTAGAAATCTACTAATCTGAAACCTTTTCTTTTCCTCGATCTAACCCCGAATTAGTGTTGTTCAGATCTATATAAATGAATTTAACCATCAATTTCACACATTTCATATTTAAATGTACTCAATTTACGTTCTAGGCAAAATTACCATTTTGCCCCTAATTTTCCATAAATTTTGATTTCGTCCCTAGGCTCGGAAAATGAAACTTGTGCTATTTACTCCTTATTCCAAGCCTAAACAAAATCCCATTACAAATTTTACAGAACATATGTTCATAAAAGTTCAGAATTTTTCTTCAATTTCACAGGTTTACATTTTAGTCCCTAAACCATGTTTCCATAAAAAATCACTTTGTAAAAGTTGTTTATCTAACAACAACCTTCCATTTTCTACTATAATTTCTAATTTTCAGCATATACATCCTTGACTCATTTTCCATACTTTGATAATTTTTCAAATTAATCCCTCAAATAGAGAGATTAAGCTATCCCGATTTTAAAAATATCAAAATTACTAAAAACGGGATAAGAAAACTTACCCAATTAGGCCTTGAAAGTTTTTTCTCTCTCTTCTAGGGTTTCCATCAAATTTTAGGTTGAAGATGACAAAAATAAGATGATATTTTCTTTTCATCTTTTATTTAATCAAGTATTTTGTAATTTCTAATTTAGTCCTTGCCCTTTTTCTATATTTCCATGGAGATGAGTTATCAAAAAAAAATCTACATACTTCTTTAATAGTCTAATTAACATATAAGGACCTTTTGATTTGAATTCCATATCTATTTAATCCTTATAGCCACTAGAATTCAACGTTCACATTTTATGCGATTTAGTCCTTCTCGTAACTAAACACTTAACTGATAAAATTTTCGTATCAACATTTTCACAAGACATGCCTATTATAATACGAATCATATAATGAAATAAAAAATAAACCTTATTTTTGGATCGGATTTATGGTCTCGAAACACTGTTCTGATTTCATTGAAAATGGGCTGTCACAATTTATGCTAGTTTGACCTCATACGAATTAACATAAGTTTTTGTTCAAGGAATCGAGGTACTAATAACCTCAAACACTATTAATGAATTCTTTGAATTACCTAATTTCGAAGATGATGAATATTCTTTCTCGATGAGAAATGTTGAGCCTGAAAATCTGCAAGAAACTCTCGAGGATCTTAAAATTCTAGGTTCTAAGAGGACTGTGTCAAAGCAAGGAATTCACACTTTTCGTAGAGAATATTTGACACCACTAACAAAGGTATGGTTCTATTTAATTCGATTCAGATTTATGCCTATTTCACATGGGACTACAATTTGATTAGAGCGAATGGTCTTATTATACTCGATTGTAATTGCAATGACCATTGATGTGAGAAAAATCATTCTGAGAGAAATGCAGAATTGTGTCGCTAGACGTTCTGGCCCAACTTACTTTCCCTTTACAATAACAATTTTGTTCTTGAAAAATAAAATTCTTACAAACGTAAAGAAGATAGGTTATAGCTAGGGCACAATCACAGATTGGGACCTCTACCGAATAGCCAGAGATTCTATTCTCTGGCAATGAGTTGAAGAGAGCGAGGATTGTAACATTCTGAAATAGGGCCTAGTTGGAACAGTGATTTCGGGACCACAAATCCAATGTTGAAATATTTATTTTATGGTTATTATGAGGTATAGAATATGGAAATATGCATGTGTTAAAGTTTCATGAAGAAATTCTATGACTAAGTTGTCTAATTGGAAAATAAGGACCAAATTGAATAAATTGCAAAACATGGATTCTAGAAGCAATTTGCATGAAATTGCTTTAGGTTAATAATTAGGTCTTAAAGAGCAATTTTCCCAATTTTTAAGATTTTGGACAAAAATAGGCATGTGCAGATGAAATTTTAAAGATAGCGCTTAAGGGCATTTTGGTCATTTGGCTAATTAATGAAATAAAATGGGAAAAATAAGCCAAAAATCAGCCATTCTTCTCCCTCATCCAGCCAAAATTCTCAAGCTCTCCATAGCTAGGGTTTTCAACATTTTCAAGCTCAATAGTAAGTTCTCCCAAGCCTCGTTTTTAATATTTTTTGTATTTTTGAAATCCCGGTAGCTTATTCTCTCTATTTCTACCCATATTTTGAGTTAGGGTTCATTTTTGCAAAATGACCCATGTGTGACATGTTTATTATTTGATGTTTTATGGAGGTATATTAAAGTTAGACGTGTGTTAAACATCTTTTTCTAGGTGATTTTCATGAAAAACCCCTAAAAAGACCTTTTTGTAAAAGGTGTAAACTATGTGGTAGAAATGTGAAATAATGGAAAAATGTGGGTTGCCATAAGAGGAAAGAACATTCAAATAGGCTTGGGTAACGTAGAAATTGCATGCATTTTATTATACAAGCCTATGGACTAAATCGTAAAAATGTGAAGGTTAGGGGCAAAATAGTTATTTTGTCCAGGAGTGAAATTTAGGTTCAAAAAGAATAATGTGAGGTATTGATGATTCATTTTTATTATTATATACCCTGAGGAACAAATTTCAGAGGTCGATCGAGGAAAACGTAAGTTTTTAGAATAACCAAAATGCGAAACCGAGACGAATACCAGGTAAGTTTGACTAACTTTAAACTCATAATATGCCTAATTGCATGTTTTATGAATGTATGATAATTGTATTTGATGATGGCATGAAATTTCATGAAATGTGTTATAAATAATGACATGATGATAAATGTCCCGATTGAGGTTAAAAGGAAGTTCGATGGATAAACCATGATTTACATGTGACTTGAGATCCTGCATGTGTTGCAAAAAAGGATTTAGCATGGACGGGTAATCCGTTGATCTCAAATATAGAAAGGATATAGCGCGGGATGGGTGTTCCTTGAGTGATCGAGCCTCCTGAAGAATATGTGTGCATTATGGATTTAGCCCGAACGGGTAATCTGATTAGGATCTAAATTTAACCTGGATTGGTAATTCAGATCCGAGCTCATTACGGGTGTTTGTCGCTACAAGGGATTTAGCCTGGACTGGTAATCCCGACATCACCTTATGAGTTAATATTATAGTGAATTTAGCCTGGACTGGTAATCCCGCCGTAAGATGTGAGGTTTGCAAGAGTGCATACATGAGATGATCACTCTTATGACTTGACGGTAAATGAATAATCCATCGAGATTTTCTGAGAGACTCAACAGGATTAACATGAGATATAAAAATAAAAGCGTTGATTGATGAGCTCATCTTAGACAAGTTACATGGTGCATTGTTATATGACTAACTTGTTGACTGAGTGCATGTGATAGGGAAACCATTCCATGCTTGTTGGTTTTATTGCCTAATATAGTTGCATGCTAATTAATCGATAAGTTTATTTCCTAGTTATTCGGGCTTACTAAGCATGTCAATGCTTACCCATTCTCTTTTCCCTATTTTTGTTAGAGCTCGAGGACTCATAAAGATTGGAAGACGGTTGGTGAGTCAACACACTATCAACTTGTCCAACTTTGATATGTAGATATTTTATTTTGTTCAATGGCATGTATAGAGCTTTTGCTCATTTTTTAATATGTGTCATTTGATTTTCCAATATGAAGGCTTGTAAAGGTATACATGTCCACATGTATAAGGCCATGGGAATTGGCTCATTTTGTTGTAGGGTATGACCTACAAAGTTGTTCATGTTTGTGTTCAAATGTTATTGTGATGATTGAAATGGTGTATCACAAGTAGATACTTATAATATGATCAAATCACATGGAATGGCTAGGCCATAATTGTTAATGAGTTATAATAATGAGCCAATTTTGAATGTTTCATAAGGCATAGGAATCCTTGATACAAAGGAAATAACCTAGCATGTGTAAAACAGATGAAATGAGGTTTACATGAAATGAGGTTTATTAAGGCCTTGTTATGTATTATAAAAACCTATAAGTGAGAACGGAGGTTAGAAGGTGACCAAAGGCTTGGAAAATAGCCTAATAGGGTCCACATGGGTAGACACACGGGCGTGTGTCTAGGCCGTGTGTCCTCTGCACCTAAGAATTTCAAGTCAGAATGCATGGTAGTAAACATAAGAGTAAAGACACGGCCATGTGTCTCAACAGTGTGGATGGTAGGGTCTAGCACAAGGGCATGTGTCTTGGCCGTATGTCCCTAAATGCATGCTGATGTCATAAACATAATGCTCGAGTTTTTGGACATGGGTGGCTACACGGGCGTGTCTAGGTAGTGTGAAGGACACATGCATCTGCTTGGCCGTGTAAAAACCTCTGTAGGTTCGAAAATGATAATAAATTTAATTAATTCCACACGGGTAGGGGACACGGGCGTGTCGCAAAGGACATGGGCATGTGCTATGTCTCCACATAGGCGTGTGAGACACTAACCTAGAAATTTCCTTGAAATTTTCCTAAGTTCTGGTTTAGTCCTGGACCTCTTTTCAATGTATAACTTGGGCCTTGTAGGCCCATAATAGGGACACTAAGATGTTAGTCGATTGGTTTCAAATTGAAATAAAATTTTATATCCCGTATTTCCCAGAAATGCCAAGTACATGTCAGGTAACACCTCGTACATGGTCCCCGTCTCGGGTACGGGTAAGGGGTGCTACATTTAGTGGTATCAAAGCTACGATTTAGTCGGTTCTAAGACTACCGTAGAGTGTATTGAGTTTTACTATACATGCCATTATACGAACGTTGATAGTGTGATATCTCCTAATTGTTTAATTGTTTTTGAATATAGTAAATGTCTTCCAATCAAGCACAAGATGAGTCTGAGGGAGCCGAGAGCTATGCTCTAGCTTCTGTACATCGAGCGGTTTGTTGTAGTCGTAGAAGTCCTATGTCTGAAGGCCAGGAAGAGGCCATTCTTTGACATGATAGATGAGTGGTTTGGGGATTATTTGAGAAATTGCCCCAACATACCACGACCTCCCCCGCCCCCTAACCAACCTGATGAAGAAATGCCACGAGGTATGGCACTTGTAAGAATGGGTAAGGCCCCTGTAGACAAGCTTAGAAAGTATGGGGCTGAGGAATTTAGAGCTAAGATCAATGATGATGCTGAACGAGCCGAGTTCTGGCTTAAGAATACTACACAAGTATTAGATGAATTATCATGCACACCTAAGGAGTGCTTAAAGTGTGCCGTGTCTCTCCTAAAAGATACTGCATACCACTAGTGGAAGATCGTATCTTCAGTGGTGCCAAAGGAAAACTTCACTTGGGAATTTTTCCAAGTGGAGTTTAGGAATAAATACATTAGTCAAAGGTTCTTAAACTCGAATCGGAAGGAGTTTCTGGAACTCAAACAAGGAAATAAGACGGAATCAGAATACGAAAGGGAATTCGTGAGACTAAGTCAGTATGCAACTGAATGGTTCCAAACAGAGTCAGAAATGTGTAAACGCTTCGAGGAAGGTCTGAATGAGGAAATTAAGCTGTTAATAGGGATCCTTGAGATACGAGAGCTTGCTGGATTAGCTGATCAGGCTAAGAAAGTCGAGGAGCTCAATAATGAAAAGAAGAAAGCTAAGAGAGAAGCTCGAGTTGCGAGTAAGAGATCCAGTGGTAAGACGCTCTCATTTCCACAAAGAAATCAAGGAGTCAACATGAATGCTTCACTTCATCGGTAGGATATTTAGGTAGAGTGAGAAGCTCCAAACGATGTAATCAAAAGTCTTCTTCCCAAATGGTGACTAGTGTGGGGAGTGTAGATGAACAAAAGCCAAAGTGTAAAAGCTGTAATAAATTTCACTTTGGAGAGTGCCGAATGAAGAGTGGTGCATGCTTTAGATGTGGTTCTCTTGACCACTTCCTTAGAGACTACCCAGAGTGAACTGATAAAGAGGTGGAAGTAGCCCCGAAGTCGAGTGTTCCTATTCCATAAGGTAGACCTCCAAGGTATCCTGAAAGTACTAGTGGCAGTCGAGTTACGGCCAAAGACACTGCAAAATCAGAGGCTCGAGCCCTGGTAAGAACATATGCAATACACGCTAGAGAGGAAGCCTCTGCTTCTAACATCATCACGGGTACCTTTTCTCTTTTTAATACTTGTGTTGTTGCCTTAATTGGCCTGGGGTCAACGCATTCATACATTTGCATGAGATTGGTGTCTAGTATGAAGATATCCATGAACTTACGAATTTATTATCCGAGTGTCGAACCCATTAGGCATATCAGTCCTAATTGATAAAGTCTGTAAGAATTATCCTTCGACGATTCAGGGTCATTGCTTTCCGGCTAACCTTATGTTATTGCCATTCGATGAGTTTGATGTAATACTTGGCATGGATTGGTTAGCCCTGCATGATGTAATTGTAAACTGTGGTAACAGGTATATTGAATTGAAATGCCCAGATGGTAAGGTTCTACGGGTTGTTTCAAGAGAATTGGATACACCGCCGGTTGTAATTACCTCAATGATGGCTCGGAGATATATGAGTAAAGGGTACGAAGCCTACCTTGGTTTTGTTCTGAACACTAAGGAAACAGAGTTGAAGATTGAGTCCATGCCAATAGTATGTGAATATCTAGATGTGTTCCTGGAGGAATTACCCGGATTACCTCCTGAAAGAGAGATAGAGTTTGGTATTGAATTGGTGCCAGGGACAACTCCTATTTCTATTGCTCCGTACAGGATGGCACCAACTGAGCTGAAAGAGTTGAAAGCACAGTTGCAAGAGTTGACGAATAAAGGTTTTGCAAGGCTGAGTTTTTCGCCTTGGGGTGCTCTCGTATTATTTGTAAAGAAGAAAGATGGTTCAATGAGGCTATGTATAGATTATCGACAATTGAACAAGACAACTATTAAGAATAAGTATCCTTTGCCAAGGATCGATGATTTGTTCGACCAGTTGAGGGGAACCACTGTATTCTCTAAGATAGACCAGAGATCCAGCTACTATCAGTTGCGAGTTAAGGAGACGGACGTGCCTAAGACAACTTTTCGAACAAGGTATGGTCACTATGAATTCCTTGTCATGCCGTTTGGGTTAATGAATGTACCAACCATATTCATGGATCTAATTAATAGGATATTTCGATCATACTTGGACAAGTTTGTCATTGTGTTCATTGAAAACATTTTGATTTATTCCAAGGATGAGATAGAACATGCGAAGCATTTGAGAACTGTGTTAAAGACCTTACAGGAAAAAAAATTGTATGCTAAATTTAGGAAGAGCGAGTTTGGCTCCATGAAGTAGGGTTTTTGGGTCATATTGTTTCGGGTGAAGGCATCCGAGTTAATCCAAGCAAGATCTCTAGAATCATTCAATGGAAACCACCTAAAAATGTAACTAAGGTCAGAAGCTTTTTGGGCCTAGCCAGTTACTACCGAAGATTTGTGAAAGGATTCTCCATGATAGCGACTCCAATGACGAGATTGCTATAGAAAGACATTAAGTTTGAATGGACAGAAAAGTGTTACCAGAGTTTTGAGAGGTTGAAGACATTGCTGACTGAAGCCCTAGTTTTAGTATTACCTTAGCTGGGAAAAGAATTTATGGTCTACAGTGATGCATCCTTAAATGGATTGGGTTTTGTACTTATGCAAGATGGCAAGGTGATAGCCTATGCTTCACGGTAGTTGAAGCCACATGAGAAGAATTAGTCGACGTACAACTTAGAGCTTGCCGCCATTGTTTTTGGCTTGAAAAGTTGGAGGCATTATTTGTATGTTGAAACTTGTCGTATATGTACCGACCATAAGAGTTTGAAGTATTTGATGACTCAAAAAGAAATGAATCTGAGATAGCGGAGATGGTTAGAACTAATTAAAGATTACGAGCTGATCATTGATTACGACCCGGGAAAGGCGAATGTGGTCGCCAATGCTCTAAGCAGAAAATATTTGTTTGCACTGAAGGCCATGGACACTCGATTGGCATTGTTTGATGATGGTTCAGTCTTGGCAGAGCTGAGGGCTAGACCAACATTCCTTCTGGAAATTTATGATGCTCAGACCAATGATAGTGACCTGCAAGCTAAAAGAGCTCAATGTGAGTCAGGTATTGAATCAGATTTTCAGATTAGTCTTGATGGATGTTTGATCTTCAGAGACAGAGTTTGTGTACCAAGAAACAATGAAATTATTCATAAAATCTTGCAAGAGGCACATGATAGCCGTTTGTCTATTCATCCGGAAAGTACCAAGATGTATAATGATTTGAAGAAAATGTTCTGGTAGAATGGCAAGAAGAGAGATATCTTTGACTTTGTATCGAAATGCTTTATATGTCAGCAAGTCAAAGTTGAACATCAAGTACCTTCAGGTTTGTTACAGACTATGTTGGTCCCCGAATGGAAGTGGGACAGAGTTACTATGGACTTTGTGATATGATTACCATTGACCCCAAAAAAGAAAGATGCTATATGGGTTGTGGTGGATAAGTTGACGAAGTCGGCTCATTATATTCCGATGAGGACAAATTACTCTCTTGATAGATTGGCTAACTTATACAAATCTGAGATTGTCAAATTACACGGGATACCACTGTTGATTATTTCAGACAGAGACCCAAGATTGTAACACCCCTTACCCGTGTTCTAAGTCGGAATAGGGTACGAGACATTACTGGAACATAAGACATGCAAACGTACGAAATCATGACATAGAATTTTTTTTTTTAAAACATACATTTTCATGTCCTATATTCTAAACAATATTAGTTAACATCAATGGACATATACAAAATGAACTATTAAATTTTGAAGACCAACATTTTAGGCCAATTTAATTATGACATATAACAAAAATAACCAAGTCATTTATACATGCCATAACTCCAAAATAAGTTTACAAAATACCAAAAAGTATTGATTGTGCGGATGGATCTCCGATGATCTCCAAATCTCGAGCTGGCTTAATGACACTATAAGACAAGAGAAAGAAAAGAGAGTAAGCGTAAAGCTTAGTAAGTAAGTACGTAAGTGATATACAATTTATCAACATATTTCTCAAAATAAAACAATCATAATAGTACATAATCTCATGTTCAGGTCAAGCTGTTTTCTTGAGTCACTGTCACTAAATCATTTATATTTCGAGTTACGGAACTCCAAATTTAAATCTGTTAATTTTACCAAAAACTAGACTCATGTAATTTCTTACCATAAAAATTTCATAATTTTTGGTTTAGCCAATTAGTACAATTTATTCATTAAAGTTTCCCCTGTTTCACTGTCTGACGGTTTCCACCTCTTCTTACTAAAAATTAAATATCTCATAGTACAGAACTTGAATAATGTTCCTATTTGTTTCTATTAAAATTAATTATAAACCATAATTATTTTTCTACAATTTTTAACAAGTTTTCCAAGTCAGAACAGGGGATCTCGAATTCATTCTAATACTATCTCACAAAAATTATAATATCACATAATATAGAACTCTTTTGCTCTACCTGTTTCTTTTATATGAAAATAAACTCATTAAGATTTAATTCCATAATTTATTTGAAATTTAATTCAACTTACATAATTTTTGGTGAATTTTCAAAGTCATGTAATTGCTGCTGTCCAACACTATTTTACTACTAAAGTTCAGTCTTACATAATTTCACTTAATCCATTTTGTCTTATTGAAGTTCACTCAAATATCGAGCATATTACTCAAGATTTTCTTAAACATATACCTGCACTTATTCATCGTATAATCATGTTCACATGTATTTTTACTTAATCGATTTTCCCGTTGAACTCTTCGAAATAATAACTGATACTCAGTTGCCTACACATATTTTCACACTTGTAGCCAAAGCTATCTGGTACACATAGTAGCCTGCAGTTAGTACTATACATGCGACCAATTATCCAGTACACGTAGTAGCCAGCACTTAGTACTACACAAGTGATCAAAGTTATCGGGTACACATAGTAGCCTGCATTTAATACTACACATGCGACCAATAATCCAGTACACATAGTAGCCTACACTTAGTACTACACACGTGACATCACAATAGATCATTCGTATCGTTTCTATTCCGAAGGCTCAACCGGGAAATTCCTCACTTTCCAACATGTTACAATTTATTCATAGTCCTTTTTCAATTTGCAAATTTACAACAAATAATCATTCTATAGGCAACCACATTTCATATGATAACAAAATATAATAAAATAAAAAGAATCGATAAATTATTTACGTACAAACTTACCTCGGTGCAAAATATAGAAATGTTGCAATTTAGTCCGAAATCTTTTCTTTTCCCCGATCAAGGTCAATTCCATGTCTTTCTTGATCTATAATAACACATTTGACTTATTAATGTCTCACATTACTCAAATTACTCCAAAAACATTCTATGAAAAAATTACAATTTTACCCCTAAAGTTTCACAAAATTATGATTTTACCCCTAGACTCGAAAATTAAACTTCATCCTATTTTCTTATGTTTTATGAAATTCTAATCATTTTTCCCTTCTATAGCAATATCAAATTCACACTCTAACATGTACTTATGAACATTAGGTATTTTTACCGATTATGTCGTTTCACTCGTTTTCACGTAAAATCGCTTAGCAAAAGTTGTTTAACACAATTTAAAGCTTCATATTCTACCACAAAACACCAAAATAAACACATTTCACCTATGGGTATTTTTCCAAATATAAACCCTAGGTTAAATTATTGCTAGATTAAGCTTAATCAAGTTACCGGGACTCTAAAAACGTAAAGAACATTAAAAACGGGGCTTGGAATCACTTACTATGGAGCTTGGAAGCTTGAAACAAACCCTAGCTATGGAGAACCCTTGAAATTTTGGCCTAATGAAGAAGATGAGAAAATTTTTGCTTGATTTTTCCCTTTTTAATTCATTTATTAACTAAATGACCAAAATGCCCTTTTTACTAAACTTTCAATTTTTATCCATGTAAGCCCATTTTTGTCCAAAATCATAGAAATTAGTCAAATTTATATTTAAGGACTTATAATTAATATTCTAAAGCAATTTCATGCTAAAAGCTTCTAGAATGCAAGTTTTGCAACTTATTCAATTTAGTCTCTAATTTCGAATTGGACACTTTAGGCATAAAATTTCTTCACGAAATTTTCACACAATCATGAAACCACATCATAGACCTCAAAATAATTATAAAATAATTAGTTCTATCTTAGATTTGTGGTTTCACAACCATTATTCAGTTTAGGCCCTAAATCGGGATGTCATAGAGATTCACTTCGAGATTCTGGAATAAGTTAGAAGAAGCCTTGGGGAAAGGTTGAGCTTTAGTACAATTTTTCACTGGTAGACCGATGGGTATTCTGAGTAGATGATTCAGATTCTTGAGGATATGTTGTAATGTTGCATCCTCGAATTTCAGGGTAGTTGGGAAAAATACCTGCCATTGGTAGAATTCACCTACAACAACAGTTTTCAAACGAGTTTGAAAATGGCACCTTATGAGGCCTTGTATGGCAGGAAGTGCCAAACTCCATTGTATTGGACAGAACTCAAGGAAAGTCAGTTTCACGGAGTTGATCTGATCAAGGAAACTGAAGAAAAGGTTAAAGTGATACGTAACTGTTTAAAAGAGGCATCGGATAGGCGAAAGTCATATGCTGATCTGAAAAGAAAAGAGATCAAATTTCAAGTTAGAGATAGAGTATACTTAAAAGTATCTCCACGGAAAAAGGTATTGAGATTTGGCTGAAAAGGCAAACTGAGTCCGCGATTTGTCGGGCCACTCGAATTGGAAAAGATTCACGACGTGTTCCATGTGTCCATGTTAAAGCAATATCGATTAGATCCCTCTCATGTGATTTTACCGACGGAGATTGAAATTAGACCGGACATGACTTATGGTGAGAAACCAGTCAAGATTTTGGCTCGTGAGGTTAAACAGCTGAGAAATAAAGATATGGCTTTGGTGAAAGTTTTATGGCATCGACATGGTGTAGAAGAGGCTACATGGGAGCCAGAAAAAACCATGGAAGCCAATATCCGCACCTGTTTACTGGTAAGACTTTCAAGGACAGAAGTTCCTAAGGGGGAGAAATGTAACATTCCGAAATAGGGCCTAGTTGGAACAGTGATTTCGGGACCACAAATCCAACATTGAAATATTTATTTTATGGTTATTATAAGGTCTAGAATATAGAAATAAGCATGTGTTAAAGTTTCATGAAGAAATTCTATGAGTAAGGTGTCCAATTGGAAAATAAGGACCAAATTGAATAAATTGAAAAACTTGGATTCTAGTAGCAATTTGCATGAAATTGCTTTAGATTAATAATTAGAAGGTCTTAAAGAGAAATTTTCCCAATTTCTAAGTTTTTTGGACAAAAATTGGCATGTATGGATGAAATTTTAAAGAAAGGGCTTAAGGGCATTTTGGTCATTTGGCTAATTAATGAAATAAAATAGGATAATGTTAGTAATCTGTCAATTCATCATCATACATGCTTTTTTGAGTCATGGTCAGTAAGCTCCTCCTGAGCTGATAAATAGTAAGCTCTATCGAGCTGAAAATGGTAAGCTCTATCGAGCTGAATTGTAAGCTTTTTCAAGCTAAATCAGTAAGCTCCAATGAGCTGAAACAGTAAGCTTCTATGAGTTGTGGAGATTCGCAACAAATGTAGGATCTCAACCAATACCGTAATATCAGTAACACGTCACTCGTATCCAATGAAGTCATATAGTTCAAACGGGACTCGGTAATGAATACAATACATCATTAAGACATTTATATTTCAAGTATTTATATTTATATTCAACAATTACAAGTATATAAAAGTTCGATTCTAATTATACGAACTTACCTCGTATTTGCTCGGATGAAAACTATCGTGTATTCACCAACCTTTCTTTTTCCCCGATCTAGTTCCGGTATTTGCTTATCTTGATCTATATGAATCAAATTAACTCATTCAAACTTTCATTTAATTCAATTTATCCTAAAACATTCATTTTGGCTAAATTACAAATTTATCCCTTGGCTTTTGACTATTTTGCAATTTAGTCCTTAACACATAAAATTGCAAATTCATGCAATTTAATACCAACCCATGTCTATCCAAATTTCCTATATACTACTAGCAGCCCATATCTTTCATTATTTCACACTTTTAACTACCACATTTTATATTTTCACAATTTAATCCCTATTTAACATTTTTATCAAAAATCACTTTATAAAACTTGTAAAACCATCATCAAGTTTCCATAATCTATCATTAAACATCAATGAGCTCAAGTATTCAACAATGGCACATTTCAAAATCATGAACAAGTTAAAAAAATTAAGGTTCAGGCTAGCTAGATTAAACTGCAACGAGCTCAAAAATATAGAAATCATTAAAAACTGAGCAAAAATTGTACCTAAATGAGCACAAATAGCTTGGCCGAACCTTAAACCCTTCAATGGCTATTTTCTTTCCCTAATTTCAATGATGAAGAGATAATGGAAGAAGATGATACTATAACACCCCTTACCCGAGTTTGAGGCCGGGACTAGGCACGAGGCATTACTTGACTTAACAGTATGCATGCAATCATTTCCGAGTTATAAAAACATGGTCAAATTTAAAAACTTTTCTTTTGTAATCTAAGAGTTCTTAATATGGGCCTATGAGGCCCAAATAAAAATTTGAGAATACCCTGGGATTAACCCTAACATCTTTGAAAACTTTGAAAAATGCCACTTGAGGAAGGGCACACGCCCGTGTGGAAGGGCAACACGCTTGTGTGGTCACTATGACATGGCCGTGCTAAAGGCCCGTGTGGTTCACATGGCCTACGCACAAGGGGACACGCCTGTGCCCCAAGCCCGTGTGAATTAAATTCCAAATACGAACCTACAGGGTTTTCGCGCGGCCTGACACATGCCCGTGCCCCTCACACGGCCATGACACACCCATGTCTTAGCCCGTATCTAAAAACCTTGTCATTCTGTTTCTGAAGTCAGCAACCCATTAAGGGCGCACGGTCATGGCACATGACCGTGCGCTAGGCCATGCCCCTCACACGCTGAGACGTATGGCTGTGTCTCTGCCCATGTGTTTACTACCATGCAAACTGACTTGTAGAATTGAAGTGCAGGGGACACACGACCGGACTCCATGCCCGTGGGTCAGACTGTGTGTCACACACGGCCTAGACACACATCCGTGTGGACAAAATAAGGCTATTTACCAAGCCTCTTTGCCACTCCTACTTGTATTAATCTAAACTAGATCAACCAAACTAATACAAGCATAACATATATAACTAAACCAACCACAACCATTGTAAATTTACATCAAATGCTTCTAATAATAGTTAATGTTAGTCAATGTTCGTGGTCTATACAAAATAATATCACATCCATCTTAAAAACCAACACATGTGGCTAATCTAACAAGACACTAAGCCAAAGGTTTGAGTCCCTATACATGTCAAAATTTCAACTATTAAAATTAACTATACCAAAAGCTTTAAGTGATAGTGTGATCAATGCCTTTGACGTCTCTTGATCCCCGATATGAGCTTGATGGCACTATAAGAAAATGAAAAGGAAGGGAGTAAGCATAAAGCTTAGTAAGTACATATTTGCAAATAATGTATAAGTAGGAACTCATTCATTAGATGGTAATTTATTAAACTTGAATGATGTATATCATTTAGAACTCTATATCTTACTCTTCACTTCATTTATTCATACTTGCTACATCTCGTCACATGATAAAGCCTTATTCATAAGTTTAGTATACATACCTGTAATTTCCCGTAAAATGACTCAAATTCATTTTCTCTAATGACATACCTCATTGGAATTATCACCAACTCACTTTTCGAGTTGCCCGTTGAACACTCAGAATACTAATGGATACACGGGAAGTTCGTACCTAAGTGCCATATAAGTAGCCAAAGCTACCTCATGCTATGTAATGCTCGCATTTTGAGCTACTCAAGGGCCTTTCTACCAAGTCAGTACACGGACCCAATAGCACTATCATGTAACGCCTACTCGTTAAGCTACTCACGAGTCTAAACACAAAATCAGTACCCGGGTCCATATAGCGTTAATATGAAATGCTAGCTCGACAAGTTATTCACGGGTTTAGTCACAAAGCCATTGCCCGGATCCACATTACATACAACATTCATCTCATGAACTCATACATAACTCATGAGTTTAGACCACATAATTTCTCATGACATACTTTGTGTATCCTATACTATTCCCGAGGTTCAACATGATATCAAATCTAACCCGATGTCATCGCACTTGCTCATAATGTAGTTTATTCTTATATCACATTATTTATACTTTCGTGGTAACAAGTAACATTATGATACATGATATCAATAAAACATTTAAATATATATTATCAACACATTTAAGAGTAAGCTACAATGACACATTATTTACATACGTACTTACCTCGGTACAAAATGATGGGAACGAGGTTAATCCTCCTAAACTTTGTTCATTCCCCGATCAAGGCCCGAATCGCATTTTTCTTGATCTAAAATGTCGAAATTTAGCTTATTTAGTACTCAAATCATTCAATTTAATTCAGGACTCGTACTTTGGTAAAATGACCATTTTGCCCTCAAACTTCGTAAAAATTACAATTTTACCCCTAGGCTTGTAAATCAATTTTTATCGAATTTATTTAAGTATTAGGCCTATACAAATTCTTTTTATACTAGAAGCATCCCATAATTCTCATTAATTCACACATTCACCACATAATTTATAACTTACGTAAAATGGTCCTTAGCTAGGGTTTCCATGAAAACTACTTCACAAAAGTTGTTTGTAACACCCCGAACCCGAGACCATCGCCGATTGTCGGACACGAGGGTTAACAAGCCAAGTTCACTTGTTTTGCCCATCCATTTGACATTTCCGGTCAGTGGAAAACTGCGTCCATGTCACCTTAAAATCATATCTCGAGTTTCAAAACTCTAAACTGGTTTCGTAAATTTTCCTGAATTTAGACTCATATATCCATCCATGGATTTATTTCTAGAATTTTTGGTCGGGTGAATTGGTACAGTTTATTAGTTAAAGTCACTCATGTTACGAGGATCGATCGCTGCTCGACCTTCGCGGTATAACTTTAATATCTCTCTGTACAGGGATTTAATGCTGGTGCCGTTTGTTTCTAATGAAACTAGACTCAAAATGGAATCTGTACATATAAGGTATGTCTTACCTATTTGGTAGTCTCCATGAACCAACTAGTCTTGCCATACATAGGTTCATATATGATCATTTTAACCATGCCAATGGTGATCATATGACCAACATTCCCATTTCAAGCCATAGCCACATCATGACACCAAATATATACATACAAACCACAATTAGTCTAAGTCGATACTTCACTTTTACGAGCCATTTTCGCATGGCCGTACATATATACATCACAACATATTCAACCAACAAGGGTAGTCCTATACATGCCATTTCAAAGTTCAACCAAAATTTATACCAAAATAGAGGCGTGGATAGTGTGGATGACTTCGACTTTATTGATCCCGAATCTGATTGCTATCGGCGAAATCTATAAAACAGAGAGCCAAAGTAACTGAGTAAGCATTTTTTTATGCTTAGTAAGTCTCAAGGAATATAATCAACTCTAATTACAAAGAATATATTCACATAGCCAAATGCATCATTTCATTAATACACATTCTTACTTCACACTTCATCATTATATACTTTCACAAAGTATCAATCAATTCAATAACTGAAATTCATTAGTCGATTGAGCGAATGTTGCTCAAACATGTCGACTTTCCAATGCACATATAACGTACCTTATCCTTTGGGCTTTTCGAGTGTACTAATTGAATTCATTACAGAACCAACACTCACCTCCAGCCCAAGATTCTTGAATATAACCGGATATAATCACGTGCACAAATGCCTTGGTCTTAGCCCGGATAGAATAACTTCGCACGAATGCCTTGGTCTTAGCAGGATATAGCCACTAGCACAATTGCCTTGGTCTTAACCGGATATAATTTCCAACATAATTGTCTTGGGCTTAGCCCGGATATCATTCAATTTCTCATGTACACATACATCAATAATCATTGGACATACATATTTCATTTTCGTTACTAAGGCTCAAACGCAAATATAATCACAAGCATATTCGCCTTGGGACTTAGCCGGGTAGAATTCAAATACTCATACACACATAATCAATAATCATACACATCCATATTTCATCTCACATAATTCAAGTAAGGTCACTTCTTGAGGACTTACCTCGGATGTTGTCGAACGGCTTTTTCGGCTACTCGATCACCTTTTCCTTCCCCTTGTCCAATTGTGGCCCTCTTAGCTCTTGAGCTAATTCAAACAAATTCAATTTATTAAAACCTCATTGTGCTTGCTTATGGCCGAATATGACAAGGAGTTTAAATGGTCATATGGCCACTCTTTAGCTTGAATACACAATGGTCATGCACATTTTATACTACATCAAGCAATTCAATACAATTTATTTGAGCATCAAGGAAAAGCTAAGGCCTTCAATAGGCTACCCAAGGCGAATATTCATGTACATGTTGAGGCCAATTTTGCACTTAATACCTCACAAAAACAGCATGCATTTTACTAGTTAATGCTTTGCACATTGTGGCCCAAAACTTATAATATAGCATCAAGCACTTATATGTGTGCTAGGCCGAATTGTGCTTGCAATTTCACAAGCATTCTTCCACATCTTCTTCTTTAAACCAATATATTCATCACTTACTTCATAGCCAAAACATCATGTGCAAACATATATATACAATATGAGCATGGCGAATTTCAAGGTGTCCATAGCCATCCAAAATACAAATTTTAACTAACATGCAAGAAGCATGAACCATGCTCATGAATGCATCATGGCCAAATATGACAATCATGCTCCATTCAACTTCAATCATGGTTAAACACAAAAAGAAAACTCAAAATCTTACTCAAGAGTAGACAATCCATCATTGCATGCATCATCATCAAGCTTCACACTTAGCATGCAATGGCTTTATCACCATAACAACTTTGGCCAAATACCATTTCCATGGCATAACAAAGATTTGAGCCATGGCTAACATGCACATCAAGTTAGCAACCAAAACATGCATGAAACTCCTAACACAACCTCATACATACCTTAATCTTGATGCCAATTTAGCCAAATCACCTTCTAGATCTCTTCTAAACCAAGCATGAAGCAAAAATCCTCTTTCTTCCCCTTATGATTTTCGGCCAAAAAGGATGAGAAAGGATGAACACAACAAAATTTTCTCTTCCCTCTTTCTCAACTCACGGCAAGGGGGGATTACCACACTCACACACATTTTTTTTTCATTTTTTTATCACCCATACACCTTTGTTTATTATTTCACCCTAATGCACCAACAAAACATGTTTCATGACATGTTTAGCCCATCCTCCTTGTCATGGCCAGCCACCACCTATAAAGGGGGAATTTGACATGCAAGTCCTTTATTTTGCATGCATGCTTTAATTAGTCATCACACATTTCCCCATCATACTTTCAAAGTTCACTACTAGGTCCTTTCTAGTGAAATTCACCTTTATAACACTAAACCAATCATCAAAAATGTCATACATGAATACACACATATTATAGGCATCGAAATAAATTTTAAATTATTTTTATGCCTCGCTTTTGTGGTCCCGAGACCACCTTCCGACTAGGGTCAATTTTGGGCTGTCACAACTCTCCCCACTTAAGAAATTTTCGTCCCCAAAATCTTACCGTAAATAGGCTTGGATATCGCTCTTTCATAGAGTTCTCGGTCTCCCAAGTAGCTTCTTCTATCCGTGCTTGAGCCATAACACTTTCACTAGCGGAACCCGCTTGTTTCGCAACTCTTTCACTTCTCGTGATAGGATACGAATCGGTTCTTCCTCATAACTCATATTAGCTTGAATTTCAATTTCGATGGACTAATCACGTGCGATGGATCGGATCTATAGCGTCAAGCATCGAAGCGTGAAAGACATCGTGAACCTTTTGAGTTCGGGGCAAAATCAAACGATATGCCATTGGACCGACTCGCTCGATATCTCATATGGCCCAATGAACCTCGGGCTCAACTTGCCCTTACGGTACGAACTCGAGTATCTTTTTCCAAGGCGATACCTTGAGAAACACTTTATCACCCACGATACTCGATATCCTTACGCTTCAGATCCGCGTCGACTTACGGCGATCGGAGGCTATCTTGAGACTTTCACGGATTACTTTCACTTTCATTCAGCATCCCTAATCAAATCCACCCGTAAATCTTGCTTTTACCGAGCTCGGTCCAAAACAATGGTGTACGGCATTTACGACCGCATACAAGGCCTCGTAGGGTGCCATCTTAATACTTGATTGAAAGTCGTTGTTGTAAGCGCATTCAATCAACGGCAAATACCGTTCCCATGAACCACTAAACTCGAGGACGCAACATCTTAACATATCCTCAAGTATCCGAATTATCCGCCGGATTGACCATCGGTTTGGGGGTGAAAGGCGGTCTGAAATGCAACTTGGTACCCAAAGCTTCTTGCAACTTTTTCCAAAATCGCGAGGTAAATCTCGGATCTCTATCCGACACGATGGAAATAGGCACCCGTGTAATCTCACAATCGAGAAACGTACAATTCCGCTTAATTTGTCCATTGAAAATCCGTGACGTCGGGGACAAAGTGGGCCGACTTAGTCAATCGATCCACCACGACCCAAACCGCATCCTTCTTACTTGCGACAATGGCGGTCCGGATACAAAGTCCATTGTGACTCGATCCCATTTCCACTCGGGTATCGTGATTGGTGAAGTAATCTCAAGGCACCGATGTTCCACTTTCACTTTTGACATATTAAACATCTTGAAACAAAGTCGGAGATGTCTCGCTTCATACCATGCCACCAAAACCGACGTTTCAAATCATTGTACATCTTCGTACTTCGGGTGGATTGCCATTCGGCTACAATGGGCTTTATTCGAATTATCGAAATGAGTTTCAATTCTTTGGAACACACAGACGACTTTTGAACCTCAAACAATCGTCATCGCCGATTTGAAACTCCGAGTCCTTGTTCGAACACACGCAGCCCGCTTTTGCAACCAACTCGTCGTCGACTTTCCGAGCTTCTCGAATTTGGTGTGTCAATAATGGTTTGGCTTTCAATTCAGCCACTAACACACTTTGTCGGATCGGACAGATAAGTGCACATTCATCGCTCATAAAGTGAATAACGATTTACGACTCAAGGCATCCGCAACCACATTCGCCTTTCCGGGTGATAGTCAATGATCACTCATAATCCTTTAACACTCGAGCCAACGTCTTTGTCGCAGATTTAAGTCTCTTTGGGTCATCAAATATTTGAGACTTTTGTGATCCGAGTATACATGGCACCTTTCACCAAATAAGTAATGTCGCCAAATCTTTAAGGCGAATACGATGGCGGCCAATTCGAGATCATAAGTCGGATAATTTTTCTCATGTGGCTTTAATTGCCTCGACGACAGGCCACAACTCGACCTTCTTGCATTAATACGCACATAACCCAAGTAGAGAGGCGTCGCTATAGATGACAAACTCCTTGGGACTCGGGTTGCACTAGAATTGGGGCTTCATCAAATAAGTTTTCAGTTGATCGAAACTTTTTGGCATTTCTCGTCCATTCGAACTTAACATCCTTTTGGAGTAGAAGTCATCGGCGTGGCTATCGTTGAGAAGCCTTTACAAATCGTCGGTAATAACCTAAGAAGCCCCAAAAGCTCCGAACCTCGATAATATTTCTGAGGCTTCCAATTAAGTATGGCTGAAATTTTATTCGGTCGACTCGAATACCCGATGCAGATACCACATGACCCAAGAAGCTAACCTCTTAACCGTAACTCACACTTGCTGAACTTAGCATATAATTGCTTATCCCGTAAAATTTGCAGACTAACCGCAGTGTTCAAAGATGTTCGGTCTCATTTCTTGAATAGACCAAGATGTCATCAATGAACACGACTACTTAATCGATCCAAATATGGTTTAAAGATCCGATTAATTAAATCCATAAATACCGTAGGGCATTAGTGAGCCCAAACGGCATCACTAGGAACTCATAGTGACCATATCTCGCTCAAGGCGTCTTGGGTACGTCCGAATCTCGAATTCGCAATTGATAATAGCCCGATCTCAAATCTATTTTTGAGAACACCGAGGCTCCCTTCAGTTGATCGAACAAGTCATCAATACGTGGCAACGGATATTTGTTCTTTATCGTCGCTTTATTAAGTCGACGATAGTCGATGCACAACCGCGCGGTTCCATCCTTCTTCTTCACGAACAATATTGGCGCACCCAAGGCGAAAAAACTCGGCGAGCAAAACCTCTATCCACCAATTCTTGCAACCGAGCTTTCAACTCCTTTAATTCCGTTGGTGCCATACGACACGGAGCTATCGAAATTGGAGTGGTACCGGTACCAATTCGATGCCAAATTCTATTTCCGAACAGTGGTAAACCCGGTAATTCTTTGGGAAAACATCCGGTATTCACAAACCACGGCACAGATTCGGGTTTCTTTTTCGATTCCTTGTCATCGAAAGCACGACGCAAGGTACGCTTCGCACCCTTTTCTTACATATTTCTGGGCCAACATCGCTGATATTAGAGCTGGCAACCCCTTTAAGTCAGTAGACTCAACCCGAATTATTTCATTATTCGCGCACCTCAAATCGATAGTCTTGCTCTTGCAATTTACAACCGCATCATGCATGGTCAACCAATCCAAACCAAGAATAACGTCGAACTCATCGAACGACAAAAGCATCAAGTCTGCCGGAAAATAAGAACCTCGGAACACTAGGGGACTTTTCTTGAACACTTTGTTGACAAGCACGTAATGACCCAAGGGTTTGACACCGAATTACAAACTCAAGAGACTCAATGGGCAAAGTCTTCTTGGATGCTAAGGTTTCACATATATATGAATGAGTAGAACCGGGGTCAATCAAAGCAATCACATTTGTATTGAAAAGAGTGAAAGTACCGGTAATAACATCCGGAGAGGCAAGATCCTCGGCGTGCGGCGTATGGCATAAGTCCTAGCAGAGCACGAGCCTCGAGATCCGATGGTAGCATCTCTAGATCCTCTCGACCGCCATCGATATTGCCCATATTTCTAGGTGGCCTACCTCGGCGATGGTAGCACCGGGTTTGCACTCGACTTACATTCTGCTCATGCATCCTCGGGCAATCCTTCATAAAGTGGTCGACCGATCCACACTTATAGCAGAGCGATCACGAAACCAACAGCTCCCGAATGCCATTTGCCACAATGTGGACACTCCGCCTCTCTCGGCGATTATTTCCACCACCGCGATCGAGGTGACTCGTGTGGTCACAGGGGTCGATCGCGTCCTCGTCTAGAAAAGCCCAAACGCCTCTAGACCGGCTCACATCATCTCGAAATCTCTTCGATGCTTGTTGAAGAGACTTTCCCAAGACCTCTTCGAATTCTCCGGTTCCCACATCGACTTTTGTTTCTCCTTTCTAAGCTCTTGACTTTACAAGCTCGCTCAACAAGTACTACGAACTCTCGTATCTCGAGGATGCCAACAAACATCCTTATATCATCATTCAGCCCATCCTCAAGCGTTTACACATAATAGCTTCGGACGAAATGCATTCTCGCTGTCTGGCTAAGCCTCACAAATTTTCGTTCGTAGTCGAGAATCGACATCGAACCTTACTTAAGATCAAGGAATTCCCTCCGCTTTTGGTCGATGAATCTCGATCGATATACTTTTTGAACTCGGTTTGAAAGAATTCCCAAGTCACTTGCTCTCTAGGCACCACGAAGTCGAGTACTCCACCAATAGTAGGCGGACTCGTAGCAAGGAGATGGTACACTTTAAGCACTCATCGGGTGTGCAGGATAGCTCATGAAGCACCGGATAGTGTTATCTAACCAAAATTCAGCTCGCTTCGGCATCATCATCATCCGTAGCCTTAAATTCGGTGGCCCCATGTTTTGAATCCTATCAACTGGGGCTTACTTGACCTTATTTGGTCGACCACCGGAGGTATTGTAGGTGCGGGGTTGCATTTGTCGAGAATGGAGGTTGTGGAACAGTACCGTGTTGGTTCGAATGTATTGATTAAACCATTCGCTCATCACACTATAAAAGGCTTGCCTAGCCTCGTCATTAGGATTGTTGGCCATAGGTTGAGAGTCCGGCTTGTTGTCCCTGCGCGGGAGCAGCGCCACACTCTCCACATCATCACTATCGCTTCGGTTGGGATCGGATCCATTGCTATAAACAAACACAAAGTCAAATTGTCGAAATCACCACACTATCGATTCATCATTTAATGGCATGTATAGCTAGACCCCAAACACATCACGGTAGTCCTAGAATCGACTAAACCGTGGCTCGATACCAATAAAATTGTAACACCCGAACCCGAGACCATCGCGATTGTTGCCGGACACGGGGTTAACAAGCCAAGTTCACTTGTTTTGCCCATCCATTTGACATTTCGGTCAGCTGGAAAACTGCGTCCTTGTCACCTTAAAATCATATCTCGAGTTTCAAAACTCGGAAACTGGTTTCGTAAATTTTCCTGAATTTAGACTCATATATCCATCCATGGATTTATTTCTAGAATTTTTGGTCAGGTCAATTGGTACAGTTTATTAGTTAAAGTCACTCATGTTACAGGATCGATCGCTTCCGACCTTCAAGCGGTATAACTTTAATATCTCTCTGTACAGGGATTTAATGCTGGTGCCGTTTGTTTCTAATGAAACTAGACTCAAAATGGAATCTGTACATATAAGGTATGTCTTACCTATTTGGTAGTCTCCATGAACCAACTAGTCTTGCCTTACATAGGTTCATATATGATCATTTTAACCATGCCAATGGCTGATCATATGACCAACATTCCCATTTCCAAGCCATAGCCACATCATGACACCAAATATATACATACAAACCACAATTAGTCTAAGTCGATACTTCACTTTTACGAGCCATTTTCGCATGGCCGTACATATATACATCACAACATATTCAACCAACAAGGGGTAGTCCTATACATGCCATTTCAAAGTTCAACCAAAATTTATACCAAAATAGAGGCGTGGATAGTGTGGATGACTTCGACTTTATTGATCCCGAATCCGATTGCTATCGAGCGAAATCTATAAAACAGAGAGCCAAAGTAACGGAGTAAGCATTTTTTTTTATGCTTAGTAAGTCTCAAGGAATATAATCAACTCTAATTACAGCAATATATTCACATAGCCAAATGCATCATTTCATTAATACACATTCTTACTTCACACTTCATCATTATATACTTTCACAAAGTATCAATCAATTCAATAACTGAAATTCATTAGTCGATTGAGCGAATGTTGCTCAAACATGTCGACTTTCCAATGCACATATGACATACCTTATCCTTTGGGCTTTTCGAGTGTACTAATTGAATTCATTACAACAACCAACACTCACCTCCAGCCCAAGATTCTTCGGAATATAACCGGATATAATCACGTGCACAAATGCCTTCGGGTCTTAGCCCGGATATAGCCACTAGCACAATTGCCTTCGGGTCTTAACCCGGATATAATTTCCAGCATAATTGTCTTGGGCTTAGCCCGATATCATTCAATTTCTCATGTACACATACATCAATAATCATTGGACATACATATTTCATTTTCGTTACTAAGGCTCAAACGCAAATATAATCACAAGCATATTCGCCTTGGGACTTAGCCCGGGTAGAATTCAAATACTCATACACACATAATCAATAATCATACACATCCATATTTCATCTCACATAATTCAAGTAAGGTCACTTCTTGAGGACTTACCTCGGATGTTGTCGAACGGCTTTTTGGCTACTCGATCACCTTTTCCTTCCCTTGTCCAATTGTGGCCCTCTTAGCTCTTGAGCTAATTCAAACAAATTCAATTTATTAAAACCTCATTGTGCTTGCTTATGGCGAATATGACAAGGAGTTTAAATGGTCATATGGCCACTCTTTAGCTTGAATACACAATGGTCATGCACATTTTATACTACATCAAGCAATTCAATACAATTTATTTGAGCATCAAGGAAAAGCTAAGGCCTTCAATAGGCTACCCAAGGCGAATATTCATGTACATGTTGAGGCCAATTTTGCACTTAATACCTCACAAAACAGCATGCATTTTACTAGTTAATGCTTTGCACATTGTATTAAAACTTATAATATAGCATCAAGCACTTATATGTGTGCTAGGTCAATTGTGCTTGCAATTTCACAAGCATTCTTCCACATCTTCTTCTTTAAACCAATATATTCATCACTTACTTCATAGCCAAAACATCATGTGCAAACATATATATACAATATGAGCATGGCGAATTTCAAGGTGTCCATAGCCATCCAAAAATACAAATTTTAACTAACATGCAAGAAGCATGAACCATGCTCATGAATGCATCATGGCGAATATGACAATCATGCTCCATTCAACTTCAATCATGGTTAAACACAAAAGAAAACTCAAAATCTTACTCAAGAGTAGACAATCCATCATTGCATGCATCATCATCAAGCTTCACACTTAGCATGCAATGGCTTTATCACCATAACAACTTTGGCCAAATACCATTTCCATGGCATAACAAAGATTTGAGCCATGGCTAACATGCACATCAAGTTAGCAACCAAAACATGCATGAAACTCCTAACACAACCTCATACATACCTTAATCTTGATGCCAATTTAGCCAAATCACCTTCTAGATCTCTTCTAAACCAAGCATAAAGCAAAAATCCTCTTTCTTCCCTTATGATTTTCGGCCAAAAGGATGAGAAAGGATGAACACAACAAAATTTTTCTTCCCTCTTTCTCAACTCACGGCAAGGGGGGGATTACCACACTCACACACATTTTTTTTTTCATTTTTTATCACCCATACACCTTTGTTTATTATTTCACCCTAATGCACCAACAAAACATGTTTCATGACATGTTTAGCCCATCCTCCCTTGTCATGGCCGCCACCACCTATAAAGGGGAATTTGACATGCAAGTCCTTTATTTTGCATGCATGCTTTAATTAGTCATCACACATTTCCCCATCATACTTTCAAAGTTCACTACTAGGTCCTTTCTAGTGAAATTCACCTTTATAACACTAAACCAATCATCAAAAAATGTCATACATGAATACACACATATTATAGGCATCGAAATAAATTTTAAATTATTTTTATGCCTCGGTTTTGTGGTCCCGAGACCACCTTCCGACTAGGGTCAATTTTGGGCTGTCACATTGTTTGTTTAACAATGAAGATTCATTTTCATCCATAAAAATTCAGCTAAAAACATACATGCTTTCATGGTAATACCTTAGACTTTCATCTATTTTGCAAAATAGTCCTCTTTTTAGAAAGCTCATGTTACAAGAGGTCCAAAAATACAAAAATTATCAAGAATAACCTTCAAATGACTTACTTGTAAGAGATACAAATGGCTGATATTTTGAGCTCTCTAATCCCCATTTTTGATGTTGAAAAATCCGTGAAGAAGAAGAAGATGATGAAGTGATACCATCCTTTCTTTATTTTATTTCTATTTTGTCAATTTAGCCACCAAAAGCCACCTAACATTTGACCATTTGAATTTCCTTGTCTCTTGGCCGGCCATCACTTATTTAATGGCCTAATTTCACTTTAAAGACACCTTTGACTATTAAAAAAGGACTTTTGCACTTTATGCGATTTAGTCATTTTTCACAATTAAGCTCACAAACGCTAAAATTACTTCACGAAAATTTTCATACACTCAAATAATCATGCTATGACACCAAAATAATTTCTCAACTTCAAATTTGTGGTACCAAAACACTGTTCCTACTAAGCCCGAAATCGGGCTGTTACAGATACAATTTACTTAATTAAAATTAACCTTATTTACTAATTTATTATATTAACCTTTAATAAAACATTAGAAAACCACTTATAACATGTCCAAGATTGTCCACTTACATTATAAATGGACTAATTACATAATAAGGACTTCCATATTAATAAACCATAGCAATTTAATACTTTTAAATAATATAACTCAACTTTTACGTGTTATGTGATTTAATCCTTTTTACTGAATTAAGCATTTAAACAGTAAAATTTCTTAACGAAAATTTCACATAATTAATCTATCATGCTGTAAACCTTATTAAAATAATAAAATAAATATTTTGACTTCGGATTTATGGTTTCAAAAGCACTGTTCCGATTTAACCTAAAAACGGGCTGTTACAGTATGAACATAATAAGCAACTCTTACCAATCATTTACTAAATCCTATGATATAAACACAAGATAATATAAATTGCATTAAAACTCACAGTTATAACTTATTCAGTCACATTGTTTGTTATATCAATTTGCAAGCAAAATTTAACATGTCTTGACATTAACCTAATGACTGAAATCTCTCCATTATAACCATTTACCACAATCAACCAATTATTTCAAACCTCATAATAAACATGCACATTAATTATGAGTATTCACTTTTCAAGCATATATTTTAACATCTTTCAATTGTTAAAGCTCATATCTTCCCATACTTCCATTGATAAACCGTAATTTATACATATTTTTATCCCATGCTTAGCACATTTTATAGATGATTTTTCCTTAGATTTGGTGAATTCGATGCTCCTAATGCCTTAATTTCATGTTTTATACTTAGGTGAGCATAGGAGAGTGAAAGGAACGAGAAACGGGCTAAAAACGGAGAAAAAGGGCAACGTACGAAATCAACATGGCCTGGACTTCCTCACATGGGTAGGCCACACGACCGTGTCAATTTGGTAGAATAGAAGCACGACTCACACGGGTAGACCACATGCCCGTGCCTATTTAATAGGCTTGACCATGGCCTGAAGTAATCGCACACGGGCATGTCCCTGTCGAGCCCAAGCAGAGTCCTATTAGGAAAAGACCACTTTTGAAGGCTCTTAGGCATTCCAAAGCCTATAAATACACCCTAAAGGAGGAGAAAAAAGGGGGGCGCATAGGAGGAAGCAAGGAATTGCTCAAGGAAAGCCAATTGATCCATCAGAGAAGCCGGATTCACCATCAAGACTGAAGATCTCCCTTAAGATTCCCTCAGGAGTTTTGGGTTTTCTTATGTTTTGTTTTTTTTATTCTTTTTGAGATGTTTTCTTTCATTAGTGTAACTAAAACCCCTAAATACCTAAGGGGAATGAAACCTAAGACGGATCTTGTTATTATTATCTGAATTGTATGATAAATATTTGACTTGTTCTTAATTATGTGTTCTTAATTCTTGTTTTGATATTCCAGGATATTGATTCAAGTTAAGCTCTTATTTAGAGGAGGAATAGACCCTGTCTAAGAGTAAATTTGTCATAATTAAGCGGAGTTGGTTGCGCGCCTAGAGATAGGGTGACAAGATTTTTTCAGATTAGGGTGAAACCTAATAAGGGGATCCATAGATCGAGTTAATGCAACCCTAAGGCGTTATTTAGAGATAGATTTCAATTATTCAATCTAGGGTTAGACGTTGTTAGTCTCGAGAGAGATAATAATATAACTTAGGGATTTCTATGGAACAAGTTGAATGAATAAATCGTCCGATTCAAAGTCAAATAACAAGTGAAGTCTAGGTGGATTTTTCCTTAGGTATTGTCTTAATCAATTGAATTTTCTAAAAAGTATTTTCCCCAAAATTTTTTCTGTGATTTCTTAGTTTAATTAATTAGTTAGATAAACAAAACCCTTTTATTTTTTTTAGGCTAGATAATAAAAAGAAAGTTGATACTAGTACTTTTAGTTTCTTTGGGTTTGATAATTCGATCTTGCTAAAGCTATACTACTGGTCAATAGGTACACTTTCCTTCATCATGATAATAGTTAGTTTCAAGAACGATTCATTATAAATATTTAAAACCTGTCATGAATATCACGTACCAAGTTTTTGGCGCCGTTGCTTGGGAACTAAGGTATTAGGAAAACTCGATTTTTATTACTTTAGCCATTTTACTTTTATTGCAATTTAAATATTTATTTTCTTTTCTAATTCTTCATTTATTTATTTTTTCTTTCTGGCAGGTTCTTATAGTTTATGACTAGAAGAAACCTGTCAGGACCATTACTTTTTGACAGTGAGATCGATCCATAGTTCGCAGAAACGAAAGAGAAATAAGGCGAAGCTTAAGATACACAGCGGACGAGCAAGATGACGATATTCAAACCACAATCGAGGAGATGGTTGAAAATCAGGAAAACCTGATTCCACCTACAGTTGCTGTTAATCCAGTAAATTAGAATCCTGCTCCACGCACTATGTATGATTATGCTAAACCTACTTTAACAGAAGCTGAATCGAGTATAGTTAGACCTGCTATCGCTGCAAATAATTTTGAACCGAAACCTAACACAATTCAAATGATACAACAGTTTTTCCAATTTGATGGTTTGCAGGATGAGGATCCAAATACTCATTTGGCGAATTTCCTGAAATTCTGCAATACATTTAAAATCAATGGCATTTCTGATGATGCCATACGCCTTCAGTTGTTTCCCTTTGCGTTGAAGAACAAAGCTAAACAGTGGTTGAACTTGCTACCACGAGGGTCAATTACTACTTGGGAACAAATGACTGAAAAGTTTCTATTAAAATACTTTTCGCCAGCTAAAATTGCTAAATTACGTAATGATATCTCTTCTTTTGTACAGATGGATTTAGAAACTCTCTACGATGTATGAGAGAGATACAAAGACCTTTTGCGAAGATGCCCTCACCATGGGTTACCATTCTAGCTACAAGTTCAAACCTTTCATAATGGCCTGAATCCTTTAACTCGACAAATGGTTAACACAGCTGCTGGCGGAACCATCAATAATAAAACACCTGAAGATGCTTATGAGTTTATAGAAGAGATGTCACTGAATAACTATCAGTGGCAAGTCATGAGGACAAAGCCAACAAAAACAGTCGGGGTTTTTGACATCGATTCGGTCAACATGCTCTCTAATCAGGTAGAACTCTTGAATAAGAAAATTGATGGTTTTCTTAGTTCTTCACAGGTTCACCCAGTAATGCAATGCGAAGCAAGTGGAGGTGGATCGAACAATTCAGAATACCCACCTTATAGCCACAACATGGAAAATGAGCATTTAAATTACGTGGGTAATAATCCTCGATCTCAAAACAATCCTTATAGCAATACTTACAATGTAGGTTAGAGGAATCACCCAAATTTTTCATGGGAAGGCCAAGGAAATCAAAAACCACCACCCCTCCAGGCTTTCAGCAACCACCATTCTAGTAGGAGAAAAAGCCGAACCTTGAGGAAATGCTAACCAAATTCATCTCGGTGTCAGAGACTCTTTTCTAGGATACCGATACGGCACTCAAAAATCAACAAGCATTAATCCAAGGGCTCGAAACTCAGATTGGACAGCTTGCCAAGTTGATTTTCGAACGACCACAAAGTAGCCTGCCAAGCAATACTGAATCTAACCCAAAGGAACAACTCAACGCAATTGCCATTCATGATGAGGAAGGGTTAGTGGCTAAACCAAGGCCAGAACCGGTGGTAAGCAAATGTAAGAATGAGGTGGGCCAAAATTAACAAAAATCGGTAAGTACAGAATATAAACCTCGTGTACCATACCCCAATGCGACAAGGAAAGACCGCCTAGACGAACAATTTGGTAAATTCCTTAAACTTTTAAAAAAACTACATATTAACCTACCGTTTATTGAAGCACTTTTGCAGATGCCGGATGCAGTCAAATTTTTAAAGGAGCTTCTAGCAAATAAACGAAAGTTACATGAAAGGTCGCCTGTGGAGCTGAACGCCGTTTGCTCAGCCATTCTTCAGAATAAGCTACTCAACAAACTAAAAGATCCAGGGAGTTTTACGATTCCTTATTTAATTGGTAGTTTAGATATTAATATTGCGTTGCCTGATCTAGGGGCTAGTATCAATGTTATGCCTTACAAATTGTTTAAGCAACTAGGTCTAGGGAAACCCAAACAAACTAGGATGAGCATTCAATTAGCGAGATAAAGCGCCGATTTCTAGGGTATCATTGAAGACGTACTAATTAAAATTGACAAATTTATATTTCCAGTTGATTTTGTTGTTTTAGACATAGAAGAGGATAGTAATGTTCCTTTAATTTTGGGAAGGCCCTTTTTAGCAACTGCTAGAACAATTATTGACATTGGCACAGGTGAACTTACACTTCATGTAGGAGACGAAACAATCAACGTTCAAGCTCACAACCCGAACAACACATCAAAAATTGAAGGTGATTGTACAAATTGTTCTACTAAGACTGATCATACAGTACAACCTATTTTGCAGGAAATAAGTTCGAAGGACACACAAGAGCCATGTTCAATCCACAACAAAGAATCTACCCATGAAGAACGAAGGTTACGGATCGAGGAGTTAGATGAATGGCTGATATTTAAACTGAGAAAACACGATAAACCAAAACTATGCCAGAACGAGCTCAATGCCTAACCAAATCAACTTAAGGTTAGAGATAAAGTTTCATTAGATGTCGCAGATCCTCACATTGACACTGCCAAAACGAATGAAGAAATTCCTCTTATGGTACTTAGCATTTTCCCATTTGGTACAGTCGAGGTAAGTCATCCCAAATTTGGCACCTTTAAGATAAACAATACCCACCTAAAACCTTATTTTGATGGGATTCATAGCAGGAATGAGGAGTATAAAGTCCTCAAACCTCCATTACCATTCACCAGAAAGGTAAGTCAAGCTTAGACTATAAATAAGCGCTTCTCGGGAGGCAACATGAGCACTAACAATATTAATTTCTTTAAATTTTAGTTTTAACATCTAACATACTAATTGACTCATGGAACGTAGGCTTTCTAAAGCACACACGGCCAGGCACACGGGCGTGCCTTAGGCCACGTGAAAACAAGGCAAAAATTTCTTCCCCAACACGGGATGCGATAAGTTTCCACGACCGTGCAACATGGTCGTGGGCGAAATTGCGAAAATAACACGGGCGTGTGACACACCTGTGTTTTGAAATTGTGGACAAACCTGCCAATTTAACACGGCTATGTGCCTACATAGACGGGCGTGGGAGAAGCGAATGATGATTGAAACGGTCGTGCAACATGGCCAAGAGCATCGATGCGCCCAATTTCGAAAACCACGAAACACATGGGCTAAAGGAAGGCACACGAGCGTACCCTATGACCGTGTGCCCTAATTTCCCTATAAACACCTATTATCTATCTTAGCTTTATCTTTATATTTTGAAATTACTTTTTATTTCCTGTTTATACTATTTTATCTTGAGTTTTTACAATTTTCAATTTCAACTATTTCATTACGAGTAATTATGTTTCCTTATAGTTCCTGATTCTGTCGCAGTTATAAAAGAGCTCCAAAGCTCATCGTCGCATAGGAACTAAAAAATCCACTGGGAAAGGACTTATGGACTAATGAACCTTTACCACCACCGGAGTATCCTCCTCCACTCTCACACTGATTATTCTCCAAAACTCCAGTTCAAGGAGTTCATTCATCATTCAGGAAGTTTCACTTCTTCCCTTATCTTATGATTATCAATATATCTTTTTCAATATATCTATCTTTGTACATTGAGGGCAATGTACATCTTAAGTGTGGGGGGTCTTTCATATCAACATTAGAAATCCATGAATTTTGTCTTATTCTCATGTGATCTTCTCATGCCATGATTAGAATGAATTTTGATTAATTTATGATTTTTATCGATATGTCTTCAATTAAAACTTAGGCATTCATGCATTGATTGTTTAAACTTTAAGATATTAGAGAATCAAGCATGATAAGTTGACTTTTGAATTTAAAATTTTATAAATTGTTTCTCCCAAGTGTAGGTATTATCTTGAGCTGGAATTCACAAGTTTAAACATCAAAAAGCCATAATTTTTGTGAGATCTTGAGCCTTTAGAGCATCTATTATTTCTTTCATGCTCACTTTCATTATGAGTGCGACAGTATTGAATTGTTAATCTCGAACTTGCTTGATTATGCATGTCAAGACCACACCATTTGATTTGATATGTCAAGATGATAAAGGCACTTAGGTTTAACCCACTCACTCCATAAAAGCCTACCTTCACAATTAACCCTTAGTGAACCCCCTTTGAGCCTAACAAACCATTCGTTGATTTACCCCTAATATTAACCCATAACTCATTATTTTTGAAATCCCCTAATTTGATCCCTTTTTTTGTCGAGATTTGATTTGAACTAACTGCTTAGCTATGTTTTGCTCTTCTATGTATTTGACTTGTTCTTAAAAAAAAAACATTCATACTTACATATTAGTAATAATTCGGTAGTGTTGAGCAGCAGTATCTAAATTCCATCTTCTGAGAAGAAGCTCAATTGTACTCAATTGATGTTTAATTACTTTTTCTAGTTAGGTAATTGTTCAATTCAATCTCAATTCTAACCTTTTCTTCTAGCTTGTGACCACACCCCCTAACCAAAGCCACGTTACAACCCTTTAAAGACCTTTTGATTGATGTTCATCTCAATATATAGTGGTGGAGATTTGATTTTCATGTAAGCCTATGGTAATGACTTTTCATTATTGACTATTGAGTGCTTTATTTATTGTACTTAAACACCTCGAGTGATTTGAGTGAATCTTTAGTGAGGATGTGAAACTCTGTGATATTTTGAATCAAAGCTAATTTCTTAGATGAGGGGAGACACCTATGTTTTCATGATAAAATGCCCAACTTGGAATGTTGAAACTTTAATGTTCTTTTAGTTAAATTTTCAATGTTTGATTACTTATGGATTAGTTTGAGATATTATTGATGAGAATTATAAGTTGAGAAGAATTTATTTTGATTATGAGTTAAGGATTTTGCTTGAGGACAAGCAAATGCTTAAGTGTGGGGGTATTTGATAAACCGTAATTTATACATATTTCTATCCCATGCTTAGCACATTTTATGGATTATTTTTCCTTATATTTGGAGAATTCAGTGCTCGTAATGCCTTAATTTCATGTTTTATACTTAGGTAAGCATAGGAGAGTGAAAGGAACGAGAAACAGACCAAAAACGGAGAAAAAGGGCCAACGTATGAAATCAACACGGCCTAGACTTCCTTACACGGGCAGACCACACGGTCCTATCAATTTGGTAGAATCGAAGCACGACTCATACGGGTAGACCACACGCCAGTGCCTATTTAACAGGGTTGACCACAATCTGAAGTAATCATACACGGGCGTGTCACACGGGCATGTCCCTGTCGAGCCCAAACAGAGTCCTATTCAGAAAAGGCCACTTTTGATGGCTCTTAGGCATTCCAAAGCCTATAAATCCACCCTAAAGGAGGAGGAAAAGGGAGGACACACGGGAGGAAGCAAGGAATTGCTCAAGGAAAGTCGATTGATCCATCTCAGAAGCCGGATTCACCATCAAGACTGAAGATCTCCCTTCAGATTCCCTCAGAAGTTTTGGGTTTTCTTATGTTTTGTTATTTTTAAGTTTTGGGTTTTCTTATGTTTTGTTATTTTTATTCTTTTAAGATGTTTTCTTTCATTAGTATAAACTAAAACCCCTAAATACCTCAGGGGAATGAAACCTAAGACGGATCTTGTTATTATTATCTGAATTGTATCATAAATATTTGACTTGTTCTTAATTATCTGTTCTTAACTCTTGTTTTAATATTCCAGGATATTGATTCAAGTTAAGCTCTTATTCAGAGGAGGAATAGACCCTGTCTAAGAGTAAATTTATCATAATTAAGCGGAGTTGGTTGCGCACCTAGAGATAGGGTGACAAGATTTTGTCTAATTACGGTGAAACCTAATAAGGGAATCCATAGATCGAGTTAATGCAACCCTAGGGTGTTAATTAGAAAGAGATTTCAATTATTCAATCTAGGGTTAGAAGTGTTAGTCTCGGGAGAGATAATAATATAACTTAGGGATCTCTACGGAACAAGTTGAATGAATAAATCGTTCGATTCAGAGTCAAACAACAAATGAAGTCTAGGTGGATTTTTCCTTAGGTATTGTCTTAATCCATCAAATTTTCTAAAAAGTATTTTCCCCAAATTTCTTTTCTGTGATTTCTTAGTTTAATTAATTGGCTTGATAAACAAAACCCTTTTTTTCTAGGCTAGATAATAAAAAGAAAGTTGATACTAGTACTTTTAGTTCCTTTGGGTTCGATAATCCGGTCTTGCTAAAGCTAAACTACTGTTCGATAGGTACACTTGCCTTCATCGTGATAATAGTTAGTTTCAAGAATGATTCATTATAAATATTTAAACCTGTCACGAATATCACGTACCATCCATAGTCATTTTAATTGGCAATTATGCCAATCATTTCTTTTTCTCATATCCGATAAATCACAACTTGTGTGAATAAAACATGCTAGATCATAACTCAATTTGGCCCGAAAGCCAATTACACGATCACTAACCTAACTTACCATATATATCGTACATCACAAATATAGATAAATAATCACTAGGCTTTCACAAAAACATTCTCATGGAAACCATGAACTCACAATATCATGAAGTCAATGCTTACAAACTTTATGTACATACCTATAAAAATTCGTAATACTTACATGCTCTTTCTCTTCTTTGACATACCCATTAAATTACCTATTGAACCACTTGGAATACTAAAGGATACTCGGGAATCTCGTACACACAGTACCATACTAATGCCATATCCCAGATATGGTCTTACATGAAATCTCGTATCGATGCCATATCCTAGATATGGTCTTACACGTAATCTTAATAACCCTAATGTCATGACATTTGTATCCTATCTATTCCTAAGGTTCAACCGAGACTTTTATTTTATCGAATCTCAATCGGTCATTTCCGTAGTATCGTACTCAATAGCATTCACATATTATTTCAATAATATAAAATTTACCACAATTATATCAATTAAGCATTTACACATATATAATTTAATGCTTATTAAACATACGAACTTACCTCAACATAAAAATGATGAAAAGGACCTAACCGTCAGATACTCGTTTTTTCCCCCGTTCTAATTCCGAACCTCATTTTTCTTGATCTATAATATCACATTTAACTTATTTAATCATTATGCAATTCAAATCTGCCCAAAATCACATTATGGAAAAAATTTAATTTTACCCCTAAAGTTTGACATTTTTATAATTTAGTCCCTAGGCTTATAAAATGAAATGTACTCAATTTCTTCAACACCCATGCATAGCAGAATCTTATACATGCTTATAGTAGCCCACATTTTTCTTTATTCACATTTTAACACCTACTTTTCAACTTTTTACAAATAAGTCCTTTTTAGGCATTTTCATCCAAAATCACTTAGCAAAAGTCGTTTATCATACACCAAACATACATTTTCTTCCATTAGACATCAAAATACACAAATATCCATCATGGGTAAAATTTTAGACTTTGATTATTTCTTAAATTAGTGGTAAATAGATAGATCATGTTACAATGATTTCAAAAACATAAAAATCATTAAAAACGGGGCTAGAATGGACTTATAATCAATCTTGGAAGCTTGAAAAACCCTAGCCATGGCTTCTTCTCAATACATTCGGCCATGGTGTAGAAGATGAGTAAAACTTGGCTTTTAATTTGGCTTTTTTATTCATTTAATTACTAAATTACTAAAATGCCCTTAATGAAAAACTTTAGAAACATACCTAACCATGTCCATTTTTGTCCAAAAACTTAACCAATTTTCTAATTACCATTTAATGACCTCAAATTTAAAATTTTATAGCAATTAGACACCTCTAGCACGTAGAACTCAACTTTTGCACTTTTTACAATTTAGTCCTTTTGACTAAATTAAGTGCCCAAACATCAAAATTTTCGAATGAAATTTTCACGAAATCATTCCATAAAATTGTAGACATAAAAATATAATAAAAATAAATTTTTCTACATCGAATTTGTGGTCCCGAAATCACTGTTTCGATTAGACCCCAAATCGGACTGTTACACTCGGCCTAGACGTTATAGCCGGATCCAAAAGTGTCACATGAAATGGGTTGAAAACCATTGTCGTTAGGTTAAAACCTTCCCAGTTCATTACCCTCTGGAGCTATCATTATTTTCAAAGCTTTTAAAGATTTAGAGATTGAACGTGTTTGTAGCGAAGCTTGTAAAAACGTTGTGTCCAGAAAATCCGTTCAAGATTTTAGAAAACCATCACAGCTTTAAATAAGTAAAAACCAAAAAACCCAAAACCAACGTCAAAATTTTAAAAGAGTCCAGAGTCCCAGAAATAACAACTTCAGTGCCAAAAACTTAATAACCCAAAAACAAAATAAAATAGTAAAATAGGTGGTCACCGTCGAGTCCTCTACTGCACCGATCCACCTAAGACTGTGGGTTACCTGAACAGACAAACAGAAAAGCGGTGAGTTTTTGTAACTCAGTGTCTAACCTAGCAGAGTTAAGCATGTATACATACAAAATATTACAAATCAAACAGATTGACAATCGGGCTTGAGCCCATGTCAAATACAGATGCATATTTGATCGTGAGCCCATTTCAGATACAGATACGGTTACAGATTTGCAAATCAGATAACAGAATCCTACCCCATCCTCTACACACCATCTCCGACCATCCCTACACACCATGTAGGGTTTAAAACACCCACCCAGCCCTACACACCACGCTGTGCTGTTGCGGCACACATCAGATATAATGCAGCTGCGCTGCCAGATATTAGTCATAATCTTCCTTTCAGAACACTTCCTCCAATGTATATATCATCCCACCCCAATCATAGTAACAAAACATGCATACAAAATTAACAAATAAATCATGATTAACATGCTTTTATAAACAGATAACAAATAAACAAACATAGGCATGCTTATGACCATATTTCAGTCTAACAGATCATTTGGTTATACGGTTAGATAGCATTTACCGACCCCACGGTAGGCCCATGGTCGATTAGGATGACTCGTGTGACCCTACAGAAAATTTTAGTAACATGGGCCCGCACGCCCATGTAGGTTGCCTGTGTGGGCCAAAACGCCCAGATTGGCCTTGCCCTTATGGATTACACGGCTTGCCCTAGTTGCAATACGCCCGTGTAGGCTCATACGATTGTGTGGCCTACATGCCCAATTCAGTCTAGCCCGTGTTGTAACACCCCAAACCCGGCCTAGACGCTATGGCCGAAATTTGGCGTGTCACATTGAAGTGTTTTTCAAAAACCATGTTCTCATTGAAAACCTCTTACTATTTAAAACCTCTGGCCATTTGAAAACTTGTGAAAACCTCAGTTTCCATTGGTTTATTAAAAGTCATTCTCTTGTAAAACATTATTATCTTTAAAACTTTATTTGCTCCGAAAGCTTAGTTTAAAATTTTTGCGAAAACGTGATATTTTGACAAACAGTTATATTTTGGAAAAGAAAACTGTGTTCTACTCTAGTAGTTATAAAACAGTATATAAAACTCCAAATTTAGAACCAAAAATTAAAAAAGGCCTTGTTACAACCCAGATCAAATATAAGTACTTGTAAATAGATAACTAAAAAGAAAGTCATAAACAATAGCAGTTGTGTGGCCACCTCCGAGTCCCTTGCAGCACCGATCCTCCTAATGCTGGAGATTACCTGCACAGTTAATAAACGAGGTGAGTTTATGAAAAATCAATGTGTAATCCCCTCCTAAACTAAAGCAGTTAGTAAACAGACAGAATTCAGAATCAGTTTGGGCCGAAGCCCATTACAGAATTAGTATCATATGAAGATATGCAGACATATTACCAGCCCAGCCCAACCAACACACCACCAGTACCAACCAGCACCCCATGTGGGGATAAAATCGACCCACCCAGCCGACACAGCAAGCTTAGCATCAATTGCGGTACTAAGTCAATAGGACGGCTCAACACCGTAGACATGACATCACATAGCCGTAAATAGGATAGCACATAGCCGTAAACATCGCAGAAATGCTACCAAATAACAGGACGACTGGAAGCCGTAAGCAGAATGGCACAATGGCACAAAGCCATCGATAACTGCATTATGTTAGGCACATAGCCCTCAACTAGAGTAACACAACAGGCATACAGCCCTAGGTAAATGTGATTGACACAGAGTCGTCAATAATCATATATTGGCATATACCCTTATGCAAATACATTTGGCACACAATCATAATCAGGTTGGACAGAGCCATATGTAGGTTAGCACAAAGCCATAATCAGAAAATTGGCTTTAAGCCATCGGTAGCTGTATCATGTTAGGCACATAGCCATCAGCGACGGTAATATAGTCAGCACACAGATCGACATAGAGTCATCAATAATCATATATTGGGTTTAAAAGCCACCGGTGGATCCACGCGATCCTTAATCAGTGGATCCACGGTCGTCAAGCAACATGCGATCATCAATAGGTGGATCCACGATCGTCAAGCAACCATGTGATCCTAAATTTCTTCCTTCGTTTCATAATCCCCACGATGTCCAACATAATATTATATGAATGCAGCAAATATACACATGGCATACAAAATCATACAAATCATAGTCACAATAGTCCAATCACAGTCATACATTCTCATTCAAAACATAGTCAAATCAATCAAATTGTATTATCAGTGAGTTATATACCCTAGAGGGGCAGAACGGTCTTTTTACAGATTAAGGGTATTTTAGTCATTTTTGGTAAATTTACAAACCAAGGGTATTTCGATAATTTTGCAAACCAATGGTATTTCTATAATTTTTGAAAGTCAAGGGTATTTTTGTAATTTTGTAAATCAGGGGTATTTATGTAATTTTCCAAATCAAGGGTATTTCGATAATTTTCCAAATTAGGGGTGTTTTGGTAATTTTACAAATTAAAGGTATTTTAGTAATTTTACAAGTCAATGGTATTTCGGTAATTTTATAGGTCGAGCGTATTTTGGTAATTTCACAAATCAAGGGTATTTTGGTAATTTTACAAACCAAGGGTATTTTGGTAATTTTACAAACCAGGGGTATTTTGGTAATTTTACAAGTCGAGGGTATTTAAGTAATTTTACAAGTCAAGGGTATTTCGATAATTTCACAAATTATGGGTATTTTGGTAATTTTACAAACCAAGGGTATTTTGGTAATTTTGCTAATCGATGGTATTTTAGTAATTTTGTAAACCAAGGGTATTTAGTAATTTTGTAAACCAAGGGTATTTCAGTAATTCTACCCTATAGAGCTATTTCAGTAATACTAGCCTACGATATGAGATTTACATAGTCCAATCCAATATTTACTACACAATCATACAATTTATGCACTTGGGCCCATGGACCCATTGGCCCATCCCAACCCATCGTGGCCCAAAGCAACCTAAGCCCACGAGAGCACTCATGATGGCCTCAACCATCACGTCGAAGCTCCCACACGTGCGCTCACACGCTCGTGTCGCTGCCATCACCGTGTGACTGGCATTTCGGCATTTCGGCATTTCGACATTTGCCGTTCTACAGCTAGAGTAGTGCGAAATACACACCTGTTTATGAGAACGAGCCGAAGTCCATGATCACTAACCTTGGCACATCCTGCATTGAGTCTTAATCACTTTTTCCCTCACCAACTCATCTTCTTCGCTCTATTTAAAGCCAGCTTCTCACCAATTCCCATGTTAGCTTCTCGATGTGGGATTACTTTCAACCATTTGGAAGATTCCTTATTTTTTTATGACCACTTCAACCATAGAGTTCCTGTAATATCCCGAATTAGGGCCTAATCAGAATAGTGGTTTCGTGACCATAAATCCAAGATAGAAATAATTATTTTATAATTATTTTGATGTTTATGATATGATTTCATGATTGTGTGAAAATTTCGTGATGAAATCTCACGCCTAAAATGCTTAAATTGAAATTAGGGACTAAATCGAATAATGTGCAAAACTTGCATTCTAGGAGTTTTTAGTATGAAATTGTTTTGGAATATTAATGAGGAGGTCTTAAATAGCAATTTGACCAATTTCTAAGTCTATGGACAAAAACTGGACATGGATGGAATTTTTGGAAAGTTTAGTAGTAAGGGCATTTTGGTCATTTAGTTATTAAAATGAATTAAAAACAAAATTAAAAGCCAATTTTTGTCCATCTTCTTCATTAGGCCGAAATTTCAAGGGTTCTCCATAGTTAGGGTTTGTTTCAACCTTTCAATCTCCATAGTAAGTGATTCCAAGCCCCGTTTTTAATGTTCTTAATGTTTTTGGAATCCCGGTAGCTCGATTAAGCTTATGCTAGCAATAATTCAACCTAGGGTTCATATTTGGAAAAATACCCATAGGTGAAATTTGTGTATTTTGGTGTTTTATTATAGGCTATGAGGTTTTAAATTATGTTAGACAACTTGTACTACTCGGTTTTAAGCGAAAACGAGTAAAATGGCTTAATCGGTAAAAATACCTAATAGTCATAAGTATATGTTAGAGTGTGAATTTGATGTTGCCATAGAAGGGAAAAATGATCAGCATGTCATAAAACATAAGAATAAGGGATGAAGTTTAATTCCCGAGCCTAGGGGCAAAAATGTAATTTTGCCAAATTTTGTATTAAATGCTGTTTTGATGAATTTATGTATTAAATAAGATTAATTTGGCATTACAGATCAAGAGAAACGAGATTCAAGTCGCGATCGAGGGAAAAACAAAGTTTACGAAGAATAGGCTCGATTGCTAATAATTTTGTACCGAGGTAAGTTCATGTGTAAATGTAGTAACATAATTGTCATTTTGAGCAATTTAATGTTGTTTATATGATATGATGCTTATTATTATCATGAATTGTTATGTTTTGTGGTTATTGTTGAATAATATGTAATTATGTGAATTACTTGATAAGTATGAACTATCACCGAAGCGTCGATTTTGATATTCCGTGGAAGACGACAAATATGTGTAATCAAGGAAAAAGCCTGTTTGAACCTTGGGAATAGATTAGAATACAAGTGACATGTCACTAGGATATTTGAGTTCCGAACTCGTTGAGTTGAGTCCGAGTTCGTGAGATGTAACTAAGCATCCGAGCTCGTTGAGTTGAGTCTGAGTTCACTTATGGCTGCGAACGCCCGAGCTCGTTAAGTTGAGTTCGAGTTCACTTATGGGCGGGTTACATGGTAGTTTGGCTACATAAGTTCCGCAGGCTATTGAGTTTGTCTAGCTGCGGGTATGGCTCTTATGTTCATGAGATCCGTGTATTCGAATTATATTCCGATATGTTCAACGGGTGAATCTTAAGTGAATAAGAAGAAGGCCTAAAACGAAGGTGACATGTTGGTAAGTGTGGTAAATGAGAAAATTTGATGTATGTGCTTAAACCCTCGGGTTGAAAACTTGGTATGATGAAATCGTAGAAAGATATTAAATACAAATGAAACATGAATGTCTTGGTGTTGTTTATGCAAATGATGTTTTATGTGGGATTGTGTGATTATGTTACTTGCTATTTGCATGTGAACTTACTAAGCATTTGTGCTTACTCCCTCATTTTCTTTCATTGTAGTTTTGACAAGCTGGCTTGAGAATCGGGATAGGTCGAAGACTCGTTCACACTATCCGAAGTCCTAAATTGGTAAAATGGCTTATGTGTTTTGAATATGGCATGTATGGCAAAATACTCACTTTGTGTAAATGATCTTATGATATGGATATGGTTTGGCAAGAAAAGGGTTTGTAAATTATTAGTCATTGGAATGACCAATCTAAGTCATATTTGATGTTATGTATGTTTAAAATGCTATTTAGTCCATGAAAATCCTTAGTGAAGTGAAATTTGCCATAAAACAGAATCTAACAGCAGCAGTGATGTAAATTTAAAAAATCACTAAAAATAGTAGAAATAGAATTAAATGATGAGTAAGTTATGAAATTTAAGCTTAATGAATCTATTTTCATATGGATTGAACAAAACAGGTATATAAATTATATTTTATGAGATATTTGAATTTTGGTTAAACAGGGCCAGAGTGATTTCTGGATCCCCTATTCTGACTTTAAAAATTCATCATAAATTGTAAACAAATAATTAGAAGTCATACTTTATATGTAAAGATTTCTTATTGAGTCTAGTTTTAATAGAAACAAACTTCATAGACATTGAAATTTTGTACAGAGAGATATCTGATTCGAAATACACAGAGGTCAGAGCAGTCGAACCCTGAAACAGGGGAGACTTTAACTAATAAACTGTTGTTCAACGAAAAATTCTAGAAAAAAATTAGTAAATATATATATGAGTTTATTTTCATGGAAAATTTACAGAATTGTATTTCGAGTTTCGAAACTCGAGTATGAATTTTTAAGCAACTATGACGCAGATTGTTAGCTTGACTGGAAATTTTAAAAATAAATTGTTTGAGCTGTTTAAGTAATGAATTAAGTCTGTTAACACCTCGTGTTTGAATCCAGCGACGGTTTCGGGTACGGGGTGTTACAGTTCCATTCCAACTCCACCTCCTACACAGTTCAAACAGCATAATAAATACTCCACTTTGCATCCCAAGACTTGAACCTTAGACCTCACAGTTACACAACACGCCATCTTACCACTACACCACAAGGCTCTTTGTGTCACCATTTTAGCCTCAATTAATTATAAGGTCTATAGGCCAAAGTCCAAGTTCCTTTAAAAGAAAAAACAAAATAAATTGTAAGAGACAGGACTTGAACCTAGGCTCCCTTGCAACCTTAATGACGCCACACTTACTAGACCACATGCTTCATTGTGTCATTATTTACCACAATAATTTAAAAGGCCTTCATCCAAGCACCCAGGGTTTTATTCACTTAAAACCAAAATTTTTGCTAAAGCCTAGGTTTGAATCCAAGATTTCTCCAACACTTCTCAAGGCCATTTACCACCAAAGCAGACATTTAATTGTGTCATTTCCTTGTACAATTAAATGCTTATATACAACCTCCTTACGAACCCATACACAAGGCCCAATACTTCTAGGCCCAAATTCGGGGCGCTACACGTGTGGCCCATACGGCCACACTTCAACCATCACACGTGTAACACCCCTAACCCGTATCCGTTGCTAGAATAGGGTTATGAGGCATTACCGATCAATACACATTATTCACATACATAATACATACATTTAAGCATTCATATATAAAACTCATCAAGCAAATTCACATTGTCCCTTTTTATGGCTCTACGAGGCCTTAAAGCATGCTTAGAAGTGGTTCAGGACTAAACCGATAACATTCACAAACTTTAGGAAACTTAAAGATTTTCAAACATTAAAAGGTTACACGCCCGTGTGAATAGGCCGTGTGCCTCACAGAGCTACCAGACATGCCGTATTACAGGCCGTGTGAAAACAGGGCATACATACTGACTTGCACCACACGGCCGAGGACACGCCAGTGTGCCAGGCCATGTGAAATCTAAGGGAGGTTACTGACTTGGGTCACACGACCGACTACACGCCCATGTGCTAGCTCGTGTGCCACACACGACCAATAGACACGCCCATGTCAAAACTGTAGGGTATACTGACTTTAATTCAAAGCGAACCCCAGGGGACACACGGCCGTGTAACATGACTGTGTGTCGCACATGGCTAAGATACACGCTCGTGTCTTTGCCAGTGTGGACAAAAATAGGCCATTTACAAAGCCAATTTTCCACCCTTTTCTCATGAACACCTAAACATCAAAATGGTAACATTTTTACACATATAAAGGCAACCAAAAACATACCAATTCCACATATCAAGCTATCTATTATCAACCAATTCAACTACTAAATTCAATATTCAAAACATACCAAATCATTATACCTAAAATCATCACAACTTGCATAAATTTAAAATGCATTAATTCAACAACTTATGATCTATTTTATGCCTCAAAATCAATCCACAACATATCATCTTTTAAACATTATCTTACCAAATAGAAACTAACTACTTGGGCAACCATATAACCATTTCAAAACATAAGGCAACTTATACATCATAAATTATTCATCAAATACATGATTCAAGCCAACATAAATGGCTAAAAACACATCAACATTTGCATTATTAACAAGCTAAAACACATGACTAATAGCATAGCTCAAAACATACCAAAATGACACTAGCCTATACATGCCATATACCATATATACAAAGCTTCCAAAAATACTAACGAGATGATAGTGTGATGACGTATTCCTGACGATCCTCGAGTCTTAGCTAACTTTAATAATATGAAAAAAAACATAGAAAGAACACACAAAGTAAGCTTTAAAAGCTTAGTAAGCCATACACAAATAAATCATTTTATGAATCAATATCATTACCATCAATTAAGCAAGATATGGATAAGCACAATTAAATACACATTCAAAATCACTAACCTTTCTATTAATCAATTTATACTTCTCAAATATACCAATTCATATTACTTTCTTTTCTCAAAGCTTGTTTGAATTTTGTACATACCTAAATCACTTAGCTCATTCACATATTCTTTCTCGACTTGACTTTGCCCGTTGAACCGTTCAGAATCAATAAGGATACTCAGAAATCACATAAGCGCATACAATGCCATATCCTAGATATGGTCTTACATGTTATCACATATTGATGCCACTGTCCTAGACAGGGTCTTACAAACATGCCAATGTCCCAGATATGGTCTTACATGTAATCTCAATACAATGCCAATGTACCAGACATGGTCTTACATGTAATCGCATCTCGATAAACTAATGTCATGACATTCGTATCCTATACTATTCCTAAGGTTCGTACGGGACTTTCGAATGTCGAAACTCTATCAATTCTTGCTCGTAAGTGCTCATTCAACATTTATAACAATTCAATGGCAAGTAAACACATATAATTCAATTTAAAGACATTTATTTGCATATGAACTTACCTCGTAGTCGGAAGAGACGAATTGGATCAATTACTTGATAACTTTCAATTTTCCCCGATCTAGATCCGATTTCTTTCTTCCAGGATCTATACGTATTCAAAATTAATCTATTTAATCACCAATTTAAACAATTTCATACACAAACACATACTTTAGCCAATTTGCAGTTTGGCCCTAAACTTTTACATTTCTTAGAATTTAGTCCTTATTTCAATAAACACAAAATTACACCAATTCAATTCAAACCCATGCCTAACCGAATTTTGTATAACTTCATAGCAGCCCATATGTTCATTTATTTTACACATTTAACCACACATTTTGCACATTTCTCAAATTAGTCCCTTTTATGCAATTTCACTAAAAATCACTTTACAAAACTTCAATATCTATCATCAAGCTTTCAAAATTCATCAACAATCTTTCAAAAGCTCAAGCATTCATAAAAGGCAACTCACAAATTCATCAACAATTTCAGAAATTAAGGTAGAGGCTAGCTAGATTACAAAGCAACAATCACAAAAACATAGAAATCATAAAAAACGGAACAAAAACGAACCTTCAATTGATCACCAACATGGTCGAACCCTAAAGATTCATATTTCTTTCTTTTCTTTTGATTTTTGGCTAGGAATGATAAAAGATGATAGGAAATTTTATTTTGTTTTATTAATATTAACTTAATAACTAATTTACAAAATTAACCCTAATTAAAAGCCACCATATTTCGTGTTATTAAACCCATTTATGTCAATTTTCACTTTCAGTGGTATAATTGCAACATAAGGACCTTTCGTTTAATAAGCCATAGCAATTAGACACCTTTTATCAATTAGAATGCAACTTTTGCATTTTACGCGATTAAGTTCTTTTTCTCAAATTTAGCTATTAAATGATGAAATTAGCTCACAAAATTTTCACACATATATATTCACATGCTATAAACATATAAAATAAGATTAAAATAATTTTACGACCTCGAATTTGTTGTTCCAAAACCACTATTCTGATTTAGCTAAAATCGGGATGTTACAATAGGGTCATGTGCTTTGTTGATCACATGGTCGTGTCATCACACACGACCTACAACCTGGCCTACCACATGGCCGTGCAGCGTTGGCAGTAGGGTTTTTTTGGCTTTCACTAAACCTTACTTTTCTACATTTCGGGTACACATCTAGTTCATTTTCACAGCTAACGCAATCCCGAGACCTCTAAAACCTAGAAATCAACATTCCAGAGCCCGAATTAATAACACTTACGAAATCACAACCGAACTTAATTCACAATCGAAGCCTTATACTATTAATCAATGCGCATGAAACTTATCACCATCGAACAAAACCCTAAACACTTAAATCATTGCAGGAATCCCAGCCAAATCTTGCCCTTCGCCTAAATTGAGAGTAACAAAACAAACTCTTTATCAATCACTAAGTTGAATAACATTAAGACTTAACAAAAACAAGACTTACCGAATGAACACAGTCCAATGTTGCGCAAAAAGAATGATAAGGATTCAAAAAAGAAATTAAAAAGAAAAGAAGTGGAGAATGGGGAGACAGGATTTTGGCAGTGAGGTGAAGAGAAAGAATGTCATTTTTTTTTCCTGGAAACAATTTTGAAAAAAAAAAGAATAAAACCAAAATATCTCCAAATCCCTTAATTCACTTCACTACCCCACTATTGATAACTTCCTCAGAATTCTTGTTTGACGAAACTCTCTTGGTCAAATAAGCAAAAATAAACTCCCACGCTTGCGCAGGGATTCAAACACAGAACCTCCACACAACACATAAACTCCTTTACCACTCGAACTAGCAGGTTCATTTTGATATGGTCTTACAAATAATTTAATATAATCCCACTGAACATAGATAGGGCTTTATTCCAAAAATAACAAAATTATCTAAAGGTAGGGCTTGAACACATTTATGTCAAAATTTTACAAAAGCAGACATAAGAAATTTGGAGCGTTACAGCTCTACCCCCTAAAAGAAATTTCGACCTCAAAATTTACCTAAACAGAACAGATGAGGATACTATTGACGCATCGAGTCCTCAGGTTCCCACGTGGCCTCATCAGTGCTATGATTCCGCCACAACACCTTCACTAATGGAATAGAATTTTTTTGTAGAATCTTAACATTGTGATCCAGAATTTGAATCGGCTACTCCTCAAAGGTCAAATCTATCCTAACCTCGATATCTTTAACCGGGACAATGTGAGATGGGTCAGATCGATACCGTCTCAACATCAAAACGTGAAAAACATCATGGATACGGTCCAATTCAGGGGGCAACTCCAACTGATAGGCAACTGGTCCCACACGTTTCAAAATTCGGTATGGCTCAATAAATCTAGGGCTTAGCTTTCCCTTACGATCGAACCTCAAAACCTTTTTCCACGGAGAGACCTTAAGGAAAACTAAATCCTCCACAGAATACTTAATCTCATGATTCTTCAGATTTGCATACAATTTCTATGTATCAGAAGCTGCTTGCAAACGATCTCGAATTAGTCTAACCTTATCCTCAGTCTCAGAAACCAATTAAGACCCAACACTCGATGTTCGCCTAACTCAGTCCAACATTGTGGAGTACGGCACTTACAACCATATAGAGCCTCGTAAGGTGGCATCTGAATACTAGCCTGGAAACTATTATTATAGGCGACTTAACCAGCGGTGGATAATCCTCCCAGCTACCTCGAGAATCATTCACGTAACTCCGAAGCATATCCTCTAGTATCTGAATCACCCTCTTAGATTGACCATCAGTCTGAGGATGGAGCACAGTGCTGAAGTCCATCTTTGAACCCAGAGCCTCGTGCAATTTCTTCTAGAACCGAGGTGAAGCGAGGATCTCTATCAGAAATGATCGAAACAAGAACCCCATGCAGTCTTACAATCTCAAAAATATACAACTTCGCTAGTTTCTATAGAGAGTAATCAGTTCAATCTGGAATGAAATGTATAGGCTTGGTCAATCAATCCACTATGACTTAAACAGAATCTTTCTTAGTAGGTGTTAAAGGCAACCCACTAACGAAGTCCATTGTTACTCACTCCCATTTCCACAAAGGAATCTTAACTGGCTGCAACAAACCCGAAGGCAACTGATGCTCAGCCTTAACTTGTTGGCAAGTGAAACAATGAGTAACGAAATCAGTAACTTCACGCTTCAAACTCAGCCACTAGTACAACTCAAGGAGGTAGCCAGTTATGCGCCTCCCTCAAAATTAACTGTCTTAGATCTGAATCATTTGGCACACAAATTTGACCTTGAAAACACAGGACACCCTCACTATTCAACCTGAAATCAGAGGTAGTGCCACTCTCCACCTAACGAAACCGTACACCCTGAGTCTCATCCACTAACTATTTATCTCGAATCTGTTCAATCCAAGTTGGCTTAACCTGCAACTCAGCTAACAAACTCCCATCATCAAATAGAATAAGGCGAGCAAACATCGTCCTCAAATCAGACAACGCTCTTCAGCTTAAACCGTCAACCACCACATTGGCCTTACTAGGATAGTACTTGATGGTACAATCATAATCTTTGAGCAGCTCAATCCAACGATGCTGGCTAAGGTTCAACTCCTTCTGAGTAAGGAGAACTTGAGGCTCTTGTGACTGGTGTAGATAATGCATCTCTCACCATACAGATAATGCCTTCAGATTTTCAATGGAAAGACTACCGCAGCTAACTCAAGATCATACATCGGATTATTTGCCTTATTCGTCTTAAGTTTACGGGATGCATAAGCCACAACCTTACCATGTTGCATCAGGACACAACCCAATCTAACATGTGATGCATCACTGTATACTACAAACTCCTTTCCTGTAACACCCCGAACCCGAGACCGTCGCCGGTGTCGGACGCGAGGGGTTAACGAGCCAAATCCACATATTGCACCGACCAATTTGACATTTCCAGACAAGCTGGAAATCTGCGTCACTGTCGCCTTAAAAAGAATATCTCGAGTTTCACAACTCGGAAACTGATTCCGTAAATTTTCCCTGAATTTAGACTCATGTATCCATCCCTGGATTTATTTCTAGAATTTTTGGTCGAGCTAATTGGTACATTTTATTAGTTAAAGTCAACCATGTTACAGGGGTCGACTGCTCAGACCTTCGCGCGTTACAACTTGAATATCTCTCTGTACAGGGCTTTAATACTGGTGCCGTTTGTTTCTAAAGAAACTAAACTCAAAATGGAATCTGCACATATAAGGTATGACTTCTAATTATTTCTGGATAATTTATGGTAAATTTTCAAAGTCGCAACAGGGGACCCAGAAACCGTTCTGGCCCTGTCTCACGAGAACTTTAATATCTCTTAGTATACTGTTCATATAACCGTCTCGTTACTTTCATATGAAAGTAGATTCATCAAGGTTTGATTTCATACTTCTTTCACTATTTAATACCATCCCTACAAATGTTGGTGATTTTTCACATTCACGTCACTGCAGCTGGCAGCATCTGTTTTTAAGGTAGGTCTTACCTATTTTGTAGTCTCCATGAACCAACTAGTCTTGCCATACATAGGTTCACATATGATCATTTTAACCATTCCAATGGCTGATCATGTGACCAACCTCCCATTTCAATCCATAATCACATCATGAAACCATATATATATATACAAACCACAAATGGTCTAAGTTCGTACTTCACTTTTACGAGCCATTTTCGCATGGCCGTACACATATACATCACAACATATTTGAACCAACAAGGGGTAGTCCTATACATGCCATTTCAAAGTTCAACCAAAATTATACCAAAATGGAGGCTTTGATAGTGTGGATGACTTCGACTTCAATGATCCCGAATCCGATCGCTAACGAGCAAAATCTATAAAACAGAGAGCCAAAGCAACGGGGTAAGCATTTTTATGCTTAGTAAGTCTCAAGCAATGAAATCGGCTTTAACTAAAGCATTAAATTAACATAGCCAAATGAATCATTTCATTATTACATATTCACATAATCATACTTACTTCACACTTCATCATTATATACCTTCACAAGATATCAACCAATTCAATAGCTAAAAATTCGTTAGTCGATTGAACGAATGTTACTCAAACATATCGACTTTTCCAATGCACATGTAAACATACCTTATCCTTTGGGCTTTTCGAGCGTACTAATTAAAAATTTATTACAGCAACCAACGCTCACCTTCAGCCCAAGCTTCTTCGGAATACAACTGGATATAACCACATGCACGAATATCTTCGGGTCTTAGCCCGGATATAACGTCTTGCACAAATGCCTTTGGTATTAGCCGGATTTAACAACTTGCACGAATGCCTTGGTCTTAGCCGGATAAAGTCACTAGCACAATTGCCTTGGTCTTAACCGGATATCATTCAATTGCTCATGCACACATACATCCATAATCATTACACATTCATGTTTCATTTTCGTTACTAAGGCTCAAACACAAATATAATCACTAGCGTAATTGCCTTGGGACTTAGCCCGGTACCATTCAAATACTCATACACACGTATATTAGTAATCATTACACATCCATAATTTCATTTCACATAATTCAAGTAGGGTCATTACTTGAAGACTTACCTCGGATGTTGTCGAGCGGCTTCAACGGCTATTCGATCACTTTTCCTTCCCTTATCCAATTGTGGCCCTCTAAGCTCTTGAGCTAATTCAAACAAATTCAATTTATTAAAGTCTCGCTTGCTAGCCTTGGCGAATACACACATCATTGACTCAACATCACATAACTAAGCACTTTAGTCAATTTTCTTTAATTACGCACACATTCGGCCTTAGCTCACAACAAGATAGCCGATTACCTAAGTCAAGAATAGGCACCATTAAGCTTGCCTCTAACCAAATGCATGCACAATAATTCCCCTCATGTGGCCGATTATACTTAGTCATACTTGCACAAAATCAACAATAAATTGCAAGATTTTCACATCATATGTGTACTAGGCCGAATGTACTTGCAATTTCACAAACATTCTTCAACACTTTCTTCTTTAAACAAACATATTTATCATTTATCTCATAACCAAATCATCATGTGCAAACATGTATACACATATAGGTGCAAGGCCGAATTTCAAGGTGTTCATAACCATTCAAAACACAAATTTTTAACTATCATGCAAGAAGCATAAACCGTGCTCATGAGCATACCATGGCCGAATACATCACACACCACACCCTTTCAATTTTTGGTCATGGTTAAACAAAACAAAAAAAACTCCATGGCTTACTCAAGAATGCTAAAAGAAATTTCAAGAGTAGTCAATCCATCATTACATGCATCATCATCAAGCTTCACATTTAGCATGCAATGGCTTTAACACAATATCAACTTTGGCCAAATACCATTTCCATGGCATAACAAGGATTTGAACCATGGCTAACATGAACATCAAGTTAACAACTAAAACATGCATGAATCTCATGACACAACCTCATACATATCTTAATCTTGATGCAAGTATAGCCAAATCTCCTTCTAGATCTCTTCTAAACCAAAAGATGGTGCAAAAATCCTACCTTCTTCCTTAGTAATTTCGGCCAAAAGGAAAGAACAAGGATGAACAAATTTTTCTTTTCTTTTCTTTCACTCACGGCACAAGGGGGAAAGGATGAGCAATTTTTTGATTTTTTGTTTCTCATCCAACATCATTAATTTTTTATCATTTAACACATCATGCATTAACAAAACATGTTTCAACATGTTTTCTTTGCCCATAAACCATGTCATGGCCGCCACTAAGCTTCTTTTGGGGAAATTTGACATGCAAATCCTTTATTTTGCATGCATGATCAACTAGTCATCACACATCTTCCCATCATACTTTCAAAGTTTACTACTAGGTCCTTTCTAGTGAAATTTACCTTTATAACTCTAAATCGAAACATCAAAAATGTCACACATGAATACACACATATTATAGGCATCAAAATAAATTTTAAATTATTTTTATGCCTCGGTTTTGTGGTCCCGAAACCACATCCCGACTAGGGTCAATTTTGGGCTGTCACAACTCTCCCCCACTTAAGAAATTTTCGTCCCCAAAAATCTTACCGGTAAATAGGGTTGGGTATCGCTCTTTCATAGAGTTCTCGGTTTCCCAAGTAGCTTCTTCTATCCCGTGTTTGAGCCATAACACTTTCACTAGCGGAACCCGCTTGTTTCGCAACTCTTTCACTTCACGTGATAGGATACGAATCGGTTTTCCTCATAACTCATATTGGCTTGAATTTCAACCTCGATGGGACGAATCACGTGCGATGGATCGATCTATAGCGTCGAAGCATCGAGACATGAAAGACGTCGTGAATCTTTTCGAGTTCGGGGCAAAATCAAACGATATGCAATCTGACCGACTCGCTTCGGATATCTCATATGGCCTAATGAACCTCGGGCTCAACTTGCCCTTACGGTAGAATCGAGTATCTTTTTCCAAAGCGAAACCTTAAGAAGCACTTTATCCCCACGATACTCAATGTCTTTTCGTTTGAGATCCCGTCACGACTTCCGACGATCGGAGGCTATCTTGATTTTCACGGATTACTTTCACTTTTGTTCAGCATCTTTAATCAAATCCACCCCGAAAATTTTGCTTTCACCGAGCTCAGTCCAAAACAATGGTGTACGGCATTTATGACCGTACAAAGCCTCGTAGGGTGCCATCTTAATACTTGATTGAAAACTATTGTTGTAAGCGAATTCAATCAAAGGCAAATACCGTTCCCATGAACCACCGAACTCGAGGATGCAACATCTTAACATATCCTCAAGTATCTAAATTATCCGCTTCGGATTGACCATCGGTTTGGGGGTGAAAAGCGGTCTTTGAAATGTAGCTTGGTACCCAAACCTTCTTGCAACTTCTTCCAAAATCGCGAGGTAAATCTCGGATCTCTATCCGACACGATGGAAATAGGCACCCGTGTAATCTCACAATCGAGAAGCGTCTGATTCGGCTAGTTTGTCCATTGAAAAGTCCGTGACGTCACGGGACAAAGTGAGCCGACTTAGTCAATCTATCTACAACGACCCAAATCGCATCCTTCTTACTCCCCGACAATGGCAGTCCGGATACGAAGTCCATTGTGACCCGATCCTATTTCCACTCGGGTATCGTGATCGGCTGAAGTAATCCTGAAGGCACTTGATGTTCCGCTTTCACTTGTTGACATATTAAACACCTCGAAACAAAGTCGGAGATGTCTCGTTTCATACCATGCCACCAAACCGGCGTTTCAAATCGTTGTGCATCTTCGTACTCCCGGGTGGATTGCCATTCGGCTACAATGGGCCGTTCAGAATTATCGAAATAAGTTCAATTCTTTGGAACACACAGACGACCCCGAACCTCAAACAATCGTCATCATCGATCCGAAACTCCGATTCCTTGTTGAACACACTCGGCCCGTTTTGCAACCAACTCATCGTCGACTTTTTGAGCTTCACAAATTTGATGTATCAATAATGGTTTGGCTTTCAATTCAGCTACTAACACATTGTCGGATCGAGCAGACAAGTGCACATTCATCGCTCAGAAGCGAATAATGATTTACGACTTAAGACATCCGCAACCATATTCGCCTTTCCGGTGATAGTCAATGACCACTCATAATCCTTTAACAACTCGAGCCAACGTCTTTGTCGCAGATTTAAGTCTCTTTGAGTCATCAAATATTTGAGACTTTTGTGATCCGAATACACATGGCACTTCTCACCAACTAAGTAATGTCGCCATATCTTTAAAGCGAATCGATGGCGACCAATTCGAGATCTTGGGTCGGATAATTTTTCTTATGTGGCTTTAATTGCCTCGACGACAGGCCACAACTCGACCTTCTTGCATCAATACGCAACCTAACCCAAGTAGGAGGCGTCACTAAAGATGACAAACTCTTTGCCGATTCGGGTTGCACTAGAATTGGGGCTTCGGTCAAATAAGTTTTCATTGATCGAAACTTTTCTAACATTTCTCCGACCATTCGAACCTTACATCCTTTTAGAGTAGCCGTCATTGGCGTGGCTATCGTTGAGAAACCTTTACAAATCGTCGGTAATAACCCGCCCCCCAAAAAGCTCGAACCTCTGTAATATTTCTCGGAGGCTTCCGTTAAGTATGGTTGAAATTTTGTTCGGTCGACTCGAATACCGATCTGAGATATCACATGCCCCAAGAAGCTAACCTCTCTTAACCGTAACTCACACTTGTGAACTTAGCATATAATTGCTTATCCGTAAAATTTGCAAAGCACTAACCTCGGTGTTCAGCATGTTCGGTCTCATTTCTTGAATAGACCAAGATGTCATCAATGAACACGACTACGAACCGATCCAAATATGGTCGAAGATCCGATTCATTAAATCCATAAATACCGCGAGGGCATTAGTAAGCCCAAACAGCATCACTAGGAACTCGTAGTGACCATATCTCGATTCAAGGCGGTCTTGGGTGCGTCCGAATCTCAATTCGCAATTGATAATAGCCCGATCTCAAATCTATTTTCGAGAACACCGAGGCTCCCTTGAGTTGATCGAACAAGTCATCGATACGGGTAACGGATATTTGTTCTTTATCGTCGCTTTATTAAGGCGACGATAGTCGATCTGTGACCTCATGGTTCCATCCTTCTTTTCACAAACAACACGGCGCACCCCAAGGCGAAAAACTCGGGCGAGCAAAACCTCTATCCACCAATTCTTGCAACTGAGCTTTCAACTCCTTTAATTGCGTTGGTGCCATACGATACGGAGCTATCGAAATTGGAGTGGTACCAGGTACCAATTCGATGCCAAATTCTATTTCCGACAGCGATAAACCGGCAATTCTTTAGGGAAAACATCCGGGTATTCACAAACCACTGGCACAGATTCGGGTTTCTTTTCTGACTCCTTGTCATCGAGCACATACGCAAGGTACGCTTCACACCCCTTTCTTACATATTTCTGGGCCAACATTGCTGATATTACAGCTGGCAACCCCTTTAGGTCCGTAGACTCAACCTGAATTATCTCGTTATTCGCGCACCTCAAATCGATAGTCTTGCTTTTGCAATTTACAACCGCATCGTGCATGGTCAACCAATCCAAACCAAGAATAATGTCGAATTCATCGAACGGCAAAAGCATCAAGTCCGCCGGAAAACAAGAACCTCGGAACACTAGGGGACTTTTCTTACACACTTTGTTGACAAGCACGTAATGACCCAAGGGGTTTGACACCCGAATTACCAACTCAGTAGACTCAATAGGCAAAGTCTTACTGGATGCTAAGGTTTCACATATATAGGAATGAGTAGAACCAGGGTCAATCAAAGCAATCACATTAGTATCGAAAAGAGTGAAAGTACCGGTAATAACATCGGTGAGGCAGCATCCTCGGCGTCTTGGCGTATGGCATAAGTCCTAGCAGAGCACGAGCCTCGGGTCTTGTTGTAGCATCTCGACCCTCTCGACCGCCACTAGCATTGCCCGCATTCTGGATGGCCTACCTCGGCGATGGTAGCACCGGGTTTCCACTTTGACTTACATTTTGTTCAAGCAACCTCGGGCAGTCCTTAATAAAGTGGTCGGCCGATCCACACTTATAGCAGGATCGATCATGGAACCTACAACTCCCCGAATGCCATTTGCCACAATGCAGACACTCCGCTCTCTCTCGGCGATCATTTCCACCACTGGCGATCGAAGTGACTCGTGTGGTCACAGGGGGTCGACCGCGATCTCGTCTAGAAAAGCCCGAAGCGCCTCTAGACCGGCTCACATCATCTCGAAATCTCTTCGATGCCTGTTGAAGAGACTTTCCCGAGGACCTTTTTCGAAATTCTCTAGTTCCCACATCAACTTTTTGTTTCTCCTTTCTAAGCTCTTCGGCTTTACAAGCTCACTCAACAAGTACTACGAACTCTCGTATTTCGAGAATGCCAATGAACATCCTTATATCATCATTCAGCCCGTCCTCGGCGTTTACACATAATAGCCCGGACGAAATGCATTCTCAGCGTCTGGCTAAGCCTCACAAATTTTCGTTCAGTGATCGATGGCGACATAGAGCCTTGCTTAAGATCAAGAAATTCCTTTCGCTTTTGGTCGATGAATCTCGGTGATATACTTTTTTCGGAACTCGGTTTGAAAGAACTCCCAAGTTACTTGCTCTCTAGGCACCACAGAAGTCAGAGTACTCCACCAATAGTAGGCGGAATCGCGTAGCAAGGAGATGGTACACTTTAAGCGCTCATCGGGTGTACAAGATAGCTCATCGAGCACCCGGATAGTGTTGTCCAACCAAAATTCAGCTTGCTCGGCATCGTCATCATCTGTAGCTTTAAATTCAGTAGCCCCATGTTTTGAATCCTATCGATTGGGGCTTACTTGACCTTATTTGGTCGATCGGAGGTATTATAGGTCTTGAGGTTGCATTTGTCGGGAATGGAGGTTGTGGAACAGTAGTGTTAGTTCGAATGTATTGGTTAAACCAATCATTCATCACACTATAAAAGGCTTGCCTAGCCTCATCATTCGGATTGCTGGCCATAGGTTGAGAGTCCGCGGTCTTTGTCCCCTTGCGCGAGCAAAGCGCCACACTCTCCACATCATCAGCTATTGCTCGGTTGGGATCGAGATCCATTGCTATAAACAAACACAAAGTCAAATTGTCAGAAATCACCACACTATCAATTCATCACTTAATGGCATGTATAGCTAGACCCCAAACATATCACGGTAGTCCTAGAATCGACTAAACCGTGGCTCTGATACCAATAAAATTGTAACACCCCGAACCCGAGACCGTCGTCGGTGTCGGACGCGAGGGGTTAACGAGCCAAATCCACATATTGCACCGACCAATTTGACATTTCCAGACAAGCTGGAAATCTGCGTCACTATCGTCTTAAAAAGCATATCTCGAGTTTCACAACTCGGAAACTGATTCCGTAAATTTTACCTGAATTTAGACTCATGTATCCATCCCTGGATTTATTTCTAGAATTTTTGGTTGGGCAAATTGGTACAGTTTATTAGTTAAAGTCAACCATGTTACAGGGGTCGACTGCTCAGACCTTCGCGCGCTACAACTTGAATATCTCTCTGTACAGGGCTTTAATACTGGTGCCGTTTGTTTCTAAAGAAACTAGACTCAAAACGGAATCTGCACATATAAGGTATGACTTCTAATTCTTTCTGGATAATTTATGGTAAATTTTCAAAGTCGCAACAGGGGACCCAGAAACTGTTCTGGCCCTGTCTCACGAGAACTTTAATATCTCTTAGTATACTGTTCATATAACCGTTTCGTTACTTTTGATATGAAAGTAGATTCATCAAGGTTTGATTTCATCCTTCTTTCACTATTTAATACCATCCCTACAAATTTTGGTGATTTTTCACATTCACGTCACTGCAGCTGGCAGCATCTATTTTTAAGGTAGGTCTTACCTATTTTGTAGTCTCCATGAACCAACTAGTCTTGCCATACATAGGTTCACATATGATCATTTTTAACCATTCCAATGGCTGATCATGTGACCAACCTCCCATTTCCAATCCATAATCACATCATGAAACCATATATATATACATACAAACCACAAATGGTCTAAGTTCGTACTTCACTTTTACGAGCCATTTTCGCATGGCCGTACACATATACATCACAACATATTTGAACCAACAAGGGGTAGTCCTATACATGCCATTTCAAAGTTCAACCAAAATTATACCAAAATGGAGGCTTTGATAGTGTGGATGACTTCGACTTCAATGATCCCGAAATCCGATCGCTAACCAGCAAAATCTATAAAACAGAGAGCCAAAGCAACGGGGTAAGCATTTTTATGCTTAGTAAGTCTCAAGCAATGAAATCGGCTTTAACTAAAGCATTAAATTCACATAGCCAAATGAATCATTTCATTATTACACATTCACATAATCATACTTACTTCACACTTCATCATTATATACCTTCACAAGATATCAACCAATTCAATAGCTGAAAATTCGTTAGTCGATTGAACGAATGTTACTCAAACATATCGACTTTTCCAATGCACATGTAAACATACCTTATCCTTTGGGCTTTTCGGCGTACTAATTAAATTTATTACAGCAACCAACGCTCACCTTCAGCCCAAGCTTCTTGAATACAACTGGATATAACCACATGCACGAATGCCTTGGTCTTAGCCCGGATATAACGTCTTGCACAAATGCCTTGGTATTAGCCGGATTTAACAACTTGCACGAATGCCTTGGTCTTAGCCCGGATAAAGTCACTAGCACAATTGCCTTGGTCTTAACCGGATATCATTCAATTGCTCATGCACACATACATCCATAATCATTACACATTCATGTTTCATTTTCGTTACTAAGGCTCAAACACAAATATAATCACTAGTGTAATTGCCTTGGGACTTAGCCGGTACCATTCAAATACTCATACACACGTATATTAGTAATCATTACACATCCATAATTTCATTTCACATAATTCAAGTAGGGTCATTACTTGAAGACTTACCTCGGATGTTGTCGAGCGGCTTCAACGGCTATTCGATCACTTTTTCCTTCCCTTATCCAATTCGGCCCTCTAAGCTCTTGAGCTAATTCAAACAAATTCAATTTATTAAAGTCTCGCTTGCTAGCCTTGGCGAATACACGATCATTGACTCAACATCACATAACTAAGCACTTTAGTCAATTTTCTTTAATTACGCACACATTCGGCCTTAGCTCACAACAAGGTAGCCGATTACCTAAGTCAAGAATAGGCACCATTAAGCTTGCCTCTAACCAAATGCATGCACAATAATTCCCCTCATGTGGCCGATTATACTTAGTCATACTTGCACAAAATCAACAATAAATTGCAAGATTTACACATCATATGTGTACTAGGCCGAATGTACTTGCAATTTCACAAACATTCTTCAACACTTTCTTCTTTAAACAAACATATTTATCATTTATCTCATAACCAAATCATCATGTGCAAACATGTATACACATATAGGTGCAAGGCAATTTCAAGGTGTTCATAACCATTCAAAACACAAATTTTTAACTATCATGCAAGAAGCATAAACCATGCTCATGAGCATACCATGGCGAATACATCACACACCACACCCTTTCAATTTTTGGTCATGGTTAAACAAAACAAAAAAAACTCCATGGCTTACTCAAGAATGCTAAAAGAAATTTCAAGAGTAGTCAATCCATCATTACATGCATCATCATCAAGCTTCACATTTAGCATGCAATGGCTTTAACACAATATCAACTTTGGCCAAATACCATTTCCATGGCATAACAAGGATTTGAACCATGGCTAACATGAACATCAAGTTAGCAACTAAAACATGCATGAATCTCATGACACAACCTCATACATACCTTAATCTTGATGCAAGTATAGCCAAATCTCCTTCTAGATCTCTTCTAAACCAAAAGATGGTGCAAAAATCCTACCTTCTTCCTTAGTAATTTCGGCCAAAAGGAAAGAACTAGGATGAACAAATTTTCTTTTCTTTTATTTCACTCACGGCACAAGGGGGGAAAGGATGAGCAATTTTTTTTGATTTTTTGTTTCTCATCCAACATCATTAATTTTTTATCATTTAACACATCATGCGTTAACAAAACATGTTTCAACATGTTTTCTTTGCCCATAAACCATGTCATGGCCGCCACTAAGCTTCTTTTGGGGAAATTTGACATGCAAATCCTTTATTTTGCATGCATGATCAACTAGTCATCACACATCTTCCCATCATACTTTCAAAGTTTACTACTAGGTCCTTTCTAGTGAAATTTACCTTTATAACTCTAAATCGAAACATCAAAATGTCACACATGAATACACACATATTATAGGCATCAAAATAAATTTTAAATTATTTTTATGCCTCGGTTTTGTGGTCCCGAAACCACATCCCGACTAGGGTCAATTTTGGGCTGTCACAACTCTCCCCCACTTAAGAAATTTTCGTCCCCAAAAATCTTACCGGTAAATAGGGTTGGGTATCGCTCTTTCATAGAGTTCTCGGTTTCCCAAGTAGCTTCTTCTATCCCGTGTTTGAGCCATAACACTTTCACTAGCGGAACCCGCTTGTTTATAACTCTTTCACTTCACGTGATAGGATACGAATCGGTTTTTCCTCATAACTCATATTGGCTTGAATTTCAACCTCGATGGACTAATCACGTGCGATGGATCGGATCTATAGCGTCAAGCATCGAGACATGAAAGACGTCGTGAATCTTTTCGAGTTCGGGGCAAAATCAAATGATATGCAAGCTGGACCGACTTCGCTCGGATATCTCATATGGCCCAATGAACCTCGGGCTCAACTTGCCCTTACGGCGAATCTGAGTATCTTTTTCCAAGCGAAACCTTAGAAGCACTTTATCCCCACGATACTCAATGTCTTTTCGTTTGAGATCCGCGTCGACTTCGACGATCGGAGGCTATCTTGATTTTCACGGATTACTTTCACTTTTTTTCAGCATCTTTAATCAAATCCACCCCGAAAATTTTGCTTTCACCGAGCTCGGTCCAAAACAATGGTGTACGGCATTTACGACCGTACAAAGCCTCGTAGGGTGCCATCTTAATACTTGATTGAAAACTATTGTTGTGCGAATTCAATCAAAGGTAAATACCGTTCCCATGAACCACTGAACTCGAGGATACAACATCTTAACATATCCTCAAGTATCTGAATTATCCGCTCGGATTGACCATCGGTTTGGGGGTGAAAGGCGGTCTTTGAAATGTAGCTTGGTACCCAAAGCTTCTTGCAACTTTTCCAAAATCGCGAGGTAAATCTCGGATCTCTATCCGACACGATGGAAATAGGCACCCCGTGTAATCTCACAATCTGAGAAATGTACAGTTCGGCTAGTTTGTCCATTGAAAAGTCCGCGCGACGGGACAAAGTGAGCCGACTTAGTCAATCTATCTACAACGACCCAAATCGCATCCTTCTTACTCCCCGACAATGGCGGTCCGGATCGAAGTCCATTGTGACTCGATCCCATTTCCACTCGGGTATCGTGATCGGTGAAGTAATCTCGAAGGCACTTGATGTTCCGCTTTCACTTGTTGACATATTAAACACCTCGAAACAAAGTCGGAGATGTCTCGCTTCATACCATGCCACCAAAACCGGCGTTTCAAATCGTTGTGCATCTTCGTACTCCCGGGTGGATTGCCATTCGGCTACAATGGGCTTCGTTCGAATTATCGAAATAAGTTCAATTCTTTGGAACACAGACGACCCGAACCTCAAACAATCGTCATCATCGATCCGAAACTCCGATTCCTTGTTGAACACACTCACCCGTTTTGCAACCAACTCATCGTCGACTTTTTGAGCTTCACAAATTTGATGTATCAATAATGGTTTGGCTTTCAATTCAGCTACTAACACATTGTCGGATCGAGCAGACAAGTGCACATTCATCGTCGTAAAGCGAATAATGATTTCGACTTAAGGCATCCGCAACCACATTCGCCTTTCCGGGTGATAGTCAATGACCAGCTCATAATCCTTTAACAGCTCGAGCCAACGTCTTTGTCGCAGATTTAAGTCTCTTTGAGTCATCAAATATTTGAGACTTTTGTGATCCGAATACACATGCCACTTCTCACCAACTAAGTAATGTCGCCATATCTTTAAAGGCGAATACGATGGCGACCAATTCGAGATCATGGGTCGGATAATTTTTCTCATGTGGCTTTAATTGCCTCGGCGCGCAGGCCACAACTCGACCTTCTTGCATCAATACGCAACCTAACCCAAGTAGGGAGGCGTCACTAAAGATGACAAACTCTTTGCCAGATTCGGGTTGCACTAGAATTGGGGCTTCAGTCAAATAAGTTTTCAGTTGATCGAAACTTTTCTGACATTTCTCCGACCATTCGAACCTTACATCCTTTTGGTGTAGCTTCGTCATTGGCGTGGCTACCGTTGAGAAACCTTTTACAAATCGTCGGTAATAACCGGCCAGCCCCAAAAAGCTCCGAACCTCGATAATATTTCTCGGAGGCTTCCAGTTAAGTATGGCTGAAATTTTGTTCGGGTCGACTCGAATACCCGATGCAGATATCACATGCCCCAAGAAGCTAACCTCTCTTAACCAGAACTCACACTTGCTAAACTTAGCATATAATTGCTTATCCCGTAAAATTTGCAGCACTAACCTCAGGTGTTCAGCATGTTCGGTCTTATTTCTTGAATAGACCAAGATGTCATCAATGAACACGACTACGAACCGATCCAAATATGGTCTGAAGATCCGATTCATTAAATCCATAAATACCGCAGGGGCATTAGTAAGCCCAAACAGCATCACTAGGAACTCGTAGTGACCATATCTCGTTCTGAAGGCAGTCTTGGGTACGTCCGAATCTCGAATTCGCAATTGATAATAGCCCGATCTCAAATCTATTTTCGAGAACACTGAGGCTCCTTCAGTTGATCGAACAAGTCATCGATACTGCGGTAATGGATATTTGTTCTTTATCGTCGCTTTATTAAGTCGACGATAGTCGATGCTGACCTCATGGTTCCATCCTTCTTTTCACAAACAACACCTGGCGCACCCTAAGGCGAAAAACTCGGCGAGCAAAACCTCTATCCACCAATTCTTGCAACCGAGCTTTCAACTCCTTTAATTGCGTTGGTGCCATACGATCGGAGCTATCGAAATTGGAGTGGTACCGGTACCAATTCGATGCCAAATTCTATTTCGAGCAGCAGTAAACCGGCAATTCTTGAGGAAAACATCCGGGTATTCACAAACCAGCGCGCAGATTCGGGTTTCTTTTCGACTCCTTGTCATCGAGCACATACGCAAGGTACGCTTCACACCCTTTCTTACATATTTACGGGCCAACATTGCGATATTACGGTGGCAACCCTTTAAGTCCGTAGACTCAACCCGAATTATCTCGTTATTCGCGCACCTTAAATCGATAGTCTTGCTTTTGCAATTTACAACCGCATCGTGCATGGTCAACCAATCCAAACCAAGAATAATGTCGAATTCATCGAACGGCAAAAGCATCAAGTCCGCCGGAAAACAAGAACCTCGGAACACTAGGGGACTTTTCTTACACACTTTGTTGATAAGCACGTAATGACCCAAGGGTTTGACACCGAATTACCAACTCGAGAGACTCAATAGGCAAAGTCTTCTTTGGATGCTAAGGTTTCACATATATAGGAATGAGTAGAACCGGGGTCAATCAAAGCAATCACATTAGTATCGAAAAGAGTGAAAGTACGGTAATAACATCGGTGAGGCGGCATCCTCGGCGTCTTGGCGTATGGCATAAGTCCTAGTAGGAGCACGAGCCTCGGGTCTTGTTGTAGCATCTCTCGACCCTCTCGACCGCCACTAGCATTGCCGCATTCTGGATGGCCTACCTCGGCAAATGGTAGCACCGGGTTTCCACTTTGACTTACATTTTGTTCAAGCAACCTCGGCGGTCCTTGATAAAGTGGTTGGCGATCCACACTTATAGCGAGGATCGATCACGGAACCTCAGCTCCCAATTCCATTTGCCACAATGCGACACTCCGCTCTCTCTCGGCGATCATTTCCACCATTGGCGATCGAAGTGACTCGTGTGGTCATAGGGGGTCGACCGCGATCTCGTCTAGAAAAGCCCGAAGCGCCTCCAGACCGGCTCACATCATCTTGAAATCTCTTCGATGCCTGTTGAAGAGACTTTCCCGAGGACCTTTTTCGAAATTCTCCAGTTCTCACATCAACTTTTTGTTTCTCCTTTCTAAGCTCTTCGGCTTTACAAGCTCGCTCAACAAGTACTACGAACTCTCGTATTTCGAGAATGCCAACGAACATCCTTATATCATCATTCAGCCCGTCCTCGAAGCGTTTACACATAATAGCTTTGGACGAAATGCATTCTCGCGCGTACCGGCTAAGCCTAACAAATTTTCGTTCGTAGTCGGTAACTGACATAGAGCCTTGCTTAAGATCAAGAAATTCCTTTCGCTTTTGGTCGATGAATCTCTGACTAATATACTTTTTTCGGAACTCGGTTTGAAAGAACTCCCAAGTTACTTGCTCTCTAGGCACCACAGAAGTCAGAGTACTCCACCAATAGTAGGCGGAATCGCGTAGTAAGGAGATGGTACACTTTAAGCGCTCATCGGGTGTACAAGATAGCTCATCGAGCACCCGGATAGTGTTGTCCAACCAAAATTCAGCTTGCTCGGCATCGTCATCATCCGTAGCTTTAAATTCAGTGGCCCCATGTTTTCGAATCCTATCGATTGGGGCTTACTTGACCTTATTTGGTCGATTCGGAGGTATTATAGGTCTTGAGGTTACATTTTTGGGAATGGAGGTTCGGAACAGTAGTGTTAGTTCGAATGTATTGGTTAAACCAATCATTCATCACACTATAAAAGGCTTGCCTAGCCTCATCATTCGGATTCTTGGCCATAGGTTGAGAGTCCGCGGTCTTGTCCCCTTCTTGCGAGGCAGCGCCACACTCTCCACATCATCGACTATTGCTCGGTTGGGATCGAGATCCATTGCTATAAACAAACACAAAGTCAAATTGTCGAAATCACCACACTATCAATTCATCACTTAATGGCATGTATAGCTAGACCCCAAACATATCACGGTAGTCCTAGAATCGACTAAACCGTGGCTCGATACCAATAAAATTGTAACACCCGAACCCGAGACCGTCGCCGGTTGTCGGACGCGAGGGGTTAACGAGCAAATCCACATATTGCACCGACCAATTTGACATTTCCGCAAAATTTGGAAATCTGCGTCCTTAATCGCCTTTAAAAGCATATCTCGAGTTTCACAACTCGAAACTGATTCCGTAAATTTTACCTGAATTTAGACTCATGTATCCATCCTGGATTTATTTCTAGAATTTTGGTCAGCCAATTGGTACAGTTTATTAGTTAAAGTCAACCATGTTACGAGGGTCGACTACTCGGACCTTCGCGTTACAACTTGAATATCTCTCTCATACAGGGCTTTAATCTGGTGCCGTTTGTTTCTAAAGAAACTAGACTCAAAACGGAATCTGCACATATAAGGTATGACTTCTAATTCTTTCTGGATAATTTATGGTAAATTTTCAAAGTCGCAACAGGGGACCCAGAAACCGTTCTGGCCCTGTCTCACAAGAACTTTAGTATCTCTTAGTATACTGTTCATATAACCGTTTCGTTACTTTCATATGAAAGTAGATTCATCAAGGACCCGAGGCAGTTATAGATGCTATAACAAAACTTCGTAAGAAAATATCTCGCAAAATCTATGAAGATCGAATTAGATCTCAACAGGGGGATCGGTGTTTTACTACCAATCACAAGTTTTGATTTCATACTTCTTTCACTATTTAATACCATCCCTACAAATTTTGGTGATTTTTCACATTCACGTCCTTTGCAATTGGCAGCATCTATTTTAAGGTAGGTCTTACCTATTTTGTAGTCTCCATGAACCAACTAGTCTTGCCATACATAGGTTCACATATGATCATTTTTAACCATTCCAATGGCTGATCATGTGACCAACCTCCCATTTCCAATCCATAATCACATCATGAAACTGTATATATAAATACAAACCACAACATATTTGAACCAACAAGGGGTAGTCCTATACATGCCATTCCAAAGTTCAACCAAAATTATACCAAAATGGAGGCTTTGATAGTGTGGATGACTTCGACTTCAATGATCCCGAATCCGATCGCTAACGAGCAAAATCTATAAAACAGAGAGCCAAAGCAACGGGGTAAGCATTTTTATGCTTAGTAAGTCTCAAGCAATGAAATCGGCTTTAACTAAAGCATTAAATTCACATAGCCAAATGAATCATTTCATTATTACACATTCACATAATCATACTTACTTCACACTTCATCATTATATACCTTCACAAGATATCAACCAATTCAATAGCTGAAAATTCGTTAGTCGATTGAATGAATGTTACTCAAACATATCGACTTTTCCAATGCACATGTAAACATACCTTATCCTTTGGGCTTTTCGAGCGTACTAATTAAATTTATTACAGCAACCAACGCTCACCTTCAGCCCAAGCTTCTTGAATACAACTGGATATAACCACATGCACGAATGCCTTGGTCTTAGCCGGATATAATGTCTTGCACAAATGCCTTGGTATTAGCCCGGATTTAACAACTTGCACGAATGCCTTGGTCTTAGCCGGATAAAGTCACTAGCACAATTGCCTTGGTCTTAACCGGATATCATTCAATTGCTCATGCACACATACATCCATAATCATTACACATTCATGTTTCATTTTCGTTACTAAGGCTCAAACACAAATATAATCACTAGCGTAATTGCCTTGGGACATAGCCGGGTACCATTCAAATACTCATACACACGTATATTAGTAATCATTACACATCCATAATTTCATTTCACATAATTCAAGTAGGGTCATTACTTGAAGACTTACCTCGGATGTTGTCGAGCGGCTTCAACGGCTATTCGATCACTTTTTCCTTCCCTTATCCAATTGTGGCCCTCTAAGCTCTTGAGCAAATTCAAACAAATTCAATTTATTAAAGTCTCGCTTGCTAGCCTTGGCGAATACACACATCATTGACTCAACATCACATAACTAAGCACTTTAGTCAATTTTCTTTAATTACGCACACATTCGGCCTTAGCTCACAACAAGGTAGCCGATTACCTAAGTCAAGAATAGGCACCATTAAGCTTGCCTCTAACCGAATGCATGCACAATAATTCCCCTCATGTGGCCGATTATACTTAGTCATACTTGCACAAAATCAACAATAAATTGCAAGATTTTCACATCATATGTGTACTAGGCCGAATGTACTTGCAATTTCACAAACATTCTTCAACACTTTCTTCTTTAAACAAACATATTTATCATTTATCTCATAACCAAATCATCATGTGCAAACATGTATACACATATAGGTGCAAGGCCGAATTTCAAGGTGTTCATAACCATTCAAAACACAAATTTTTAACTATCATGCAAGAAGCATAAACCATGCTCATGAGCATACCATGGCCGAATACATCACACACCACACCCTTTCAATTTTTGGTCATGGTTAAACAAAAACAAAAAAAACTCCATGGCTTACTCAAGAATGCTAAAAGAAATTTCAAGAGTAGTCAATCCATCATTACATGCATCATCATCAAGCTTCACATTTAGCATGCAATGGCTTTAACACAATATCAACTTTGGCCAAATACCATTTCCATGGCATAACAAGGATTTGAACCATGGCTAACATGAACATCAAGTTAGCAACTAAAACATGCATGAATCTCATGACACAACCTCATACATACCTTAATCTTGATGCAAGTATAGCCAAATCTCCTTCTAGATCTCTTCTAAACCAAAAGATGGTGCAAAAATCCTACCTTCTTCCTTAGTAATTTTGGCCAAAAAGGAAAGAACAAGGATGAACAAATTTTTCTTTTCTTTTCTTTCACTCACGGCACAAGGGGAAAGGATGAGCAATTTTTTTTGATTTTTTGTTTCTCATCTAACATCATTAATTTTTTATCATTTAACACATCATGCATTAACAAAACATGTTTCAACATGTTTTCTTTGCCCATAAACCATGTCATGGCCGGCCACTAAGCTTCTTTTGGGGAAATTTGACATGCAAATCCTTTATTTTTGCATGCATGATCAACTAATCATCACACATCTTCCCATCATACTTTTAAAGTTTACTACTAGGTCCTTTCTAGTGAAATTTACATTTATAACTCTAAATCGAAACATCAAAAATGTCACACATGAATACACACATATTATAGACATCAAAATAAATTTTAAATTATTTTTATGCCTCGGTTTTGTGGTCCCGAAACCACATCCCGACTAGGGTCAATTTTGGGCTGTCACATTTCCAGATTTAGGCTGTATCAGAACAGGAGCTTAAGTCTGTACAGACTTGAGCTTTTCAAATCTTTCTTGCTATGCATCAGTCCAGACGAAAAGGGTACCCTTACAGAGAAGCTTAGTCAACGGCGAAGTAATCAAAGAGAACACCTCAACAAACCACCGATAATTTCCCGCTAAACCCAAAAAGCTGTAGATCTCAAACACATTCTTAGGCTGTTTCCAATCCAATATAGCCTCAATCTTCCTCGAGCACACCAATCCCTTTAGCAGAAACTACGTGCCCAAGAAAAGTCTCTTCACGTAGCGAGAACTCATACTTGCTGAATTTAGCATACAACTGCTTCTCACGTAGAATCTGAAACACTACTCAAGATCCTAATCATACTTATGTTTGGTCTTAGAGTAAACTAGAATGTCTTCGATGAAGACCATGATGAACTGATCCAAATAGGGCTAAAACACTCGGTTCATCAAATCTATAAACGCAGCCGATGTATTCGTCAAATTGAAGGACATAACTAGGAACTCGTAATGTCCATAACGAGTCTTAAATGCAGTCTTATGAATATCAGCATCCTTAACCCTCAACTGATAATACCTAGATCGACGATCAAGTTTGGAGAACACTGAAGCCCTTAGCACTGATCAAACAAGTCATCGATCCTCGAAAGTAGATACTTATTCTCTACAGTCAGCTTGTTCAACTACCAATAGTCGATGCACATCCTCATGGTCCCATTCTTTTTCTTAACAAACAGGACTGGTGCTCTTCACGGAGACACACTAGGACGAATGAAACCACAGTCCAACAACTTTTGTAGTTGAGCCTTAACACTATAAGCTCCTTCAATGCCATACGATAGGGAGTAATGGACAGTAGAGTTGTACCAAGAAGAAGATCGACCCTAAATTCAACCTTTCGATTCAGAGGCAATCCCGATAACTCCTCAAGAAAAAGATCCAGAAAATACCTCACAGTTCTAATATCCCCAATTGAAGAGTCCCTAGAAGCAGAATCACTGATGTAGGCCAAGTACGCCTCACACCCTTTCCAAACCAATTTCTCAGCCACAAGCACGGAGATCACATTAGACAAATAATCCCGATGCTCTTCGATCACAACTACCTCGTCATCCACCTCAGTTCTCAGAACGACCCTCTTAGTCGCACAATCCGGACTAACCCAGTGCTTGACCAACTAGTCCATTCCCAGAATTATTTCGAACTCCCCAAACAGAAGCTCCATTAGATCTGCCAGAAAAATAGTTCCTTGCACCAGTAAGGGTACATCCCTATAGAGTTTACTAACACGAACAGACTGCCCCAACGAACTTATCACAGTAACCTCACTAGAAGTACTCTCAACAGAAATCCCCAGGTTTTCAAAAACTGAATTGGCATATAGGAATGAGTAGATCCTATATCTATCAGAGTAATGTAAGGTACATCAAATATAAAGAACGTACCGGGATGACCTTAGGTGCATCTCTGTCCTCTTAGCATCGTGTAGCATAAATTAAAGCAGGTTGCCTCGCCTCAGTCTGACTAGAACCCCTGCTCAGTGCTCTCTGCCCATGGCCCATACCATTACCACCCCTGGCCTAACCACAGCCCCTAGGTAGCTGCTGAACAACCCTTTGAGGCTGTACAAAATTCGTAGCCTGTGTCTGATTTGCCTGCTGTGGACAGTCTCTAATACAGTTCTCTAAAGACCCACATCTTAAACAGGCCCCAATCCTCCTCCAACTCTCGCCCAGATGACACCTACCACAATCACCATAAGGCTGCAACCCAGCAGAAGTAGTAGGAGCCCCCACTCTAAATCTGGCCTTTTCCTTAGGCCTTTGCATAGAACTTGAGGGCTCTGAATCCCTTTTACTCTTACCACTTTTCCTCTCCTTATTCTGGTGCTCCGTGCGTTTAACATCTTCGACGATCTTCGCCTTCTCTACTAGAACAGAAAACTTACGCTCCCTCTGCGAAGCAATCAGGACACTCAGATTATCCCTTAAGCCATCCTCAAAACTAACATACCTTTCACACTCGGACGCCAACATAACTTGAGCATAGTGGCTCAACCTCAAAAATTTGGCCTCAGACTCGGCCACAGATCGGTCACCTTACATGAGGTTCAAAAACTCATGCCTGCAAGCATCAACGTGAATGGCCCCACATATTTACTCTGAATCGTAGTCTTAAAGAACTCCCATGTCAGACGCTCAGGCTGAGTGCCCTCCTTAATCGTCAACCACCACTGCTAAACCTCATCGTGAAACAAGGAGACTGCACCCTTCAATTTCTTCTCGGAGATATAGTCCAAATCATCCTTAATCTTCTCAGTGGCCTCCAACCAATACTTAGCCACATTAGGGGTGATAACAGCTCAGCTCCATTAGACCAGAGTCGCTCAGTTACCAACCCTCAGCCTCTAGATCCAGAATTAGGCCCAGCGACCCTCTCTAATATCCTCAACATGGCTTGGGACAGTGCGTCGTCCCCAGTCAAACGACTCTAAGACCCAGTCTCAGTAGCAGGTGACACAAATGTCTCACTAGTGTCTAGATTTGGCATGCTGCCCAGAGATGAGTACTCAGCTCAAGCCCCCCTACGGCCTCTACCTTGGCCTCGAATGCCATACCCATGGATACCTCAAGAGCTCATTATGATTTAGAAGTTTTATCTACATTAATAATTTTATGCATGAATTTCGATATTTATTAACAGATGTTTTATGCATAAAGAATCAGAAGTTTAGAGTTTTTTTCACAAGTTTTAATCCCTTTCAGTTTTACTACAGTTTCAAAGTGTACTAACTAGAGTGTTTCCAAGTAGCCCATCAATAACGCTTTCAAATTTTTTTATAAGAAATTAGAAATACTTACAAGATTGGCACCAGAGACTCGGTGTACCATTTACTTAATCAAAATATTTTAAACCATTTGAAAACCAATTCTTTGAAACATATTTTGGAACGCAAAAATCAATAGTCGAGTTTTTGTAACTTGGCTCTGATTCCACTAAATGTAACATCCCAAACTCTGCTTAGATGTTATGACCGAATCCGGAAGTGTCACATGAAGTGAGTTGAAAAACCATTGTCGTTAGGTTAAAACCTTCCCAGTTCATAAGCCTTTAGAGTTATTATTATTTTCAAAGCTTTTAAACATTTAGAGATTGAATGTGTTTGTAGCGGAAGCTTGTAAAAATGTTGTATCCAGAAAATTCGTTCAAGATTTTAAAAAACCATTACAATTTTAAATAAGTAAAAACCAAAAACCCAAAACCAATATCAAAATTTTAAAAGAGTCAGAGTCCTAGAAAATACAACTTCAATGCCAAAAACTTAATAACCCCAAAACAAAATAAAAGAGTAAAATAGGTGGTCACCATCGAGTCATCCGCTACACCGATCCGCCTCAGACTCTGGGTTACCTGAACAGACAAATGGAAAAGGGGTGCGTTTTCGTAACTCAGTATGTAACCCAGCAGAGTTAAGCAAGTATACATATAGTGTAACAGCCTGATTTTAGAATTAGTCAGAACAGTGGTTTCGAGACCACAAATCTGAGGCCTAGAAATTATTTTTTATTTTTATTTTTCTTGTGTCACAGTAAGACTGTGAGTGTATGAAAATTTTTTTGAATTAATTTTAGAGTTTGTGAGCCTAATTGCAAAAAAGGACTAAATCACATAAAGGGAAAAAGTTTTGTTTTACTAGCAAAATGTGTTAAATAGCTAGAGAACCAAAATTGGTGTAACAGCCCGATTTAGACCCTAATCGGAACGGTAGTTTCGGGACCACAAATCCTAGTCAGAAAAATATTTAAAAATTATTTTCTATGTTTATTTTGTGTGAATTTATATCTGTGAAATTTTCGTGATTTAATTTTGTCGTTTAGGTGTCCGATTAAATAAAAGGACTTAATCGCGTAAATTGAAAAGTGGGTAGTTTATTTTGTAAAGGGCTTATTTGTTAATGGCTTTCTAAGTGGGGGTATTTATGGTGAAATTATCCCATTATATATATGATGTTGGACGATAGTGGATGATTTATAATATATTAACTAAAGTTAAAAAGAAAGAAAAAAAAAAGGTAACATAATAATAAGTTAATGTATGTTATTATATTATAAAATAAAAAGCCATATCCATGTTATTTCTTCATCCTTGCACCGAAACTAAAACAAAGAAAAAAGAAAGAAAACAAAGTAGGGTTCGGCCTTGTTCAAGCTAGATTAAGGAAAGTGTTCGGCTCGGTTTTTGATAATTTTTACATTTTTGAGATTGTTGCTTCGAGTACTACAAAACCCATGCTTAAATTTTTTATTTTGATGAATATTTTGAGTTGTGCCATTGTTGATAGCTTGTGATTTTTGTGGTTTGATGATGAAAAATGAAATATATGTTTTAGTTTAACATATTTTGTATTGGAATTTTTGATAATTTTGAAAAAATAATAATTTGAGGGACTAAAATGTAAAATTAATGAAATATATGGACTCGTATGGTAATGGGTAAGATTCGTCTAAACATGGGTAATTGGAAATTTTGTGTATTTTGTGTTTTGTGCAATAAGGACTAAATTGTAAAAATTATAAATGTTAGGGGTAAAATGGTAATTTACCTATTTATTTGTTTTTGGACTAAATTGAATGAAAATATGTTTTAATGAGCTTAATTTGAATATTTTTAGATCAAGAACTAAAGAAATAGACCTGTTTATTAGTAAATTAATGTTATAATTATATGCTGTTATGGAATGTTAGAATTTAATTGTACTATGGTCGAATATGTATAAATGTGGCTACCATACTTTCGAGTTCAATTCAACCGAGATACGAAGTCCAAAAGTCCTATATGAACCTTAGGAATAGTTAGGATACATATGTCATGACATAGAATTCCGATATATGTGTGCGAGTAAGACCCTGGCATCGGTATGTGGCTACATGTAAGACCACGTCTGGGACGTTGGCAGTGTACGGCTTGTGTGATTATCTAAGTGTCCTATCCAATTCCGAATGGTTCATCGGGCAAAGGTAAATTGTGATCGGATTTGTAAAACAAGTTAAATCTCAGGTAAGAATTTATTTGATATTTACATGAGATAAGGTAAGTAAATATTAAGAATATTTGTTGTAAATATTGTGCAGTGCAAATAAAGAATATATGAGTAAGTGGTATATGTATTTGACTTGTGAATGTATAAATCGTGTACTATAGAAATGTTTCTTAGGTATGTTCACTTATGATTTAGTATATTCGGCTTTATATATGATTCTTATAAGTGATGTTATTCTGTGATTCTTACGTTTAAATATGTGGGTAATTGGATGCATAGTTTATTAAGATTAATTGTTTGGAAGTGGATAAAAAATATGTTAAATAGCCTTGTGAATATTCGGCTTAAATAGGAAATTGTTGATAAAAGTGTTTTAAATATGAAAATGTAATTCAAGATCAAGTATGGTAATGACAATGTTAAATGTTAGTTAGAAAAAAAAATGGACAATATTAATGAGTTATTTATTTGCTTATAATTTACTAAGCTTCAACAGCTTACTTTATGTTTTTTATGTGTTTTCAGTTTATAAATTTTGAATTCAAGCTACAAGCTCGGGGATTGTCAGCCAAGTTCATCACACTATCTACTACTTTGGTACTTAATAAGCTAAACTCGAATTATGGCATATATAGGCTGATTTTGTAGTTGGTTATTTTGGAAATATGGTTGTATAAAAGCCATACGAAAATGGCTTAATTTAATGTTTGCATTTATATATTTTGCTTAAGATTTAACTATACCTTAGTTATAATGCTACGTTCTATATTTGCATGGTAGTTGTGGTAAATAACATATATGCTTGAAGTGGATAATGACTACTAAAAATATTTGTGCTTAGTTTGACTAAGGTTATATATGAGTATAATGCTTGCGAATAAAGTATTTGACTAGTTCCATCATGTGATGTGTGTTTGGGAATTTGTTGGTGCTTCGTGTATTGCTTATGCATACATCCAGGTTTGTGACATATCAGTTAAGGTACAAGACATGTTCCTGTTCATTGACATATTAGTTGATTTGGATATAGTATATATTTTTGTAATTGAATGAACGTTGGTCTATATGTTCTGGTTGTACGGTAGTGGAAATGCATAAATTAATTTCCTTTAGTGATGGAGAAAATAGGCATGATAATTGAGATGGTTTGATATATATTATTTAAATTAAATACTTGCAAGATAAATAATAGAGTTGAGATGAATGGTAAATCGAGTATAATTTATATTGATTGATAGATATTATAAACAGTACTTTGTTGTGATTATATTCGATCACCATGACGTAACATTCAATAAAGTCATAGAGATTATTTTTATGAATGAGCCATTATATGATTATAGCATGTATAAATATTGGACTATTAAAAAATATAAAAAAAATATGTGACTCATGTGGTTGTTCTTGAATAGATACTACGTAATAATTTTGTTAGTTACTTGTATATATTTATAAAGATAGTAATTTGTATAATATACCGATATTTCATTTTTTAAGTATTAATTTAATAGCCAATATATATATATACTCATGCATTATATTAATTAGATGTTCATTAGAGTTTATATTTTATCCTTGTTATATCGGCATAAGCTAAATATTTTCGATGATATATTATATTTTATTGCTTATAAGTGATATAATTGCATAAACATGAGACATGAAATGTTTTCAAATTTTAAGAGTTGTGTTAGTTTATGAAATAAATTTGATGGATCTTTGGAATTTATTCATGTATATATATATAACTGTTCGGAACTGTATTATCATTCTATAATGTCTTATGACCCTATTCCTGCGAGGATACGAGTTAGGAGTGTTACAATTGGGGGTCATTAAAGTGCAATTAATCCCTTAAATATTGGCTGGCCATAGAGACAAATAGGAGACAATTTTCTAAGTTAGGAGAAATTTGGTGGCTTATTTGACTAAAAAGAAAATAAAATAAAGAGGGAATGATATCATCTTCTTCTCATCTCTTTCTCCACCGAAAATACCAGCAAATAGGGGGCTTTGAAGCTTTAAAATTTAGCTAGGTTATCCTCTTGCAAATCAAGAAATACAAAATCCGAACCTAGACCGGGGGAAAGCCAAGCAAGTAGATTAAATCGACTAGTCACCTACATTTTGTAAGCCAAGGTAAGTTGTATGTTAAGAATGCAACGATAATGTTATGATTGTGATTGAATTGATATTGCATAAATTGTTTTGATTGTGAATATGAGTGTGCGTGTTGAGAAATTAGTGTAATAAAGACTCCCGATTGAACATTAGGAATAGAATTGGATATTCATGCCAGGACATTGGCTGATATGTGTTCTAGTGTAAGACATGTCTAGGACATGCATCTGCCACATTACGAGAACCAGTGTAAGACATGTTTGGAACTTGCATCGGCCCCGAGAGATGCAAGCCAGTATAAGACATGCCTAGGACATGCACCGAAATTGAGACTATAGCTAGTGTAAGACATGTCTGGTACATGCATCAGCCTCGAGATATACAAGCTAGTGTAAGACCTATCTGGGACATGGCGTCAGCTTGTTGTGTGTCAGTGTAAGACCTATCTAGGACATAGCATCGACACTGATAGATGAGAGCCAGTGTAAGACCTGTCCGGGACACGGCATCAGCCTCGATATATGAAAGTTAGTGTAAGACCTATCTGGGACATGGCATCGACTTTGATGTGCTAGCCAGTGTAAGACCATGTTTGAGACATGGCATCGGCATCTTATCCCATGTTTGCGGCTAATGAATATCTTGTAGTATTCTAAATGGTTCAATGGTATATATCTGATAAACTGTAATTTATACATATTTTTACCCTATGTTTAATGCATTTTATGGATGATTTCCCATTAAAATTGGTGAATTGGATGCTCCTAATGCTTTGAATTCATGTTTTATATTTAGGAGAGCATAGGAGAGTGAAAGGAACGAGAAACGGGCCAAAAACGGAGAAAATGGGCCAAAGAACAAAATCAGCACGGCCTGGACCTCCTCACATGGGCAGACCCCACGGCCATGTCAATTTGAAAGGCTCGAGCATGGCTTGAAGTAATCAGACATGGGCGTGTCCCTGTCGAGCCTAAGTTGAGTCCAATTCAGAAAAGGCCAATTTTGAGGGCTTCTAGGCATTCTAAAGCCTATAAATACACCCTAGAGGAGGAAGAAAGGGAGGTATAGAATAGGGAGTAAGGAATTACTCCAAGGAAGCCGATTGATCCATCTCAGAAGCCAGATTCATCATCAAGACTGAAGATCTCTCCTCAATTTCCCCTTCAGGAGTTTTGGGTTTTTTTTTTATGTTTTGTATTCTTTATTATTCTGAGATGTTTTTTTATTTAGTTATGAACTAAATCCCCTAAATACCTAAGGGGAATGAAACCTAAGACGAATCTTGTTATTATTTTCTAAATTGTATGATAAATATTTACTTGTTCTTAATTATGTGTTCTTAATTCTTGTTTTGATATCCCAGGATATTGATTCAAGATAAGCTCTTATTCAGAGGAGGAATATACCCTGTCTAAGAGTACATTTGTCATAATTAAGAGGAGTTGTTTGCGCGCCTAGACATAGGGTGACAAGATTTCGCCGGATTAGGGTGAAACCTAATAAGGGGATCCATAGATCGAGTTAATGCAACCCTAGGATGTTAATTAGAGAAAGGTCTGAATTATTCAATCTAGGGATTAGACATTATTAGTCTTCCATAGGGATAATAACATAACTTAGGGATCTCTACGGAACAAGTTAAATGAATAAATCGTCTAATTCGGAGCCAGAATAACAAGTACAGTCTAGGTAGATTTTTCCTTAGGTATTGTCTTAATTCAATCAATTTTCCTAAAAGAAATTCCCCAATTCTATTCTCTGTGAGTTCTTAGTTTAGATAATTAGTTAGTTAAAACTAAACCTCTTTATTCTAGGGCTAGATAAGAAAAAGACAGTCATTACTAGTACTTTTAGTTCCTTTGGGTTCAACAATCCGGTTTTGCTAAAACTATACTATTGTTCGATAGGTACACTTGCCTACATCGCGATAATAGTTAGATTCAAGAATGATTAATTATAAATATTTAAAACCTATCACGAAATCACGCGATCAAGTTTTTAGCGCCGTTGCCGGGGAACTAAGATATTGGGAACGCTCAATTTTTATTACTTTAGCCATTTATTTTTCTTGCAATTTTATTTTATTATTATTATTATTATTTATTAATTTACTTTTTCTTTCTGTTGGCAGATTTTTATAGTTTATGACTAGAAGAAACCCGTCAGGACCACTACTTTTTGACGAAGAAATCGATCGCACAGTTCGTAGAAACCAAAGAGAAATAAGGCAAAGCCTAAGATACACAAAGAACGAGCAAGAAGACGAGACTCAACCCCCAACTGAAGAGATGGCTGAAAACCAAGACAATCAGCTACCTCCTGCAACTGTGGCTAATCAAAATCCTGCTCCACGCACTATGTATGATTATGCTAAACCTTCTTTAACAGGAACTGAATCAAGTATAGCTAGACCTGCTGTAGCTGCAAATACTTTTGAACTGAAACCTAACACAATTCAAATGATACAACAGTTGATGGTTTGCAAGAAGAAGATCCCAACGCTCACTTAGCGAACTTTTTGGAACTATGCGATACATTTAAAATTAATAGCATTTCTGACAATGCCATTTGTCTTCGGTTATTCCCTTTCTCATTAAGGAACAAAGCTAAACAGTGGTTGATCTCGTTACCACAAAGGTCAATTCTACTTGGGAACAAATGACCGAAATTTTTTTACTAAAATATTTTTTGCCGGTTAAAACGGCTAAATTACGTAATGATATCTCTTCTTTTGTGCAGATGGATTTAGAAACACTCTACGATGCATGGGAGAGATACAAGGACCTTTTGAGAAGGTGCCCTCACCATGGGTTACTGCTTTGGCTTCAAGTTCAAACATTCCATAATGGCCTGAATCCTTTGACTCGAAAAATGGTTGACGCAGTTGCTGGTGGAACCATCAATAATAAAACACCTGAAGATGCTTATGAGTTCATAGAGGAGATGTCATTGAATAACTATCAGTGGCAAGTCATAAGGACAAAGCCAACAAAAACAGTCGGTGTTTATAACGTCAACTCGGTCACCATGCTCTCTAATTAGGTAGAACTCTTGAATAAGAAAATTGATGGGTTTCTTAGTTCTTCACAGGTTCACCTAGTAATGCAGTGCGAAGCAAGTGGAGGTGGAACAAGCCATTCGGAATACCAACCTTATGGCCACAACATAGATAACGAGAGATTAAATTACATGGGTGATAATCCTCGACCTCAAAAGAATCCATATAGTAACACTTATAATGCAGGTTGGAGGAACCACCCAAATTTCTCGTGGGGCGGTCAAGGCAATCAAAGACCACAACATCCTCTGGGCTACCAACAGCCACCCTATCAACAGGAAAAGAAATCGAACCTTGAAGAGATGCTCACAAAGTTTATCTTGGTATCAGAAACCCATTTTCAAAACACCAAAACGACACTTAAAAATCAACAAGCATCAATCCAAGGGCTCGAAACTCAGATAGGCCAGCTATCCAAACCGATTTCAGAAAGACCACTAGGAAGTTTACCTAGTAACACCAAATCAAAAAAGCATGTGAAACCAGTTACACTAAGGAGTGGGAAAGTGTTAACGGAATCTGAAAAGAAGCTAACACAAGAAGTCGTGGTAAGCGAAAAGGGGGAAGAACAACCCGAAAATAGTGACAAACTAGTGCCGAAGGAATATAAACCTCCAGTTCCATACCCAGCAAAATTGAAAAAAGATTGCATTGATGCACAATTTGGTAAGTTTCTTGAACTTTTTAAGCAATTACATATGAACTTACCTTTTGTTGAAGCCATCTCGCAGATGCCTACATACGCAAAATTTTTGAAGGAGCTTCTAACAAATAAAAGGAAATTCAAGGACTTATCTACAGTAGAACTCAATGAGGAGTGCTCAGCCATACTCCAAAACAAGCTACCAACCAAACTGAAAGATCCAGGAAGTTTTACTATCCCTTGCTTAATTGGTAGTCTGAATGTTAAGAAAGCACTAGCTAATTTAAGCACTAGCATTCATTTGATGCCATATAAAATGTTCAAACAACTTGGTCTTGGGGAACCTAAACCTACTAGGATGAGTATTCAATTAGCCGATAGATCTGTTAAATATCCTGAGGGCATTATAGAAGACATACTTGTGAAAGTAGATAAATTCATATTTCATGTTGACTTTGTTTTGCTTGACATGGATGAAGATGTGGAAGTACCCTTAATTTTAGGATGCCCATTTTTAGCCACTGCTAGGGCTGTAATCGATGTGGGTGAGGTAAATTGGTACTTAGAGTAGGTGACGAGGAGATTATCTTTAAAATTTATGATGCTATGAAATTTTCTAGGGAACAGGATGACTCATGTTATTTTATTGACTCTATTAATCATACTACTCAAGACTCTTTTCAGGAAATTGTACAGAAGGACACGACGGAACTGTATCTAGCTCAAGAAGAGGAGACAGATGATGAACCTAATGAGCATTCTTCAAGACGAGTAGAATATGAGGGCATTAAGATAAACGATGAACTTAGGCAAAAACCCTCTATTGAAGAGCCTCCTAAACTGGAACTTAAACAATTACTAAACCACTTGGAATACGCATTCCTTGGAAATAATTCTACATTACCAGTTATGATTGCTTCTAACTTGCAACCCAAGGAGAAAGAGGAATTAATCCAAGTATTAGAAGAACATGAAAAGGCCATTGCTTGGAAAATTTCTAACATTAAAGGAAGCAGCCCTTCTTTTTGAACCCACAAAATTTTGATGGAAGATGAATACAGACCTTGTGTACAAGCTCAAAGACGAATGAACCCTAACATGAAGGAAGTTGTAAAATCTGAGGTAATTAAACTTCTAGATGTTGGAATTATTAATCCTAATTCTGACAGTTCTTGGGTAAGTCCAGTGCAGGTTGTCCCTAAGAAATGAGGCGTGACGGTTGTGACCAACGAGAAGAATGAATTAATCCCAACAAGGACAATCACAGGATGGAGAGTTTGCATTGACTACAGAAAACTGAATGATGCCACAAGAAAAAATCACTTCCCCTTGCCATTCATTAACCAAATGTTGGAAAGATTATCCGGGCACATGTACTACTATTTTCTAGACGGACTCTCTGGTTACTTCCAAATCCCAATATCTCCTGAAGATCAAGAAAAGATGACATTCACATGCCCATATGGTACGTTCACTTATCGTAGAATGCCTTTTGGATTATGTAATGCTCCTGCCACTTTTCAGCACTATATGATGGCCATCTTCGACGAACTCGTGGAAGATATCATGGAAGTATTTCTGGATGATTTCTCGGCATTCGGTAACTCTTTCCATCTCTGTCTTAAAAATTTAAAACAATTTTTAATAAGATGTGAAGAAACGAACCTTGTGCTTAACTAGGAGAAATGTCACTTCATGGTTCAAGAAGGTATTGTATTACGGCATAAAATTTCTAGTAAAGGGATTAAGGTGGACAAATCTAAAATAGAAGCAATCGAAAAATTACCTCCTCCTAGTTTGGTTAAGGCTATTAGAAGCTTTTTAGGACATGCTGGTTTTTATAAAAGATTTATTAAGGATTTTTCTAAAATAGCTAAGCCTTTGACTAAATTGCTAGAAAAAGATATACCTTTTAAGTTCAATCAGGAGTGCTTAGAAGCATTCAATACTTTAAAGGATAAATTAATTAATGCTCCAATTATAATTGCACCTGATTGGACTTTACCATTTGAATTAATGTGTGATGTGAGTGACTTTGCAGTAGGTGCAGTATTGGGACAGTGGAGAGAAAAGCATTTTCAACCTATCTATTATGCTAGCAAAACTTTGACAGCTGCACAAGAGAATTATACTACTACGGAAAAAGAGTTGCTAGATGTGGTTTTTGTATTTGATAAATTTTGATCATATCTCATATTGTCTAAAGTTGTTGTGTACACTAACCATTCCGCCCTTCGTTACCTTTTAAATAAAACTGATGCAAAACCTCGACTCATTCGATAGATTCTCCTATTGCAGGAATTCGACTTGGAAATTCAGGATAAGAAATGTAACGCCCCGTACCCGAGACCGTTTCTGGAGTCGAATACGAGGTGTTAACGGACTTAATTCATTAATTAAACAGCTCATACAATTCATTTTAAAATTTCCAGACAAGCTGGCTAACTGCATCACAGTCGCTTTAAAAATCATATCTCGAGTTACGAAACTCGAAATCTAATTCCGTAAATTTTTCCTGAAACTAGACTCATATATATATCTACTAATTTTTTTCTAGAATTTTTGGTCTAGCAAATTAGTACAGTTTATTAGTTAAAGTCTCCCCTGTTTCAGGGTTCGACTGCTATGACCTCTGTGTATTATGAATCAGATATCTCCTTGTATAGAGTTTCAATGACTATTCCGTTTATTTCTAATAAAACTAGACTCAATAATGAATCTGTACATATAAAGAATGACTTCTAATTATCTTTTTAAAATTTATAGTGAATTTCCAAAGTCAGAATAGGGGATCTAGAAATCGTTCTGGCCCTATTTCACAAAAATTTAAACATCTCATAAAATATAGCTCATATACCTCTTTTGCTTCTTCCATATGAAAATAGACTCATCAAGCTTCGATTCCATAACTAATTCATTATTTAATTCCATTTCTACTATTTTTAGTGATTTTTCAAATTCACGTCACTACTGCCGTCTAAATCTATTTTATGGTAAATTTTACCTATTTCATGGTTTCCATGGATTAGCTAGTAATTTGACATACATAACACCAAATATGATCATGATTAGCCATTCCAATGGCTGCTCATTACCAAGCATTTCCATACCACTCAATAACCATATTATAAGACCATATATACAAAATGATTGTAATGTTATACATGCCATACTCAAAATATACAAGCCATTATGCCAAGATGGTATACGGATAGTGTGAGCGAGCCTCCGACCATTCCCAATTTTCGAGCTGGCTTGTCAAAACTACAAGGAATGAAAAGGAGGGAGTAAGCATAAATGCTTAATAAGTTCACATGCAAATAGCAAGTAACATAACCATATAAGCAAACATAAATCATCATTTGCATAATCATCACCAAGACATTCATATCACATTTTCATTTATCATTTTACCATATTGTTGTTATATCGATTTTTCAACCCGAGGGTTAAGTACATACCTATTCAACATACCCATTTCACAACACTTAACAATATGTCCCTTTCATCTTGAGTATTCCTCCATTTCAGTAGAACTTTACCCGTTGAACACATCGGAATATAATTCGGATACATAAAAAGTTTGCACATAAGTGCCACATATGTAGCCAAGCTACCATGTAACCCGCCCATAAGTGAACTCGGACTCAACTCAACGAGCTCGGGCATTCGCATCCATAAGTGAACTCGGACTCAACTCAACGAGTTCGGACATTCGCATCCATAAGTGAACTCGGACTCAACTCAACGAGTTCGGATGCTCAACCATCCTAGTGACATGTCACTTGTATCCTAATCTATTCCTAAGGTTCAAACGGATTTTCCTCGAACACATCTCCTTGCCATCTTAGTAAAATACCGAAACCAATACTCGGTAGTACTTTATATTTAACAATTAATACACATAATTTGCATTTTATTCGAAAATAACCACAAAGCATAATATTTCATGATAATAATCAGCATCATATCATATAAACAACATTAAATTGCTTAAAATGACAATTATGTTACTACATTTACACATGAACTTACCTCGTATGCAAAAATGGCTACTTTTACCATTTCGTCCACAACTTGGTATTTTCTCCATTTTAGCCCGAATTTCAGTTTTCCTTGCTCTATCATTTAAAATATAGACTAATTAGGACTCACATTATTCAAATTGACCCAAAATCATATTTTGGAAAAATTACAATTTTGCCCCTAAACTTTTGCATATTTACACTTTTTTCCCAAAGCTCGTAAATTAAACTTCAGCCTATTTTCTTTTGTTTTATGACATACTGATCATTTTTCCCTTCTATGGCAACATCAAATTCTCACTCTAACACGTACTTATGACTATTAGGTATTTTTACCGATTAAGCCCTTTTGCTCGTTTTCACTTAAAATCGAGTAGCACAAGTTGTCTAACATAATTTAAAACCTCATATTCTATTATTAAACACCAAAATACACAAATTTCACCTATGGGTATTTTTCCAAATATAAACCCTAGGTTAAATTATTGCTAGCATAAGCTAAATAGAGCTACCGGGACTCCAAAAACATAAAAATCATTAAAAACGAGGCTAGAACGGACTTACAATTGAGCTTGCAAGCTTGGAAAACCCTAGCCATGGTTTCTCCTTGCTATATTCGGCCATGGGGTTGAAGATAAGCAAAATTGGCTTTTAATTTTGTATTTTAATTCATTTTACCCCTAAATGACCAAAATGCCCTTACTACTAAACTTTCCAAAAATTCCATCCATGTCCAATTTTTGTCCATAGACTTAGAAATTGGTAAGATTTCTATTTAAGACCTCCTAATTAATATTTCAAAACAATTTTATACTAGAAACTTCTAGAATGCAAGTTTTACAAATTATTCGATTTAGTCCCTAATTTCAATTTAAACACTTTATGCATAAAATTTCTTCACTAAATTTTCACACAATTATGGAATCATATCATAGACCTTAAAATAATCATAAAATAATTATTTCTATCTCAGATTTTGTGGTCACGAAACCACTATTCCGACTAGGCCCAAAATCAGGATATTACAACTCTCCCCCTCTTCAGGGATTTTTGTCCCCGAAAATCTTACCAGAAAAGTGGTCTTCACTTTTAATCTCATATTCGGTGCCGAAGAACTTGCACTTAGACTGTACCTCCAATACATCTCTTCAATTTCTCATATGATCTAAAAGCTTACAGTCTCAACTCTCAACTGTTCTTAAATGGAGACCGGAATTCCAAGAAATCCAACAATCAAAGAGACCTAAAATTCCATGAATCTGATGAGTAGGAATTCATTCAATATAGATATGATTTATAGATCTCGCTAAACATTTAACAATAGGATACATCACATTTTCCTCTTTCTGCTATGGAATTAATTCTGATATGGCCTCAAGAATAATCCTTCTCATTTCCATCCCAATATCAACACTGACAAGGATAATTTTGATAGATTCCAATGCTCGGCTTTAACCCCTTTAACAACTCCGATTTTATGTAACATCAAAAGCTCTAAACTATCACATTACCTCATTGTCTTGAAACACATCACAATTCATACAACAATACATTACTGAAAGTCAGGAAGTCTTTGCTCAATGTAGACTTGTCTAGTTCAGACGCTTCGGTTACCAATATTCTCATCTATCCGAACTCTGTCAACATGTAATAAACTTTTCAGCTTTCACAAGATGGAAACCTTATCATTCGTAGTGACTTAAACTAATATTCAACTCTTTCTAATAAATATACACTTCTCGTTCAAACTATTTACTCTTTTATCCATACAAAATGAAATTCTATTATCAACTTGGGAAAAATAATCCTGACATAATTGTCACATGAAATCTTTCAAATAAATAATTTACCATACCGACTGAAACTCGCGCTTTTATCACCTATGCCTTTACTGATGTCAAATCTTTACATAGAAATTAGAAAAAATCCCAATACTAAAATTACCACATTACCAAGATCAAATTAGAAGTATAGTCATATTTGACATGATTATCACGAGCTGAAGAACCCACTTCGAACATGAGTCATAATTGACAAATTATGGAACAAAGATAACAAGAAAATCGAATAAAGAAATCCAAGATAGAGAAACTCAGAATAAAGAAATCCAGAATAAAGAGATCCAGGATAAAGAAACCCAAGATACAATACTATGCCGGAGAATCGAAAACCAAACTCATAGAGAAAATACGGAATACCCCAATAATTCTTCAAAGAAAGAAAGTCCAGAAGAAAACATCATTTAATCCCACTATAATCAAATATAACAAGATCAATATATCTTCCCATACATATATATTAGATGAAGAATCAAGTAGAAGAAACAGAATCATAATATCATACGCATTCTCTCATCAATTCTTATCAGACGAAATGAAATAGAATACCCGATGAAATAGAGCAATATAAATTATAAACCAGTCAGACTACCAATGCTTTCATCCAACACCAGAATTAGAAGACATTCCCATATAACAAGAATTTCTTCAGAAGATCAATAGCCATAGAAATATTTCTGAGAACGGGTAAACACATAGAACATCTCAAAAAAGACTGCTAAATCTGTCAAGTCATAACTGTCACACTCAGATAGTTCACATTTCAATTATCATTTTCCCAACTAGTTCTGCCGTCACAAATTTCATATTAAACCATTCACTAAAGAAGGCCAGTTCTGAATAAATTTCGATTTACACTTTTCTCGACCTTGCACCGAGTAATTCGGTTTACCAAGGAGAATTCCTTTTCTAAGCGGGACGATGCATAACTCCAATAATTTTTACGTCAATCCGATACTTTACTGGCTCTGACTTTACTTATCAGCTCATTTTCAATCTCTAATCATACTTATAATTATTCTATCACTGTACTCTTTGGGTTCACAACCAGAAACTTGTTCAATACAAATCTCATGAAATTCCATTATAAGTACCACTTCGGTAAGGGGGAGGGGTTGTAGGACCTCTAACTCGACTTTCTTATACATACACATATGACATAACTCCCATCATCATAGCAACATCATCAAAATCATGTCATTCATTCAGGCAATGCAACATTCATGTTGGCTTACACAAATTTTCCTATTGTCCATTTAGACAATATACTTATGCATACATTCTATGTTTTCTAGATAGTTTTACTTATCCATTCATTTAATTAAATTAATTCATGCTCATGACATCATATAAGGCCAAACAAACATAGATATTTGCATCACAATCACAACATTCATTTCGTGCATCATCATGTACATATCATTACAATCATATAATTCAATCCAACAATTTAATTAACATAGATAAGTTCATTTCATTATAATCCTTTATCTCATAAAAATTATATATCATTAACATTTATCAACATTCGACGTCCAAATCAAGACAAGGACATTTTCACTCGTATCATAATATTATGACCTTTATTCATACCTCTACTACTTTTTATTTATTCCGTTCATCTTATCAAGTAAGCCACATACACTACATAATATGAGCATTAAGCAAATATGAATATTTATCACATATGTATCATAAACCTTTATTCATACTTTTCTGAACCGAGACTTATCATAATCATAATTTTACTCAAATACCTTCACTTAACATTGAACATGGTCGGCGCAGCTCGGTTGGAGAGTACCCTGTCTAAATAAGACGGTACTCATACGCGTCGGAAGACATCACACTATCACAAATCAGTGGCACGTATAGCTAAACTTTTACACATGCTAGGTTAGTCCGAGAACCGACTAAACCTGCTCTGATACCACTAAATGTAACACCCCGTACCCGAGACTGTTTCCGGAGTCGAACACGAGGTGTTAACAGACTTAATTCATTAATTAAACAGCTCATACAATTCATTTTAAAATTTCCAGACAAGCTGGCTAACTGCATCACAGTTGCTTTAAAAATCATATCTCGAGTTACAAAACTCAAAATCCAATTCCGTAAATTTTTCCTGAAACTAGACTCATATATCTATCTACTAATTTTTTTCTAGAATTTTTGGTCTAGCAAATTAGTACAGTTTATTAGTTAAAGTCTCCCCTATTTTAGGGTTCAACTGCTATGACCTCTATGTATTATGAATCAGATATCTCCTTGTATAGAGTTTCAATGACTATTCAGTTTATTTCTAATAAAACTAGACTCAATAATGAATCTGTACATATAAAGAATGAATTCTAATTATCTTTTTAAAATTTATGGTGAATTTCCAAAGTCAGAATAGGGGATCCAGAAATCGTTCTGGCCCTATTTCACAAAAATTTAAACATCTTATAAAATATAGCTCATATACCTCTTTTGCTTCTTCCATATGAAAATAGACTCATCAAGCTTCGATTCCATAACTTTTTCATTATTTAATTCCATTTCTACTATTTTTAGTGATTTTTCAAATTCACGTCACTACTGCTGTCTAAATCTATTTTATGGTAAATTTTACCTATTTCATGGTTTCCATGGATTAGCTAGTAATTTGACATACATAACACCAAATATGATCATGATTAGCCATTCCAATGGCTGCCCATTACCAAGCATTTCCATACCACTCAATAACCATATTATAAGACCATATATACAAAATGATTGTAATGTTATACATGCCATACGCAAAATATACAAGCCATTATGCCAAGATGGTATACGGATAGTGTGAGCGAGCCTCCGACCGTTCCCAATTTTCGAGCTGGCTTGTCAAAACTACAAGGAATGAAAAGGAGGGAGTAAGCATAAATGCTTAATAAGTTCACATGCAAATAGCAAGTAACATAACCATATAAGCAAACATAAAACATCATTTGCATAATCATCACCAAGACATTCATATCACATTTTCATTTATCATTTTACCATATTGTTGTTATATCGATTTTTCAACCCGAGGGTTAAGTACATACCTGTTCAAAGTACCCATTTCACAACACTTAACAATACGTCCCTTTCATCTTGAGTATTCCTCCATTTCAGTAGAACTTTACCCGTTGAACACATCGGAATATAATTCGGATACATGGAAAGTTTGCACATAAGTGCCACATATGTAGCCAAGCTACCATGTAACCCGCCCATAAGTGAACTCGGACTCAACTCAACGAGCTCGGGCGTTCGCATCCATAAGTGAACTCGGACTCAACTCAACGAGCTCGGATGCCTAGTTATATCTCTCGAACTCGGACTCAACTCAATGAGTTCGGACATTCGCATCCATAAGTGAACTCGGACTCAACTCAACGAGTTCGGATGCTCAACCATCCTAGTGACATGTCACTAGTATCCTAATCTATTCCTAAGGTTCAAACGGGATTTTCCTCGAACACATCTCCTTGCCATCTTCCGTAAAATACCGAAACCAATACTCAGTAATACTTTATATTTAACAATTAATACACATAATTTGCATTTTATTCGAAAATAACCACAAAGCATAATATTTCATGATAATAATCAGCATCATATCATATAAACAACATTAAATTGCTTAAAATGACAATTATGTTACTACATTTACACATGAACTTACCTCGTATGCGAAAATGGCTACTTTTACCATTTCGTCCACAACTTGGTATTTTCCCCATTTTAGCCCAAATTTCAGTTTTCCTTGCTCTATCATTTAAAATATAGTCTAATTAGGACTCACATTATTCAAATTGACCCAAAATCATATTTTGGAAAAATTACAATTTTGCCCCTAAACTTTTGCATATTTACACTTTTTTCCCAAAGCTCGTAAATTAAACTTCAGCCTATTTTCTTTTGTTTTATGACATGCTGATCATTTTTCCCTTCTATGGCAACATCAAATTCTCACTCTAACACGTACTTATGACTATTAGGTATTTTTACCGATTAAGCCCTTTTGCTCGTTTTCACTTAAAACCGAGTAGCACAAGTTGTCTAACATAATTTAAAACCTCATATTCTATTATAAAACACTAAAATACACAAATTTCACCAATGGGTATTTTTCTAAATATAAACCCTAGGTTAAATTATTGCTAGCATAAGCTAAATCGAGCTACCGGGACTCCAAAAACGTAAAAATCATTAAAAACGAGGCTAGAACGGACTTACAATCGAGCTTGGAAGCTTGAAAAACCCTAGCCATGGTTTCTCCTTTCGATATTCAGACATGGGGTTGAAGATGAGCAAAATTGGCTTTTAATTTTGTATTTTAATTCATTTTACCCCTAAATGACCAAAATGCCCTTACTACTAAACTTTCCAAAAATTCCATCCATGTCCAATTTTTGTCCATAGACTTAGAAATTGGTAAGATTTCTATTTAAGACCTCCTAATTAATATTTTAAAACAATTTCATACTAGAAACTTCTAGAATACAAGTTTTGCAAATTATTCGATTTAGTCCCTAATTTCAATTTAAGCACTTTATGCATAAAATTTCTTCACTAAATTTTCACACATTTATGGAATCATATCATAGACCTTAAAATAATCATAAAATAATTATTTCTATCTCAGATTTTGTGGTCACGAAACCACTATTTCGACTAGGCCCAAAATCAGGATATTACAAGAAAAGAGCTGAAAATCTCGCGGCTGATCACCTGTCCAGGCTTGAAAACTCTAATACCAAGGAACTAGATGAAGTTGAAATAAATGATTCGTTTCTTGAAGAATAATTTTTCGCTATATCTAACTTTGAGGTACCTTGGTTTGCAGATATCGCGAACTTTTTAGCTGCTAACTTTATCCCAAAAGGGTTAACACACCAGAAAAAGAAGCGATTCTTTAATGATGTGAAAAACTACTTTTGGGATGACCCCTTTATTTTTCGTAGATGTGCAGATCAAGTCATTAGAAGATGCGTTACAAGATCCAAACATCAAAAATTTTGGAACATTGCCACTCAAGGCCAACTGGAGGACACTATAGTGGAATTAAGACCGCCCATAAAATACTTAAATCAGGTTTTTACTGGCCCTCGTTATTTAAAGATGCTAACAAAGTATGTTACTTCATGTGACAAATGCCAAAAGACAGGTAACATATCCAAACGTGATGAAATGCCTCAAAACTTTATGCTTTCATGTGAAATATTTGACGTTTGGGGTATCGATTTCATGGGCCCATTCCCCAGTTCATATGGGAATAAATACATCTTAGTAGCAGTTGATTATATGTCCAAATGGGTGAAAGCCCAAGCTCTACCTACTAATGATGCTAGAGTGGTAGTACGTTTCCTTAAGAAACTCTTTTCGAGATTCGAAACACCTAGAGCAATTATCAGTGACAGGGGCACTTATTTTTGTAATACCCAATTTGAAAAAACTCTAAAAAAATACGGAGTTCATCATAGAATAGCCGCTCCATACCATTTTCAAACTAATGGACAAGTTGAAGTGGCAAACCGAGAAATCAAACGGATCTTTGAAAAAACAGTAGAATCAAACAAAAAAGATTGGGCAATGAAAGTAGATGATGCTTTATGGGCTTACAGAACTGCTTTTAAGACCCGCATAGGAATATCACCTTACAGACTTGTTTATGGAAAAAGTTGTCATTTGCCATTCGAACTAGAGCATAAAGCTTTTTGGGCTATTAAATTTCTAAACCTTGATCTTGAACTTGCAGGAAAAAATAAGTTGATGCAGTTGAATGAGCATGATGAGTGGCGAGCCAATGGATACAAAAACTCACGCCTATACAAGGAAACAACAAAGCGGTGCCATGACACTCGTTTAAAGCAACAAAAACAATTTGAAGTTGGAGATCTTGTCCTCCAATACAACTCAAGACTCAAATTTTTCCCCGGGAAACTTAAATCGTGATGGTCAAGACCTTTTGTAATTCAATCTGTACTTCCATATGGCACAATAGAGGTAAGTCACCCATCACACGGTACTTTCAAAGTAAATGGTCATCGTCTCAAACTTTATAACGGGGAGAATTTTAAAGACGATGGAGAGGAGCTACGACTCCACAAACCACCCTGAATAAACCAACATGGTAACAATTGAGCTTAGACTATAAACAAGCACTTCTCGGGTGGCAACCCGAGTACTAACGGTTTTAAATTATTTAAATTATTTAAATTTCAATTTTCAAACATCTAGGTCACTAACAGAGTCTTTGAAGCATAGGTTCCCGACTCCACACAGCCGATAACACGGCCGTACTTATGGCCGTGTGACCACCACGGACGGAAATACGGCCGTGTGAGATGGCTGTGCGAAAACAGGGTAAAAGTTATCATTCCCAACACGGGATGCGATAAATGAACACGGGCATGCTACCTGGTCGTGGGCGAATCTGCCAAATGAACATAGGCGTGCGACACGCCCTTGTCTAGCACCCGTGGATAACACGATCAAAATAACACGAGCGTGCACAGAGGTACACGACTGTGGGAGAAGCGAACCACGCCAGACACGACCGTGCAACACGATCATGTAGCCACACGGCCTAAACACATGGGCGTGCCAGAAGGTCGTGTGACGACATCTCAATTCGTGATGAACACGGACGAGACACGATCCACAAGGGCGTGTGCACTGGCCGTGCCAGTTGAAAAATTAGATTATTTCTCTTATTTTATTTTTCTTTTATTAAGTTTTTAAGATTCATTTGTTTTTAAACACTGCTTATCTTTATGACTACTATCAGATTATTCATTAACTCTCCTTTTATCATTTAGAATCGTGCCTGCCCTCCAACTTTATTTCCAATACTCGATCTCGCCAATCCAAGAATATCATCCATTCTTAATTCAGGAAGTTTCACTTCTCTCCCTATCTTATTTTTATATTCTTTTCAATATATCTATCTTTGTACATTGAGGCCAATGTACATCTTAAGTGTGGGGGGATATTTATTTCATTATCAGAAAAATCCCTGAATGACTGCTTTGTTCTCTTGGAAAGCTCTCATATCGTATTTAGGATAAATTTTGATTGATTTATGACGATGATTGATATATCTTGAATTAAAACATAAACATTTATGCATTGATCATTTAAACCTCAAGACATTAGAGAATCAAGCATGATAAGTTGATTTTTAAGAATTTAAAATTTTAGGTTGTTTCCTCAAAGTTGAGGTATTACTTTGAGTTAGAATTCACAAGTTTTAAACATCAAAAAGCCATAATTGTTGTGAGATTTTTGAGCCTTTTGAGCATCTATTAATTCTTTCATGCTCACTTTTATTATTGCTTTGAGTGCGTCAATATCGAACTGTTATTCTAGAACTTGCTTGATTATGCATGTCAAGACCACACCATTTGATTTGATATGTCAAAATGATTAAGGCACTTAGGATTAACCCACTCATGCCATGAAAAGCCTACCCCCACGATTAACCCCTAGTAAACCCCCTTGAGCCTAACAAGCTTTTACTTGTATTACCCTTAATATTATCCCTTAACCCATTGTTGTTGAAATCCCCTAAATTAATCCCTATTTTTGTCGAGATTTGAGTTGAAGAAATTGCTTAGTATGTCTTGTTCTTAATAGTTAGTCTATGTTATTTGACTTGTTCTTAAAAAAAAACATGTATATATATTAGTAGTGATCTTCTGTTTGTAAGCTTCAGTATTTCAATTCTAAATTCTGAGAAGTAGCTCTGTTGTACGCAAGTGATGATTAACCCTTTTTCTAGTTAGGCAATTTTTCAATTCAATCTCGATTCTAACCGTTTCTTTCAGGTTGTGACCACACCCCCTAACCAAGCCTCATTACAACCTCCAAAGACCTTTTGATTGATGTATCATCTTAAATTATAGTGGTGGAGATTTGATTTTCATGGAATCCTATGGTAATGACTTTTCATTATTGACTATTGAGTGCTTCATTTATTGTCCTTAAACACCTCGAGTGATTTGAGTGAATCTTTGGTGAGGATGTGAAACTCTATGATATTCTGAACCAAAGGTAATTACTTAGATGAGGGGAGACACCTATGTTTGCATGAGTGAATACTCAACTTGGAATGTTTGAAACTTTTATGTTCTTTTAGTTGAATTCTCAATGTATGATTACCTATGGATTATTTTGAGATATTATCGATAGAAATTATAAGTTGAAAAGAATTTATTTTGATTATGAGTTGAGAATTTTGCTTGAGGACAAGCAAATGCTTAAGTGTGGGGGTATTTGATAAACCGTAATTTATACATATTTTTACCCCATGTTTAACGCATTTTATGGATGATTTCCCATTAGAATTGGTGAATTCGATGCTCCTAATGCTTTAATTTCATGTTTTATACTTAGGAGATCATAGGAGAGGGAAAGGAACGAGAAACAGGCCAAAAACAGAGAAAATGGGCCAAAGTACGAAATCAACATGGCCTGGACCTCCTCACACGGGTAGACCACACGGTTGTGTCAATTTGGTAGGCTCGAGCACGGCTTGAAGTAATCGCACACGATCATGTCACATAGGCGTGTCCCTGTCGAGCCTAAGTTGAGTCCAATTCGAAAAAAGCCAATTTTGAGGGTTTCTAGGCATTCTAAAGCCTATAAATACACCCTAGAGGAGGAAGAAAGGGAGGTATAGAATAGGGAGTAAGGAATTACTCCAAGGAAGCCGATTGATCCATCTCAAAAGCCGGATTCATCATCAAGACTGAAGATCTCTCCTCAATTTCCCCTTCAGGAGTTTTGGGTTTTCTTTATTTTTGTATTCTTTATTATTCTGAGATGTTTTCTTATTTAGTTATGAACTAAATCCCCTAAATACCTAAGGGGAATGAAACCTAAGACGAATCTTGTTATTATTTTCTGAATTGTATGATAAATATTTGACTTGTTCTTAATTATGTGTTCTTAATTCTTGTTTTGATATAACAGGATACTGATTCAAGATAAGCTCTTACTCAGAGAAGGAATAGACCTTGTCTAAGAGTACATTTGTCATAATTAAGTGGAGTTGTTTGCGTGCCTAGATATAGGGTGACAAGATTTTGCCGGATTAGGGTGAAACCTAATAAGGGGGTCCATAGATCGAGTTAATGCAACCTTAGGGTGTTAATTAGAGAAAGGTCTGAATTATTCAATCTAGGGATTAGACGTTATTAGTCTTGAATAGGGATAATAACATAACTTAGGGATCTCTACGGAACAAGTTAAATGAATAAATCATCCGATTCAGAGCCAGAATAACAAGTACAATCTAGGTGGATTTTTCCTTAGGTATTGTCTTAATTCAATCGATTTTCTTAAAAGCAATTCCCCAATTATATTCTCTATGAGTTCTTAGTTTAGATAATTAGTTAGTTAAAAGAAAACCTCTTTATTCAAGGGCTAGATAATAAAAAGACAGTCATTGCTGGTGGATGGAATTGGTAATATTGATGTGGTATAAGTTAGTGCAAGTAAGGGTGGCAAAAAGGCTTGGTAGATAGCCTTATTTTTGTCCACACAGTTAGACGCACGGGTGTGTGTCTAGGTCGTGTGCGACACACGGGCAGAGACACGACCGTATGTCTCAACCATGTGGAGAACACGACCTCTCACCATGAGCGTGTGCCTTAGCCGTGTGCCCCTAATTGGTTGCTGACATCAGAAACAAAATGTCAAGGTTTTTACACACGGGCTACAACACAAGCGTGTCATGTCCGTGTGAGGGACACGGGCTATAGATCCAGCGTGTGCCCGGTCGTGTGAAAGCCCCTGTAGGTTTGAATTTAGAATTAATTCCACATAAGTTTGGGACACGGGCATGTCCCTTGTGCATGGGCCATGTGAACTACACGGGCCTTTAGCACGGCCATGTCAAAATGGCCACACAGGCGTGTTGCCCTTTCACACAGGCATGTGCCCTTGTTTCAAGTGACATTTTTCAAAGTTTTCAAAGGTGTTCGAATTAAACCCAAATCGTTTCCAAAGTGTGTTTTGGGCCTCGTAGGCTCATATTAAGATTTTCTAGATTAATATTGAAAAGTTTTAAATTTGATCGAGTTTTTGTGACCCGAAATGATTGTATGCATGTGTTTAATTCAGGTAATGCCTCGTGCCTAGTTTGGGCCTCGGACTTTGGTAAGGGGTGTTACATACAGAATATCACAATTGGGCTTGAGCCCATGTCAGATACAGATATAAATTCGGGCCTGAGCCCATTTCAGATATAGATAAGGTTACAAATTTGCAAATAAGATAATAGAATCCTACCCCATCCTCTACACACCATCTCCGACCATCCCTACACACCATGTGGGTTTTAAAACACCCACCCAGCCCTACACACCACGTTGTGCCAATGCGACACATATCAGATATAATACAGCTATGATGCCAGATATTTGGCATAATCTGCCTTTCAGAACACTTCCTCCAATGTATATATCATCCCACCCCAATCACAGTAACAGAACATACATACAGAATTAACAAATAAATCATGCTTAACATGCTTCCATAAACAGGTAATAGATAAACAAACATAGGCATGTTCATAACCGTATCTCAGTCTAACAGATCATTTGGTTATAGGGTTAGATAGCATTTACCGACTCCAAGAAAGGCCCACGGTCAATTAGGACGACCCGTATGACCCTACAGAAAATTTCAGTAATATAGGCCTACACGCCCGTGTGGGTTGCCTGTGTGGGCCCCAACGCCCATGTGGCCTACACACCCAGATTGGCCTTGCTCGTGTGGATCACATGGCCTGGCCCAGTTACCACACACCCGTGTGGCCTACACAACCAATTCGGTCTAGCCCGTGTGGCCCACACAACCACACTTCAGCCATCACACGATAGTGTCTTGCGCACAGCCTGGTCTTCGTCGATCACACGGCCGTGTCATCGCACACGGCCTACCACACAACCTACCACATGGCCATGTGGCGTTGATAGTGGGATTTTTTGGCTTTCGGCAAACCTCATTTTTCTGCTTTTCGGGTACACACCTGGTTCTTTTTTGTAGCTAAGGCAATTCCAAGACCTCTAAAACCTAGAAATCGACATTCCAGAATCCGAATTAATAACAGTTATGAAATCATAATCTAACTTAATTCATAATCGAAGCCTTATATTATTAATCAACACGTGCGAAAACTTACCGCTATCGAATAGAACCCCAAACACTTAAATCGTTGTAGGAACCCCAGCCAAATATTGCCCTTCGCCTAAATCGAGAGTAACAAAACAAACTCTTCATCAATCACTAAGTCAACTAGCATTAAGACTTAACAAAAACAAGACCTACCGAACGAACACAGCGCAACGTTGCACAAAAAGAACGATACGGATTCAAAAAAGAAATTGAAAAGAAAAGAAGTGGAGAAGGCGGAGACAGAATTTCGGCAGTGAAGAGAAGAGAAAGAACGTCAATTTTTTTTTCGTGGGAACAATTTTGAAAAAAAGGAATAAAATCAAATTATCTCCAAATCTCCTAATTCACTCCACTACCCATTACTGATAACTTCCTCAAAATTCTTGTTTGATCAAAACTCTCTCGGTCAAATGAGTAAAAATAAACTCCCATGCTCGCGCAAGGATTCAAACATAGAACCTCCACACAACACACACTCTTTTACCACTCGAACCAACAGGCTCATTTTGATATGGTTTTAGAAATAATTTAATATAAGCCCACTAAATAGAGATCGGGCTTTATTACAAAAATAACAAAATTTGCTAAAGGTAGGGCTTGAACTCAAGACCTCACACACACACCCAGAACACTTAATCACTGAAGCAGATACATAGTTGTGTCAAAATTTTACAGAAGTAGACATAAGAAATTTGGGGCGTTACATGAGCTGTCAAAGTTGATGGAAATAGTGCAACATATGTAGTGGCAGCAACAAGCTTACTGGAGATATTTAAAAATTCGGGATAACTCAATGATAAGTGCTCTTACAAAAATATACAATGACGCATTTTTTTTTTTGCCTGAGTTTCCAATTTCATATTTGAACCATGAAGTCCACTATCGAAGAGGAAGCGTAGTAATTAATGCAAAAACAAAGATGATGGAGCAAAAGATGAGTCGGATTCTGAGAGATCTGAAAATAAATAAAAAGGGGGATCTTAACTTTATTTTATTTTCATTCTTAGGTTAGTTAATGTTTTAGGATTAGATTCTATTAGGATTTTTTTATCGTATAATAAAACAAGAGGTGGAAATAATAAATAAAGATGAACAAGTTGCAAAGTACAAAGTGTGGCAATAGATATATACATGTCTAGGATTGGATCTAAAGAAAGCTTGGTACTTAAGCAGTCAAATTGACTCACCTCCTCTTTTCTAGAATCCTACCTGGTGTATAGTATCTATTCACTTCTAACAATGAGGACATTATTCATCTTAATTAGGGGGCCAAAAAATTGAAATTATTTCCTCTCAGAATAAATTTTTCTTTTAATATGATTAGGCTATATTTTGTTCGAAAATTTGAAATTTTGTTAAGTATGCTAAACTTCAGTATGAATAAAATTCTATTATTTTAATCTGAATTATGACATAAATGTACTCTTAATAAAGCATGCAACTCATACCATAAAATATTTAGCTCCTTAAGAAAGTTAGGCATGCATGAAAGTTTAAGTCTCTAGAATTGACTTAGTAGTTTCTTGAGGCGAAATCCTAATAAGCACAGAATGTTGAAAATGATTTAGGAAACTTTTGTTTGGACCATTTGAGCCTTTCAAGCCAACCTTGATGAAATTTTATCCTTTGAAACCTAGCTTTGAGACTATATGGCCTAATTTTATTTGAACCTTTGCAATATTTAGCCATCACTTTTCTCTTAATTATCTTTAAATTGTCCAAAACACTAGACTCAGTATTATTCAGAATATTCTTTGAAAATAAGTTTGGGGAGTGGAAAAGAAGTATCAAATGCTCAAAAAATTGTAGTACATATAGCAAAATACTCGTAATAAAAAAAGAAAAGAAAAGAAAAAGAGAAAAAAAGGAGAAGAGCATACGTACTTGAAAGAAAATAGATGTACAAAAGAGCATATGAGAGCAAAATAAGTTGGTGTATTGAAGGTAAATATTTCGAAGGTCCAATTAAAGCTGAGTCTAGGGTTTTAAGCCTAAATTTATCTATCTTTTACCTACCCCTAGCCGAGCCACGTTACATCCTATTTAAAAGACCTATTGATTTAAGTTTCTATGCTACCTACATTAGTGGAGAGAAATTGTCATGCTTAACATATGAAGGCATAAATTAAACTTTATGATTGTAGCTTAATCTTAAATAAGGGAATAAAATTATATTGGTAGGGATTTAACATGTCTTTATTGAGTAAGCATTTAGTCTATTTTTGCTTCATAAGAATAATTGAGATTAATTTGAATGATATGTATACTTAAGTAGTGTAAATCTAAAAATTCTTGTTCTTAACCATAAGTATACAAAATTCATAATTTTGGGAAGAATGTTGTTTTGAAGGAATTTTTCAAAGGTGTTTTCAAGAAATTCTTTTCAATTTGTGCATTACTCGGGATGAGCAATGAATTATGTTTGGGGGTGTGGAAACACGAAAATATACATACTTTTCCATGCCTCTTTTAACTCAAATTCATGTAAATTCGTAGTAATTCTTGTAAAAAATATATAATAATTATAAAATAGTTAAATTGTACTTAAATTATTAACATGTTTAGTTTTAATTAATTTTATAATAAGTTTTGATTAATTTTGATAATTTTTGATAGATTTGCACAAGGGCGAAAATTGGCTTGGCAGACACTGCTAGAAGCGTAAAATCGAGAAGCGATTTTTGAAGCATCTAGGCGAATTAATTTTTCAACCGAAGATGGTCAAAATTATGAATATTAATTCATAATATAATTAATTTTAATTTTAATCTAAATTATTTTGTGTTAAAGAAATTATTATTCATTAATTATGAAAAGAGGCCTAGTTGAGCTGAACCGAGAAAATCGATTCGACCAAGCACTGGGCAGCCCAAAACTATCCTATATGCTAACCCAATCAGCTTTTTTGGTGGATTATTTGGCTTGAAATATAGCACTTGAAGACTCTTTGAATTTGCATTCAAACCCCTCCACTCTTCATGCCTTTCCAGATTTGCCCCTACCTTAAAATAACAAGTTTGAAACCTTCAAACTTACACATGTGTAGCCGGTCATGGGGGAATCTATGGCTGCTGATTTTGGATATTTTTAGAAGCCTACTCAACCTATAAAACCCCCCTTGGCTGCTCATTTGAAACACATCTAAAACCTCCCATCCTTTCACTTCTTTCTCACTTTCTCTCTTTAATCGCCTTCCATTGTTCTTCAATTTATTCCCCATTCCCTTGCCGATTCCACCTCTTGAAAAAGAGTCTTTCAACCACCATTTGGAACAGCATTCAAGAGTTCATGGAAGTTTCGGCTCAACAATAACAAGCAAAGAAGGAGGAGCGGAGCAAAGTAATCAAGCCTCTGAGAAACACCGGCTTTGATTCTTGTTCCTTATCCTTTTAATTTTATTGTTGTTGTTATGAAAATTTCTATGAATAATTTTGATGTTGATATGTTTAATTTAATTAATATGGCTTAAATTTAATTCGTGTTAGGTTGATTTCATTTTGTACAATTAATTTATTAAAATTGTGTTTGTGTTGTTATAGGCCTTAGTAAGATGTTTGATTAAGTAAAACCATGATTAAGTTATTCTTGCATTACAATTGTAAGGTAAATAATGAATTAATTATTTAAACGGATTGAAATTGTAATTAATTGACATGATACTTAATCAATGCATGTTTAATCATCTAAGGTAACTGAAGGTTATATTAGCAACGGTATCTAACGATACATTAGCCTTGCATAACTTGCAAGATTATTATGATTAAACTATTTCCAGGTAGGAATACATTGTTACCTCATGTAATCTTTTATGTGCTTATGGGATTGAATTAATTGTTTGAATTGGCATAGAGATGTGTACAAGAGATTATTTTTAATTTCATAAGTATGTATATGCATTAACACATTTGCTTATTAAAATTTTTTTAATCGATTGAATTGACATAGAGATATAGTTAAGAGATAAATGGATTTTGGTAGGTGAGTATCTTCATAAGTTAGCAAATTACCAAGTTGCCGTGAATTTATTCGTAACAACATGAATATGAGTTTAGTAATTCTAAGTTAAGAAATGTAATTAATCTAACACAATTATGTCATCTTGATTAAAATCATCTTTTGAAATCATGCATTGAAACTTTTATTTCCTTTTTATTTCTTTTACTTAGTTAAAAATCTTAGTTTTTAGTCACTTTCTCAAATCAAAATATTTTTCTTCACTAAAGTTTTTTTAATTGGATTCATAAATAATTCTTTTCACAGTCCCTGTGGGTATGATAACTCGACATTTACACGTCATTTTATTACTTGTTACAATTGTGTACACTTTCACATTTCCGTCATTCCAATCCCCAAATCCAAATCTCGTCACGACGACCCTCACTTGACGTTGTGACATGAACTCTATTTTTGCCATAGCTATATCTTTTGGTGCCTGTTTCATGTTAACTTTTCAACCTAAACAATTGGTGCATTATGCACAACATTTACCTATACAAACCATTCCAATGGCATTCCAAAACATCATTTCAAAACTAATTCACACCAACAATTCATTATGCCACATTTGGCACCCAAGCATACCAATTCAACCTAATCTATCTCATTCTATAAAAACATGTCTTTTAATCATTCAAACCAAACTTTACCATTCCATTTCATGCCTATATATTCCATTCAAACATTACAACATGTTACCAAGGCAAACAAATATACACATAAGCATTAGCTTTTCCCAAAGTCAAGTATTAGGTGAGGTTTAACTAAGTTAACATTCCAAGCTAACATATATATACACCTATATACATGCCACATAACTGACTTAAAACTATCAAAATACTATTGATTCATAGATGGAGTAAGCTTCAAGGCAATCCGATAAACATGTTTCGCAAATTGATAATCTACAAAAAAAGGGAAAACAACTAGGTAAGCATTTCAAATGCTTAGTAAGTTCATAGGTATTAAAACGATAAATTTACCTCATTTTACAACTAAACATATCAAAATAATTATCTTGACACAACTTGTCTGACATAGTATTTCACAACAACAAGGTGAGTTCATCATATAACCGAGTCATTTATCAATTCAACATATAACATCTTCTTTCAATTTAGTACCTTTCACATTAAATCAACAATTCAATTCCATTTGCATAGTTTTGACATCATATAAACATTTGAAAACTAATCTCATTTCATTCTACTTCCATTTCTCTTTTACATTAAGGAGATAGCCCGATGAACTATAATGAACAAATTAAAATACATGGCTAACTACATCACACTAGATTGCTTGATAGAGCAGTAACTACACCACACCAAGGCACCAAAGTGCAAAGCCGTAGGCAACATATAATCATATAACAATACGTCCCTCCACCACACTAGGGTCTCTGTAGGGACATATAACTTGGTAATCCGCAACAAATGTTGGATTTTGGTATAATCAGTAATAACTTTGTATCATCACATATATCTCATACCAGCACACAATTAACCATATTGACATTCCAATCATATCTTATCCTTTATTATGCTCACTCAAGCACATTGAACACATATAACCATTTCTTTACAATTTAGTCCATATCTCAACTTTTTGTACCTAATCGTAAACAATGTAAATTACATTTACATAAAGAAAAATTCAAAATTCAATTGTATACTACAATTACATATAAAAATACCACATGAACTTACCTTACAAAAACATCAACAAACAAGATGTCTAGGAGTAATCCACAATTTTTCATTTTCCTCGATTATCCTCTGATTGGTTCAATTCCTGATCTATACGATAATTCATTTCAATTTATCAATCCCAAATACCTTAAATAACCCTATTTTATGCATATGAAATTTCAATTTCATTTTTCAAAAGTTCCATAAAATTTTGCAATTTAGTCAATTTAGTCCTTAAAACTGAAATTGCTATAAGTTTCAAATTTGAGCTTCAATTTCGAAACCGATCTCAATTCATCACTCTATAACCTATATTATCAATAATTATATAAACTTAATATCAAATTTGAAATTTATGCACTTTAGTCTCAATTTTCAAAATTAACAATTAAACTTTACAAACTAGTCCTTTTTCATATCTAAACTTTAACACCAATTTCATTAAGTATTCAAGAACAGAAACTTTTGAAAACTTTAAACAGGTTTGCAAAATAGTACATGGTTCAATTAAATCTGTAACCTCCCTAATCTGAGCTAGACATTATGGCTAGATTGAGAACGCTACTTTAGCCACCGAAATGGTTAAGCTAACTTACATTAATTTTGAAGACCTTAAATAAACTCATTTTATAGAAAAAAAACCATAGTTTTACTTTTTGCTAGCTTAAAAACACTCATTTATTAGGTCATCTGTACTTAAGATTCATTTTATTATTAATAGTGTTGTTTTAGAACAATTGTTTTTTCGTCAGTTTACTTTGTAAAAAACTTGATGTTACCTAATGCAGCTGAAAAACCATTACTCATGTCATTTTGGAAATCTAGTTGCCTTATCGATTTGGCTTTAAAAACCGGTTCCTTTGTGATGCAGTGGAAATTAGGAAACAATGTCAAATTTTACTTAAACCCAAAATCATGTATTTTTTTATTATTATGCTTGAGTAATCCATGCTTGAAAAACAATCCCCAAATGAAAAGTTACCAAGCCATAGACCATAAATAATTAAAAATTACAAACCAAAACCAAACAAATCCATCCATAATACTTATTCAATCAATCAAAAATTAACCATTTCATACTTAACATTTGACCGCCTCCGGGCGTACTAACGTCCAAAGTGTGAATACTGCAATAAAATAGAGAGTTATGTGGCAGTATCTGCAAGTATACATGTAACATCCCAAACCCGGCATAGACGTTAAGACCAAGACGGAAGAGTTTCATCTACCGTTATTAGGAAAACCAACTTTTGTAAATGCAGTTTAAAACAATTCAAAATTGTCTTGTAACACCCCAAACCCGGCCTAGACGTTATGGCTGGATCTGACGTGTCACATGGACTTACGACTTAGTATGCATTCGTTAGTTTAAGTGATTGGGGTGGACTTTGTAAAAACAGCGGTTGAACAAAAAGCCGGTTTATCAATCTTTAGGCTATCCATTTGTTGTGCTTGTTGAGTCTTGAAAACGTTCATTAATTTTGAAAACCCGCGCAGCCTAACACTAGCAGTTTCATCATAGTATAAATATAATCAAAAAATAAAACCATAGTGGAAAAAAGAAATTTAAATAGCGGCCTTATTACAACTTAAAACCCAAAATTAAATCAAAATATAAAAAATAATAAAAATAAACTAACTTAGAAAAACCAACTTTACAGATGATGTGGCCACTCCGAATCCCTCACAGCTCCAAGCCCACTGTTGTTGGGGATTTCCTGCAGAGATGAAAATAAAGGGTGAGTTCGGTAAACTCAGTGTGTAACATAACCCAACCATAGCCCAAAACAGATCAAACATCAGAGTCAAACTTATTTGAGCCTTGGCCCAGTACAGAAATCACAATGAAACCCATAGGCCCATAGCAGATACAGAACAAATATATCATGAATGCAGAAATCCAAACCCAGAGCCATCCATAACACCCCCGTACCAGCCTTACACCATGTGGGGAGACTACTCGACCCACACAACCGCTACACACCACAAAAATTGCAGCGAGGATGCCAGATATTGTGACGAAGTCACCGGATACAGATATTATGGCTAGGCCACCAGAACAGATATATATATATATATATATATATATATATGTGTGTGTGCGGTTACCCAGATTGCAAATGAGGTCGCGGATATTGTGACGAAGTCACTGAATCGAATATATGTGGCGAGGCCACCAGATTGCAATGAGGCTTCCAGAACGCTTCCTCCATCAATATAAACCCATGTCCCATGCAATAGAAATAATATGTCATGGCATACCTATACAGAAACAGAACATCATGCTTTTCAGAAAAAAATAACCCTAGGGGTAAAATCGTAATTTTGCATGCATAAGGGTATTTCAGTAATTATTACCTATTGCTAAGGTTTCATGCTCATTCAAACGTTTACCAAGTAATCAGAAGTACTTACCTCATCTTTTTATCAAAGTGGGCCTGTTGGCCCATTGGCCCGTTTTTGGCCCATTAAGCCCAAAAATATCATTGTGCACGAAAATGCACACTGCACTCTAATCATCCAAATGCACCATATTCATTAACAATCGTCTCACGAGGCCGACGTCATGAGTTCACAAAATACCAACGTTTCGGTATTTCGGCTTTTACTGATTCAGTCTAATGGAGGGTGTCGTTTACACACCTAGTTGATGACGATTGATGACGATATCTCCCACGCGATAATCCTACAATCGATCACTAACACATTAGACTTACGAATTAATGATAACTAACAAAAATCCACGTCAACTAACCCAATCATCACACAAGTTAGTCATTTACGCACGAGGGGCAAAATAGTCATTTTACCCTCTAGGGGTAAATCGGTAGTCTTACCCTACAAGGGTATTTTAGCAATTCTACAACTTATCCACTTGGGCCTATGGAGCCATTGGGACCACATGGCCCATTTTAGCCCATCACGGCCCGAAATAGCCGTCCTACTACTAGAGTAATGAGAAATACACACCTCTTAGGAGACTGCAGCTAATCCGCGCTCCAAACACTCTTAGTTGACGCCTAACCCAAACGAGCACGTCATAAAGCGAAAGGGATCAGCCAAGAAGGGTATGCCTACTCTCCTCATGGTTTGCTCTATTTAAAGCCAGCTCTCCATCTACTCTTATGTTAGCTTCTCGATGTGGGATCCCTCCATCACCAGAGTTTAAAACCAACACCAACTCTTGCCGTCCCAACATAGTAAAATAATCAACCTTTACGTGCCAAGGGATTCGAACCAAAGTCCTCTGACATGCCAACTCACGCTACCACCACTAGGCCATCAACTCATTTGTGTCATAAATCCAACATATTAAACTTTAAAGCGCACCTACTTGCTTCCAGATTTATTGAAAAGAAAAACCAAAATATATTGCAAGAGCCAAGACTTGAACCTTGGACCCCTTGCTTCCTTTATGGCGTCACTTCCTTGTCCCCTAAGTGGCGCCACCTTGCCACTACACCATACTCCTTTTTGTGTCATCTTTTACCCCTTTACTCTTAAAAGCCCAAATGCCAATTGCATCACCTGTTCATAAAATTAAAATTCCAAAGACTACCACGGATTTAACTTAATTTGGGGCCTTCCAAAGGCCCACTAACCTACTAAAATATATATTTTAACCAACCAGAACACACACAAATTTTAAAAATCACAGAAACACAGAAAACCCAAAAATTGGGGCATTACAAATCTACCCTCCTTAAAGAAATTTCGTCCTCGAAATTTTACCTAAATCAAACAGATAAGGATATTGTTGATGCATCACCACTTCTGGGTCCCAAGTAGCTTCCTATCTGCCATGATTACGCCACAGCACCTTTACTAGCGAAACTGGTTTCCTCCTCAAAATATTAACATCTCGATTCAAAATCTACACAGGCTCTTCCTAAAAAGTCAAGTCTGTTTGGACCTCGATCTCTGCAACCAGCACAACATGAGTAGGGTCAGAACGATACCGCCTTAACATGGAGACGTGAAAGACATCATAAATCCTATCCAACTTTGGAGGTAGCTCCAACTAATAAGCCACTGGACCCACTCGCTTAAGAATCTGATAAGGCCCAATGAACCGCGGACTTAACTTGCCTTTCCCCCCAAACCTTAATATTTTCTTCCAAGGCAAAACCTTCAAGAATACCATATCACCCACAGAGTACTCAATTTCCTTGCGCTTCAAATCTGCATATGACTTACGTCTCATCGGATGCTTCCTTCAACCGATATCTAATCAACTTGACCTTATCCTCGATTCGCCACCAACTCGGGTCCAAGAACACGTCGTTCACCCAACTCGGTCCAACAACTAGGTGTACGACATCTTCCATATCTGATGCCTCATAAGGAGCCATTCGAATACTTGCCTGATAACTGTTGTTGTATGCAAACTCTGCCAACGGTAAGTAATCCTCCCAACTGCCTCGAAAGTCGATAACGCATCCCATCAACATGTCTTCCAGAATCTGAATAACCCTTTCCGACTGACCATCAGTCTAAGGATGAAAGGCTGTACTAAAGTTCAACCGTGCACCTAACGCCTCATGCAACTTTTTCCAAAACCAAGATGTGAATCTAGGATCTCGATCAGAAATAATCGACACTGGCACTCCGTGAAGTCGCACTATTTTCGCCACATACAATTTGGCTAACTTATGAAGTGAATAATCAGTGCGAACAGGTATGAAATGAGCATATTTGGTCAACCTATCCACAATTACCCAAATCGAGTCCTTCTTCGACAGTGTCAAGGGTAACCCACTGATAAAATCCATGGTTACCCTCTCCCACTTCCAAAGTGGTACTTTCACTGGCTGCAAAAGTCCAGAACGTAATTGATGTTCAGCTTTCAGTTGCTGACAAGTTAGACATTTTCCCACAACTTCCGTTACCTCTCGCTTCAATCTAGGCCACCAATACAACTCCTTTAAGTCGCGGTACATTTTACTCCCTCCAGGATGCATAGCACATAGACCTCCATGAGCTTCTTTCAAAATTGCTTGCCTCAAGTCAGAGTCCTTCGGAATACAAACTCTACCTCGGTAACACAGAACTCCCTCATTGTTCAGTCCTGAATCTCTCCTAAAACGGTTCTGATCTTTCTCATGATTCTGTTTTTCTGTATGCTTCACTTCCTCAGCTATCTTAGCTTTCTCCACTAAAGCAACGAAGTTACGCTCCCTCTGTGGAGCAATTAGCACCCTAACTTCATCTCTCAGACCATCCTCGAAGCGTACGCTACGCTCATACTCTGTAGCGACAATCCCAGAAGCATACCGGCTCAGTCTCAGAAACTCAGACTCATACTCAGCCACTGACTTACTCCCTTTGACCAAGTTCAGAAATTCTTTCCCGTGAGCGTCCACATAACTAGCCCCAACATACTTACCCTTGAAGGCTGTCTTAAACAGCTCCCAAGTCATACTGTCAGCAGGAGTTCCATCTCTCACCGTGAGCCACCACTGATAAGCCTCATCCTTGAGTAACGATATGGCTCCCTTCAGCTTCTGCTCCACAGAGCAGTCCAGATCATCCATAATCCGCTCTGTGGCTTCTAACCAATACTCAGCCACATTCGGAGCTACACCAGATATGCCCCTAAATATCTCTGCTCCATTGGCCCGGAGCCGCTCAGAAATAGACCCCCGAATTTTGTTTCCCGTACTTGCCCCAGCAACCCTTTCCAAAACTCCGAGCATTGCCTGGGACAAAGCATCGTCCCCGGTACCTCGATCATGAGACTCTACCTCCGTTGCCGGTGGTACTGGTGCATCTGCTATCGGCACATGTCCTGAAGACGAAGATTCAGCCTGAGCATTACCTCGACCATGTCCACCGCCTCTTCTATGAGCTGCTCGTGTACTCATTTCGTATTATCTGATTAAGAATTTTATGAATCAGTTTAATATTTCAGTGTTTATTACAGATCTCTTATGAATAACGATAATTGAGTTTGAGTTTGTTTCCTTTTGCGGTAGCCTAGCTCTGATCTCGATTACTTATCAGAGTTTCTATAGTTCCAGTGTTACCCTAACAAAAGTACCATGATAAGGTTTTGTACAAGTATATAACAGATATTTCAGAAACAATCAAAAAGGCTCAGAAAACTTACAGACTTGGCCCGGAGATTCGGTGTGCCACCTTCTAAAAACACCTAATTTTAGAAAATCAATTTTAATCTGTAAAATCATCTATTTGTAAAGAGAAAATATTGGAAACATTCTCGAAAACAATTTAAAATCAAGTTAAAAAAAAAAAGATTTTTGCAAACCTTTATTCAGTGTTTCTTTACAAACTCCCATTTTTAAACCCGTTCCATAGCCGAGTTGTTGCAACTTGGCTCTGATATCACAAACTGTAACACTCCAAACCCGGCCCAGATGTTATGGCTAGATCTGACGTGTCACATGGACTTACGACTTAGTATGCATTCGCTGGTTTAAGTGATTGGGGTGGTCTTTGTAAAAACAGTGGTTGAACGAAAAGCCGGTTTATCAATCTTTAGGCTATCCATTTTTTGTGCTTGCTGAGTCTTGAAAACGTTCATTAATTTTGAAAACCCGCACAGCCTAACACTAGCAGTTTCATCATAGTATAAATATAATCAGAAAATAAAAACATAGTGGAAAAAAAGAAATTTAAATAGCAGCCTTATTACAACTTAAAACCCAAAATTAAATCAAAATATAAAAATAATAAAAATAAACTAACTTAAAAAAACCAACTTTGCAGATGATGTGGCCATTTCGAATCCCTCACAGCTCCAAGCCCACTATGGTTGGGGATTTCCTGCAAAGATGAAAATAAAGGGTGAGTTCGGTAAACTCAGTGTGTAACATAACCCAACCATAGCCCAAAACAGATCAAACCTCAGAGTCAGACTTATCTAGGCCTTGGCCCAGTATAGAAATCAGAATGAAACCCATAGTCCCATAGCAGATACAGAACAAATATATCATGAATTCAGAAATCCCAACCCAGAGCCATCCATAACACCCCCGTACTAGCCTTACACCATGTGGGGTGACTACTCGACCCACCCAACCGCTACACACCACAGAAATTGCAGTGAGGCTGCCAGATATTGTGAGGAAGTCACCAGATACAGATATTGTAGCTAGGCCATCAGAATAGATATATATATATATATATGTGTGCGTGGTTACGAGATTGCAATGAGGTCGCCGGATATTGTGTGAAGTCACCGGAAACAGAATATATGTGGCGAGGCCAGCAGTTGCGAGGTCGCGTAACGCTTCCTCCATCAATATAAACCCATGTCCCATGCAATGAAATAATATGTCATGGCATACGATACGTAAATGTAACATCATGCCTTTCAGAAAAAAATAACCCTAGGGGTAAAATCGTAATTTTGCATACATAAGGGTATTTCAGTAATTATTACCTGTTGCTAAGGTTTCATGCTTATTCTAATGTTTACTAAGTAATCAGAAGTACTTACCTCGTCTTTTTACCAAAGTGGGCCTGTTGGCCCATTGGCCCGTTTTCGGCCCATTAAGCCCAAAAATATCGTTGTGTACGAAAATGCACACTGCACTCTAGTCATCCAAACGCACCATATTCATTAACAACTGACTCACGAGCGCTCGCACGGTCGCGAGTTCACAAAATACCAACGTTTTGGTATTTCGGCTTTTACCGATTCAGTCTAAGGGAGGGTGTCGTTTACACACCTAGTTGATGACGATTGATGACGATATCTCTCATGCGATAATCCTACAATCGATCACTAACACATTAGACTTACAAATTAACGATAACTAACATAAATCCACGTCAACTAACCCAATCATCACACAAGTTAGTCATTTACGCACGAGGGGCAAAATAGTCATTTTACCCTCCAGGGGTAAATCGGTAGTCCTACCCTATAAGGGTATTTTAGTATTTCTACAACTTATCCACTTGGGCCTATGGACCCATTGGGACCACATGGCCCATTTCAACCCATCGCGGCCCGAAATAGCCGTCCTGCTGTTAGAGTACTGAGAAATACACACCTGTTAGGAGACTGCAGTTAATTTGCGCTCTAAACACTCTTAGCTGACGCCCAACCCAAACGAGCACGTCACAAAGCGAAAGGGATCAGCCAAGAAAGGTATGCCTACTCTCCTCATGGTTTGCTCTATTTAAGGCTAGCTCTCCATCTACTCTTATGTTAGCTTCCCGATGTGGGATCCCTCCATCACCAGAGTTTAAAACCAACACCAACTCTTGCCGTCCCAACATAGCAAAATAATCAACCTTTGCGTGCCAAGGGATTCGAACCAAAGTCCTCTCACATGCCAACTCACGTCACCACCTCTAGGCCATCAACTCATTTGTGTCATAAATCCAACACATTAAACTTTAAAGCGCACCTACTTGCTTCCAGATTTATTGAAAAGAAAAACCAAAATATATTGCAAGAGCCAAGACTTGAACCTTGGACCCCTTGCTTCCTCTATGGTGTCACTTCCTTGTCCTCTAAATGGCCCCACCTTGCCACTACACCACACTCCTTTTTGTGTCATCTTTTACCCCTTTACTCTTAAAAGCCTAAACGCCAATTGCATCACCTGTTCATAAAATTAAAATTCTGAAGACTACCACGGATTTAACTTAAGTTTGGGCCTTCCAAAGGCCCACTAACCTACTAAAATATATATTTTAACCAACCAGAACACACACAAATTTTAAAAATCACAGAAATACGGAAAATCCAAAAATTGGGGCGATACATGTCTAACGGTTTAAAACAATCTTAGAAAGTCATAATACAAAGACAATACTGAAATTACTGATAATATAAAAGGTGATAAAGCAAAATGACCGAGCTTCCATTATGCCAACCTGATCAATACTATGAGTTACCTATAATTTAGTATATATAACACATACAAGTTCAAATAGAATCATAGGTATAATAGTAAATTCCCAAATTTGTGTTCAAAATCAGAATCAAAGGACATTTATTATAGTCTTAACAATTTTGATGAAAAGTAGAACAATTCAAATTCGATACAGAATATATAAAAAAAATGAAGTTTTCTTACCCTATCTGCTACACACCATCTCCGACCAACCCAACACACCATAAAGGGGATTTAATACCCATCTACACACTACATAGTGTCGATAAGACACGTTCAACATGATTACAAACTAGCTGCCAAATCAAATTGCAATAAAACGCTAGATACAAATATAGATTGTGGCTTAGCCACTGAACCAAAACAGATCACTTCCTTTATTACACAATTCCCATCCAATGCAAATCCAAACTATAGAAGTCAGATTCAAGAATGTACACAAAGTTATCTAGATACAATTCATAATTAGATAATATAGATCAATATCATTAATAGTCATTACATTTAGTATATGTTTATATAATCAACTACTCAGTCTTAGATCATTTGATAACAACTTATACAGTGTAATTCAGACCATACAAACCCTATAGAAGGCCTACTTTTGAGTCAAATGACGCCTATGGCCTTAGGGAGAAATCCAATTTCTGACCCAAACACCCATGTCGTTTCAGAAGGCTTAAATGGCTGGCATGTATGGCTCTACATAGCCTAGTACACACCAGTGTGTCTGCCCATGGTACATGATATCCGCGACAGGTTTTAAAAATTTATAATTAATCGTTCTTGAAACTAACTATTATCATGATGAAGGCAAGTGTACCTATCAAACACTAGTATAGGTTTAGCAAGGTCGGATTGTCGAACCTAAAGGAACCAAGAGTACTAGTAATTACTTTCTTTTTATTGTCTAGCCTAAAAATTAAGGGATTTGTTTATCTAAACTAATTAACTAAACTAAGAGTGCACAGAGAGAAATTGGGGAAAAGCTTTTGGGAAAATTTGATTGATTAAGGCAATACCCAAGAAAAAATCCACCTAGACTTCACTTGTTATTTGACTCTGAATCAGACGATTTATTCATTTGACTTGATCTATAGAAACCCTTAAGTTATATTATTATCTCTCTCAAGACTAATAACGTCTAACTCGAGGTTGATTTAATTGAAATCTCTTTCTAATTAACTCCCCAGTGTTGCATTAACTCGATCTATGGATCCCTTTATTAGGTTTCACCCTAATCCCGAAAAATCTTAGCACCCTATCTCTAGGCGTGTAATCAACTCCGCTTAATTACAACAAATTTACTCTTAGACAGGGTCTTTTCCTCCTCTGAATAAAAGCATTAACTTGAATAAATATCCTAGAATATTAAAACAATAATTAAGAACACATAACTAAGAACAAGTCAAATATTTATCATATAATTCAGATAATAATAACAAGATCTGCCTTAGGTTTCATTCCCCTTAGGTATTTAGGGGTTTTAGTTCATAATTATAAAAGAAAACATCTTAGAAGAATAATGAATACAAAACATAAAGAAAACCCAAAACCCCTGAATGGAAATTGAAGGGAGATCTTCAGTCTTGACGATGAATCTAACTTCTGAGATGGACCAATCGGCTTCCCTTGAGTAATTCCTTCTTTCCTACTCTGCGTCCCCCTTCTAAGTGCCTCTTCTGGTGTTTAAATAGGCTTTCGAATGCCTAAGATCCTTCAAAAGTGGCCTTTTCCAAATAGGGTTATACTTGGGCTCGGTAGGGATACACCCGTGTGACACGCTTGTGTGCGATTACTCCAGCCCGTGGTAAAGGCTGTTGAATCAGGACGGGCATGTAGTCTACCCGTGTAAGTCATGCTTCGATCCTGTCAAATGGCCATGGCCATGTGACACGCCCGTGTGAGGAAGTCCAGGCCGTGTTAATTTCCCACGTGGGTCTATTTTCTCCTTTTTCGACCCGTTTCTCGCTCTTTTTACTCTCCTATGCTCACCAAAGTACAAAAAAAGAAATTAAAGGATTAGGAGCATCGAATTCACCAAATCTAAGGAGAAACCATCCATAAATGTGCTAAGCATGGGATAAGAATATGTATAAATTACAGTTTATCAAATACCCCACACTTAAGCATTTGCTTATCCTCAAGCAAAATCCTAAACTCACAACCAAAATAAATTCTTCTCAATTTATAATCCCTATCAACAATTCTCAACATAATCCATAAGTAATCATACATTGAAAATTCAACTAAAAGTACATCAAAGTTTCAAACATTCCAAGTTGAGCATTTTATCATGAAAACATAGGTGTCCCCCCCTTATCTAAGTAATAACCTTTGATCAAAATATCATAGAGATTAACATCCTCACTTAAGATTCACTCAAATCACTCAAGGTGTTTAAGGACATCAAATAAAGCACTCATTAGTCAATATGAAAAGTTATTACCATAGGCTTGCATGAAAATCAAATCTCCACCACTAGATATTGAGATGATACAACAATCAAAAAGGTTTTTAGAGGGTTGTAACGTGGCTTTGGTTAGGAGGTGTGGTCAGAAGCTAAAAGAAAAGGTTAGAATCAAGATTTAATTGAAGAAATCACCTAACTAGAAAAATAAATAATTATCAGTTGAATACAAGTGAGCTTCTTCTCAAAATATGGAATTAACACTCAAGCTCAAAAATGACGAATTACTACTAATATGTATGTAAGTATATATATATATTTAGAACAAGTCAAATAACATATAACTTAATTGTTGCAATGAGGAATAAAATATACTAAGCAATTAGTTCAAATCAAATCTCGACAAAAAATAGGGATCAAATTAGGGGATTTCAAAAATAACAAGTTATGGGTTAATATTGAGGGTAAATCAACTGATGGTTTGTTAGGCTCAAAGGGGTTCACTAAGGGTTAATTATGAAGGTATTTATTTGTGGAGTGAGTGGGTTAAACCTAAGTGTCTTTATCATCTTGACATATCAAATCAAACGGTGTGGTCTTGACATGCATAATCAAGAAGTTCTAGAATAACAAATCAATACTGGCGCACTCATAATAAAAGTGAGCATGAAAGAAATAAAATATGCTCTAAAGGCTCAAGATCTCACAAAAAATTTTGGCGTTTTGAAGTTTAAACTTGTGAATTTCAACTCAAGATAATACCTAAACTTAGGGAAGCAACCTAAAAGTTTTTTAATTCTTCAAAAATAAACTTATCATGCTTGATTCTGTAATGTCTTAAAGTTTAAACAATCAATGCATAAATGCCTATGTTTTAATTCAAGACATATTAATAAAAATCATAAATTAATTAAAATTCATTCTAATAGCGATATGAGTGATTCACGTGAGAATAAAATAGAATTCAGGGATTTCTAATAATGATATAAAAGACCCCCACACTTAAGATGTACATTGCCCTCAATATATAAAGATATATATATTGAAAAATATAGATATATAATCATAAGATAGGGAGAGAAGTGAAACTTCCTCAATGATGAATGAATTCCTTGAATTGGAGTTATAGAGAATAATCGGCCAAGGCAATGATGAGAGTGGAGGAGGATACTCCAGTGGTGATCGAGCAGGACTTGGCAGTCGTGGAGAACCTTTTCCACTGGAGTTGCAAGTTCCTAAGTAATAGTGAGCTTCGGAGCTCCTTATAACTGTGATAGAACCAGGAACTTTTTAGGAAATATAAAGAAGCATAATTACTCGTAAAGAAATAGCCGAATAAAAATTATAAAATCTCAAGATGAAATAGTATTAAAAGGAAATAAAAAGTAAATTTCAAAATATAAAGATAAAAATAAAATAAATAATAGGTGTTTATAAAGAAATTGGGGCACATGACCGTGGGGCACGTCCGTGTGCCCTCATTTCAGCTCGTGCGTTTCGTGGTTTTCGAAATTGGGCGCATTGGTATACACGGCCATGTTGCACAGCCGTGTCAATCTTCGTTTGCTTCTCCCACGCCCGTGTATACAGGCGTACACCTATGTTATTTTGACAGGCTCGACCATGATCGGTGGGCATGGTCGTGTCATAAGCTCGTGTTAAATTTGGTAGGATTGCCCACGACCATGTCGCACGACCGTGGCAACTTATCAGATCCCGTGTTGGGGAAATGTTTTTGCTCTGTTTTCACATCCCGTGGTATGTGCACGGCCTACGGCACACCCGTGTGCCTGGCTGTGTGGTTCTGGAAATCCTGTGTTTAGTGACTCAGTTAGTGAATTAAATGTTAAAGAATAAATTTAAAGAAGTTAACACCATTAGTGCTCGGGTTGCCTCCCGAGTAGCGCTTGTTTATAGTCTAAGCTCAACTCTACCTTGTGGGTATATTTAGGTAACTTTGTGGAGCTGTAGCTCCTCTTTCTCATCTTTGAAATTCTCACCGTTATAAATTTTGAGACAATGTCCATTTACCTTAAAAATGCCTTGTGATGGATGACTTACCTCTACTGTGCCATATGGAAACACAGTTTGAACTACAAAAGGACCTGACCATCTTGATTTAAGCTTTCCAGGAAACAATTTGAGCCTCGAGTTATATAACAGGACAAGATCTCCAACTTCAAATTGCTTTCGTTGCTTCAAGCGGGCGTCGTGGTGGCGCTTCGTTGCTTCCTTGTATAGGCGCGAATTTTCATATACATTTGCTAGCTACTCATCTAATTCACTCAACTACATCAACCTGTTTTCACCTACAAGTTTGGGGTCAAGGTTTAGAAATTTTATACCCCAGAATGCCTTGTGTTCTAACTCAAACGGTAGATGACAACATTTCCCATAAACAAGTCTGTAAGGCGATGTTCCTATGGGAGTCTTAAAAGTAGTTCTATAAGCCCATAAAGCATCATTTACTTTGTAATATCCTGAATTAGGGCTTAATTGGAATAGTGGTTTCCTGACCACAAATCTGAGATAGAAATAATTATTTTACAATGATTTTGATGTTTATGATATGATTGCATGATTGTGTGAAAATTTCGTGATGAAATTCTATGCCTAAAGTGCCTAAATTGAAAGTAGGGACTAAATCGAATAAGTTGCAAAACTTGCATTCTAGAAGTTTTTAGTATGAAATTGTTTTGGAATATTAATGAGGAGGTCTTAAATAGCAATTTGACCAATTTTAAGTTCATGGACAAAATTAGGACATGGAAGGAATTTTGGAAAGTTTAGTAGTAAGGGTATTTTGGTCATTTAGTTATTAAAATGAATTAAAAACAAAATTAAAAGCCAATTTTTGTCCATCTTCTTCATTAGGCCGAAATTTCAAGGGTTCTCCATAGCTAGGGTTTTTTTTAAGCTTCCAAGCTCCATAGTAAGTGATTCCAAGCCCCGTTTTTAATGATTTTTACGTTTTTGAGATCCCGGTAACTCGATAAAGCTTATGTTAGCAATAATTTAACCTAGGGTTTATATTTGGAAAAATACCCATAGGTGAAATTTGTGTATTTTGATGTTTAATAATAGAATATGAGGTTTTAAATTATGTTAGACAACTTGTGCTACTCGGTTTTAAGTGAAAACGAGCAAAAGGGCTTAATCGGTAAAAATACCTAATAGTCATAAGTACGTGTTAGAGTGAGAATTTGATGTTGCCATAGAAGGGAAAAATGATCAGCATGTTGTAAAAAATAAGAATAAGGAATAAAGTTTAATCCCGAGCCTAGCGGCAAAAATGTAAATATGCAAAAGTTTAGGGGTAAAATTGTAATTTTGCCAAAATTTGAGTTAAGGATTAATTTGATAATGTGAGTATTAAATAAGCTAAATGTGTTATTTTAGATCAAGAAAGACGTGGAATCAACCTCAATCGAGGAAAAGAAAAGATTGTGGACTAAATTGCAAAATCTTTGTATTTTGGTACCAAGGTAAGTTCATGTGTAAATAATGTAGCATAATGGTTATTTTTAAGTTATTGATGTTAATTATATGTTAAGCTGAATTTTATTATGAAATGTATGCTTTGTGGTTAATTTCAAATAATATGTAAATTATGTGAACTACTTGTTAAATATAATTGTTCTGAGTATTGATTTCGGCATTCTACGGAAGACGGCAAGGATAAATGTTCGAGGAAAAAGCCCGTTTGAACCTTAGGAATTGATTAGGATACAAGTGACATGTCACTAGGATGGTTGAGCATCCGAACTCGTTGAGTTGAGTCCGAGTTCACTTATGGATGCGAATGTCCGAACTCGTTGAGTTGAGTCCGAGTTCGTGAGATGTAACTAGGCATCCGAGCTCGTTGAGTTGAGTCCGAGTTCACTTATGGATGCGAACGCCCGAGCTCGTTGAGTTGAGTCCGAGTTCGCTTATGGGCGGGTTACATGATTGCTTGATTGCATATATGGCACTTATGTGCAAGTTATCCATGTATCCGAATTATGTTCAACGGGTAAAGCTCTACTCACATGGAGGAATATTTGAGATGTAAAGAGACGTATTGGTAAGTGATGTGAAATGGATATTTTGAACAGGTATGTATTTAACCCTCGGGTTGAGTATTGATACAACCACGATAAGGTAATAAGATGATGAAAAATGATTAGAAATGTGACATGTGTTTTAGTGATGCATGCTAATGTTGATTGGTATGACTGCTTGTTATGTTACTTATTATTTGCATATGAACTTACTAAGCATTTATGCTTACTCCCTCCTTCTTACTCATTGTAGTTTTGGCCAAGCCATTTCAGGAGTCGGGATAGGTCGAAGGCTCAGTCACACTATCCGGAAGACTTTTGGTAAAGGCTTGTAAATTTAAGTATGGCATGTATAGCAATATATCTATTTTGCGTAAATGATCTTATGGTATAGTGATGGAATGGTTGAGGAAATGCTTGATAATGATAAATTATGAAAATAGTTAGTTTAGATTATATTTGATGTTAAGGAAAATTATTAAGATACTTAGTGCATAAAAACTCATATAAGGGATGAAATTTGCCATAAATAGAATCTGCAGCAACAACGACGCGAGTTTAAAATTTACTAAAATCATAGAAATTTAACTTGGTGATGGACTACATATCAAATTGAAGCTTATTATGTCTAGTTTCACATGAAACAAATGAAACAGGTAAAGGAATTATATGTTAGAAGATATTTGAATTTTAGTGAAACAGGGTCATAGCAGTTTTTGAATCCCCTGTTCCAACTTTAGAAATTCATCATAAATTATAAAGATATAATTAGGTGGTATATTTTATATCCTCAGAATCCTTACTGAGTCTAGTTTTAGTATAAATAAATCTCATAGTCATATGAATTTTTTTACAGGGAGAAATGTGGTTCGTAGTAAACAGAGGTCAGACCAGTCGAGTCCTGAAACAGGGGTAACTTTAACTAATAAACTGTACTAATTGGCCCAACCAAAAATTCTAGAAAAAAATTAGTAGATAGGTATATGAGTCTAGATTCAGGGAAAATTTATGGATCTTGATTTCGAGTTTCGTAACTCGAGATATGATTTTTCTTGTGACTGTGATGCAAGTAGCTTAAAAGCTGTGAATGTAGAAACAATAATCCAAAGTTCTAAAAATGTTAAACTAAGCTTAGTAACACCTCATACTCGACTCCGGCGATGGTCTCGGGCGTGGGGGCGTTATATTTAGTGGTATCAGAGCAGGTTTAGTCGGTTCTCGGACTATGTGTTGTATGTACGGATTTTGCTATACATGCCATATGTATAAATTGTGATAGTGTGACAACTTCTGACCTTTTTAAATGATTTTTTTTATAGTAAATGGATCCCGATCCAGCTGTGGCAGATGAAGTAGAGAGTAATGTGCCAGCTTCGGCTGAAGGAGCAGCGCTGACTGAAAACCCACCCCCTACTGTTGGTCAGGGAGGAGGAGAAAGGGATTGGGAAGCCTTTCTCCAAATGATGAGTGCATGGTACACTGAGTTCGTTCGTACGAACCCAAATGTACGACCTCCCCCACCTCCCCCAATTCCTCAACCTGTACCCCCAATGCCTCAAGGTATGGATATGATAAAATTTCACAGAACCCCCGTTGACAAAATTCATAAACAAGGGGCTGAAGAATTTAGAGCAAATATTGATGATGATGCAGAGAAAGTAGAGTTCTGGCTTGAAAATTCTATCCGGGTATTTGATGAATTATCTTGTACACCTGAAGAATGTTTGAAATGTGCTACATCTTTGTTGAGAGATTCAGCCTATAATTGGTGGAAGACTTTGATTTCGGTGGTACCGAAAGAGAGGGTAACCTGGGAATTCTTTCAAGAAGAGTTTCGGAAGAAATATATATTAGTGAAAGGTTTATTGATCAGAAATTTAAAGAGTTTCTTGAGTTGAAGCAAGGTAATATGACAGTCTTAGAATATGAAAGAGAGTTTGTTCGATTGAGTAAGTATGCCAGGGAATATGTTCCTACAGAAGCCAATATGTGCCGACAATTTGAAGACGGGCTCAACGAAGACATTAAAGTATTTGTCAGGATCCTTGAACTGAAAGAAATGGTAGTCCTAGTTGATCGAGCTTGTAAGGCTGAAGAACTACTTAAAGAGAAGAGGAAGGTAGAGGCTGAGACACGAAATTGGAAGAAAAGGCCAATGAGTAAGGCATCTTCATAGTAACCCGAAAAGTCAAGAAATATGAATCCTCATTCCCAAGTTTTAGCTGGGCAGTCATATGGAAATTTTAAGAAGCAGAATGTGGGTCCTAAATCTCGAATAATACTTGCCAGATGTAGGGAACTCGAGATTTGTTAAACCCGAGTGCCGGTGTGTGGTAGAAATCATTTTGGTCCGTGCAGAGCAAATGAATGTTTTCAATGTGGTTCTTCGAATCATTTTATTAGAGACTGCCCAGAGAGAGCTGAGAAAGAAAAATTTCAGAGTGTAAAAGCTAGTGGTGCAAACTCGAGGGGAAGGTATCTGAGAAAAGCTGGAAGTGAAACAAGCAGTAAGAATGTAGCCAGAGATGCAGCAGTTAGATCTGAGGGAAGAGCTCCGGCTAGAACTTATGCTATTAAAGTGCGTGAAGATGCTTCCTCACCCGATGTGATTATCGGTACATTTTCTCTTTATGATATTAATGTTATTGCTTTGATTGATCCTGGTTCTACTCATTCATACGTATGCATTAAACTGGTGTCTAGTATGAATATACCTATTGAGAACACAGAATTTATGATTAGAGTATCGAACCCGTTAGGCAAATGCGTGATAGTTGATAAAGTAAGCAAGAAACGCCCTTTAATGATTCGGGGTCATTACTTTCCGGCCGACTTGATATTGTTGCCGTTTGATGAATTTGATGTTATTTTGGGTATGGATTGGTTGACATTGCATGATGCTATAATAAATTGCAAAGAAAAGGTTATAGAATTAAAGTGTGAAAGTGGTGAAATTCTGCGGCTTGAGCCAGACAAATCAGAGGCATTATCTAGTATGATTTCTTCGATGTCGGCTCAAAGATATCTGAGAAAGGGTTATGAAGCTTATTTGGCGTATGTAATTAATACAAAAGAAGTTGAAAAGAAATTTGAATCAGTGCCGGTTGTGTGTGAATTTGCGGATGTATTTCCAGAAGAATTGTCGGGTTTGCCTCCAGTCAGGGAAGTAGAATTTGGTATTGATTTGATACCGGGAACAGCTCCGATTTCGATTGCTCTGTATAGAATGGCACCAGCAGAGTTGAAGGAATTAAAGTTGCAGTTGCAAGAGTTGACTGATAAAGGTTTTGCGAGACCAAGTTTTTCACCTTGGGGTGCTCCCGTGTTATTTGTGAAAAAGAAGGATGGTTCTATGAGGTTGTGTGTTGATTATCGGCAGTTAAACAAGGTGACAATCAAAAACAAGTATCCGTTGCCAAGAATTGATGATTTGTTTGATCAACTAAAAGGAGCGACATGGTTTTCAAAGATTGACTTGAGATCTGGGTATTATCAGTTGCGTGTAAAAGAGTCAGATGTGCCTAAAACTGCTTTTAGAACAAGGTACGGTCATTATGAATTTTTGGTTATGCCATTCGGATTGACAAATGCTCCTGCTGTGTTTATGGATTTAATGAATCGCATATTTCGGCCATACTTGGACAAATTTGTTGTGGTGTTTATAGATGATATTTTAATTTATTCAAAAGATGAGACAAAGCATGCTGAGCATTTGAGGATAGTTATGCAAACTTTGAGAAATAAGCAGCTGTATGCTAAGTTTAGTAAAAGTGAATTTTGGCTCCAGGAAGTTAGATTTTTGGGTCATATTGTTTCAGGTGATGGTATACGGGTTGATCCTAGTAAAATTTCAGCCATTGTTGATTGGAAACCACCAAAAAACATAACGAAGTTAGAAGTTTCTTGGGGCTAGCTGGGTATTATCGGCGGTTTGTAAATGGATTTTCTATAATTGCTGCTCCTATGACTAGACTACTCCGAAAGGATGTTAAATTTGAATGGACGAAAGAATGTCAACAGAGTTTTGAAGAATTGAAAAAGTTATTAACTGAAGCACCAAAAAGTTATTAACTGAAGCACCAGTGTTGGTACAACCCGAATTAGGTAAAGAATTTGTGGTGTATAGTGATGCTTCTCTAAATGGTTTGGGGTGTGTGCTCATGCAAGAAGGAAAAGTGGTGGCATATGCTTCGAGGCAGTTAAAACCCCATGAGAGGAATTATCCTACTCACGATTTGGAATTGGCTGCGGTGGTGTTTGCTTTGAAGATTTGGCGACATTATTTGTATGGTGAAAAGTGGAGAGTATATACCGATCACAAAAGTCTTAAGTACTTGATGTCACAAAAAGACTTGAATTTGAGACAGCGGAGATGGTTGGAGTTATTGAAAGATTATGAGCTTGTTATTGATTATCATCCGGAAAAGCGAATGTGGTTCTTGATGCTTTGAGCGAAAGTTGTTGTTTGCTTTGAGAGTTATGAACACTCGGTTGAAAGTGTCGATGATGGTTCAATTCTAGCGAGTTAAGAGCAAAACCAATGTTTTACAAGAGATTCTGAAACTCGGAAAAATGATCAAGATTTGCTAGCCAAAAGAAAATAGTGTGAAGTCGTCACGGGATCGATTTTAATTGGTTCTGATGGGTGCTTAATGTTTAAAGATCGGATTTGTGTACCGAAGAATGAGGAATTGATTCAAAAGATCCTACAGGAAGCACATAGTGGTTATTTCTCGATTCATCCGGGTAGTACAAAAATGTATAATGACTTGAAGAAAATGTATTGGTGGAATGGAATGAAAAGAGATATATCAAAGTTTGTGTCCAAATGCTTAATTTTTCAACAGGTGAAAGCTGAACACCAAGTACCTTCAGGATTACTCCAGCCTATTATGGTTTCTGAATGGAAATGGGATCGGATTACTATGGATTTTGTTTCAGGATTGCCATTGACTCCGGGAAAGAAAGATGCCATCTGGGTAATAGTTGACAGATTAACTAAGTCGGCTCATTTTATCCCGGTACGTACGGATTATTCTCTTAACAAGTTGGCTGAACTATATATTAGAGAAATTGTTAGATTACACGGAATACCATTATCGATTATTTCAGATAGAGATCCAAGGTTTACCTCGCGGTTTTGGCAAAAGTTGCAAGACGCGTTAGGTACGAACTTAAATTTCAGTACTGCTTTTCATCCAAAAACTGATGGACAATCAGAAAGAATAATTCAGATTCTTGAAGACATGCTCAGATGTTGTGTATTGGAATTTCAAGGTAGTTGGGAAAAGTATTTACCGTTGGTAGAATTTGCTTATAATAATAGTTATCAGACAAGTTTGAAGATGGCACCTTATGAAGCATTATATGGTCGTAAATGTCGGACGCCATTGTATTGGACTGAACTCAAGGAAAATCAGATTTATGGAGTTGATTTAATAAAAGAAACCGAAGAAAAGGTGAAAGTGATTCGAAATTGTTTGAAAGCTGCTTCAGATAGACAGAAATCTTATGCAGATCTAAAACGACAGGACATTGAATTTCAAGTTGGTGATAAAGTATTTTTAAAGGTGTCTCCGTGGAAGAAAGTCCTTAGATTTGGACGGAAGGGCAAATTAAGTCCGCGTTTTATTGGACCGTATGAAATAATTGAAAAAGTTGGACCGGTAGTATATCGGCTAGCGTTACCACCCGAATTAGAGAAGATTCATGATGTGTTTCACGTATCTATGTTACGTCGGTATCGTTCGGATCCTTCACATATAATTTCACCGACAGAAATTGAACTGCGACCGGATATGACTTATGAAGAAGAACCGATTAAGATTTTAGCTCGAGAAGTAAAACAACTAAGAAATAAAAGTGTTGCACTTGTAAAAGTGTTGTGGAAAAAGCATGGGGTAGAAGAGACTACATGGGAACCTGAAGAAACTATGAGAAACCAATACCCACACATTTCTGGGTAAGATTTTCGAGGACGAAAATCCTTAAAAGGGGAGAGTTGTAATATCCTGAATTAGGGCTTAATTGGAATAGTGGTTTTGTGACCACAAATCTGAGATAGAAATAATTATTTTACAATGATTTTGATGTTTATGATATGATTGCATGATTGTGTGAAAATTTCGTGATGAAATTCTATGCCTAAAGTGCTTAAATTGAAAGTAGGGACTGAATCGAATAAGTTGCAAAACTTGCATTCTAGAAGTTTTTAGTATGAAATTGTTTTGGAATATTAATGAGGAGGTCTTAAGTAGCAATTTGACCAATTTTAAGTTCATGGACAAAATTAGGACATGGAAGGAATTTTTGGAAAGTTTAGTAGTAAGGGTATTTTGGTCATTTAGTTATTAAAATGAATTAAAAACAAAATTAAAAGCCAATTTTTGTCCATCTTCTTCATTAGGCCGAAATTTCAAGGGTTCTCCATAGCTAGGGATTTTTCAAGCTTCCAAGCTCCATAGTAAGTGATTCCAAGCCCGTTTTAATGATTTTACGTTTTGAGATCCGGTAACTCGATAAAGCTTATGTTAGCAATAATTTAAACTAGGGTTTATATTTGGAAAAATACCCATAGGTGAAATTTGTGTATTTTGATGTTTTATGATAGAATATGAAGTTTTAAATTATGTTAGACAACTTGTACTACTCGATTTTAAGCAAAAACGAGTAAAATGGCTTAATCGGTAAAAATACCTAATAGTCACAAGTACATGTTAGAGTGAGAATTTGATGTTGCCATAGAAGAGAAAAGTGATCATCATGTTGTAAAACATAAGAATAAGGAATAAAGTTTAATCCCGAGCCTAGGGGTAAAAATGTAAATATGCAAAAGTTTAAGGGTAAAATTGTAATTTTGCCAAAATTTGAGTTAAGGATTAATTTGATAATGTGAGTATTAAATAAGCTAAATGTGTTATTTTAGATCAAGAAAGACGTGGAATCAACCTCAATCGAGGAAAAGAAAAGATTGTGGACTAAATTGCAAAATCTTTGTATTTTGGTACCAAGGTAAGTTCATGTGTAAATAATGTAGCATAATGGTTATTTTTAAGTTATTGATGTTAATTATATGTTAAGCTGAATTTTATTATGAAATGTATGCTTTGTGGTTAATTTCAAATAATATGTAAATTATGTGAACTACTTGTTAAATATAATTATTACCGAGTATTGATTTCGGCATTCTACGGAAGACGGCAAGGATAAGTGTTCGAGGAAAAAGCCCGTTTGAACCTTAGGAATTGATTAGGATACAAGTGACATGTCACTAGGATGGTTGAGCATCCGAACTCGTTGAGTTGAGTCCGAGTTCACTTATGGATGCGAATGTCCGAACTCGTTGAGTTGAGTCCGAGTTCGTGAGATGTAACTAGGCATCCGAGCTCGTTGAGTTGAGTCCGAGTTCACTTATGGATCTAACGCCGAGCTCATTGAGTTGAGTCCGAGTTCGCTTATGGGCGGGTTACATGATTGCTTGATTGCATATATGGCACTTATGTGCAAGTTATCCATGTATCCGAATTATATTCGATGTGTTCAACGGGTAAAGCTCTACTCACATGGAGGAATATTTGAGATGTAAAGAGACGTATTGGTAAGTGATGTGAAATGGATATTTTGAACAGGTATGTATTTAACCCTCGGGTTGAGTATTGATACAACCACGATAAGGTAATAAGATGATGAAAATGATTAGAAATGTGACATGTGTTTTAGTGATGCATGCTAATGTTGATTGGTATGACTGTTTGTTATGTTACTTATTATTTGCATATGAACTTACTAAGCATTTATGCTTACTCCTCCTTCTTACTCATTGTAGTTTTGGCCAAGCCAGCTCGAGAGTCGGGATAGGTCAAGGCTCACCACACTATCCTAAGACTTTTGGTAAAGGCTTGTAAATTTAAGTATGGCATGTATAGCAATATATCTATTTTGTGTAAATGATCTTATGGTATGGTGATGGAATGGTTGAGGAAATGCTTGATAATGATAAATTATGAAAATAGTTAGTTTAGATTATATTTGATGTTAAGGAAAATTATTAAGATACTTAGTGCATAAAAACTCATATAAGGGATGAAATTTGCCATAAATAGAATACTGCAGCAACACTGACGCGAGTTTAAAAATTTACTAAAAATCATAGAAATTTAACTTGGTGATGGACTACATATCAAATTGAAGCTTATTATGTCTAGTTTCACATGAAACAAATGAAACAGGTAAAGGAATTATATGTTAGAAGATATTTGAATTTTAGTGAAACAGGGTCATAGCAGTTTTTGAATCCCCTGTTCCAACTTTAGAAATTCATCATAAATTATAAAGATATAATTAGGTGGTATATTTTATATCCTCAGAATCCTTATTGAGTCTAGTTTTTGTAACACCCCGTTCCCGATACCGTCGCCGGAGTCGGACACGAGGGGTTCTCAGACCAACTCTCATGTGTCACACAGACTATTTTGCACATTTCCAGTCCAGCTGGCAAACTGCGTCCCTGTCACCTTAAAAATCATATCTCGAGTTCCAGAACTCGAAAACCAGTTTCGTAAATTTTCCCCGAATTTAGACCCATATATCCATTCGTGGCTTTATTTCTAAAATTTTTGGTAGGGCCAATTGGTACAGTTTATTAGTTAAAGTCACCCCTGTTTCGGGGTTCGACTACACTGACCTTTCTGCATTACGACCTGGATATCATCTCGTACAGAGCTCCAATGCTCTTGCCGTTTGTTTCTAATGAAACTAGACTCAAAGGGGGATCTATAAATATAAGGCATGACTTCTAATTGTTTCTGGATAATTTATGGGAAATTTTTAAAGTCGAAACATAGAATCCAGAAACCGTTTTGACCCTGTCTCACGAAATCTTGAATATCTCTTAAAATACAGCTCATATGGTCGTTTCGTTTCATTCATATGAAAATAGACCCATCAAGCTTCGAGTACGTAATTTTTTTAGCAATTAATTCCACTTCTACTATTTTTAGTGATTTTTCGATCTCATATCACTGCTGCTGTCCGCAACAGTTACTGCAGTAGACTATGCCAATTTCATGAATCCTTCCTTAGCCTTACTAATCATCCATCATACATGACACAAATTATGGCCACCTTATCAAAATTAAGGTTTCTAAGACTCGTGGCTATAGATTCTAGCATCCCACTCAAACGACCACATAGGCCATTTTCACATGGCTTAAAGTTTACAACCCAAAATTAACAAAACAAAATAGCCCATACATGCCAAATGTTCTCCTAAGTTGACTAAGAAGACAATACCAAAAATTGCTCGCCGGTGTGATGACTTCGTTGACGGTTCCGAGCACCCAAAAGGAGACGAGTCCAAGAAACCTAAAATGGGTGACAAGAAACACCGAGTGAGTTTATAACTCAGTAAGTCATAAGCATTCCACAACCATCCATTAATAAAATTATCATAAAATGAAATAATGAAACAAGGCCAAGTGTTCCAGCCATACCGAACTATACCATAGTTCCTTAGACCTTCGGATCAATCTCATACCAAGTCATACATTTACATTTCATATACTATTCAATAGGATATTTGAAGCAATTTCCATACATCATTTCATTTCCGCAACAATCATGCAATCAAATGAACTTTCATCTATTCCACGATACCTTATTTACGGAATGCAATTGAAATCATCACATAGATTTAAATCTTACCAACTCCGCCCGAGCATGAACATAGCATCTATTAGCCATGAACTCAAGGTACTTACTCTTTCCGCTGTCCATACTCATCTCGATAAAGTCACACCTCCATATAAATATTCAATCGGAGATATGTGTAGAGTTCGCACACATAGTGCTTAATACTCAATCACGCACACTTAGTGCTATGTGATTCAAGCCCGCACACATAGTGCCAAATAGTCCAAACTCGCACACTTAGTGCCATACATTACAAGCTCGCACACTCGGTGCCAATCTCATCACCGACACATCTATTTCTCGCACACTTAGTGCCAAGCAAACTTCCTTCACATTTCACTATCTCTTTTACGTTCAACAATATCATCTTTTCATACACATACATTTGTATATATTTCATCTCATTAAACACAATTGCATAGATATTACAATCATTTAAGCAATATCAAATATATGCTTAATGACTTACCTTGTATTGGGTAAAATGGTTCCAACTCGGCTACTCGATGTTCTTTCCTTTGCCTTTGCTTGATTCTCCACCTCTAGCTTCTTGAGCTTAATCAATAAATTAACTAGTTTAACCGTCTTGCCACATATTTATACATGACATCAACTATACTATCATCATTAATTCATCAAATCACAAAATTTTATCTCATGAACATTTAACACTTAACATTTACCCCATCTAGGCCGACTTTGCTAGCACACAAGCCTTTGGCGAATGTCCTTGACCTATAGTCACCCAAAATTTCTTTGTTCTTTAAAATTCATCCAAGACCACATTCGGCACCTCCAACTAATAATTTAGATACTCTCAAGCTCATTCACAAGTACTATTATATATCACATTAAGCATTAATTATTTTGCAACATGGATTCTATAGCATGGCCGAATACTCATGCACATACACATATAACAACAAGAACTCAATGGCACAAAAATCTCCTTTTATTAAACATTCATCTCACTTCTCTTCATGCTTCGTCACAACAACATTAAAATACCAACCAAGAAAGACAACCTCCATGGCAGAACTTCATCTCCATCAAATAGCAAAGAAATCTAAGCCATGGGCTAGGTAGGTTTCAAACTAACAACTAAAACATGCATGAATCTTAAGGAATGACATCAAACATACCTCAATCTAGTTGCAAGTATGGCCAAACTTCTCCAAACCCCCCCTCTCCCTCACTCACGGCAATACAAGAATTTGAGAAAGGATGAGCACTTTTTTTTTTTTGTTTTTCTTGTTCAATTCACGGCAAATGGGGGGGGCATCCATGCTCATCATTTTTTTTTTCAATTCTTTAATGCTAGCTTTTATTTTATGGCTTCCTACATACACCACTAACCTAACATGTTGGAAACATGTTCCCTTTGCCCATAATCTTGTCATGGCCGGCCACTATCCTTAGGAAATGGACTATTTGACATGCAACTCCATCTATTTTACTTCATTCTTTTACTAACCTCTTAAAATTAGCCATATATATTTAAATCCTTTCACATGAGTCCTTTTTCTTTCAATTCACGTTCAATTTAACTAAATCAAAGAATTAAAAATTCACACATGCATTTTCACATATATTTGGCATGGAATAAGGTATTTAAATGTTTTGTGACCCGTTTTGTGGTCCCGAAACCACTTCCGACTAGGGTTAAATTAGGGATGTCACAACTCTCCCCACTTAAGAAATTTTCGTCCCGAAATCTTACAGGTAAATAGGCTCGGTATCGCTCTTTCATAGAGTCCTCAAGTTCCCAAGTGGCTTCTTCAATTCGTGTTTATGCCACAACACCTTCACCAATGGGATTTTCTTATTGCAACTCTTTTACTTGGCAAGATCGAATGCGAACCGCTCTTCTTCATAACTCAAATTAGGTGAACCTCGACCTCAAATGGAGTGATTACGTGTGTCGGGTCAGACCTATATCGTCAAGCATCGAGACATGGAAAACATTGTGAATCCTTTCAAGCTCGGGGTAAAATTAATCAGACGCTCATGGCCCAACTCGTTCGGATACTTCATACGGACCGATGAACCTCGGACTCAATTTGCCCTTACGACCAAATCTAAGCACCTTCTTCCGTGGTGAAACTTTGAGAAATACCTTGTCCCCAACCCGATATTCAATGTCTTTTCTTCTCAAATCCGATACGACTTTTGGCGATCCAAGCGACTTTCAAACTTTCACGAATTACTCGAACTTTCTCGCTTCGGCATCCTTAATCAAATCAACCTCAAGATTTTACCTTCACTAAGTTCATCCAGAATAATGGGGTACGGCATTTACGACCGTATAAAGCCTCGTAAGGCGCCATCTTAATACTTGATTGAAAATTCATCGTAAGCGAATTCAATCAAAGGTAAATACCGCTCCCATGAACCACTAAACTCAAGGATGCAACATCTCAACCTATCCTCGAGTATTTGAATTATCCGTTCGGATTGACCATCGGTTTGGGGATGAAAAGTGCTAAAATGCGCTTGGTACCCAAAGCCTCTTGCAATTTCTTCCAAAATCGCGACATAAATCTTGGGTCTCTATCCGACACGATAGAAGTAGGTACCCCATGCAATCGAACAATTTGGGAGATGTATAACTCTGCCAACTTATCGAGCGAAAAATCCGTGCGCACGGGGATAAAGTGAGCCGACTTAGTCAGTCTATCCACAACAACCCAAATCGCATCCTTCTTACCTGCCGACACTGGTAACCCAGATACAAAATCCATTGTCACTCGATCCCATTTCCATTCAGGTATCATGATTGGCTGAAGTAATCCCGATGGCACTTGATGTTCCGCTTTCACTTGTTGACATACCAGACACCTTGAAACAAATTCAGAAATGTCTCGTTTCATACCGGGCCACCAAAATTGGCGTTTCAGGTCATTGTACATTTTAGTACTACCCAGGTGGACTGACATTCGACTACTGTGAGCCTCGTCCAGAATCTTCGAAACAAGTTCCGAATCCCTCGGAATACATAATCGACCCTTGAATGTCAAGCAATCATTGTCGTCAATCTAAAATTCCGATTCCTCATTCGAAACACATTCGACTCGTTTAGCGACCAATTCAGTGTCGACCTTCTGAGATTCAAGTATTTGATGAATCAATAACGGTTTGGCCTCTAATTCGACTACTAGCACCTCATCGGGTGAAACGGATAGGTGAGCATCTATCGTTCTCAAAGCAAACAGTGCCTTGCGACTTAAAGCATCGGCCACCACGTTGGCCTTTCCCGGGTGATAATCAATGATGAGTTCATAGTCTTTCAACAACTCAAGCCAACGTCTTTGTCGCAGGTTTAAATCTCTTTGGGTCATCAAATATTTAAGACTTTTGTGGTCCGAATAAATATGACACCTTTCTCCAAACAAGTAATGCCGCCATATTTTCAAGGCGAACACTATGGCTGCTAGTTCAAGGTCATGGGTCGGATAGTTTCTCTCATGCGGCTTTAGTTGTCTCGACGCGTAAGCCACAACTCGACCTTCTTGCATCAACACACAACCTAACCCAAACAAGGATGCGTCACCGTAAATGACAAACTCTTTACCGGACTCCGGCTGTACTAGTACTGAGGCCTCGGTTAAACAGGTTTTTAGTCAATCGAAACTTTCTTGACAGCGTTCCGACCATTCAAACTTAACATCTTTTTGGAGTAGTTTCGTCATCGGTGCAGCTATCATCGAAAAACCTTTCACAAATCGTCGATAGTATCCGCAAGCCCCAAAAGCTCCTAACGGTAACATTCCTTGAGGTTTCCAATCGACTATGGTCGAAATTTTGTTCGGGTCCACCTCGACACCGATCACGGACACCACGTGCCCCAAAAGCTAACCTCTCTCAACCAAAATTCACATTCTTGAACTTTGCGTATAACGCTTATCTCGTAAAATTTGCAACACTAGCCTCAGGTGTTCAGCGTGTTCAGTTTCATCTCTCGAATAGACCAAAATGTCATCGATAAATACAACTACGAACCGATCCAAGTATGGCCTAAAAATTCTATTCATTAAATCCATAAATACCGTAGGGCATTAGTGAGCCCAAACGGCATCACTAAGAATTAAGTAGTGGTCGTACCTCGTTCTAAAAGCGATTTTGGGTATGTCCGATTCTCGGACCCTCAACCGATAGTACCCGACCTCAAATCTATCTTTGAAAACACTGAGGCTCCCTTTAATTGATCAAACAAATCGTCAATTCGTGGCAACGGATATTTATTCTTTATCGTCACTTTATTCAACTGACGATAGTCGATGCACAATCTCATAGTTCCATCCTTCTTCTTCACAAACAATACTGGTGCTCCCCATGGAGAAAAACTCGGTTGAGCGAAACCTCTATTCGTCAATTCTTGCAATTGAACCTTCAATTCCTTTAATTCCGTTAATGCCATACGATACGGGGCTATTGAGATTGGCGTAGTACCCGGTACCACTTCGATGCCGAATTCCACTTCTCGAACCGGTGGCAATCCCGGTAACTCTTCAGGAAAAACATCTGAATACTCACAAACCACTGGTACCGATTCGAGTTTCCTTTCCGTCTCTTTACTCTCAAACACATACGCAAGGTATGTTTCACACCCCTTTTTCACATATCTCCAAGCGGTCATAGAAAATATTATCGCTGGCACTCCTCTTAAATTAGTAGACTCGACTCGGACTACCTCATTATTTGCACTCCTCAAATCAATGGTTTTCCTTTTGCAGTCCACCACTGCATCATGCACGGTCAGCCAATCCATACCAAGAATAACATCGAATTCATCAAATGGTAGAAGTATCAGATCGGCCGGAAAACAGGATTCTCGAATTATTAGGGGGCATCTCTTGCACACTTTATCAACGAGTACGTATTGACCCAAAGGGTTTGACACTCGAATTACGAACTCAGTAGACTCAACAGGTAGAGTCTTATTGGATGCTAAGGTTTCACATACATATGAATGAGTAGAGCCAGGGTCAATCAATGCAATCACACTAGTATCAAAGAGAGTGAAAGTACCAGTGATAACGTCAGGGGAGGATGCCTCCTCTCGTGCGCGGATAGCATATGCTCTAGCAGGAGCACGAGTCTCGGATCGAACAACCGTATCAGAGACCCCTCTCTGATTACCACCCCTACCTCCTGAAATCCTCGGGGGTCTACCTCTAGCCATCGTCCCACTAGATCTTGCACCTTGCATCTTATTCTTCTCATCTAGCTCCGTGCAATCTCTAATGAAGTGGTCCTTGAACCGCATCCATAACAGCCCTATTAATGAGACTTACCCCAACATTCACCTATGTGTCGTCTTCCACATTGGGGGCATTCGGGCTTTTCTTGACGATTATTGCCCACACTAGCTACCGAAGTAGCTCGTGAGTCCATCGATGGTCGTGCTCTAATGGAAATCCCCGCAGTCGCCCTCGACTTATTTGTGTCCTCTCTGAACTTCTTTACAGCCGAAAATGGAGCCTTGCCCATCGATCTTTTACGATAATCTCTAGCTTCAAATTCAGCCTTCCTCTTCTCCCTTCCGAGCTCTTCCGCCTTGAAGGCTCATTCAACTAGTGTTACAAATTCTTTTATCTCCAAAATACCCACCAGTAGCTTTAACTCTTCATTCAATCCCTCTTCAAATCTTTTGCACATAGCAACCTCATCAGCCACACACTCCCGAGCATACCGACTAAGTCTTACAAACTCATGTTCGTATTCAGATACCGTCATACGACCTTGCTTGAGCTCCAAGAATTCCTTACGCTTTTGATCGATGAACCGTTGACTAATGTATTTCTTTCGAAATTCCGTTTGGAAGAAATCCCAAGTAACTTGTTCCTTTGGGACTATGCAAATTAAGGTCCTCCACCAATAGTAGGCTGAGTCTCGCAACAAGGATATAGCACACTTAAGACATTCATCGGGTGTGCATGACAGTTCATCAAACACTCTAATGGTGTTATCAAGCCAGAACTCGGCCCTTTCGGCATCATCAGTAACTATGGCCTTAAACTCCTCGGCCCCATGCTTCCTAATCAAGTCCACAAGTGGTTTACTCAGCCTCACAGGATCAGCAACTGATGGCATTACGGGCTCTTGGGGTGGATTATTTAAATTTGGGAATGGTTGGACAGCCGGATTGGTTCAGGCATATTGCGCGACCCACTCATTCATCATGGTGAAGAAGGCTTGTTTCGCCCCTTCATCTTGATTATTCGCGGATGACTGAGGCTCAACAGGCGGTGTCCCTTGCGCAGGAGCAGCCGCTACACTTTCAACGACATCCGCCAAGGGTCTCTCTACCCCGGGTTCCATTTGCTAAATCAAACAAAAATTTCAACCGTCAGAAGTCATCACATTTTTAAGCACCGACACATTGGCATGTATAGCTAGACTCACACGCGCTACGGTAGTCCTAGAACCGACTAAACCATAGCTCTGATACCTACAAAATTGTAACACCCCGTTCCCGATACCGTCGCCGGAGTCGGACACGAGGGGTTCTAAGACCAACTCTCATGTGTCACATAGACTATTTTGCACATTTCCAGTCCAGCTGGCAAACTGCGTCCCTGTCACCTTAAAAATCATATCTCGAGTTCCAGAACTCGAAAACCAGTTCCGTAAATTTTCTTCGAATTTATACTCATATATCCATCCGTGGATTTATTTCTAAAATTTTTGGTAGGGCCAATTGGTACAGTTTATTAGTTAAAGTCACCCCTGTTTTGGGGTTCAACTACACTGACCTTTGCGCATTACGACCTCGATATCATCTCGTACAGAGCTCCAATGCTCATGCCGTTTGTTTCTAATGAAACTAGACTCAAAGGGGGATCTATGCATATAAAGCATGACTTCTAATTATTTTTGGATAATTTATGGTAAATTTTCAAATTCAAAACATAGAATCCAGAAACTGTTTTGACCCTGTCTCACGAAATCTTGAATATCTCTTAAAATACAGCTCATATGGTCGTTTCGTTTCATCCATATGAAAATAGACCCACCAAGCTTCGAGTACGTAATTTTTTTAGCAATTAATTCCACTTCTACTATTTTTAGTGATTTTTCGATCTCATATCACTGCTGCTGTCCGCAACAGTTACTGCAGTAGACTATGCCAATTTCATGAATCCTTCCTTAGCCTTACTAATCATCCATCATACATGACACAAATTATGGCCACCTTATCAAAATTAAGGTTTCTAAGACTCGTGGCTATAGATTCTAGCATCCCACTCAAACGACCACATAGGCCATTTTCACATGGCTTAAAGTTTACAACCCAAAATTAACAAAACAAAATAGCCCATACATGCCAAATGTTCTCCTAAGTTGACTAAGAAGACAATACCAAAATTGCTCACGGTGTGATGACTTCGTTGACGGTTCCGAGCACCCAAAAGGAGACGAGTCCAAGAAACCTAAAATGGGTGACAAGAAACACCGAGTGAGTTTATAACTCAAGAAGTCATAAGCATTCCACAACCATCCATTAATAAAATTATCATAAAATGAAATAATGAAACAAGGCCAAGTGTTCCACCATACCGAACTATACCATAGTTCCTTAGACCTTCGGATCAATCTCATACCAAGTCATACATTTACATTTCATATACTATTCAATAGGATATTTGAAGCAATTTCCATACATCATTTCATTTCCACAACAATCATGCAATCAAATGAACTTTCATCTATTCCACGATACCTTATTTACGGAATGCAATTGAAATCATCACATAGATTTAAATCTTACCAACTCCGCCCGAGCATGAACATAGCATCTATTAGCCATGAACTCAAGGTACTTACTCTTTCCGCTGTCCATACTCATCTCGATAAAGTCACACCTCCATATAAATATTCAATCGGAGATATGTGTAGAGTTCGCACACATAGTGCTTAATACTCAATCACGCACACTTAGTGCCATGTGATTCAAGCCCGCACACATAGTGCCAAATAGTCCAAACTCGCACACTTAGTGCCATACATTACAAGCTCGCACACTCAAGTGCCAATCTAAATCACCGTACACATCTATTTCTCGCACACTTAGTGCCGAAGCAAACTTCCTACATATTTCACTATCTCTTTTACGTTCAACAATATCATCTTTTCATACACATACATTTGTATATATTTCATCTCATTAAACACAATTGCATAGATATTACAATCATTTAAGCAATATCAAATATATTCTTAATGACTTACCTTGTATTGGGTAAAATGGTTCCAACTCGCTACTCGATGTTCTTTCCTTTGCCTTTGCTTGATTCTCCACCTCTAGCTTCTTGAGCTTAATCAATAAATTAACTAGTTTAACCGTCTTGCCACATATTTATACATGACATCAACTATACTATCATCATTAATTCATCAAATCACAAAATTTTATCTCATGAACATTTAACACTTAACATTTACCCCATCTAGGCCGACTTTGCTAGCACACAAGCCTTTGGCGAATGTCCTTGACCTATAGTCACCCAAAATTTCTTTGTTCTTTAAAATTCATCCAAGACCACATTCGCACCTCCAACTAATAATTTAGATACTCTCAAGCTCATTCACAAGTACTATTATATATCACATTAAGCATTAATTATTTTGCAACATGGATTCTATAGCATGGCGAATACTCATGCACATACACATATAACAACAAGAACTCAATGGCACAAAAATCTCCTTTTATTAAACATTCATCTCACTTCTCTTCATGCTTCGTCACAACAACATTAAAATACCAACCAAGAAAGACAACCTCCATGGCAGAACTTCATCTCCATCAAATAGCAAAGAAATCTAAGCCATGGGCTAGGTAGGTTTCAAACTAACAACGAAAACATGCATGAATCTTAAGGAATGACATCAAACATACCTCAATCTAGTTGCAAGTATGGCCAAACTTCTCCAAACCCCCCCTCTCCCTCACTCACGGCAATACAAGAATTTGAGAAAGGATGAGCACTTTTTTTTTTGTTTTTCTTGTTCAATTCACGGCAAATGGGGGCATCCATGCTCATCATTTTTTTTCAATTCTTTAATGCTAGCTTTTATTTTATGGCTTCCTACATACACCACTAACCTAACATGTTGGAAACATGTTCCTTTGCCCATAATCTTGTCATGGCCGGCCACTATCCTTAGGAAATGGACTATTTGACATGCAACTCCATCTATTTTACTTTATTCTTTTACTAACCTCTTAAAATTAGCCATATATATTTAAATCCTTTCACATGAGTCCTTTTCTTTCAATTCACGTTCAATTTAACTAAATCAAAGAATTAAAATTCACACATGCATTTTCACATATATTTGGCATGGAATAAGGTATTTAAATGTTTTTGTGACCCAGTTTTGTAGTCCCGAAACCACTTCTCGACTAGGGTTAAATTAGGGATGTCACAGTTTTAGTATAAACAAATCTCATAGTCATATGAATTTTTTTACAGGGAGAAATGTGGTTCGTAGTAAACAGAGGTCAGACCAGTCGAGTCTGAAACAGGGTAACTTTAACTAATAAACTGTACTAATTGGCCCAACCAAAATTCTAGAAAAAATTAGTAGATAGGTATATGAGTCTAGATTCAGGGAAAATTTACGGATCTTGATTTCGAGTTTCGTAACTCGAGATATGATTTTTCTTGTGACTGTGATGCAAGTAGCTTAAAAGCTATGAATGTAGAAACAATAATCCAAAGTTCTAAAAATGTTAAACTAAGCTTAGTAACACCTCATACTCGACTCCGGCGATGGTCTCAGGCGTGGGGGCGTTACATACTTTCATTGCCTAATCCTTCCTATTTAATTCTACTGTCTTTTCTAGGATACGTTTAAGCTCTCAGTTCGCTACTTTGATTTGGCCACTAGTTTGAGGGTGATAAGGGGTAGTTGTTCTGTGATGAACTCTGTATTTCTTAAGGGTCTTGTCAAATTGGGACATATAATCGTACTACTACTCTAAGGAAAAGTTTCTTAAGGAATCGTACTACTACTCTATCATCATTAGTAGGTAAAGCTTGGGCTTCAACCCATTCGGACATATAATCAACAACTACTAAGATGTATTTAGTCCCGAATGAACTAGGGAATCGATACCCCAAACATCAAATATTTCACATGAGAGCATATATGTCTGAGGCATTTCATTATGTTTGGATATATTACCTGTCCTTTCACATTTGTCACAGGAAGTAACATACCTGTTGGAGTCTTTGAATATAGTGGGCTAATAAAAACCTAATTCAAGGACTTTATGTATGGTCTTATTTCCACTGTAATGTCCTCCAGTCGGTCCTGAGTGGCAATGTTCCAAGATTTTCAAAGCTTCTGTCCTTGTAATGCATCTTCTAATGATTTGATCTGCACATTTATGGAAAAGAAAATGGCCTTCCTAGAAGTAGTTTTTCATATCAGTGAAGAATTGCTTCTTTTGCTGATGTGTCAACCCTTTTGGGATAATGTTAGCGGCTAAAAAATTTGCAATATCTGCAAACCAAGGTACCTCGGAATCAGATATAGCAAAAAATTGTTCTTCAGGGAATGAATCATTTATTTCAATGTCATCTGGCTCCTTGGTACTTGAGTTTTCAAGACTGGAAAGATGGTCAGCCGCGAGATTTTCAACTTCTTTCTTATCTTTAATCTCCAAGCCAAATTCCTGCAATAATAAAATCCATCGAATGAGTCAAGGTTTTGCATCGGTTTTAGTCAAAAGATGGCGAAGAGCGGAATGGTCAGTATAAACGACAACTTTAGACAATATTAAATATGGCCTAAATTTATCAAATGCAAAAAACACAGCTAGCAGCTCTTTCTCCGTGGTGGTGTAGTTTTCTTGTGTGGCTGTAAAAGTTCTGCTAGCATAATAGATAGGTTGAAAATGTTTATCTCTTCGCTGTCCCAAATCTGCACCTACTACAAAATCACTCGCATTGTATATTAGTTCAAAAGGTTAATTCCAATCAGGTGCAATTATAATTGGAGCTTTAGTCAGTTTATCCTTTAAAGTATTAAATGCTTCTTTAAATGCTTCTAAACACTACTGATCGAAATTAAAAGGCACATCTTTTTCTAGTAATTTAGTCAAAGGCTTAGCTATTTTAGAAAAGTCTTTAATAAATCTTCTATAAAACCCAGCATGTCCTAAAAAGCTTCTAATAGCCTTAACCGAATTAGGGGGAGGTAGTTTTTCAATGGTTTCAATTTTAGATTTATCAACCTCAATCCCTCTACTAGAAATTTTATGTCCTAACAAAATACCTTCTTGAACCATAAAGTGACATTTTTCCCAGTTAAGCACAAGGTTTGTTTCCTCACATCTTATTAACACTTGTTTTAAATTTTTTAGGCAAAGATGGAAAGAGTTATCGAAAATCGAGAAATCATTCATAACTACCTCCATGACATCTTCTAATAGTTCATCAAAAATGACCATCATGCAGCACTGAAAAGTAGCATGAGCATTACATAATCCAAAAGGCATTCTACGATAAGTAAACGTACCGTATGGACATGTAAATGTCATCTTTTCTTGGTATTCAAGAGCTATTGGGATTTGGAAATAGCGAGAGAGTCCGTCTAAAAAGCAGTAGTACATGTGCCCTGACAATCTTTCCAACATTTGGTCAATGAATGGAAGGGGGAAGTGATATTTTCTCGTGGCATCATTTAGCTTCCTATAATCAATACACACTCTCCAACCTGTGACTATCCTTGTTGGGATTAATTCATTCTTCTCATTGGCTACAACAATCATGCCTCTTTTCTTAGGAACAACCTGCACTAGACTCACCCAAGAATTGTCTGAAATAGGATAAATAATTCCAGCATCTAAGAGTTTAATTACCTCAGCTTTAACAACTTCCTTCATATTGGGGTTCAGTCATCTTTGGGCTTGCACTCATGGTTTATATTCATCTTCCATTAAAATTTTGTGGGTGCAAAAAGAAGGGCTGATCCTTTTAATGTCAAAAATTTTCCAAGCTATGGCCCTTTTATGCTCTCTTAATACTTGGAGTAATTCCTCTTTCTCCTTGGGTTTCAAGTTGGATGCAATAATTACCGATAATGTAGAATTATTTCCAATGAATGCATATTCCAAGTGATTCGGCAATTGTTTATGTTCCAGTCTGGGAGGTTCTTCAATAGAGGGTTTTTGCTTAAGTTCATCTTTTACCTTAATTCCCTCATATTCTACTAGTTTTGGGGAGGTTTCATTAGAGTTTAGTTTGGTTCCTATCTTAGAATCATCATCCACCCCCTTTCCTTGGGCGAGACACAGTTCCATCCTGTCCTTGTGTACAATTTCCTGAAAAGAATCTTGAGTAGCAAGATAAATAGAGTTGATAAAATAACATGAGTCATTTTGTTCCCTAGAAAATCTCATGGCATCATAAATTTTAAAAATAATCTCTTTGTCACCTACTCTAACATCACCCACATCAATTACAGCCCTAGCAGTGGCAAAAAATGGCCGACCTAAGATTAAAGGCACCTCAACATCTTCATCCATGTCAAGCACAACAAAATCAACAGGGAATATAAATTTATCTACTTTTACAAGTATGTCCTCTATAATTCCCCTAGGATATTTAACAAATCTATCAGCTAATTGAATACTCATCCTAGTGGGTTTAGGTTCCCCAAGACCAAGTAGTTTAAACATTTTATATGGCATCAAATTAATGCTGGCGCCTAAATTAGCTAGTCTTTATCAACATTCAAACTACCAATTAAATAGGGAATAGTAAAACTTCCTGGATCTTTCAGTTTGGTTGGTAGTTTATTTTGGAGTATAGTTGAGCACTCCTCATTAAGTTACACTATAGATAAGTCTTCAAACTTTCTTTTGTTTGTTAGAAGCTCCTTTAAAAATTTTGCATATATAGGTATCTGCAATATAGCTTCAAAAAAAGGTAAGTTAATATGCAGTAGTTTAAAAAGTTCAAGAAATTTACCGAATTGTGCATCCATGTGGTCTTTCTTCAACTTTGTTCGGTATGGGATTGGTGGTTTATATTCTTTTGGCATTAGACTGTCATTTTTTTAGGTTCGACCTCCTTTCTGTCAGCTTCTTGTGGTGGCTTCTTTTTAGATTCAGCTAACACTTTCCCACTCCTTAGTGTAACTGCTTTCACGTGCTCTTTTGGGTTAGGTTCAGTGTTATTAGGAAGACTTCCTGGTGGTCTTTCAGAAATTATTTTGGCGAGCTGTCCTATCTGAGTTTTGAGCCCTTGAATCGATGCTTGTTGGTTTTTAAGTGCTGTCTCGGTATTCTGCAAATGAGTTTCTGACATCGAGTTGAATTTTGTTAGCATCTCCCCAAGGTTCGGCTTTTTCTCTTGTTGGTAGGGTGGTTGTTGGAAACCTATAGGTGGTGGTCTCTAATTCCCTTTGCCTCCCCATGAGAAATTTGGGTGGTTCCTCCAACCTGCATTGTAAGTATTACTATAAGGATTATTTTGAGATCGAGGATTATTACCCATGTAATTTAACTGCTCGTTCTCCATGTTGTGGCCATAGGGTGGGTATTCTGAATTGCTTGATCCACCTCCACTTGCTTCGCACTGCATTACTAGGTGAACCTGTGAAGAACCAAGAAAATTGTCAATTTTTCTATTCAAAAGTTCTACCTGATTAGAGAGCATGGTGATCGAATCAGCGTTAAAAACACTGACTATTTTAGTTGGCTTTGTCCTCATGACTTGCCACTGATAATTATTCAGTGGCATCTCTTCTATAAATTCATAAGCATCCTCAGATGTCTTATTATTGATAGTTCTGCCAGCGGCTACGTCGATCATCTGTCGAGTCGAAGGATTTAGGCCATTGTGAAATGTTTGAACCTGTAGCCAGAGTGGCAACCCATGGTGAGGGCACCTTCTCAACAGATCCTTGTATCTCTCCCATGCATCGTAGAGTGTTTCTAAATCCATATGCACAAAAGAGGAGATATCATTACATAATTTGGCTGTTTTAGCTAGCGAAAAATATTTTAATAAAAACTTTTCGATCATTTGTTCCCAAGTAGTGATTGACCCTCGTGGTAACGAGTTCCACCATTGTTTAGCCTTATACCTCAACGAAAAGGGAAACAACCGAAGGCGAATGGCATGATTAGAAATGCCATTGATTTTAAAAGTGTCGTAAAACTCTAAGAAATTTTCCAAGTGAGCGTTGGGATCCTCGTCCTGCAAACCATCAAACTGAACAAACTATTGGATCATTTTAATGGTGTTAGGTTTCAGTTCAAAATTATTTACAGCAACAATAGGCTTAACTATGCTCGATTCATTTCCTATAAAAAATAATTTAGCATAACCGTACATAGTACGTTGAGCAAGATTCTGATTAGCAGCAATTGCAGGAGGTAGCGAATTTTCTTGGTTTTCAGTCATCTCCTCGGTTGTAGTTGAAGTATCGTCCTCTTTCTCTTTCTCTATGTATCGTAAGCTTCGCTTTATTTCTCTTTGGTTTCTGCGAACTGTGTGATCGATCTCACTATCAAACAGTAATGGTCCCGACGGGTTTCTTCTAGTCATACACTATAAAAACCTGCCACGAACGAATAAAAGAAAAATTAGAAAAGAAAATAAAAATTTAAATTGCAAATAAAGTAGAATGGCTAAAGTAATAAAAATAGAGTGTTCCTAATATCCTAGTTCCCCGGCAACGGCGCCAAAAACTTGCTACGTGATATTCATGATAGGTTTTAAGATTTTATAATTAATCATTCTTGAAACTAACTATTATCACGATGAACACAAGTGTACCTATTGAACAGTAGTATAGCTTTAGCAAAACCGAATTGTCGAACCCAAAGGAACCAAGAGTACTAGTAATTACTTTCTTTTTATTATTTAGCCTAAAAATTAAGGGATTTGTTTATCTAAACTAATTAACTAAACTAAGAGTGCACAGAGAGAAATTGGGGAAAAGCTTTTGGGAAAATTCGATTGATTAAGGCAATACCCAAGGAAAAATCCACCTAGACTTTACTTGTTATTTGACTATTTGACTCTAAATCAGAAGATTTATTCATTTGACTTGATCCTAAAAATCCCTAAGTTATATTATTATCTTTCTCGAAACTAATAACGTCTAACCCTAGGTTGATTTAATTGAAATCTCTTTCTAATTAACACCCTAGTGTTGCATTAACTCGATCTATAGATCCCCTTATTAGGTTTCACCCTATCTTTAGGCATGCAATCAACTTCACTTAATTACGACAAATTTACTCTTAGACAGGGTCTTTTCCACCTCTGAATAAGAGCATTAACTTGAATCAATTTTCTGGAATATTAAAACAAGAATTAAGAAAACATAATTAAGAACAAGTCAAATATTTATCATACAATTCAGATAATAATAACAAGATCTGCCTTAGGTTTCATTCCCCTTAGGTATTTAAGGGGTTTAGTTCATAATTATAAATGAAAACATCTCAGAAGAATAATGAATACAAAACATAAAGAAAACCCAAAACCTCTGAATGGAAATTGAAGGGTGATCTTCAGTCCTGATGATGAATCTGACTTTTAAGATGGACCAATCGGCTTCCCTTGAGTAATTCCTTACTTCCTACTCCGCGTCCCCCTTCTAAGTGCCTCCTCCTGTGTTTAAATAGGCTTTAGAATGCCTAAGAACCCTCAAAAGTGGCCTTTTTCGAATAGGGTTATACATGGGATCGGCAGAGACACGCCCGTGTGCGATTACTCTAGCCCGTGGTCAAGGCTATTGAATAGGCACGGGCGTGTAGTCTACCCGTGTAAGTCATGCTTTGATCCTGCCAAATGCGCACGGCCGTGTGACACGCCCGTGTGAGGAAGTCCAGGCTGTGTTAATTTCCCACGTGGGTCTATTTTCTCCGTTTTCAGGCCATTTCTCACTCTTTTTACTCTTCTATGCTCACCTAAGTATAAAACATGAAATTAAAGGATTAGGAGCATCGAATTCACCAAATCGAAGAAGAAACCATCCATAAATGTGCCAAGAATGGGATAAGAATATGTATAAATTATGATTTATCAGCCTGTGTGTCCCACACGACCTAACATACACCCGTGTTGTCAGCTCGTGTAGTCCTAAATCATAAAAAGTTGGTCACATAGCCTAGACACATGTCTCTAGCTCGTGTGCTCTTTAATAGAAAACAGTGAGTCACATGACCTGGACATATGCCCGTGTCTCTGGCCCGTGTGATCCTTAATGGAAAACAATGAGTTACACAGCCTGGAGACATGCCCGTGTCTCTAGCCCGTGTGGTCTCTAAAGGTAAAATAGTGAGTCACACGGCCTAGACACACAATCGTGTGATGCACACAACCTGACACACGGCTGTGTGGCATTGACTTCCATGTTTTTCAGCATCCAAATTTCTCAAAAAGTTGGGTTTTCAGTATGCACCTAAAGTGGTTTTGAAATAAGATCAACATAGAGGACTCCTAAGACCTAAAATGAACATTCAATAACCAATTAAGCAATAATTTGTAACAGACACCAAGATTAAGGTGCAACCAGTTTCGTCAAAGAATTTTGACATAAACCCAACTCAACACCACAATTACCTTTGTACAAAACCGTGATTCATGAATCGAGAACGTCAAGAAAACCGTTATCCTCAAGACCTTCTCCTGATGACATTAACCAAACATAAAAACAAATAATTCAAATAGTTTAGCCAAAAAACCAACTTTGGTGAATGTGACAACACCAACGATTTTAGTTTTGGAACCACTGAAGTCATGACATTAATGGAAACGAACTGACCCAGCAACAGTAGCAGATACAAAGTACGGATTTAAGTGAAAACCAAGCGAAAAAGAAAAAGGAAGCAAAGGAAAAGAGTGAAAGGAAGAAAAAGAAAACAAAAGTAAGAAGAATAAATAAATAAATATTGGAAAGGAAGGAAAAGAAAAATGTTACATTCTAATTTAACTACCGATCAGAATTCTAACATGTAGCAAAAATATTCCATAACGCAAGCACTGAAACTAGAACTCAAGACCAGATGGTATATAGAGGCTTAACTATTGAACTAGCAAGCTCATTCTTAACACAAATTCCCACAAAATTAAACTTAAGTCAAAGGCTCCAGAGTAGAGGTTAATTAAAAAAAAAAATAGAACTTCCTAAGAACACTACTCGAACCCCTGACCTCAAACACATACGCATAGTAGATAGCCACAAATACAGAGACTTAATTACAATGGAATATAACAGTCAGACATTCAAAATTTTGGGGCGTTACAACTTTCTTCCCCTAAAAGAAATTTCGGCCTCAAAATTTAAATGACTCAAACAAATACGAAAATTTTTTACGAATGGAATTTTTGGGTTCCCACGTAGCCTTCTCAGTACTATGATTCCGCCACAACAACTTAACCAGAGGAACAATTTTCTTTCACAATACCTTGATATCTTGATCTAATATTTGAATAGGCTCCTCGTCAAATGCCAGATTCAGTCGTGCCTCAATCTCTTTGACAAGAACGATGTGCAACGGATTAAACTGATACCGTCTCAACATTGAAACATGGAACATATCATGGATCTGATCCAATTCAAGGGGTAATTCTAAGTGATAAGCAACAGATCTGACATGTTTCAAGATACTGTGAGGTCCAATAAACCTCAGGCTCAAGTTGCCCTTACGTCCAAATCGGGGAACATATTTTCCATGGAGACACCTTCAGGAACACTTGATCACCTACATTAAACTCAATATGTAACGCCCCCACGCTCGAGACCATCACCGGAGTCGAGCTTGAGGTGTTACTGAACATAATTTATCAAATTAAGAACTTCGAATCATTTGTTTCTACATTCACAGCTTTCTAGTTACCTGCGTCACATTTACAAGAAAAATCTTATCTCGAGTTACGAAACTTGAAATAAATATCCATAAATTTTCCCTAAATCTAGACTCATATATCTATTTACTAATTTTTTTCTAGAATTTTTGGTTGGGCGAATTAGTACAGTTTATTAGTTAAAGTTACCCCTGTTTTAGGACTTGGCTGGACTGACCTCTGTTTACTACGAACCATATATCTATCTGTAAAAAATTTATATGACTGTTTCGTTTGTTTATACTGAAACTATACTCAATAAGGATTCCAAGAATATAAAATAAAACACCTAATTATTTTTTTACAATTTATGGTGAATTCCTAAAGTTGGAACAGGGGATCCAGAAATCACTCTGGCCCTGTTTCACAAAAATTCAAATATCTTCTAACATATAATTCCTTTACCTATTTTATTTGTTTTATGTGAAAATAGACATATTGGGCTTCAATTTATTATTTATTCCATCACCAAATTCGATTTATATGATTTTTAGTAAATTTTCAAACTCACATCAGTGTTGCTGCAATGTTCTGTTTATGGCAAATTTCATCTTTTCATGAGTTTTTATGGACTAGATAACCTATTAACTTTCCATGACATCAAACATGGTCTAAATTAGTCATTTCCATGACCTATAATTATCAAGCATTTTCTCAACCAAATCACTGCCATATCACAAAATTATTTACACAAAATAGGTATATTGCTATACATGCCATACTTAAGTTTTACAAGCCATTTACCGAAAAGTGTCCTTCGGATAGTGTGATCGAACCTTCGACCTGTCCCGATTCCCGAGCCGGCTTGTTCAAAACTACAGTGAATAAAAAGGAGGGAGTAAGCATAAATGCTTAGTAAGTTCATATGCAAATAACAAGTAACATAACAATACAATTATACCAAACAACCTTAGCATAGTATCACCAAAACATATATCACATTTCTAAACATCATTCATCATCTTACCACCTTATCGTTGTTGTATCTATTTTCAACCTGAGGGTTAAGTACATACCTGTCCAAAGTGTCCATTTCACAACACTTACCAAAACGTCACTTGCATCTTAAGTGTTCTTCCATTTCACTAGAAATTTTACCCGTTGAACACATCGGAATATAACTCGGATACATGGATAATTTGCACATAAGTGCCACATATGTAATCAAGAAATCATGTAACCCGCCCCTAAGTGAACTCGGACTCAACTCAGCGAGCTCGGGCGTTCACATCCATAAGTGAACTCAGACTCAACTCAACGAGTTCAGGTGCCTAGTTACATCTCATGAACTCGGACTCAACTCAACGAGTTCGAACATTCGCATCCGTAAGTGAACTCGGACTCAACTCAACGAGTTCGGATGCTCAACCATCCTAGTGACATGTCACTTGTATCCTAATCTATTCCTAAGGTTCAAACGGGATTTTCATCGAACACATATCCTTCCCATCTTCCGTAAAATACCGAAACCAATACTCGGTAGCACTTTATATTTAGCAAATAATACACATAATTTGCATTTTATTCGAAAATAACCACAAGGCATATATTTCATGATAAAAATCAGCATATCATATAATTAACATCAATAACTTATAATTATGCTACATTATTCACACATGAACTTACCTTGGTACCAAAATATAATGATTTTGCAATTTAGTCCACAATCTTTTCTTTTCCTCGATTGGGGTCGATTCCACGTCTTTCTTGATCTAAAATAACACATTTAGCTTATTTAATACTCACATTATCAAATTATTCTTTAATTCAAATTTTAGCAAAATTACAATTTTACCCCTAAACTTTTGCATATTTACACTTTTGCCCCAAATCTCGGGAATTAAACTTAATTCCTTATTCTTATGTTTTATAACATGCTGATCACTTTTCCCTTCTATGGCAACATCAAATTCTCACTCTAACATGTACTTATGACTATTAGGTATTTTTGCCGATTAAGCTCTTTTATTCGTTTTCACTCAAAACCGAGTAGCACAAGTTGCCTAACATAATTTAAAACCTCATATTCTATCATAAAACATCAAAATTCACAAATTTAACCTATGGGTATTTTTCCAAATATGAACTCTAACTCAAAATATTACTATCATAAGCTATACCGAGTTACCGGGATTTCGAAAACGTAAAAATTATTAAAAACGGGGCTTGGAATCACTTACTATGAAGCTTGAAAGTTGAAGAAACCCTAGCTATGGAGAGAGGGAGCATTCGGCAGCAACTAAGGAAGATGATAACCAATTTTGTGTTATTTTTCCCTTTTTATTTCATTTAATATTCAAATGACCAAAATGCCCCTCCTTAATAAACTTTCAAAAAAATTCCTTCCATGTCCTAATTTTGTCCATGCACTTAAAATTGGTCAAAGTACCATTTAAGACCTCCTAATTAATATTTCAAAGCAATTTCATACTAAAAACTTCTAGAATGCAAGTTTTACAACTTATTCGATTTAGTCCCTAACTTTAAATTAAACTCGTTATGCCAAAAATTTCTTCACGAAATTTTCACACAATTATGCAATCATATCATAAACCTAAAAATAATTATAAAATAATTATTTCTATCTCGGATTTGTGGTCATGAAACCACTATTCCGATTAGGCCTTAATTCGGGATATTACACAATATCTTTTCACTTTAAATCTGTGCAAGATTTTTATCGATCAGAAGTGACTTTAAGACAGTCTCGAATAAATTTGACAGTATTCTCAGTCTCAAAAACTAGCTTGGGACCTGTAAACAGAAAAATATATAGGATTTTTCCTATGTCATTTATCACCTTTTTACTTAAATTTGTTGTTAAAACTAAGTAATTGTTTAATAAATTAATGAAATATGTGAAAATATGAAATTAGGACATAGAAATTATTAAAATGTGATTTTATGCTTTATTATATAGTTTTCATGCAATAAATGGCTTATTTTATATTAATTTAAATAACTTATATTTTTTAAGACATAAAGTGGGTCATGCATGATTAATTAAATAATAAAATATAAAATATATTTAATAATTCATTTTAAAATATTTCATTAATAATTTGTGTTTTAAATTAATTAATTAAATTGAATAAATTTTATTTTTTGGTCCTCTAACTTGTTGATTTCTTTCGGACAAGTCTGATACCTTTGCTAGATTACAAAACCGTCCAATTTAGGGACCAAGTCAACCCAAAATTCGGCTGCATATGGCTATCCATAAACCACTTTTTGGTTTAATTGCACAAGGTCCTTGAGGAGTTGAAAAACTTAGAGATTTACCTGAAGATTTATACTTGACCGAGTCTTAGTCCTGAGTTGTTGTGGCACTCAAATTGACCAAAAATCAAGCAAAAATCAGCTCAACTTCCTCCATTTATGGCCAGCCACCCATGGAAGATGCTTCAAAAGATGAAAACTCCTATTTTTAGTAAACTATCCCCCTCTCCTCACCTATAAATAAGACCTCATACTCACATTTCTACTCATCCGTCATCCCTCATCCCTCATCATTCATCATTCTCTCCTCTCTAAATTCTCTTAGCATTCTTCTTTTCTCTCCATGCCTACCATCATCTTTTCATAAAGATTTTAGCATTTGAGCCTCTTAAAGAACCCTTGGTTGGCCACCTTAGAGAGCCATCAGCAAAGGAGCGAAGCAAAGTAATGAAGGAGCCTCGTCAGTCAGAGTCTTGGGTGACAACCACTCTGAATTAGGTTTAATCTTTCTTTTATTTAATTTAATTTAAAGATGTTTGCTATGTGCTCTTTTTTCTTGTTTACAACAATGTTAGCTTAATTTTATTTAAGCTAGGATGATTGCTTTGATTAAATAATATTTATTAGATTTATGCTTAAATGTTTGTGCCTCAATCGATCATGTTTTCAATTAAAATCAAGTTTGTTTTTTGTTCATACATGATTGAAATGCACCTGAATTAGCTGAGCGATCCTAACCAGACGATGACTAGTGGACACATAATTGAAATGTGGATGCTCAATTTAGATCCTAACCCGATTAAATTGCAGGTTGCATAACAACCCTAACCAGGCTCTATTATCTGCATAGCTTTTTGATTTGTGTGATTAAACTGTTTCAAACCTAATAAGTCCCTATTACCTCACACGAATACTAAGAAACCTTTAATAAATAAGGATCAATAAAATGCGTATTTCCTAAGTAAAGGATTCCGAAAGGACCTAACGTGGTTTCCAAACTCATGAAATATCGAGTTGCCATGGAATGTTTTTCCAAATATTATTAAGCATGTCGATAATAATTTGAGTTTAATTAAAGTAATTGTCCGAGTTTGTTTATGTTATAATTATTGCAAATTGTGTTTAATTTTGCTAAAATCTATTTCATTCATATAGTTGGCATACTTTGGTCAATTTGCATTAGGGATCATTGCATTTAGTTTAATATATTTTAATCATCACTTCTCGACTAAATTGTGTTTTTATTTACTAAATTGTTAATATAATTTTACAAATTAAGTAACTTAGCACAAATACAATCCCTGTGGAGACGATAACTCGATACTTACTTATTACTTGTTAACGACTGTGTACACTTGCACAAACCCCAACGTTACAAGTTTTTGGCGTCATTGCTGGGGATTGTTAACTGTTGCCACAGTCATTTCTTTCGTGAAGTTATTTATTTTCAATTTGATTAACTTCTAACATTACTAACTTATTCTTTTTAATTTTGTGATTTTCTTTTCAGTCGTTTAAGAGCATAGATCGAATTATCGATTTACTCCCTGTAGACCCTAAAATTGAGCAATCTTTCAAACAAAAAATATGTGAATGAACAACTTAAAAAAAGTCGAGATGGACCATTGAAATCAGAATCAAGATCAAGGTAATGAAGCCGATCATGTATGAAATCCTATCCTTATTACCTATGATAGAGATCTATGCATCAGACAATATGCTGTGCCACTTTTAAGTGAGTTAAACCCAGGAATTAGAAGGCCAAATATTGAGGCAACCCAATTTGAATTGAAACCAATGATGTTTCAAATGCTCCAAACGGTGGGCCAATTTAGTGGTATGCCCATAGAATATCCACATCTCCACCTTGGATTGTTTATAGAGGTGAGTGATTCATTCAAGATAGCTGGTATGACTGAAGACGCACTGAGGTTGAAATTGTTTCAATACTCGTTGCGAGATCGAGCATGAGCATGGCTCAATTCATTGCCACCAAGTTCCATATCTACATGGTAAGAATTGGCAAAGAGATTTTTGGTTAAGTATTTCTCGCCTAGCAAAAACGCTAAGTTGAGGAACAAGATCACAACCTTCCAACAATTGGATGACGAGTCTTTGTATGAGGCTTGGAAGTGATTCAAGGAGTTACTTCGTAAGTGTCCTCATCATGGGATTCCTCATTGTATCCAGTTGGAGACATTCTATAATGGTCTCAATGCACATATAAGATTGATGGTAGATGCTTCTGCGAATGGTGCAATTTTGTCTAAGTCTTATTATGAGGCTTATGAGATCATTGAGAGGATTGCGAGTAATAACTATCAATGGCCAACAAATCGAACAGCTTCAGGAATACGTGTAGCCAGAGTTCATGAAGTTGACGCCCTCACTTCGTTATCAACTCAGGTATTGTCTATTTCCTCTATGTTAAAATAGTTTACCGCTAATAGTACTAATAATTTTGCAGCTCAGCCACCAAGTTTGCACGAAGTACTTTCCTATGTGTACTATGGGGAAGGTCATTCTTTTGAGAATTGTCCATCAAATCTTAAGTCAGTGTACTATGTGGGGAACCAATATAAAAATAGAAGCGGACAAGGACCCCAGTCCAACTTCTATAATCCTTCATGGCATAATCATCCTAACTTTTCTTGGAGCAACCAAGGAAATGGACCAAACCATAACACATTGCAGCATAGACTCAACCAATCTCAAGGTTTTAATCAGCAAGCTCCAAAACCACCTCAAACTAAGGCATCAAACTATTTGGAGAACTTCTTGAAGGCGTACATGGCAAAGAATGATGCTTTGATCCAGAGCCAAGCAGCAACACTGAAAAATTTGGAAAACCAAATGGTTCAGTTAGCTACAGAGCTTTGTAATAGACCACAAGGAACCTTGTCGAGCAGTACTGAGAATCTAAGAAATTTGGGTAAAGAACATATCAAGGCAGTGGCATTGCAAAGTGCTAAAACTCTGGAACCTCGATTTATTGATGTCGAAGATAAGCCTGTTGAGAAGGAGGAAAGTCAACCCGTTGTTGAAGTTCCTACACCAAAATTGTAACGCCCCCACACCCGAAACCATCGCCGGAGTCGAGCTTGAGGAGTTATCGAACATAATTTATCAAATTAAGAACTTCAAATCTTTTGTTTCTACATTCACAGCTTTCTAGCTACTCGCGTCACAGTTACAAGAAAAATCATATCTCAAGTTACGAAACTCAAAATAAAGATCCGTATATTTTCCCTAAATCCAGACTCATATATCTATTTACTAATTTTTTTATAGAATTTTTGGTTGGGCCAATTAGTACAGTTTATTAGTTAAAGTCTCCCCTATTTTAGGGTTTGACTGCTCTGACATATGTGTATTACGAATCAGATATCTCTCTATACAGAATTTCAATGACTACGACGTTTGTTTCTATTACAACTAGACTCAATAAGGAATCTGTAAATATAAATAATGACTTCTAATTATTTTTTTACAATTTATTATGAATTTTTAAAGTCAGAACAGAGGATCCAGAAATCACTCTAGCCCTGTTTCACAAGGTTTCAAATATCTCATAAAGTATAATTTATATGCCTCTTTTTTTTTATCCATATGAAGATAGACTCATTAAGCTTCAATTTCATAACTTGCTCATTATTTAATTCCATATATACTATTTTTAGTGATTTTTCAAATTCATGTCATTGCTGCAGCAATATTCTGTTTTAAGGCAAATTTCATCTTTTCATGAGTTGTTATGAACTAGATAACCTATTAAACTTCCATGATATCAAACATGATCTAAATTTAACCATCACCATGACTTATCAATATCAAACATTTTCTCAACCAATCATGGCCATATCATAAAATTATTTACACAAAAAATATATATTGCTATACATGCCATACTTAAGTTTTACAAGCCATTTACCTAGATGAAAGTCCTTTGGATAGTGTGATCGAACCTTCGACCCGTCCTGATTCCCGAGCTGGCTTGTTCAAAACTACAGTAAATAAAGAGGAGGGAGTAAGCATAAATGCTTAGTAAGTTCATATGTAAATAACGAGTAACATAAAAATACAAATATACCGAACAACTTTAGCATGGTATCACCAAAACATATATCATATTTCTAAACATCATTCATCATCTTACTACCTTATCGTTGTTGTATCTATTATCAACCCGAGGGTTAAGAAAATACCTGTCCAAAGTGTCCATTTCACAACACTTACCAAAACGTCGCTTGCATCTTAAGTGTTCTTTCATTTCACTAGAAATTTCACCCGTTGAACACATCGGAATACAACTCGGATACACAGATAATTTGCACATAAGTGCCTCATATGTAATCAAGAAATCATGTAACCCGCCCTAAGTGAACTCGGACTCAACTCAACGAGCTCAAGCGCTCAGATCCATAAGTGAACTCGGACTCAACTCAACGAGTTCGGATGCCTAGTTACATCTCACGAACTCGGACTCAACTCAACGAGTTCGGATGCTCAACCATCCTAGTGACATGTCACTTGTATCCTAATCTATTCCTAAGGTTCAAACGGGCTTTTTCCCTCGATCTCACATTTGCCGTCTTCCATGGAATATCGGAACTGATACTCGGTAGCAATTCATATTTATCAAGTAGTAAACATAATTTGCATATTACTCAATATTGACCACAAAGCATAATATTTCACGATTAAAAATCAGCATATCATATAATTGACATTAATAACTTAAAAATAACATTTATGCTACATTATTTACACATGAACTTACCTCGTATGCGAAAATGGCTACTTTTACCATTTCGTCCATAACTTGGTATTTTTCCCATTTTAGCCCGAATTTTAGTTTTCCTTGCTCTATCATTTAAAATATAGTCTAATTAGGACTCACATTATTCAAATTGACCCAAAATCATATTTTGGAAAAATTACAATTTTGCCCCTAAACTTTTGCATATTTACACTTTTGCCCCAAAGCTCGTAAATTAAACTTCAGCCTATTTTCTTATGTTTTATGACATGCTGATCATTTTTCCCTTCTATGGAAACATCAAATTCTCACTCTAACATGTACTTATGACTATTAGGTACTTTTACCAATTAAGCCCTTTTGCTAGTTTTCGCTTAAAACCGAGTAGCACAAGTTGTCTAACATAATTTAAAACCTCATATTCTATCATAAAACACCAAAATACACAAATTTCACCTATGGGTATTTTTCCAAATATGAACCCTAGGTTGAATTATTGCTAGCATAAGCTTAATCGAGCTACCGGGACTCCAAAAACATAAAAATCATTAAAAACGAGGCTAGAACGGACTTACAATCGAGCTTGGAAGCTTGAAAAACCCTAGCCATGGTTTCTCCTTGCTATATTCAGCCATGGGGTTGAAGATGAGCAAAATTGGCTTTTAATTTTGTATTTTAATTCATTTTACCCCTAAATGACCAAAATGCCCTTACTACTAAACTTTCCAAAAATTCCATCCATGTCCAATTTTTGTCCATAGACTTAGAAATTGGTAAAATTTCTATTTAAGACCTCCTAATTAATATTTCAAAACAATTTCATACTAGAAACTTCTAGATGCAAGTTTTACAAATTATTCGATTTAGTCCCTAATTTCAATTTAAGCACTTTATGCATAAAATTTCTTCACAAAATTTTCACACAATCATGCAATCATATCATAGACCTCAAAATAATCATAAAATAATTATTTCTATCTCAGATTTTGTGGTCACGAAACCACTATTCCGACTAGGCCCAAAATCAGGATACTACAAAAATAGTTAGAATCTGCAAAGATTGAAAGGGTAAATCCTAACTTAGTGAACTCAGCTACTTTAACATCTTCTTTGGATGCAGATTTACCTATTCAGAAAAGTTTTTCAGTTCAACTAAAAGTTCCATCACATCCATATCTGCAAAGATTGCAACAACACAAGCAAAAAAATGAGGTGCAATTCAAGAAGTTTTTCGATGTTCTGAAGTAGTTACACCTCAATATTCCATTGGTGGAGGCTTTAGAAAAAATTCCAAATTATGTGAAGTTTATGAAGGATATAATGTCTAAGAAGAAACAACTTAGTGAGTATGAGACTGTTGCCTTGACAAAAGAGTGCAGTGCATTCCTACTGAACAAACTGCCACTGAAATTGAAAGACCCAAGAAGCTTTACTATACCCTATAACATTAGTGAATCTTACTGTGGTAAAACTTTGTGTGATTTAGGAGCAAGTATCAACTTGATGCCTATGTCTATTTTCAAGATGTTGGGGATGGGTGAAGTAAGACCTACAACTATGACGTTTTAGCTAGCGGATTGATCTTTAGCATATCCTGATGGAAAGATCGAGGATGATTTGGTAAGAGTCGATAATTTTATTTTTCCTGTTGATTTCATTGTCTTAGATTTTAAAGCAGATAAGGAAGTGTCGATCATTCTTGGGAGACCTTTCTTAGCCACGGAAAGAACGTTAATTGATGTGCAGAAAGGTGAACTCAACATGCGAGTTCAAGATGATCAGGTAACCTTTAACATTCTTAAAGCAATGAAATTTCCCGATCCGAAAAAAGAGTGTTCAGTTATGGAAGAGATAGAAACCTTAGTTTCTATGGCAAGCAATTTTGAAGAAGATCCATTGGAGAAAGCCTTAGATCTTGACCCTTTAAAAGATGAAGAAGGTGAAAAAAACATGGTTTTGATGGAAGCCAATCCAAGAAATTTTATTCAATCCACACTATTTGAACCGTTGGAGTTAGAAGTCAGGGAATTTGTGCAACCTAAGTTTTCAATCGAAGAACTACCTAACTCGAACTAAAGGTACTTCCTTCCCATTTGAAATACGTTCATTTAGGTGACTGTTCTACTTTGCCTGTGATTGTTTCAGCAGAACTGATGAATGATCAAGAGGAGTAACTAATTGCTGTTCTAAAGAAATTTAAGAAAGCAATTGGAAAGACCATAGCTGATATTTGAGGTATAAGCCCTTCTTTTTGCATGCATAAAATTATTTTGGAAGAAGGTGAAATAGCTCGAATTGATAGGCAAAGGAGGCTCAATCTTATTATGAAAGAGGTTGTGAGAAAGGAAGTGATCAAATAGTTAGATGCAGGAACCATCTATCCTATTTCAGATAGTTCGTGGGTAAGTTTGGTACAGTGTGTGATGAAGAAAGGTGGAATCGCGATTGTCGAAAATGAGCATAACGAGTTAATTTCAATGAGAACTATTACCAATTGGAGAATCTATATTGATTACAGAAAATTGAACAAAACCACGCGGAAGGACCATTTTTTGTTGCCTTTTATGGATCAAATGTTAGATCGACTGGCAGGTAATGAATTCTATTATTTTTTAGATGGTTATTTGGGATAGTCCATACGGTACATTTTCTTTTAGGCGAATGCCTTTTGGTTTATGCAATGGACCTGCAACCTTTCAATGATGCATGATGGCAATATTCACTGATATGGTTGAAAATTTTGTTGAGGTTTTCATGGATGATTTTTCTATTTTTGGTAACACATATGATATTTGTTTGAGTAATTTGGCTAAGGTACTGAAGAGATGAAAAGAGATGAATCTTGTCCTTAACTGGGAAAAATGCCATTTTATGGTCAAGGAAGGGAGTGTCTTAGGGCATAAAATGTAACACCCCAAACCCGGCCTAGAAGTTTGGCTCGAATCTGGCGTGTCACATTGAAATGTTTTTTGAAAACCATGTTTCCATTAAAAACCCTTCTTAATAATTAAAAACTTATACCCTTTTTAAACCTTGTTAGAAAACCTCAGCTGAATAACATTCCTAACAGCTTTGTAAAAATCTTGGCAGTTGTGGAAACTTAATTTAAAAACAATTGCTGATACGTGATGTTTTGAACAATAGTAGTTGCTTTGGAAAACCATGTTCTAATACTAGCAATTAGAAGAACAATAAATAAAATTCCAAATTTGAAATCCAGAAAATTACAATAGCTTTACTACAACCCACATAAAAACATTTAAAAGTAATAATTAAAACTGTAACATAAACAGTGTGTGTGGCTTCCTCCGAGCCCCTAGCAGCTCCAATCTGTCTAAGGTTGGAAATTACCTGAAAGGTTAATAAACGGGGTGAGTTTACGAAAACTCAGTGTAAAATCCCCTACTATATAAAAGGAACAATCGGTCATATAAAAGAATTAAAAGTCCGCCTGACCCTACTTACAGCCAGATCAATTGGGCCTTAGCCCATTATAATGACGATGCATCAGATAGACCTTAGCCTATTACAGAATAAGAAACATTATCAGAACTCGAATCAAAATGAGAATCAGAATCAAAATCAGGTGACAGAATCAGAATCAAAATCAGAATTAGGTGACAAAATTAGAATCAGTATCAGGTAACATAATTAGAATCAGAATGTGAATGCAATCCCAACCCAATCCAGCCGTATACACCCCCGTACCAACCTTACACCATGTGGGGAGACAACTCGACCCACCCATTCGCTACACACCACAGAATTTGCAGCATGGCTACCAGTACAGATATTGTGACAGAGTCACCAGATACAGATATTGTGGCAGAGCCTCCAGAACAGATATTTGTGGCATAGCCACCAGAAACAGATAATGTGGCAAAGCCACTTAACAGAATACGTGGCACAAAGCCATCGAAACATGTATTATGTTAGGCACATAGCCCTCAACTAGAGTAACATAACTGGCACATAGCCCTGGGTAAATGTGATCGACACAGAGTCGTCAATAATCATATATTGGCACATAGCCTTAGGCAAATACGTTTGGCACACAGCCATAATCAGGTTGGCACACAGCCATATATAGGTTGGCGCAAAGCCATAATTAGAATAATTGGGTTTAAGCCATTGGTAGTTGTATCATGTTAGGCAACTGGCAGATCCACAGTTGTCAAGCAACCATGCGATCCTAACAGATCAGATCTTCCTCCGTACAATATCCTAACCCATGCAACATGTCATGTATGCAGAATGTTATGCCCATATTTGAATCAAACAATCACAGTCAAGTCATTCATATCACCAACATATATTCACAATCAAATCCGTCAACCACACAGTCCAAGTTAGTCACTTGCCCACAAAGGCAAAACAGTCATTTAACACTCTAGGGGCAAAATGGTAATTTTACCCCACAAGGGTATCTCGGTAATTCTACCCTACAAGGGTAATTCGGTATTTCTACCCTACAAGGGTATTTAGGTAATTCTACCCTACAGGGGTATTTCAGTAATTCTACCCTACAAAGGTATTTCGATAATTTTGTAAGTCGAGGGTAAAACGGTAATTCTATAAATCGGGGGTACTTTGGTAATTTTACAAGTTGAGGGTATTTCAGTAATTTTACAGGTCGAGGGTATTTCAGTAATTTCACAAATTAGGGGTATTTTGGTAATTTTACAAACTAGGGGTATGTTGGTAATTTTACAAACTAGGGGTATTTTGGTAATTTTATAAACCAAGGGTATTTTAGTAATTTTACAAACTAAAGGTATTTTGGTAATTTTGTAAACAAAGGGTATTTTGGTAATTTTACAAACCAGGGGTATTTTGGTGATTTGGTAAACTAAAGTATTCTAAACAAGGATAACAATACGAATGAACTTAAAGCCTATTCTCGGCCTAAATGGGCCCACACGCTCGTGTGGCCCTTTCAGCCCAAATCTAGCCACAGATATGAGATTCACCTAGCCTAGTCCAATATTTACTACACAATCAAACAACTTATCCAATTGGGCCCGTAGGCCCATTGGGCCCACATGGCCCCTTTCGGCCCATCACGGCCCGAAGTAGTCATCCTATAGCTAGAGTAGTGAGAAATACACACATAATAGGAGACTGGAGTTAATCTACGCTCCAAGCACTCTTAGCCGAGGCCCAACCCAAACGAGCACGCCATAAAGCGAAAGGGATCAGCCAAGAAAGGTACCTTTACTCTCCTCATGGCTCTCTTTCAACACCAACTCTTGCCGTCCCCTGTTAGCAAAATAAATGCTCTTTGATTGCCATGAGTTTCGAACCCTGGACCTCATTGTCAACTCTATGACACCACCTTCCTGCCTCTTATGTGGCGCTACTTTGCCACTAGACCACAAGGCTTTTTGTGGCACAATTTCTCCAACAATATTCTTAAGGCCTACCTACTACACCCAGGGTTTGATTCACCTTAAACCAAAATTTTTGCTAGAGTCCAGGTTTGAACCCAGGACTTCTCCAGCACTTCTCAGCACACTTAACCACTAAAACAAGTCGTCATTAACGAAATTTACATGCACAACAAAACATTATAAGCTGCCTTCAACTGCTCCCATGCTCAAGGCCCAAAACTTCTAGGCTCAAATTTAGGGTGTTACAACTCTACCTCCCTTAAAGAAATTTCGTCCCCGATATTTCCATCTAACAGGGTAGTCGTGTAACATTTACTCCACTACGCTACCACTGCACACTCTGATCTTACTATCACTATCACACTTCAACTAGAACTTGAAATATCTCATACATACAACACTTATTCACTGAAGCAGACACATATTTATCACACATATATACAATCCAAACATCACATCCACATAAAATAAATACCAAATTTAAATTCAGACCAATATCTAAGGAATCCCCAGTATTTCAATTTCTAAACAGACAAATGTATTCAGAAGACTTACGGATTCGACGCCGGAGACTCGGTCTGCCACACTTTTTAAGAGAAATACTTCAAACAGACCACGTGGTTGAAAATAATTTTCTGAAATTCAACCTTTGAAAACCCAATCCACAGCCGAGTTGTTGCAACCCAAGCTCTAATACCAATAAATATAACACTTCAAACCCGGCCTAGAAGTTTGGCTCGAATCTGGCGTGTCACATTGAAGTGCTTTTCGAAAACCATGTTTCCATTAAAAACCCTTCTTAATAATTAAAAACTTATACCCTTGTTAAACCTTGTTAGAAAACCTTAGCTAAATAACATTCTTAACAACTTTGTAAAAATCTTGGCAGTTGTGAAAGCTTAATTTAAAAACAATTGTGGATACGTGATGTTTTAAACAACAGTAGTTGCTTTGGAAAATCGTGTTCTAATACTAGCAATTAGAAGGATAATAAATAAAATTCCAAATTTGAAATCCAGAAAATTACAACGGCTTTACTACAACCCACATAAAAACATTTAAAAGTAATAATCAAAATTGTAACATAAACAGTGTGTATGGCTTCCTCTGAGCCCCTCGCAGCTCTGATCTGTCTAAGGCTGGAAATTACATGAAAGGTTAATAAACAGGGTGAGTTTACGAAAACTCAGTGTGAAATCCCCTACTATATAAAAGGAACAGTCAATCATATAAAAGAATTAAAAGTCTGGCCCCAGCCCTACTTATAGTTTCAGTATCAATTGGGCCTTAGCCCATTATAACAGACAGTACCAAATGGACCTTAGCCTATTACAGAATAAAAAACATTATCAGAACTAGAATCAAAATGAGAATTAGAATCGTAATCGGTGTGTAATCGAATCGAATCGAATTAGGTGACAAAATCGTAATCGATGTCGGTAACAAAATTAGAATCGAAATGTGAATGCAATTCCAACCCAATCCAGCCGTATACACCCCCGTACCAACCTTACACTATGTGGGGAGACAACTCGACCCACCCATTTGCTACACACCACAGAATTTGCAGCATGGCTGCCAAAACAGATATTGTGACAGAGTCACCAGATACAGATATTGTGGCAGAGCCGCCAGAATAGATATTTGTGGCATAGCCACCAGAAACAAATAATGTGGCAAAGCCACTTAACAGAATACGTGGCACAAAGCCATCGAAACATGCATTATGTTAGGCACATAGCCCTCAACTAGAGTAACATAACCGGCACATAGCCCTAGGTAAATGTGATCGACACAGAGTCGTCAATAATCATATATTGGCACATAGACTTAGGCAAATACGTTTGGCACACAGCCATAATTAGGTTGGCACAGAGCCATATGTAGGTTGGCGCAAAGCCATAATCAGAATAATTGGCTTTAAGCCATTGGTAGTTGTATCATGTTAGGTAGATAGCCATCAGCGACGATAATATAGTCAGCACACAGCCTCGGGTAAATATGATCAACACAGAGTCATCAATAATCATATATTGGGCTTGAAAGCCACCAATGGATCCACAGTCGTCAAGCAACCATGTGATCCTAACAGATCAGATCTTCCTCCGTACAAATCCTAACCCATGCAACATGTCATGTATGCAGAATGTGATGCCCATATTTGAATCAAACAATCACAGTCAAGTCATTCATATCACCAACATATATTTATAATCAAATCTGTCAACCACACAGTCCAAGTCAGTCACTTGCCCACAAGGGCAAAACAGTCATTTAACACCCTAGGGGCAAAATGGTAATTTTACCCCACAAGGTATCTCAGTAATTCTACCCTACAGGGGTATTTCGGTATTTCTACCCTACAAGGGTATTTAGGTAATTCTAACCTACAGGGGTATTTTGATAATTCTACCCTACAAGGGTATTTCGATAATTTTGTAAATCGAGGGTAAAACGATAATTCTATAAATTGGGGGTACTTTGGTAATTTTACAAGTCGAGGGTATTTTAGTAATTTTACAGGTCGAGGGTATTTTAGTAATTTCACAAATTAGGGGTATTTTGGTAATTTTACAAACTAGGGGTATTTTGGTAATTTTACAAACATGGGTATTTTGGTAATTTTATAAATCAATGGTATTTTAGTAATTTTACAAACTAAGGGTATTTTGGTAATTTTGTAAACCAAGGGTATTTTGGTAATTTTACAAACCAGGGGTATTTTGGTGATTTGGTATACTAAAGTATTCTAAAAGGGGATAACAATACGAATGGGCCTAAAGCCCATTCTCAGCCCAAATGGGCTCACACGCTCGTGTGGCCCTTTTATCCCAAATTTGGCCACAGATATGAGATTCACCTAGCCTAGTCCAATATTTACTACACAATCAAACAACTTATCCAATTGGGCCCGTAGGCGTATTGGGCCCACGTGGCCCCTTTCGACCCATCGCGGCCCGAAGTAGCTATCCTACAGCTAGAGTAGTGAGAAATACACACCTGATAGGAGACTGGAGTTAATCCACACTCCGAGCACTCTTAGCCGACGCCCAACCCGATCGAGCACGCCATAAAGCGAAAGGGATTAGCCAAGAAAGATACCTTTACTCTCCTCATGGCTCTCTCTATTTAAAGCCAACTTGGGATCCACTCTTATGTTAGCTTCCCAATGTGGGATCCCTCCATCATCAAAGTTTAAATTCAACACCAACTCTTACCGCCCCCTGTTAGCAAAATAAATGCTCTTTGATTGCCATGAGTTTCGAACCCTGGACCTCCTTGCCAACTCTATGACGCCACCTTCCTGCCTCTTATGTGGTGCTACTTTGCCACTAGATCACAAGGCTTTTTGTGGCACAATTTCTCCAACAATATTCTTAAGGCCTACCTACTACACCCAGGGTTTGATTCACCTTAAACCAAAATTTTTGTTAGAGTCTAGGTTTGAACCCAGGACTTCTCCAACACTTCTCAGCACACTTAACCACTAAAATAAGCCTTCATTAACGAAATTTACATGCACAACAAAACATTATAAGCTGCCTTCAACTGCTCCCATGCTCAAGGCCCAGAACTTCTAGGCCCAAATTCAGGGTGTTACATAAAATCTCAAAGAGAGGAATTGAAGTTGATAAAGCAAAGATGGATGTAATTGAAAGATTGCCAGCCCCAATGAATGTGAAAGGAGTCAGAATTTTTTTAGGCCATGCCGGTTTTTACCAAAGTTTTATCAAAGATTTCTCAAAAATTTCTAAATTGTTGTGTTTGTTGTTAGAGAAAGATACAGTGTTTGATTTCAACAAAGCATGTTTGGAAGCTTGAATATCTAAAAAAATGGTTAATCTCAGCCCTAATTATTATTAAACCTAATTGGAACTCACCTTTTTAGTTGATGTGCGATGCAAGTGATTATGCTATTGGAGCTATGATGGGCCAAAGAAGAAACAAAGTGTTTCACCCTATTTACTATGCAAGTAGAACTTTGACAGGAGCCCAACACAACCGAAAAGGAACTCTTTACAATAGTTTTTGCTTTTGAGAAATTTCGCTCGTATTTTATAGGTACCAAAGTCATAGTATTTAGTAACCATGCGACCATTAAATACTTTCTCACGAAGAAAGATGCGAAACTGAGGCTAATTCGTTGGATACTATTACTTCAAGAATTTGACCTTGAGATCCAAGATAGAAAAGGTGTTGAAAATCAAAAAGCTGATCATCTGTTGAGGTTGGAACAAGATGAGGCAACTCGATCATGTGTGCCTATCAATGAGAATTTCCTAGATGAACACTTATTTGAGGTAAATCAAATTCATGAAACACCTTGGTTTGCTATTTTTTCCAATTATCTTGCATGTGTAATAATTCCTCGAGAAGTGACATACAAACAAAGGAAAAATTCCTTCAGGATAGTCGGTATTATTTTTGGGAGGAACCATTTTTGTTTAAACAATGTGCAGATGATATAATCCGAAAATGTGTAATTGAAAGTGAGATTGATGAGATCTTGTATCATTACCATTCATCTCCAAGTGGGGAACACTTTGGTGGCTTACGTATTGCAGCAAAGATTTTACAAGCAGGTTTCTTTTGGCCTACGCTATTTAAAGATGCTTATGCTTATGTGAAGAACTGTGATAAATGCCAAAGGACCAGGAATATATCAAGGAGGAATGAGATGCCCTTGACAAGCATTTTGGAGATTGAATTATTCAACATATGGGGCATTGACTTCTTAGGCCCGTTTCCTTCTTCGTATGGGAACAAATACTCCTTAGTTGTTGTGGACTATGTATCCAAGTGGGTTAAAGCTGAAGCATACCCTACAAATGATGCTAAGGTAGTTATGCGATTCCTACATAAGCATGTGTTTACACAATTTGGGGCACCAAGAGCTATTATTAGTGATAAAAGTTCACTTTGTGAACAAATGGCTTAATTGGTTGCTTGACAAATATGATGTGAAGAACAAGATTGCTACTACCTATCACCCCCAGTCTAATAGGCAAGTTGAGAGAGTGAACCGTGAAATCAAAGGTATCCATGAAAAGGTAGTACGCACAGTAGAAAAAATTGGTCTCGAAGGGTCGATGATGCATTATTGGCCTATCGGACAACATTTAAGACACTGTTAGGAATGACTCCTTATCGGTTAGTTTTTGGGAAGGCATGTTATTTTCTATTAGAGTTGGAGAATAGAGCTCAGTAGGCTTTGAAGTAGTTGAACTTTGATCTTAAGCAAGCCGATGAGAGAAGGATGTTACAACTTGATGAGTTGGAAGAGCTGAGCCTGGTTTCCTATGAGAATTCCAAAATGTGTAAAGAAAGATCAAAGAGATGGCATGATAGTCATATACAACCTCGCGAGTTTAAAGAAGGTTAGAAGGTTTTGTTGTTTAATTCAAGGTTGAATTTATTTCCTGGGAAGCTTAAATCCCGATGGAAAGAACCCTCGAGTGTATCCTTATGGAGTTGTTGAATTATACGACAATCACGGAGGTACGTTTAAAGTTAATGGTCAATATCTCAAACATTATTGGATGGTGAAGTTGAGCGAGTTGAATCCTCGTTCAAATTAATAGACCCTTGATTTTTCATGAACTTGTTTTGTAAATAAATAAATAGCTAGAATTTATTTTCTTAATTTAGTACATTTAATTAATTCTATCTAAGGAGATTGGAACTTAAGCGGGACCGCTGTAACTCCTCCAACCTTTCTTGGGAATTAATTTAATGTAATTTATTGAGAAGAAATTTTCTAATTGAGATTTAAAATTTTTAAGTTTAATTTGTTTTGTTTAAATTTTAAATTTTTAAAGGGAGTCAAATTTGGCCCAAGTACTAATCAGTTTTTTCTCTTGAGTAAGCCTAAAAATACAGTCTGAATTTGAGGCCCAAGACAACAAAAAAGAGGGAAAAATCCATACCTATTGCCACCACTCCCATTACTTGCCGCCTAAGTAACCCTAATGTAGATAATTTTTTGCTATATTTTGCCCTAACTTTTCCTATATAAACCCCTCTTCATTCTACTATTTTTCATATCCCTCAAAGAAATTTGCTTACACCTAAAAATCCCTAAATCATCCTTTTGTGCCGTCAACCTCAAATCCCAAAAAACACCCTAGTTCTATTTCCTTTTTGCTGAAATCACCTATTGTCGCTGCACCATCTTTATCATCGCACGAGTTTTTCCATCGCAAGTTCTACCCACTTGCCAATTTCTCTTCTTCACCGTTAAGCAGAAACTTCGTCGAATTTTCGAGAAAAGATACCATGTCTCGTAAAGAACTAGATCATCAAAGACTACTCTTGAAAACCCAATTTTGATCGATGAAGAAGTGAAAGAGAGATTTGATTCAATTTTCAAGCATCAACCTATGATGTCGGAAAAAGGCTTTAACTTGAAGAGTAATAATTTGATAGTTGTTCTTGTGCCAATTAGAAAGATAATCAATGCTCTCAAGTGGGAACGATTTTCCTATGCTCATTCACTTCACGATGATGAATTAGTTCAAGAATTCTATGCAAGTTTGACGACACAAGATGCTACTGAGGTCATCGTTAGAAAGAAAAAGGTACCTCTTACTTCTAAGTCCATCAATGATATGTTTAACTTACCTGATGTTGAAGAAGATGAGTACTACCCTATAATGGACAATATCAATTGGGGTTTTCTTCAACAAGTGCTTGATGTTGTGACAAATTCGGATCCCAATGGATTATAAGAAGTAAGGGAGTCATTCTTGCCGAAGTGAATACCTAAACCAGTAGCAAAGGTGTTGTTTTATTTTGTTCGCTATAGTTTTATACCTACCTCATATAGTTCCACCATCTCGATGGAACGGATGCTCTTGTTATATGCAATCTTGACAGAAATGTCCATTCATGTTGGGAAAATTATCCTCAAGGAGATTCACGATTGTGCTAAAAAGAAGGCAGGAAGTGCTTATTTCCCATCATTAATCACCTCACTTTGCTTAACGGCCCGTGTTAAAACACAAGCAAATCTGAAGGGGCGATATGTTCAAGGGTGCATTTCAACTTATGATCTTAAAAGGTTAGTAGAGAGGGTGCATGAGCTGAATCGAGGCGAGCAAGAAGAGCCAACTAAGCCAAATACTGAGGAGTCAACAAATGAAACTAAAACTGAAGCTAATTTAGTTATAGACACTGAAAAGGACGAATCTGATAAGGAACCAAATAGTCCTAAACCAGTTGAAAGATTTGAAAACCCTGAACCAAGGGTTGAGTTAGAAGAGGAACCAGTCAAGCTAAGTGTTGAACCTAAATTTGCAACTCTTATGCCGACTTCTGCAAGTACTTCAAAGAAATCGGAGTTGTCAATTTTGATGGATATGTGCAAGTTCTTGCACAATCAACAACAAACTTACTGAAAATATGCAAAAATTAGAGATGACTCAATTTGAAATTCTTTTAAGAATATCTCTAATACTTTTTTTCTTGAGTTCCCAGATGCTATCTTTGAGACATGGATGGAAGATACTGACGATGCAAGCAGAGATGGAACTAAAAAAGACAAACGGAACGAGTCAAGAAAATAAAAAGGGGCACTCTTGTCGTATTATTTATTTATTTTTAGGTCCTTAGGAATTTATTTCTTTCGTAATTAGAATTTAATTTTTGTAGAATAAAACATAGCAAGCATGAATAAACTTAACACTTCTTTAAAAAGAAAAAGACTAAGTGATGTGGTAATGGGAATGATCTTGTCTAAGATTAGGTTATTAGGAAAGACTTGGTATTTAAGCAGTCTTAATGACTCATCTCTCTTTCTTTACAACCCTACCTGGTGTTTAGTTTTCATTCATTACTTTGTTCTTGCAATGAGGACATTACTTCTTTTTAAAGGGGGGTAAGGCAAATAAATTGCTCAAACTTTTAATTTTTTTTCAAGTATGTTTCAATCATTTCTTTCATAAATATGTTTTAATAAATGAATGTTTAAAGATATTTTTTTAATAAGATAGTTTGTATGCAAGTATGAATGATGATTTTATCTGAGTGAAAGTATGCCTTAGTAATGTTTGCCATGAAAACTTAGTTTCTTTTGAGATTAGACATGCATGAAGGTTTATATCTTTAGAATTGACTTAGTAACTTTCTTGAGGCGAAATCCTAGGGGATATAAAAATCTAAAATGATATATGTAACACCCCGTACCCGAGACTGTTCCCGGAGTCGAACACGAGGTGTTAACGGACTTAATTCATTAATTAAACAGCTCATACAATTCATTTTAAAATTTCCAGACAAGCTGGCTAACTGCATCACAGTCGCTTTAAAAATCATATCTCAAGTTACGAAACTCGAAATCCAATTCCGTAAATTTTTCCTGAAACTAGACTCATATATATATCTACGAATTTTTTTCTAGAATTTTTGGTTGGGCCAATTAGTACAGTTTATTAGTTAAAGTCTCCCCTGTTTCAGGGTTCAACTACTCTGACCTCTGTGTATTACAAATAAAATATCTCCCTATACAGACCTTCAATGACTATTCCGTTTGTCTCTAATAAAACTAGACTCCATAAGGAATCTGTACATATAAAGCATGACTTCTAATTATCTTTGTAAAATTTATGGTGAATTTCCAAAGTCAGAACAGGGGATCCAGAAATCGCTCTGGCCCTGTTTCAAAAAAATTTAAACATCTCATAAAATATAGCTCATATACCTGTTTTGCTTATTCCATATGAAAATAGACTCATCAAGCTTCGATTCCATAACTTATTCATTATTTAATTCCATTTCTACTATTTTAGTGATTTTTCAAACTCACGTCACTGCTGCTGTCTGAATCTATTTTATGGTAAATTTTACCTATTTCATGGTTTCCATGGATTAGCTAGCAATTTGACATACATAATACCAAATATGATCATGATTAGCCATTCCAATGGCTAATCATTACCAAGCATTTCTATTTCCATACCACTCAATAACCATATCATAAGACCATACATATAAAATGATTATAATGCTATACATGCCATACTCAAAATATACAAGCCATTATGCCATATCACCTTTTCATTTATCATCTTACCATATTGTTGTTATATCGAGTTTTCAACCCGAGGGTTAAGTACATACCTGTTCAAGTATCCATTTCACAACACTTACCAATACGTCCCTTTCATCTTGAGTATTCCTCCATTTGAGTAGAACTTTACCCGTTGAACACATCGGAATATAATTCGGATACATGGAAAGTTTGCACATAAGTGCCACATATGTAGCCAAGCTACCATGTAACCCGCCCATAAGTGAACTCGGACTCAACTCAACGAGCTCGGGCGTTCGCATCCGTAAGTGAACTCGGACTCAACTCAACGAGTTCGGATGCCTAGTTACATCTCACGAACTCGGACTCAACTCAACGAGTTCGGACGCTCGCATCCATAAGTGAACTCGGACTCAACTCAACGAGTTCGGATGCTCAACCATCCTAGTGACATGTCACTTGTATCCTCATCTATTCCTAAGGTTCAAGCGGGCTTTTCCTCGAACACTTATCCTTGCCGTCTTAGTAGAATGCCGAAATCAATACTCTGTAACAATTATATTTAACAAGTAGTTCACATAATTTGCATATTATTTGAAATTAACCACAAAGCATACATTTCATAATAAAATTCAGCATAACATATAATTAACATCAATAACTTAAAAATAACCATTATGCTACATTATTTACACATGAACTTACCTCGTATGCGAAAATGGCTATTTTTACCATTTCGTCCACAACTTGGTATTTTCCCCATTTTAGCCAATTTCAGTTTTCCTTGCTCTATCATTTAAAATATAGTCTAATTAGGACTCACATTATTCAAATTGACCCAAAATCATATTTTGGAAAAATTACAATTTTGCCCTAAACTTTTGCATATTTACACTTTTGCCCCAAAGCTCGTAAATTAAAATTCAGCCTATTTTCTTATGTTTTATGACATGCTGATCATTTTTCCTTCTATGGCAACATCAAATTCTCACTCTAACATGTACTTATGACTATTAGGTATTTTTACCGATTAAGCCCTTTCGCTCGTTTTCACTTAAAACCGAGTAGCACAAGTTGTCTAACATAATTTAAAACCTCAAATTCTATCATAAAACACCAAAATACACAAATTTCACCTATGGGTATTTTTCCAAATATAAACCCTAGGTTAAATTATTGCTAGTATAAGCTAAATCGAGCTCTAGGGACTCCAAAAACGTAAAAATCATTAAAAGCGAGGCTAGAACGGACTTACAATCGAGCTTGGAAGCTTGAAAACCCTAGCCATGGTTTCTCCTTGCTATATTCGGCCATGGGGTTGAAGATGAGCAAAATTGGCTTTTAATTTTGTATTTTAATTCATTTTACCCTAAATGACCAAAATGCCCTTACTACTACTAAACTTTCCAAAAATTCCATCCATGTCCAATTTTGTCCATAGACTTAGAAATTGGTAAAATTACTCTTTAAGGACCTCTAATTAATAATCTAATTCAATTTTATGCAAGATACTTCTAGAACACAAGTTTTGCAATTTATTCAATTTAGTCCCAAATTTCAAATTAAGCACTTTATGCATAAAATTTCTTCACGAAATTTTCACACAATCATGCAATCATATCATAGACCTTAAAATAATCATAAAATAATTATTTCTATCTCGGATTTTGTGGTCACGAAACCACTATTCCGACTAGGCCCAAAATCAGGATATTACAACTCTCCCCCCCTTCAGGGATTTTCGTCCCCGAAAATCTTACCAGAAAAGTGGTCTTCACTTTTAATCTCATATTTGGTGCCAAAGAACTTGCACTTAGACTGTACCTCCAATACATCTCTTCAATTTCTCATATGATCTAAAAGCTTATAGTCTCAACTCTCAACTGTTCTTAAATTTTCAACCCTTCTCAATTTCCCATGATATCATGACATAAAACCCGGATCTCAACTTGATTTAATGGAGACCGGAATTCCAAGAAATCCAACAATCAAAGAGACTGAAATTCCATGAATCGATGAGTAGGAATTCATTCAATGAGATGTGATTTATAGATCTCGCCAAACATTTAACAATAGGATACATCACATTTTCCTCTTTCCGCCATAGAAATAATTCGATATGGCCTCAAGAATAATCCTTCTCATTTCCATCCCAATATCAACATTGACAAGGATAATTTTGATAGATCCCAATGCTCGGCTTTAACCCTTTAACAACTCCGATTTTATGTAACATCGGATGCTCTAAACTATCACATTACCTCACCGTCTTGAAACACATCACAATTCATACAACAATACATTCTTGAAAGTCGAAGTCATTGCTCAATGTAGACTAGTCTAGTTCGAGACGCTTGGTTACCAATATTCTCATCTATCCGAACTCTGTCAACATGTAATAAACTTTTCAGCTTTCACAAGATGGAAACCTTATCATTCGTAGTGACTTAAACTAATATTCAACTCTTTCTATTAAATATAGACTTCTCGTTCAAACTATTTACTCTTTGATTTGTACAAAATGAAATTCTATTATCAAACTTGGGAAAAATAATCCTGACATAATTGTCACATGAAATCTTTCAAATAAATAATTTACCATACCGACTAAAACTCGCGCTTTTATCACCTATGCCTTTACTGATGTCAAATCCTTACACAAAAATTAGAAAAAATCCCAATACTAAAATCACCACATTACCAAGATCAAATTAGAAGTATAGTCATATTTGACATGATTATCACGAGCTGAAGAACGTACTTCGAACATGAGTCGTAATTGACAAATTATGGAACAAAGATAACAAGAAAACCGAATAAAGAAATCCAAGATAAAGAAACCCGGAATAAAGAAATCCGAATAAAGAGATCCGGGATAAAGAAACCCAAGATACGATACTATGGGAGAATCGAAAACCAAATTCATAGAGAAAATACGAGAATACCACGATAATTCTTCAAAGAAAGAAAGTCCAAAAGAAAACATCATTTAATCCCACTGAAATCAAATATAACAAGATCAATATATCTTCCCATACATATATATCGGATGAAGCATCAAGTAGAAGAAAGCAGAATCATAATATCATATGAATTCTCTCATCAATTCTTATCGACGAAATGAAATAGAATACCGATGAAATAGAGCAATATAAATTATAAACCGATCAGACTACCAATGCTTTCATCCAACACCTAATTAGAAGACATTCCCATATAACAAGAATTTCTTCGAAGATCAATAGCCATAGAAATATTTACGAGAACGGGTGAACACATAGAACATCTCAAAAGAGGCGCTAAATCATGCGGTCATAAGCTGTCACACTCGGATAATTCACATTTGAAATATCATTTCCCCAACTAGTTCTGCCGTCACAAATTTTATATTAAACCATTCACTAAAAAGGCCAATTCTGAATAAATTTGATTTACACTTTTCTCGACCTTGCACTTGAGTAATTCGATTTACCAAGGAGAATTCCTTTTCTAACTAGGACGATTGCATAACTCCAATAATTTTTACGTCAATCCGATACTTTACGGCTCGACTTTACTTATCAGCTCATTTTCAATCTCGGATCATACTTATAATTATTCTATCTTTGAACTCTTTGGGTTCTCAACCGAAAACTTATTCAATACAAATCTCATGAAATTCCATTATAAGTACCACTTTGGTAAGGGGAGGGTTGTAGGACCTCGACTCGACTTTCTTATACATACACATATGACACAACTTCCATCATCATAGTAACATCATCATAATCATGTCATTCATTCATGTTGGCTTACACCAATTTTCCTATTGTCCCATTTAGACAATATACTTATGCATACATTCTATGTTTTCTAGACAGCTTTACTTATCCATTCAATTAATTAAATTAATTCATGCTCATGACATTATATAAGGCCAAACAAACATAGATATTTGCATCACAATCACAACTTTCATTTCGTGCATCATCATGTACATATCATTACAATCATATAATTCAGTCCAACAATTTAACATAGATAAGTTCTTTTCATTATAATCCTTTATCTCATAAAAAAATTGTATATCATTAACATTCATCAACATTCAACGTCCAATCAAGACAAGGACATTTTCATTCGTATTATGATATTATGACCTTTATTCATACCTCTACTACTTTCTATTTATTCCGTTCATCTTATCAAGTAAGCCACATACACTACATCATATGAGCATTAAGCAAATATGAATATTTATCACAACATGAACTTTCATCTCACATATTATCACATATGTATCATAAACCTTTATTCATACTTTTCTGAACCGAGACTTATCATAATCATAATTTTACTCAAATACCTTTACTTAACATTGAACATGGTTGGCGCAGCTCGGTTGGAGAGTACCTGTCTAAATAAGACGGTACTTATACTGGCGTCGGAAGACATCACACTATCACAGATCGCTGGCATGTATAGCTAAACTTTTGCACATGCTAGGTTAGTCCGAGAACCGACTAAACCTGCTCGATACCACTAAATGTAACACCCGTGCCGAGACCATTTCGAGTCGAACACGAGGTGTTAACGGACTTAATTCATTAATTAAACAGCTCATACAATTCATTTTAAAATTTCCAGACAAGCTGGCTAACTGCATCACAGTCGCTTTAAAATCATATCTCGAGTTACGAAACTCGAAATCCAATTCTGTAAATTTTTCCTAAAACTAGACTCATATATATATCTACTAATTTTTTCTAGAATTTTGGTTGGGCCAATTAGTACAGTTTATTAGTTAAATTCTCCCTGTTTCAGGGTTCAACTACTCTGACCTCTGTGTATTACAAATCAGATATCTCCCTATACAGACCTTCAATGACTATGCTGTTTGTCTCTAATAAAACTAGACTCAATAAGGAATCTGTACATATAAAGCGTGACTTCTAATTATCTTTGTAAAATTTATGGTGAATTTCCAAAGTCAGAACAGGGGATCCAGAAATCGCTCTGGCCCTGTTTCACAAAAATTTAAACATCTCATAAAATATAGCTCATATACCTGTTTTGCTTATTCCATATGAAAATAGACTCATCAAGCTTCAATTCCATAACTTATTCATTATTTAATTCCATTTCTACTATTTTTAGTGATTTTTCAAACTCACGTCACTGCTACTGTCTGAATCTATTTTATAGTAAATTTTACCTATTTCATGGTTTCCATGGATTAGCTAGCAATTTGACATACATAATACCAAATGTGATCATGATTAGCCATTCCAATGGCTAATCATTACCAAGCATTTCTATTTCCATACCACTCAATAACCATATCATAAGACCATACATATAAAATGATTATAATGCTATACATGCCATACTCAAAATATACAAGCCACTATGCCAAGATGGTATACGGATAGTGTGGCGTGCCTCCGACCGTTCCGATTTCGAGCTGGCTTGTCAACACTACAAGGAATGAAAAGGAGGAGTAAGCATAAATGCTTAGTAAGCTCACATGCAAATAGCAAGTAACATAACCATATAAGCAAACATAAAACATCATTTGCATAATCAAAACATCATTTGCATAATCATCACCAAGACATTCATATCACCTTTTCATTTATCATCTTACCATATTGTTGTTATATCGAGTTTTCAACCCGAGGGTTAAGTACATACCTGTTCAAGTATCCATTTCACAACACTTACCAATACGTCCCTTTCATCTTGAGTATTCCTCCATTTGAGTAGAACTTTACCCGTTGAACACATCGGAATATAATTGGATACATGGAAAGTTTGCACATAAGTGCCACATATGTAGCCAAGCTACCATGTAACCCGCCCATAAGTGAACTCGGACTCAACTCAACGAGCTCGAGGCGTTCAGCATCCGTAAGTGAACTCGGACTCAACTCAACGAGTTCGGATGCCTAGTTACATCTCACGAACTCGGACTCAACTCAACGAGTTCGGACGCTCGCATCCATAAGTGAACTCGGACTCAACTCAACGAGTTCGGATGCTCAACCATCCTAGTGACATGTCACTTGTATCCTCATCTATTCCTAAGGTTCAAGCGGGCTTTTCCTCGAACACTTATCCTTGCAGTCTTAGTAGAATGCCGAAATCAATACTCGGTAACAATTATATTTAACAAGTAGTTCACATAATTTGCATATTATTTGAAATTAACCACAAAGCATACATTTCATAATAAAATTCAGCATAACATATAATTAACATCAATAACTTAAAATAACCATTATGCTACATTATTTACACATGAACTTACCTCGTATGCGAAAATGGCTATTTTACCATTTCGTCCACAACTTGGTATTTTCCCCATTTTAGCCCAATTTCAGTTTTCCTTGCTCTATCATTTAAAATATAGTCTAATTAGGACTCACATTATTCAAATTGACCCAAAATCATATTTTGGAAAAATTACAATTTTGCCCTAAACTTTTGCATATTTACACTTTTGCCCCAAAGCTCGTAAATTAAAATTCAGCCTATTTTCTTATGTTTTATGACATGCTGATCATTTTCCTTCTATGGCAACATCAAATTCTCACTCTAACATGTACTTATGACTATTAGGTATTTTTACCGATTAAGCCCTTTTGCTCGTTTTCACTTAAAACCGAGTAGCACAAGTTGTCTAACATAATTTAAAATCTCAAATTCTATCATAAAACACCAAAATACACAAATTTCACCTATGGGTATTTTTCCAAATATAAACCCTAGGTTAAATTATTGCTAGCATAAGCTAAATCGAACTCTAGGGACTCCAAAAGCGTAAAAATCATTAAAAGCGAGGCTAGAACGGACTTACAATCGAGCTTGGAAGCTTGAAAACCCTAGCCATGGTTTCTCCTTGCTATATTCGGCCATGGGGTTGAAGATGAGCAAAATTGGCTTTAATTTTGTATTTTAATTCATTTTACCCTTAAATGACCAAAATGCCCTTACTACTAAACTTTCCAAAAATTCCATCCATGTCCAATTTTTGTCCATAGACTTAGAAATTGGTAAAATTACTCTTTAAGGACCTATAATTAATAATCTAATTCAATTTTATGCAAAATACTTCTAGAACACAAGTTTTGCAATTTATTCAATTTAGTCCCAAATTTCAAATTAAGCACTTTATGCATAAAATTTCTTCACGAAATTTTCACACAATCATGCAATCATATCATAGACCTTAAAATAATCATAAAATAATTATTTCTATCTCGGATTTTGTGGTCACGAAACCACTATTCCGACTAGGCCCAAAATCAGGATATTACAATATAGGCACTATTTCTTTGGATCGTATGAGCCTTTTCAAGCCAACCTTATGATATTTGACCCTTAAAACTGAAATTTTGAGCTTAAAAGTCTATTTATTGCAATGAACCTACATTATAAGCCACATTACCATCTTTTTAAGTTATCCTAATTTTGTGCACCCATCTTAACTAAAGTTGTCTTGGTAATTAACATTTGAGGAAATTTTCAAAAAGATTATGTGTTCATGCTTAAAAAAAAAAGAGCAAAGAAAAGTTCTCAGTCTCCAGAAAGGAAAAATGTATGAGCTTGAGTTCAAAATAAGTTTGGGGGTGTTCCAAAGGTTCACTTAAAGAAAAAAGTTGTATTACGAGAAAACCAAGACAAAATTAAAGGTTAAGATTTCTAAAACTGAAATGTCTCATCTCTTAAAATCCCTACCTTTAACTGAGCCCCATTAAAACCTTATAAAAGACCTATTGAATTGATGATTATGTCAACTACATTAGTGGAGAGGTAGTCCTAAGTTCAACATATGAAGATCATAAATAAGCCTTGTGATTGTTTTCTTGATTGATAGGAAATTATGTTGAATGAAGAATGTTATCTATGACTGTAACATACACACAAACTATGATTCTTTTTGGCATATTTTGAAGCTTAGTATCTTAAGGAATGTTTGCATATGAATTACTTGTTAATAAAGAAGACTGATGAGCATGAAGTTATTAATGCATGATTATGAGACAAAGATTGATGCTATTTACACAATTAGAAATTTTGCCTTAGCAAGACCTTTTGCCATGCTTGAACATTACTCGGGATGAACAATGATTTAAGTTTGGGGGTGTGTAAACAGAAAAATATATGGGATTTTTCCTATGTCATTTATCACCTTTTTACTTAAAATTGTTGTTAAAACTAAGTAATTGTTTAATAAATTAATGAAATATGTGAAAATATGAAATTAGGACATAGAAATTATTAAAATGTGATTTTATGCTTTATTTTATAGTTTTCATGCAATAAATGGCTTATTTTATATTAATTTGAATAAATTATATTTTTAAGACATAAAGTGGGCCATGCATGATTAAATTAAATAATAAAATATAAAATTATATTTAATAATTCATTTAAAAATATTTCATTAATAATTTGAGTTTTAAATTAATTATTTAAATTGAATAAACTTTATTCTTTGGTCCTCTAACTTGTTGATTTATTTCGGACAGGTCTGACAGCTTTGTTGGATTACAAAACCGTCCAAATTGGGGACCAAGTCAAACCAAAATTTGGTTGCATATGGCTATCCATAAACCACTTTTTGGTTTAATTGCACAAGGCCCTTGAAAAGTTGAAGAAATTAGATCCTAACCCGATTAAATTGCAGGTTGCATAACAACCCTAACTAGGCTCTTTTGTCTGCATAGTTTTTAGATTTGTGTGATTAAATTATTTCAAACCTAACATGTCCATGTTACCTCGCATGAATACTAAGAAACCCTTAGTAAATAAGGATCAGTAAAATGCGTATATACTAAGTAAAGGATTCCGAAAGGACCTAACGTGGTTTCCAAACTCATGGAAGATTGAGTTGCCATGGAATGTTTTTCCAAATATTATTAAGCATGTTGATAATAATTAAAGTTTAATTAAAGTAATTGTCCTAGTTTATTTACGTTATAATTGTTGCAAATTGTGTTTAATTTTGCTAAAATCTATTTCATTCATATAGTTGTCATACTTAGGTTAATTTGCATTAGGGATCATTGCATTTAGTTTAATATATTTTAATCATCACTTCTCAACTAAATTGAGTTTTTATTTAACAAATTGTTAATATAATTTTACAAATTAAGTGACTTGGCACAAATACAACCCTGTGGAGATGATAACTCTTACTTATTACTTGATAACGACTATGTACACTTGCACAAACCCCAGCGTTAGAGGACCCATAACATGACATTCACCTTTCTCAGTCCAACACAAAGGAGTACATCACTTATGACCATACAGAGCATCGTAAGGTGCATCTCAATACTAGACTGGAAACTATTATTGTATGCAAATTTAGCCAACGGTAGATAATCCTCCCAACTGCCTCAAAAATCAATAACACAACCCTGAAGCGTATCCTCCAGAATCTGAATAACTCATTTAGAATATCCATCAGTCTAAGGGTGATACACAATACTGAAATCAATTTGAGCACCTAATGCCTCATTAAGCTTCTTCCAAAACTAAGAAGTAAAATAAAGATCTCTATCAGAGATGATCAAGACTAGAGCCCCGCGTAGTCTCACAATTTAAGAAACATATAGCTTAGTGAGCTTCTATAGTGAGCAATCTATCTTGATTGGAGAAAAATGAGTGGACTTGGTCAATCGATCAACGATGACCCAAACCGAATCTTTCCTAGTGGGTGTTAAAGGCAACCCTGTAACACCCCGAATTTGGGCCTAGAAGTATTGGGCCTAGAAGTAATGAGTAGACTGTAACGGACGTCATCCGGGTGAATGCCATAGGAAGACAGGAGCATGTCTTAGATGTGGGTCCAAGGAGCATCGAGCTCAGGATCGCCAAGTTTATTTTATTTAAATATGTGTTATGAATTGTATGCGTGCTTGATAAATGTTTCTTTACTTTGGTAATTAGATGTTCGGGTCGTACTAAAATTATTTTTAATTAGAGTGCGTAAGCGGAAGCATAGAGGTTTGACTTGAGTAATGAGTTAGTTGATAGTTGGAAATTTCGAGGACGAAATTTCTTTAAGGGGAGTAGAATTGTAACACCCCGAATTTGGGCCTAGAAGTATTGGGCCTTGAGTGTGGGTCCGTAAAGAGGTTTTATATAGGTATTTAATTGTGCAATGAAATAACACAATTAAATGTTTGCTTTAGTGGTTAATGGCTTTGAGAAGTGTTGGAGAAATCTTGGGTTTAAACTTGGGCTTTAGCAAAAATTTTGGTATTAAGTGAAAAAAAAACCTGGATGCTTGAATGAGGGCCTTTTAAATTATTGTGGTAAATAAATGACACAAGGAAGCATGTAGTCTAGTGGTTGTGGCGTCATTAAGGTTGTATGGGAGCTTGGGTTCAAGCCTTGGCTCTTGCAATTTATTTTGTTTTTTTAAAGGAACACGGACTTTGGCCTTTAGACCTTATAATTAATTGGGGATAAAATATGACAAAAAGCCTTGTGGCTTAGTGGCAAGTAGCGTGTGGAGCATTTAAGGGGAGGCATAGGTTGAATCCATGGCAAGCAAAGAGCATTTATTTTGCTAACGAAGTGCAAGAGTTGGTGTTGAATTTAAACTCTAATGTTGGAGGATCCCACATCGAAAGCTAATATAAGAGTGGTTGTGAAGGCGGCTTTAAATAGAGGAACCATGAAGAGAGTAAATGTACCTTTCTTGGTGATCCCTTTCATTTGTATGGCGTGCTCGTTTGGGTTGGGCGTCGGCTAAGAGTGCTCGGGCGTGGATTAACTCCGGTCTCCTATCGGTGTGTATTTATCACTACTCTTGTTGTTGGATGGCTACTTGGGCGCGATGGGTGAAAGGGGCCATGTGGGCCCAATGGGCCTACGGGCCCAATTGGATAAGTTATTTGATTGTGTAGTAAATATTGGGCTAGGCTAGGTGAATCTCATATTTGTGGCTAGATTTGGGCTAAAAGGGCCACACGAGCATGTGGGCCCATTTGGGTCGAGAATAGGTTTTAGGCCCATTTGTAATGGTTATCCATGTTTAGAATACTTTAGTTTACCAATTATTGAAATGCCCTCGACTTGTAAAATTACCATTTTACCCTCGATTTACAGAATTACCATTTTACCGTCAGTTTACAAAATTCTTGTTTTACCTCGATTCTGAATTACTGTTTTACCTCGGTTCTGAATTACTATTTTATCCTCGATTCTGAATTACCATTTTACCCTCAGTTTACAGAATTACTATTTTACCCTCGATTTATAGAATTACCGTTTTACCCTCAGTTTACAGAATTACTGTTTTACCTTCAATTTATAGAATTACCAAAATACCCTTGGTTTATAAAATCACCAAAATACCCCTAGTTTGTAAAATTACTAAAATACCCTTGGTTTACAAAATTACCAAAATACCCTGGTTTGTAAAATTACTAAAATACCCTTTGTTTATAAAATTACCGAAATACCCTTGTAGGGTAGAATTACCATTTGCCCCTAGGGTGTTAAATGACTATTTTGCCCTTGTGGGCAAGTGGTGACTTAGACGGTGTGATATAGACAACTTTGGAGGAGCAATGAGGCTTGGAGTATCGACTTGGATAAGCTTGAATCGTATTATTGGACCTGTGAAGGTAAGCAACTTATGGTCAATAAGGGTTCTTTGGCCAAATAAGGTAGGGTGGATTTTGAGTTTGTTAAGCATAACTTGTATGCTAAAAATGGTGATGAATAATTGTAGGACATCGTAAGGGATCTCATAGCGATCGTCATGAAAGCAGTGTGTCTAGAACACCCTTTCTTAGTTCAATTAAAAAAAAGAAATGCCAAATTCGGCATTTCATAGGCTTGTGAGTATCTGAATGCTCTCAAGACATAGAGTAATTATTAGATCTAGCACCGCAAAGTGGTAAGTAAGTTTGTGTGACGTATCAACGTATTAGGAAAAGGGCCTCGATGGGCCAAAAGCGGGCCCAATGGGCTTCTGAGACCAATATGGATAAGAGATGGGCAAATTAGCACATTAGGTAGATGGTGGAATCAAATTGCATAAACCGATAAAAATTCTGAATTAGCTTGTGATGGCGTAGATCACGAAATTACCCTAAAGAGCAAAATTACGAAATTACCCTAAAGAGCAAAATTACCGATATACCCCTAGGGTTTTAAATTGGTGAAGCGCTTGATTGATTACTCTGTATTTTGCATGATATGCATTTATTAATATCTGTTGCATGGGATTGGGGTATTAATGGAGGAAATCTTGAAAGTGGTTCATCCACGTCTTGGAGGCTTTGCCTCAATCGATTGAATTTGAGCGACTTTGTTTTTGGCTGTGAATGTGTGTGAAATTTGGGTGGGTTGAGATATTCCCCACAAGGTGTGTAGGGCTGGTGCAGGGGTAGTGTAACGGTTGGTGGGTTGAGTAGTCTCCCGGATGGGCTTGCATTCATTATTCTTGTTGTTACTCATATTCTTGAAGCGGGCCTATAGGCCACTTTGTTATGTAAAAAGGGCTAAGGCCTTGCTCTTGTGATTACGAAAAGGGCTTGACCTCTGTGTCTTGTTATCTGAATAGGGCTTAGGCCCAATGGGCTCGAGCTGAATTGAGCTTTGGATGGGTGTCTGTATACACTGAGTTTTCCCAAACTCACCCCCCTTCCTCTTCCATCCTAGCAGGTGAGCCCTAGAATTGGTGGACTTGGAGCTGGGCGGGATTCAGAGTGGCCATGAAGATTGATTGCCGATTTTAAATAAGTTTAGCTTTTAATTTGGATTATTTTATTTTTATTATGCTAAAAGTTGTAATAAGGCCGCTCTTTTTAATTGCTTTTATTTGGGGATTATTAAACTCGTTAGCACTAGGGTTCGTTTTATAAAATCTACTTGTTTTAAAAGATCACGATGACGCAAAGTTTCATAAAGTAAATGTTTTTCCCAAGAAAATAAATATCTTTAAGCAAACGTTTTGCAACCTTAATCATTTTCTTAAGATGGTCATAATCAAACGGTTTTTCTCAAAATTATACGAGATGTTAGAGTGTGGCAATGGCGGTGTGCATGTCTAGGATTGGATCCGAAGAGAGCTTGGTACTTAAGCGGTCAAGCGGACTCACCTCCTCTTTTTCCTGGTTTCCTACCTGGTGCACAGCTTCCATTCACTTTAACCTTCTTTTAAAAGTATCTTTTACAACACCAACTCAGCTTTTCCAAACTAAGTGTTTTGAACGCACCAATGTGGCGCATCAGATCCGGTCATAACATCCAGGCCGGGTTTGGGGTGTTACAAACCCACAAACAAAGTCCATCGCTATACGCTTCCACTTCCACAGAGGAATCTTAACTGGCTAAAGTTGACCAAAAGAAAACTGATGCTCGGTCTTAACCTTTTGACATGTTAGACAGTGCGATACAAAGGAAATCATTTCCCATTTCAGACTAGGCCACTAATAAAGTTCTCGATAGTCCCAATACGTTTTATTTTCACTAAGATACATAGCATAAGTGCTACTGTGCACCTCTTGTAGAATCGATCACCTCAACTATTTATCGCTAGGCACACAAATTCGACCCTTAAAACATAAAACCTAGTTTTCGTTCAAACTGAAATCCGAAGTTTCACTCAAATCAATCTATTGTAAACGCTGAGCTAGAGACTTATCACTCAATTGTTTATCTCGAATCTATTCGACCTATGTTGGTTTAACCTGTAGTTCAGCTAGCAGACTCACATCTTCAAACAAACTTAAAGGAGCAAACATCGCCCTTAGATTTGTCATCTCTCTACGACTAAGAGCATCAGCCACCACATTCACCTTACCGGGGTGATACTCTATTGTGCAATCATAATCCTTAAGTAGCTCAACCCACCTACACTTTAATTCCTTTTGAGTTAACAGATACTTAAGGCTTTTGTGATCGGTGTAAATGATACACTTCTCACTAAATAAGTAGTGCCTCTAGAATTTCAGAGCGAATACAATTGCAGCTAGCTCAATATCGTGCATAGCATAATTTCCCTCATGTGACTTAAGCTGTCGTAATGCATAAGCTACCACTTTATCTTCTTACATTAGAACACATCTCAAATGAATGTGCGATGCATCATTATAAACCACAAACTCTTGACCTAGTTCTGGTTGAACCAAAACAGGAGCTTGAGTTAAGACGAATTTGAGCTTCTCGAAGCTCTCAACTACTGTTTATCAAACCATACAAACTGGGTTTTCTTACGTAATAGTTTAGTCTAAGGGGATGCGATCAGCGAAAATCCCTCGACAGACCTCCAGTAGTAACTTGCTAAGCTTAGGAAATTCTGAAGTTCAAGCACATTCTTTGGTTGTTTCCACTTGACTACAACCTTAATTTTCTTAGGGTTGACTCAGATTCCTTCGACAGTCACAACATGCCCCAGAAAAGAGATCTCTTGCAACCAGAACTCACAATTACCAAATTTATCATATAGTTGTTTTTTCGAAAGTGTTTGCAGAACTATACGAAGATGTCCGTCGAGCTCAATCTTAGTCGCTGAATAAATCAGTATGTCATCAATGAAAACTACTACAAGCTGATCCAAATATGGATGAAATGTAACAGCTCAATTTTGGGCCTACTCAGAATAGTGGTTTCTGGACCACATGTAACACCCCAAACCCGGCCTAGACGTTATGACCGGATCCGACGTGCCACATCGAAACGTTAAAAACATTTTCTATTTTTAGTCCAGAAAATCGTACTTAGTGTTCAAAGAATGATTCCATTATAGGTTAAAGTGAATGGAAGCTGTGCACTAGGTAGGAAACTGGGAAAGAGGAGGTGAGTCCATCGGACTGCTTAAGTACCAAGCTCCCTTCCGATCCAATCCTAGACATGCACACCACCATTGCAACACCTTAACTTAGTGTATGTTCTTAGGAAACCAATTTAATTAAGTCCAGCTGTGACAGCCCTAAATTGACCCTAGTCAGAAAGTAGTTTCGAAACCACAAAACCGAGTCATAAAAATAATTAACTATTAAATTCTGTGTTTATTATATGTGTAAATCATGTGTGAAAGTTTCATGCTTTGATTTGGTTATTTGTATGTGAAATTTTAAGATAGGACTCATGTGATAAAAATTGAAAGTGTGATAGGTAAATTTTAAAGTACTAAATAATGCATGAAGTGATGACATGAGGATTTGCATGTCAAATGCACCAAATTTTCCTTAGTGGTAGGCCATAAATGATGTTTGATGTAAGATATATGTTTTGTTTTAGAATTATAATAAGGGATGGCTTTATTTTTATTTTAAAATAAAGTGATTAGTAAAACAATAAAAAAAAGTATACATGCTCATCTTTCTTCTTGATTGCCGAAATGGGGAAAGGGAATTTTGAAGAGGAAAAACCAAGGTATTCGGCCATGGCTATCCTAGTTTAAGGTATGCATTGTGATTTTTCTTTTTAATTGACTATGAGATTAAATTGATGAGTACATAGCTTATTTAACCCATGGTTTAATTTCATGAGTCAATAGATAAATATCCATTTGGAAAGTGCTAAATTGGTGTCATTTTGATAAGTTTTTTTTTGGGGGGATGTTAATTACTTGTTAAGTAGCTTAAATGATGTCTGAATGAGTAGAATTCATGGTTGAAAAGTACAAATTGAAAGTGGCCGTATGAGTGTATATACATTTTAGAAAGAAAAATGTTGTTGTTAGTTGAGTTGCATTTGATAAATATTCATTCGGTCAAATGGGAGAAGAATAAGATGAATTTAAATGTTGTGGTTTATTATTTTAGTTGGTTAAATGATGTGGTCATTGCCGAATACAATTGTGTTAAAGGAAATAGGATTAAATGTTGGTTTGATGAACTAAATGCTAATGGATATTAGGATAAAAGGAGAAAAAGGGTTAAGTTATAAGAGAATTGAGGGATATTCATATTTAGACATTTAGGGTTATATAAATTTTGGTCATTGAGTTATGCGTTATGTGAAATATTTAATTTATATACAAAATTGGTCATGGTTTGACAAATATGTAACCTATGTGTAAATTGCTACAATTGATCATGAGATAGAATTTGTATATAAAAGTTAAGTTGTGTGGTTAGGGCCGAATGAGATATATAAGATATTAAAACATGTTATAATTATATATTGGTGTACATGGTGTAATTAATCCTCTACTTGAATTCGATTAGGTATGGTCATGATAAGAGTTTAGTAGGGTTAATACCTTAAAATTGAATGGAGTTTCAGTTAATCTTTTGTGTCGTGTTAGTTAAAATAGTGAGGATTTGGGTATTATTATACGTATTTAGGCTAAAGATATTTCAGCTATGTTTTATATCTATGAAATAATTATAATGGATAACATGTAGGAGTAATTTGACTTGTAAAAATGTAGTGCGTGTATGGCAAATTGTATATACAATTTGCATTGAAGTTACCCTCTAAGGTCGAAATGGGTAATTAAATTTTGGTGTGTATGCAATTTTTTTATTTGTAACTTGGCCTGCGAAATAGATGTATGATAGTTGATATGTGTGCTTAAGGTGATGTGATAAAATAATTATGTATATGGTTTGGTTTCATTATTGAGTATAAGGGTTAAATGCTTTAAAGAAGCTTTTAATATTCGAAATGATTAAACAAATTCATTTGTTTAAATTAAGCCCAAGAGCAAAGAGGAACTAGACCAGACAAGGGAAAGGAGAAAGCGATCGAATAGCCTACCCGCAACTGTTCAAAAATATCCGAGGTAAGTTTTCTAGTAATGGAACTTAGATCATGATTCGTTTAGATCATGTTATATAGCGAATCAAAACCATGCTCTTTGTATGTGGCTATTGAGCGAAAATGGTAATGGTAGATAAGTGCCTTGTGTACGAGTTCTAGTAATGAAAACGAAATAAAAATGTGTTATGATTTGTGGACATATGTACATGATTATTCGGATGATATCCGGGCTAAGTCCGAAGGCATTTGTGCAAGTTACTATATCCGGGCTAAGTCCGAAGGCATTTGTCTTGAGTAGTTGCTATACCGGGCTAAGTCCCGAAGGCATTTGTGCTAGTGACTATTTCCGGGCTAAGACCCAAAGGCATGTGTGCGAGTTACTATATCCGGGTTAAGTCCCGAAGGCATTTGTGCGAGTTGCGATATCCGACTAAATCCCGAAGATACTTGGTTTGAGAATGAGCGATCTCGCTGTAATAATTTCAATTAATACGCTCATAAAATCCAAACGATGAGGTATGTTTCGTATATGCATTGGAATAGATGATTCCCTTTAAATAGTATTCGCTCAATCGATTAACAAGCTTCCGGCCTTTAGTTAAGTTGATCCCATATATATGAATATAAGGGTTGGAAATGTGAAGTAAGTATGATTTTGAGAATATGTGTATATGAAATTATTCGTTTAGTCATATGAATGCTATACTTCAGATGTGCATAATTTCATTACTCAAACTTACTAAGAATTAAATGCTTATTCCGTTGCTTTGATTTTTTTGTTTTATAGATTTTGTTCATCAGCTATTGGACTCGGAAGTGTCAAAGTCGAAGTCGTCCACACTATCAAAGCCCTTTTGGTACTCTTTTAGTTGAACTTTGAAAATGGCATGTATAGGACTGCCCTTTGTTGTTAGTCATGTACTTTTTGGTAATGTATATATTTGGATAGCCATGCGAAAATGGCTTATATATACTTTGAGCATAGCATTATAATCGTTTTGTATGTTGTTCATTGAGAGGTATGGAAATGTTTGGTAACGATTAGCCATTGGAATGGTTAATCATGATCATTTTGGTGCTATGTATGACAAATTCTAGTTGATTCATGGAAAACCATGAAATAGGTAAAGTTTACCTTAAAAATAGATGCTGACAACAGCAGTGGTGTGGATTTGAAAAACCACTAAAAATAGTAGGAATGGAATTAAATAGTGAATAAATTATGTAATCAAACCTTGATAAATCTATTTTCATAGGAAAGTAACGAAACAATCATATGATCCGTATTTTATGAGATGTTTAAGTTTTCGTGAAACGGGGCCAAAGCAATTTCTGGATCCCCTATTCCAACTTTGGAAATTCACTATAAATCAGCCAGAGATAATTAGAAGTCATGCCCTATATGTACAGATTCCTTTTCGAGTCTAGTTTCTTTAGAAACAAACGGCATAAGTATTGAAGCCCTGTAAAGGGAGATATCTAAGTCGTAATGCATGAAGGTCAGAGTAGTTGAACCATGAAATAGGGGAGACTTTAACTAAAAAACTGTACTAATTGGCTTGACCAAAAATTCTAGAAAACAATTTGTAGATGGACATATGAGTCTAGTTTCAGGAAATATTTACGGAACTGGTTTTCGAGTTTTGGAACTCGAGATATGATTTTTAAGGTGACAGTGACGCTGTTAGCCAGCTTGTCTGGAAATTTTAAAATGGACTGTGCAAATAAATGAATTAAGTCTGTTAGCACCTCGTGTTCGACTCCGGCAACGGTCTCAGGTACGGGGTGTTACACCAGCTTAGGGAAAAAGTGATTAATTTTGGAAAACGTTTTCGTTGTGGAAGTTTTGATTTGTTATCGTGATATTTTGAAATCAATTACTATTATTGAAAACGCGCCCTAAAAAAACTAATCAGTGTTAGTGATTAAGATAATATCATACCTGTTCTAGTAAAACATATTAAAAGTAATTAAAAATCATTAAAGCGGCCTTATTACAACTTAAAACCCAAATCATAAAAGTAAATAAAAAGATGTCCAATTCACCAGAAGAAAACCAAATTTGCGAGCAGTGGCCACTCAAACCCCTCACAGCTCCAAGCCCACTATAGTTGGGGATTACCTGCGTGGATGAAAATAAGGGGTGAGTTTAGGAAACTCAGTGTGTAAAATAACCCAACCATAGTCTAAACCAGTTCAAACCACAGAAACAGATCAAATTGGCCTTAGCCCAGAACAGATTTCAGAATGAAGCCCATAGGTCCATAACAGAACAGAACAGATATTACATGTTTATGCAGAAACCCAACCCATATCTAACCATATGCACCCTCATACTAGCCTTACGCCATGTGGGGAGACTACTCGACCGACCCATCCATTACACGCCACAGAATTTGCAGCATGGCTGCCAGAACAGATAATGTGACATAGTCACTAGACACAGATATTTATGGCAGAGCCACCAAAACAGATATTTCTGGCAGAACCACCAGAACAGATAATTTGGCATAGCCACCAGGATGCTTCCTCCATAAAATATAACCCATGTCCCCGTGCAACAGATATGCAAATCATGGCATACATCATACAAAATCAGATCATCATGCTTTTCAGTCAAATTAACCCTAGGGGTATAATGATCATTTTACACCTAGGGGTATAATGGTAATTTTCCATACTTAGGGGTATTCTAGTAACTTATCTATTTTAGGGTTTTTATACATATTTCCACCATTCACGTACTAACAGAAACACTTACGGAGTATTCTTACCGAAATGGGCCCGTTGGCCCATTATCCCAATTTTAGCCCATAAAGCCCAAAATATCGAATGGCACAAAATCATGCACTCTGCAGTCTAAACACTGTAGTTTACCAAATATGTTAATCGATCTACCTCACGAGCATTCGCACACTCGCAAGTCCACAAAATACTGGTTTTTCAGCATTTTGGCTTTTCGACTTTTGCCGATTTAGTCTATGAAAGGGTGTCAGTTACACACCTGATTTGTAGTGGTTCGATGGCGAGTTCTACACACGAGATGCCTACAATTGGATTACTAACACGTCAATCTAAATATCGAAAACATCTACGGACTTATCCCCCTACCATATTCGGCCAACAAAGCCTCAAACCGTAGAGTTCTTACCTTTTGCCGAAATATGGGTTAGATCTGGAGAGCCAACCGAATTAGTCTTCAAGCCCTTTGCTGTACGTCGCCTTGTCCATGCTAACACTTACACAACCAAACAGACAGAGGCACAAAACCCTTAGTCCAAACGCTAGCCACCTTTAAGGGTTTCGGCTTTTCTTAATTCCCGAGAAAAAGAAATAGATTCGAAAACTTACCAACAGTTCCTTCAATCAACAATTCCACTTTAGTTTCTATTCAATTCTGATGCAGATCTATCCTCTTCAAACGTTATCAGGAATCAAATCTTTAAAGGTCTTAAAGATTCGGCTATGCCCCAATGACTATGGTGTTTCGGCTTTTGAAACTTGTGAACAAAAAGATGATTTCTTTAAGGAGGTTTTTGCAAAGTTGAAGTCGACAAAAATTTGGGTTTAGAGGATGGGAGAATTGACCAAAAAAGATGGAGAATAAAAAGAGGGTTTGGCTAGAAGAAATTGGCACAACAGAAACAGGTTTTTGAGATTTTGGCTTTATGGCAATCGGTTTCAAAGGCTTAAAAACGTATGGAATGGAAGAGTAGAATGATAGGAAGGGTTCGGCTATAGAAAAAATCCAAAGAAGAAGAAAAGAGAATAGGAGATGAGAGGAGAAAAGAAAAAGAGAAGAGAATGGTCAGAACCCAAATGCCGCATTTTCCCCCCACTTACTAGCCGAATTTCCCCTATACTAGCAACCCTTGGCCGGCCAACTCTTGCTCCTCAAGAGTCCATCATTCGGCCAATACTACACCCCCTAATCAGCTCCTAAATCTACTCCCTTATCCCCTCCTTACTCGATCTCCTGAGCAGCTCAAACTCTTCTTGACAGAGTTCCACTTGAGTTCCATCACATCCCCTTTCTGTACATAAAAATTAATACTAATGTTTGCTCACCTTGTGACTTGAACCTCAACTCTCCCTAGCCACCCACACGCCACTTTTTAGCACCCTAGTGGCGTCACATGCCACTTTTCCACATGCCTTCTTGTGGCTTAATTTACCCATTAAATCTTAAAAGCCCAACTTACCAGAACCCCTTTTCCCCTAAGAATTAAAATTAGTTAAAACTTCTGGATTTTATCTTAAACTTGGGCCTTCTAGAAGCCCACTAACATACTTCGACCTATGCCAAGCAATCAAAACACAAAAATTCTAAAATTTACCAAAATTCATAGATGTCCCAAAAATTGGGGTGTTACACCACAAATCTGACGTAGTAAAAAATATTTTATGGCATTTTTATGGTCTGCAATTTTGTGGAATGATTTCGTGAAAATTTCGTTCGAAATATTTTGACGTTTAAGCACTCAATTTAGCAAAAAGGACTAAATTGTAAAAAGTGAAAAACTTGATTTCTACATGCTACAGGTGTCTAATGGCTATGAAATTTTAAATTTAAGGTCCTTATATGGTAATTAGACCATTTTACTTTAAGTTGGACAAAAATAGACATGAGGTAAGAGAATTTTAGTGTTTTAAGAAAATGACATTTTGGTCATTTAGTAATTCAACGAATTAAAAAGCAAAAATCAAGCCAAAATCTTGTCCATCTTTCTCACCATAGCCAATGTTCAAGGGGAAGCCATAGCTAGGGTTTGGCCACTTCCAAGCTCGATTGTAAGTCCGTTCTAGCCCTATTTTTAATGATTTTCATGTTTTTGATATCCTTGTAACTTAATCTATCTATTTCTACCACTAATTTAAAAAATAATCAAGGTCTAAAATTTTACCCATGATAGATATTTGTGTATTTTGATGTCTAATGATAGAAAACGTATGTTTGGTAAATGATAAACAACTTTTGCTAGGTGGTTTTTGATAAAAATGTCAAAAGGACTTATTTGTAAAAAGGTTATAAAATGTGTGTAAAAGTATGATTAAATGAAAATGTGGGCTGTTAAAACGTGAAAGAGGTTCGGCTAGGCTTGGGAATCTAAGAAATCGAATCCATTTCAATTTACGAGCTTAGGGACCAAAGTGTAAAAATGTCAAAGTTTAGGGAAGCGACAAATATATATTTTGTTTTGATTTTGAATTAGATTATTCCAATCAAATCCATTGTGAAGAATTGTCAAGATTAGAAATCAACAAAAGAAAAAGTAAGTGGATCTAACCCATTGAATCGTGACTATATCCACTATTCTGATATTAAAATTCAATAGAGATGAAATTGGAACAGTCGATTTCTTTATATTTCATATTTATTTGGACTCCACAAGAATCTGTCGATATTTTTGATTCAATCTTGTTGTTTCTAGGAATAAATTAATATTCTATTCCTTTCGAGATAAAGAGAAACATTTATTTCAAGTTACAACCTAAGAGCCTTTTTCAACATCTTATCTTTCTTTGATTCTAGAACACAACAAGATCCATTTCTATCTATATATTCTATCTATTCTATAATAGATAGAAACCTAAATCAAATCATGTCTTCACATATCAAATATTTCCATATGACACTTTTGTTCTGCCAATGTGATGGAGAGTGAGTGCGAAAAAGAACCTTTCATTTTGAGTCTCCTATTATTTAATTTAATATTATTAAATATTGCAAAAATGTAATTTTTGCTAGAATGTGTTTTTTTAACTGAACTGAGTAATGTGAATAATAAATGAGTTAAATTTACCATTATAGATCAAGAGAAACGAGGTTCGAACCTAGATCAAGGAAAAATAAAGTGTTTGACAATTAGGACCCATTTCTACTATTTTTGTATCAAGGTAAGTTTGTATGTAAGTAATGCATTGTTTAATTATTTTTTAAAGGCTTTATTATTATATGGATTGTGATTGACCCTTGGATGTATTCAACAAAGTTTCAACAAGCGTGAAATCCTAGTTGAACCTTAAGAATAGATAGGATACAAATGTCAAGACATTAGGGTTATTGAGATTTACGTGTGACCATATCTGGGATATGGCATTAATATGAAACTTCGTGCAAGACCATAGCTAGGCTATTGGCATCGATATGAGATCACATGTAAGACCATATCTAGGATATGGCATTGGTACAATACCGTGTATACGGAACTCCCAAGTGTCCTTTAGTATTCCAAGTGGTTCAACAGGTAATTTAACGAGTATGTCAAAGATGAATTTTGTGAAAATCCAATTCGAGATGACTCAGGTATGTACGTAAAACTTATACGTAATGAGCTCGCTATGTGATGAACCCTTGGTAAGGTTATGATTGAGTAAGTTTGACTATGAGATTTATAATAACATTTATGTTAATTTACCTCATGTTAATTGTATGTTAAATGTGTGTTTATGATGCTTATTATTTGCATAGGAACATACTAAGCTTTATAGCTTACTCCCGTTTCTTTTCCCTTGTTTTATAGTTTCACCATGCTACCTCTTATTTGGGGATCGTCGGAGACTCCATCACACTGTCAACTGATTATTTCGGGTACCAATGAATTCGACATTTTGAGTTCTGGCATGTATAGAGCTTGGTCATTTTGTTATGTGTCATAATTGATTGGGCCAAATGTTTTGCCTTCTGTTGGTTGATAATTCATTTTGTAAATGGCCATTGAAATTGGCTAATATTGGTTTAAGTATATATGCATATGATGATGTTTTCATGGATGTGGAAATTTGCATGGTTTAAGTTGATAAGTATGTAATGTTTGTATGTGATAAATGGTAGCATGTGAATGATGTATGGATATCTTGATTGTGGCTGAATTGGTTGAATGGATTGGTGCTATGTTTTGTTGTGTAGGTGTGTGCATTAAAGGGTGACAAAATGGCTTGGTAAATAGCCTTGTTTTTGTCCACATGGGTAGACACATCGGTGTGTGTTCCAACCATGTGTCCCTTGCTCCTTAATTGTTGCAAAACAGAATGCTCGGTATTAAGCACACAGGCAGAGATATGGGCGTGACTCTCAGCCATGTGGATGACACGGCCCCAGGCACGGGCGTGTGCCTTGGGCGTATGAAGTCTGCACCTATTTATGAAATTTATGAAAAAATTAAATTGACCACATTGCCTAAGCAAACAGACATGTGCATTGGCCGTGTGAGTTCAATTTGTTCTTGGGTGACAAATAGAAAGTTACACGGGTTAGGGACATGGGCGTGTATGACCACACGGCTTGCCCACATGGGCGTGTGACCCCTGTTTAGTAAAAATTTTCTAAGTGTTGTAAAATTTTCTAAAGTTCTTTGTTTAGTCCCAAACCACTTCCAATGTATGTTTTCGGCCTCATAGGCTCGTTTTAGGGGTGATATGAATGTATATGAAAAGTTTTAAATTTGGATGGAAATTTACGTCTTAATTTTGTATGACTGCTTGTGTAAAAGTTCAGTACTACCTCGTACCCTATTTCGGCATTGGATACCGGTAAGAGGTGTTACATTTAGTGGTATTAGAGCTATGGTTTATTCGATTCTCAGACTAATGTAGCGTGTGTAAGAATCTAGCTATACATGCCATGAATGAACTGTGATAGTGTGAGGACTCCTTATGTTTTCGTATAGTAAATTGATCCCAATTGAGCTAAGGCTGATGAAGTTGAAAGTAATGCGTCGGCTCCCGCTAAAGGGGCAGCGCAGTCTAATGGTAGACCTACTACGGTTAGTTAGGGAGAAGAGGGTAGGGAAGCCTTTCTCCATATGATGAACGAGTGGTATACAGAGTCTGTTCGAACAAATCCGAATGCCAAACCTCCTCCACCCCCACCTATTCCTCGACCAGTTTCTGTAGCTCTACAAGGTATGTAATTTGTAAGAATAAACAATCCCCCGGTTGATAAGATCCGAAAACATAGAGCCGAAGATTTTAGGGCTAATATGAATGATGATCCCGAGATAGCCAAGTTTTCGCTCGAAAACTTCATCAGGGTATTTGATGAGCTGTCTTGCACTCCAGATGATTGTTTAAAGTGTGTCGTCTCACTATTGAGAGATTCTGCATATCACTTGTGGAATACACTGGTATCGGTGGTACCAAGAGAGAGTTAGATGGGAATTCTTTCAAGACGAATTCCGAAAGAAATCTATTACTCAACGGTTCATCAATCAGAAACGTAAGGAATTTCTTGAGCTGAAACAAGGTCGGATGTCAGTGACAGAATATGAGCAAGAATTTGTTAGACTTAGTAAATATGCTCGAGAGTGTGTTTCCACCGAGGCCATCATGTGAAAGATATTTGAGGATAGATTTAATGAGGACATTCGTGTGTTAGTTGGGATCTTAAAGCTAAAAGAATTTGTGGTGTTAGTCGAGAGAGCTTGTAAGGCTGAAGAGTTGAATAAAGAAAAGAGAAAAGCTGATTGTGAAGCTAGAGATTCGAGGAAAAGATCAATGAGTAAGTCATTTCCATCTCAGTCAAAGAAATCTAAAGAAATTTATTCTCGTTCGAATGTTTCAGCTGGGTATTCACACAGAGATCATGGGAAGCAATACTATGGTTCTAAAGCTCAAGCTACTTTGATGGCAAGTGTGGGTAATGTTAGATCTAAAAGACCTAAATGTTAGCATTGTAGCAGATGTCATCCCTGTAACATCTCGAAATAGGGCCTAAATGGAATAGTGGTTGTGAAACCACAAATTTGAGATAGAAAAGTTTATTTCGATTAATTTTTATGATTTATCGAGTGATTAGATGCATGTGTTAGAGTATTGATAAGAAATTTTATAGATTGCATGTTTAATTTGCCTATTAGGGCTTATTTGCAGAAGTTGTTGTAACAGCCCGGATTTAGGGCCTAAACGGAACGATGGTTTTAGAACCACGAATTCGAAGTTGAAAAATTTATTTCGATTAAGTTTTAAGGTTTATTTATTGATTAAAATATTGAGTAAAAATATCGGTAAGTAATTTTACTGATAAAGTGCTTAATTGAACTTTTAGGACTAAATTGCAAAAGTTGCAAAATATGTGTTCTAATTCATAAGTACTTGATTGAAATGGGGGTTTAAAGAGGAGGTCCTTGAATGGTAATTAGACCATTATATTTCGTTTGGACAAAAATGGGCATGAATAGGACAAAATTTTAAAGAAAGGCCTTAAGGGCATTTTAGTCATTTGGTAATTAAAAGAAATAAAAAGGGAAAATAAAGCCAAAATTGACTCATCTTTTTCATGGAGGCCGAAATTAGCATGGGGGAAGCCATGGCTATGGTTTTCTAGCTTTCCAAGCTCAATAGTAAGTCCGTTCTAGCCCCGTTTTTCAAGTTCTTTACGATTTTGGAATCCCGGTAACTTGATTAAGATTATTCTAGCAATAATTTAAGCTAGGGTTCATATTTGGAAAAATACCCATAGGTGAAATGTGTTTATTTTGATGTTTTATGGTAGAATATGAAGGCTGTAATTATGTTAAACAACTTTTGCTAAGCGGTTTTAAGCAAAAATGAGTAAAACGGCTTAATCGGTAAAAGTTGTTATTGTTCATAACTATGTGTTAGAGTGAGAATTTGATGTTGCCATAGAATGGAAAAATGATCATCATTTCATAAAACATAAGAATAAGGGATGAAGTTTAATTCCCGAGCCTAGGGGCAAAAGTTAAATATGAAAAAGTTTAGGGGCAAAATTGTAATTTTTCCAAAGTTTGAGTTAAGGACTGTTTGGAATAGTACATTAATTCAATAAGTAAAATATGATGTTGTAGATCCCAGAAAACGAGATTTGAATCTAGAATGGGAGAAAAATTGAAAATCGAGAAAGTTGGTAAAATGGTCGTTTTAGTATCGAGGTAAGTTCATATGTATAATAAGCATTAATTTATGCATGTTTCAACGTAAAATTGATATATTTACTATGATTTCCAAGGTGTTGAAAGTAAGTATAATTATGATGATTTAAATGTTCAATATTAATTCGACATGGAAATGAGAAAGTATGCAAGTTTGTATGTAAATAATACATTATCTTTATTATGTTTTTTGTATTTCAGCATATTTTATGTATTGTAGCTGATTTTTGAATCATAATTGACTATTAGAAATATGGAATCAAGTATTAGAAAGAGAGAGAAATCCCGGTTGAACCTTCGGAAAGATTGGATGATACAGATGGTATGTAGCTAGGTCACATGTATAGTGCTGAGTGCACATCATGTGTACAAGAGAGCTACGAGGCATTATGATGTAGCTAGGTTGCATGGGTGATACTATGTGTACACCATGTAGACAAGAGAGCTACAGGATATATGTAGCTAGGTCGCATGCGTGGTTCTAGGTAAAGGACACCATGTAGACAAGAGAGCTACGAGATAAACTGGCTAGGTCACATGGGTGGTACTAAGTGTTCACCATGTGTACAAGAGAGCCTAAATTATGTGTACAATCGAGCTAGGTCACATGAGTGGTGCTAAGTGAAGGCCACTATGTGTACAAGAGAGCTTCGATTTTAAGGGTGGGTTGTGTGCGATACCATCGCGTATCTGTTATTATTCCGAAGCGTTCAACTGGGAAATTGATTAAATGAAATTGTGTATGACTTTGTGATGATAAGTGTAAGTATATATGTGTGTAACTTATGAGCAATATGCTTGATATGTGATTGGAAATTGAAAGATTGTTATGGGAAAGTGATTAATACAATTGAAGTGTGAAAGATCAAAATTGACAATAAAACTGTTCTGGATAGTTGCAGTGATGTGAATCTAAAAATTAACCAAAATTAGTAGAAATTGAATCAGAGAGTGAATAAGATATCAAATTAGATCTTAATGAATCTATTTTCATATAACAGTAACAGAGCAAGCAAAGGAATTCTATATTATGAGATATTTATGTTTTTGAGAGACTGGTTCAAAATGACTACGTGATCCCCTGTTCTGACTTGTAAAAATCATTAAATATTGTACAAAAATAATTAGGGGATATAATTTATATTCTTGAAATAATTAATGAGTCTAGTTTCAAATAAAATAAACTAGAACATCCTTTGAATTCTGTACAAAGAGAAAATTGATTCATAGTGAAGAGTGGTCAGAAGAGTTGAGTAGTGAAACAGGGGTAAATTCAATGAGTAAACTGTACTAATTGGCTAGACTAAAAATTCTGAAAATTTTATGGTAAGAATACATGTGAATCTAGTTTCAATAAAAATTAACAATTTGTAATTTAGAGTTATGTAGCTCCAGAAATAAATAATTTAGTTGCTGGTACTCTACTAGACAGCTTATTTTGAACCTGTTTATGATTGTAATAGTGAAAGTATGTGTGTTTGTGATGGTAAGATTCCGGAAACATATTGTGACTTTGTTAAAGTATGATAATTTATTGTTTATTAATATTTACATACTTACTTATTAAGCTATAATGCTTACTCCCTTCCTTTCCTTTTTCCTATAGTGTCGCAAATGTTAGCTCGAGTTGGAGGTCGCCGGAGGTTAAATCACACTATCAAACTATTGATCGATATATAAAGGTTTTAAAGTATTTTAAGTCTTTGGCATGTATGGAGACTCGTTTAATTGTTATTAAGTTGCTAGGAATTGGCTTAAAATACTAACTTATGTTATTTGAAGGTCTCTATTGTATAAAGTCATTTAATGTAGATAATCTTGATTATGTTATTAATTAAATGATGCAATTTATGAATGTGCATGCTTGCCTATGTGTGTGGTTGAATTAAAGCATGATATGGGCCTTGTAAGCTCTTTTTAAGGGACAGCTTGAATGTGTTTCAAAAAGTTTTAAATTAGAGTGAAATTATGAATCAGTTTTTATACGATGATTAGTGATTAAGTTCGGTAATACCTCGTACCCTGTTCCGGTGTCAAACACGGGTAAGGGGTGTTACAATCCCGGTGAGTGTAGAATGAATGATCGGGCTTGTTTAAAGTGTGGTTCTCAAGAGCATTTTATACGCAATTGCCCTAAAATGGTTGAGAAAGAAAATTTTCAGAGTGCGAGGTCGAGTAATATACTAACAGGGGTAGGCCACCAAGAAATACCAAAAATGGAGCTAGTAGTAAAGGTGTGACGAAAGGTACAGCTGTGAGATCTGAAGCTCGAGCACCTGCTAAAGCCTATGCCATCCATGCTCGCGAAGAAGTGACATCTCCCTATGTTATCACTGGTACTTTTTCTCTCTATAATACTAATGGAGTTACATTGATTGACCCTGGATCAACCCATTCTTATGTTTGTGTGAAGTTGGTAACTAGTAAGAGCTTGCCTGTTAAGTTTACTGAGTTTGTGATTAGAGTGTCAAACCCTTTAGGCAAACATGTATTAGTTGATAAAGTTTGCAAGAATTATCCCTTGATGATTTGAGGTCACTGTTTTCTGGCTGATTTAATATTGTTGTCATTTGATGAAATCAATATTATTTTGGGTATGGATTGGCTGACACTGCATGATGCCATAGTGAACTGTAAAAGAAATATTATTGAACCAAATGTGAAGATGGTGAAACTCTTCGAATTGATTCAGATGAGTTGGGTGAGTTACCTGTGCTGATTTCTTTGATGTCTGCCCAAAAATATGTAAGGAAAGGTTATGAAGCTTATCTTGCTTATGTGTTGAATACAATGATGTCTGAATTGAAAATTGAGTCAGTGCCGATAGTTTGTGAATATCCAGATGTGTTTCCAGAAGAATTGTCTGGGTTACCTCCAATTAGAGAAGTTGAGTTTGGTATTGATTTAGTACCAGGGACCTCATTGATATCTATTGCTCTGTATAGAATGGCTCCAACTGAATTGAAAGAATTAAGAGCTCAATTGCAAGAGTTGATGGATAAGGGTTTTGCGAGACCAAGTTTTTCTCCCTGGGGTGCTCCTGTATTATTTGTAAAAAAGAAAGACGGATCCATGAGGCTTTGTATCGACTACCGTCAACTCAACAGGGTGACTATAAAAAGCAGGTATCCTTTACTGAGGATTGATGACTTGTTTGATCAGTTGAGAGGAGCAACAACATTCTCGAAAATTGATTTGAAATCTAGCTACCATCAGTTGAGAGTTAAAGAGGCAGATATGCCGAAAACCGCTTTCAGGACAAGGTATAGGCAGTATGAATTTCTTGTTATGCCTTTCGGACTAACTAATGCACCTGTTATTTTTGTGGACTTGATGAGTAGAATCTTTCAACCATATTTAGATAAGTTTGTGGTTGTATTCATCAATGATATCCTAATTTATTCTCGAGACGAGTTCAAGCATGTCGAGCACTTGAGAACTGTATTACAGATTTTAAGAGGTAAGAAATTGTTTGCTAAATTCAGTAAAAGTGAGTTGTGGCTCTAAGAAGTCGGATTTTTAGGACATATTGTTTCAAGTGATGGTATTTGGGTTGATCCAAGTAAGATTTCGGTAATTGTTGATTGGAAACCGCCGAGAAATGCATCTCAAAGTTAGAAGCTTTTTGAGATTAGTCAGATATTACCGATGTTTTGTCAAAGGATTTTCGATGATTGCTACTTCTATGACCAAGTTGTTGCAAAATGATGTTAAGTTTGAATGGTCTGAAAAATGTCAACAAAGTTTCGAGAAGTTGAAAGAATTATTGACTGAGGCACCAATTTTAGTGTAACCTGAACCGGGAAAAGAGTTTGTAATTTATAATGATGCATCACTGAATGGATTAGGATGTTTGTTGATGCATGAGGGCAAAGTGATAGCTTACGCCTCGAGACAGTTGAAACCGCACGAGAAGAATTATCCGACACATGATTTGAAATTAGCCGCTATTGTGTTCACTTTAAAAATTTGGAGACATCATTTGTACGGTGAGAAATGCCATATCTTTACTGATCATAAGAGTTTAAAATACTAGATGACTCAGAAAGATTTAAACTTGTGGCAACATAGATGGCTTGAGTTACTGAAGGATTACGAGCTTGATTACCACCCAGGTAAGGCAAATATATCGCAGATGCATTGAGTAGAAAGACTTTGTTTGCTTTGAGAGCGATGAATACATGACTGACTTTGTCTGATAATGGTTCGATCCTAACTAAGTTGAGGGCTAAACCGTTATCTCTTCAACAAATTTGTGAAGCTCAGAAATATGACAGTGATTTGCAAGCCAAAAGTGTTCATTTTGAACCAGGTAGTGATTCAGATTTTCATATCAGATCCGATGACTATTTGATGTTCCGAGGTAGAATTTGTGTACCGAGAAATGATGAAATTATTCAGAAAATTCTTTATGAAGCACATAATGGTTTTTTATTTGTACATCCGAGTAGTACAAAAATGTATAATGATTTGAAGAAATTGTACTAGTGGTCAAGTATAAAACGAGATATTTTAGAGTTTGTTTCGAGATGTTTGATTTGTCAACAAGTGAAAGTCGAACACCAAGCTCTTTCGGGTTTACTTCAGCCAATGATGGTGCCCGAGTGGAAATAGAATAGGAATACGATGGATTTCGTGGCGGGTTTGTCTGTGACTCTGGAAAAGAAAAATGCTGTTTGGGTTATTATTGATAGATTGACGAAATCAGCTCATTTTATACTGGTACGTACTGACTATTCACTTGATAAGCTAGTTGAACTGTACATTGTTGAGATTGTGAGATTGCACGGGGTGCCTATCTCTATCATTTTGGATAGAGATCCGAGGTTTACTTCACGGTTTTGGAAGAAGTTGTAAGAAGCTTTGGGTACTAAGCTAAACTTTAGTACCACTTTTCATCTACAAACTGATGGTCAGTCTGAGAGAGTGATTCAGATTCTTGAAGATATGCTCTGATGTTGTGTTCTAGAATTCGAAGGTGGTTGAGAAAAATATATACCATTGGTTGAATTTACTTATAACAATAGTTTTCAGTCGAGTATAAAAATGGCACCTTATGAATCATTATATGAACGCAAGTGCTGAACACCCTTGTTTTGGACCAAGCTTAGTGAGAAACAGATTCACAGGGTTGACTTGGTTAGAGAAACCGAAGAAAAGGTAAAGGTAATCCATGATTTCTTGAAAGTAGCTTCAGATTGACAGAAGTCGTACGTGGATTTGAAAAGAAAAGAGATTGAGTTTCAGGTTGGTGATAAAATATTTTTAAAAGTATCTCCTTATAAGAAAATTCTCAGATTTGGTCGTAAAGGCAAGTTGAGTCCACGTTTCATTGGGCCGTATGAGGTTATTGAAAGAATAGGGCCAGTGGCATATCAGTTAGCTTTATCGACAGAGTTGGAAAGGATCCATAAATTTTTTTTATGTGTCGATGTTGCGACAATGTCGTTCTGATCCTTCACATGTGATTTCTCCAACAAAGATTGATATTCGACCGGATATGACGTATAGTGAAGAATCGATCAAGATTTTAGCTCGAGAAGTTAAACAGTTGAGAAACAAGAGCATAGCCCTAGTGAAAGTGTTATGGAAATGACATGGGGTCGAAGAGGCTACGTGGGAACCTGAGGAAGCTATGAGAAAATAGTACCCAAACCTATTTTGTGGTAAGATTTTCGGGGACGAAAATCCCTAACGGGGGGAGAGTTGTAACAGCCTAATTTTGGGCCTAATCGAAACAATAGTTTCAGGACCACAAATTTGATCTAGTAGAACTTTTTTTTATGGCATTTTTATGGTCTACAACTTTATGGAATGATTTCGTGAAAATTTTGTTTGAAAATTTTAACGTTTGAGCCCTCAATTTAACAAAAAGGACTAAATTGTAAAAAGTGCAAAACTTGAGTTCTACATGCTACAAGTGTCTAATGGCTATGAAATTTTAAATTGAACAAAAATAGACACGAGGTAAGAGAATTTTAGTGTTTTAAGAAAAGGGCATTTTGGTTATTTTGTAATTAAATGAATTAAAAAGCAAAAATGAAGCCAAAATCTTGTCCTTTCTCACCATAGCCAATTTTTTCAAAGGGAAGCATAGCTAGGGTTTGACCACTTCCAAGCTCAATTGTAAGTCCGTTCTAGCCCCGTTTTTAATTGTTTTCATGTTTTTGAGATCCTTATAACTTGATCTATCTATTTCTACCACTAATTTAAGAAACAATCAAGGTCTAAAATTTTACCCATGATAGATATTTCTGTATTTTGATGTCTAATGATAGAAAATGTATGTTTAGTGAATGATGAACAACTTTTGCTAGGTGATTTTTGATGAAAATGTCAAAATGACCTATTTTTAAAAAGGTTATAAATGTGTAAAAGTGTGATTAAATGAAAAATGTGGGCTATTACAAGCATAAAAGAGGTTCGGCTAGGCTTGGGAATCGAACAAATTGAATCCATTTCAATTTAGCCTAGGGACCAAAGTGGAAAAATGTCAAAGTTTAGGAGAAAAAATGTAATTTTTGCCATAATGTGATTTTTTTTAACTGAATTGAGTAATGTGAATAATAAATGAGTTAAATTTGCTATTATAGATCAAGAGAAACGTTGTTCGGACCTAAATAGGGGGAAAATCAAAGTGTTTGACGATTAGTTCCCATTTCTACTATTTTTGTACCGAGGTAAGTTCGTATGTAAATAATGCATTGTTTAATTATATTTTAAATGCTTTATTATTGTATGAATTTTGATTGACCCTTGGACGTATTCGACCAAGTTTCGACAAGCGTGAAATCACGGTTGAACCTTAGGAATAGATAGAATACAAATGTCATAACATTAGGGTTATTGAGCTTTACGTGTAAGATCATATTTGGGATATGGCAATGATATGAAACTTCGTGTAAGACCAAAGCTAGGCTATTGGCATTGATAAGAGATCACATGTAAGGCTATATCTGGGTTATGGCATTGGTACGATACCTTGTGTACGGAACTCCCAAGTATCCTTTAGTATTCCAAGTGGTTCAACTGGTAATTTAACGAGTATGTCAAAGATGATTTGTGTGAAAATCCAATTCGAGATGACTCAGGTATGTATGTAAAACTCATACGCAATGAGTTCGTTATGTGATGAACCCTTGGTAATGTTATGATTGAGTAAGTTTGACTATGAGATTTCTAATAACATTTATGTTAATTTACCTCATGTTAATTGTATGTTAAATGTGTGTTTATGATGCTTATTATTTTCATAGGAACTTACTAAGCTTTATAGCTTATTCCTTTTTCTTTTCCCTTGTCTTATAGTATCACCAAGCAACCTCGGATTTAGGATCGTCGGAGACTCCATCACACTATCAACTAATTATTTTGGGTACCAATGAATTTGACATTTTGAGTTATGGCATGTATAGGGACTTGGTCATTTTGTTATGTGTCATAATTGATTTGGCCAAATGTGTTGGCTTATGTTGGTTGATAATTCATTTTGTAAATGGCCATTGAAATTGGCTAATATTGGTTTAAGTATATATGCATATGGTGATGTTTTCATGGATGTGGAAATTTACATAGTTTAAGTTGATAAGTATGTGATGATCATATGTGATAAATGGTAGCATGTGAATGATGTGTAGATGTAATTGCTTGGGTTGGTGCTATGTTTTGTTGTGTAGGTGTGTGCATTAAAGGGTGACAAAATGACTTGGTAAATAGCCTTGTTTTTGTTCACACGAGTAGACACACGGGCGTGTGTCTAGGTTGTGTGTAACACATGGCTTGCCACATGGGCGTGTGTTCTGGTTGTGTGTCCCCTGTACCTTCATTGTTGCAAAACAGAATGCTCAGTGTCAAGCACATGGGAAGAGATATGGGCGTGTGTCTCAGTCGTGTGGATGACACGGCCCGAAGCACGGGCGTATGCCTTGGGCGTGTAAAGTCTGCACCTATTTTATGAAAATTATGAAAAAATCAAATCGACCACACGGCCTAAGCACACGAGTGTATGCATTGGCAGTGTGACTTCAATTTGGTCTTAGGTGACAAACAGAGAGTTACACAGGTTAGGGACATGGGCGTGTATGACCATACAGCCTACCCACACAGGCGTGTCCCAAAGCCACACGGGCGTGTTCCAAAGCCACACGGGCATGTAACCCCTATTTAGTAAAAATTTTCTAAGTGTTGTAAATTTTCTAAAATTCTCGGTTTAGTCCCAAACCACTTCCAATGTATGTTTTGGGCCTCGTAGGCTCGCTTTAGGGACGATATGAATGTATATGAAAAGTTTTAAATTTGGATGGAAATTTACATATTGATTTTGAATGATTGCTTGTGTATAAGTCCGGTAATGCCTCGTACCCTATTCCGGCATTGGATACGGATACGAGGTGTTACATGGAAGACCTAATTTATTAAATCCATGAACACAGTCGGACAATTCGTCAAACCGAATGGCATCACCAAAAACTCTTAATATCCATAATGATTCCTAAAAGCAGTTTTATACACATTAGTTTCCATAACCTTAAGTTGATGGTAACCAGAACGAAGGTGTAACACCCTAAACCTGGCCTAGAAGTTAGGCCCGATTCTGGCATGTCATATTGAAGTATTTTTCGAAAACCATGTACTCATTAAAACCCTTCTTACTACTCAAAACCTCTAGCCAATTTAAAACTTGTGAAACGTTAATTCCCTTAAAACCTTATTTGTTGTGGAAGCTTATTTTTAAACAGTTGCGGAAACATGATATTTTGAAAACCAATTGTTGTTTTGGAAAACCATGCCCTACTTATAACAGATATTAAGCATACTAAATAAATTTCCCAAATAAAAGGTTAAGAAAATAAAGAGGCCTTAATACAACCCAAATCAAAAACCAAAGTGCTTAACTAAATAAACGAAATAGAAAAACATGTGCAGTTGTGTGGTCGTCTCTGAGTCCCTCTGCGACACCGATCCACCTAACGCTGGGGATTACCTGCACAGTTAATAAACGGGGTGAGTTTACGAAAACTCAGTGTGTAATCCCCTTACTAGAGTAACATTTAGTAAACAGACAAAATTCAGAATCAATCTGGGCGGAGCCCATTCAGTAATAGTACAGTCCAGTTCAGAGCATACGTGGGCCAAAGCCCGTTACAATATCATTTGGGTCACAGCCCATAACAGAATCAATTGGGCCTAGCCCATTTTACCCTAAGTTGGGCCAAAGCCCACATCGCAATAATATCACAATAATATCATACATGCAATGATGTACGACCCACCCCAATAATCCAACCACTACACACCAACTCCGTCCCCCGGTACACATCATGTGGGGATATAAATATTGACCCACCCATCCGATACACATCAATGGTAGCCTGGTTGCGGTACTACCTTCATTGCAGCAAGCTGCTAATCAAATATTAGGCTTAATAGCCATCGGTGGATCCACAGTCATCAAGCAACCATGCGATCCTCATATACTTCCTCCGTTCTATAATTCCCAACCCATATAATATGTCGTGTATGTCATGCTCAATCATCACACGTGTATGCAAAATGGTCATACTCAGAACAGTCTTTTAAACATATAATAAGAGCATATCAGTCATACAATCACAATCAAGTCAATTAAAATGTAGTCATACATTCATAATCAAATCAGTCAAATTCGAAGTCCAAGTCGGTCATTTACCCCCAAGGGAAAAATAATCCTTTTACCCTACAGGGGTATGTCGGTCATTTTACACTACAAGGGTATTTCAGTAATTTTACACTACAAGGGTATTTTGATAATTTTACAAATCGGGGGTATTTCAGTAATTTTACAAATTAAGGGTATTTTGATAATTTTACAAATCGAGGATATTTTGATAATTTTACAAATCAAGGTGTTTCGGTAATTTCACAAATCGGGGGTATTTCAATAATTTTACAAATCAAGGGTATTTCGGTAATTTCACAATCGAGGGTGTTTCGGTAATTTTACAAGTCGAGGGTATTTCGGTAATTTTACAAATTGAGGGTATTTTAGTAATTTCTCTTTATTATGGGTTTATTACTTACCTTGGCCCGTTAATAGGTCCTCGTTGGCTAAAATGAACAGATACTATGCACCAGGTAGGATTCCAGAAAAGATGAGGTGAGTCATTAAGATTGCTTAAGTACCAAGCTCTCCCTAGATCCAATCCTAGACATGCATATACCCATTGCCACACCTTGTAACACCTCAAACCCGGCCCAGACATTATGGCCAAGTCTGGTGTGTCACATTGAAGTGTTTTTTGAAAACCATGTTTTCATTGAAAACCCTTCTTGATGTTTAGAAACTTTTACCGTTTAAACTTGCAAACCTTTGTAGTGGCAGAAACATGTTATTTTAAAAGCAGTTAAGTATCGAAAAATCAAACCTTCTTTATTATGGCTTAAAGTGAATGGATACTACGCACCAGGTAGGATTCAAGAAAAGAGGAGGTGAGTCAATTAGACTGCTTAAGTACCTAGCTCTTCCATGATCCAATCCTAGACATGCACACATCCATTGCCACACTTTAAGTTTATTACTTGTCCACGAACAACAAATTAAGTTTAAGTCTATTTAAAATATTTATTTCCTTTGAAAACATTTACGTTGCAGAAGCTTTGCTTGGTTATTGTGACAGCCCTAATTTGACCTTAGATGGAATGTGGTTTCGGGACCACAAAACCGAGTCAAAAGTGATTTTAAAAAAAAAAATTTAAATTAAATTTGCATATCTTTATGTGTGGAAGTGCATGTGTGAAAATTTGAGATTGTTAATTTAGTCTCATGAATGTGAATTTCATTTGATTGACTTAGTTGAGAACTTAAGAAAATATGATAGGTGAATATGTAAGGACCAAATAGTATTAAAATAGGAAAGTTTGGGTTTGCATGTCAAAATGCCAAGTTTATACAAAGTGGCCGGCCAAGTAAGGATTTTCTCCACTAAGTTTATATTATTTATAATTAAATATTGGTATGTAATTTAAAATAGATGAAAAATAAAGATTAATAAAAGAGAAAATAGAAGAGGGGTGTTCATCTTCTTCTCCACTTTGCCAAAACCGCAACAAAAAGGAAGGAAATAGGGAAGTTTTCATTAAGGCAATTCGACAACCCTTTTTCTAGTTGGAGGTAAGCTTTGAAATGTTGGGTTTAACTTCTTTTGTATGTTGAGCTAATTGTTAAAATGCATTTCGGCAATGTCATGAAAAATCAAACTTTTATGGTGGTTTGGGCATTAAGCCGTATATCAAGAGGTTAGGAGTAGAGGTTGTTTCATGTTGTATTGAATAAGTAGAGATTATTATGAGGTTGAAATTTGTGGAATTTTAGTTAAGTAATGCTTGGTACATTTGGCCATATGGGTTAATGGAATGTTTATTTTATTTGTTAATTTGTTTTATGAGAAATGGGTAATTGTTAAAGCCGAATGAGTTACGATGGATAGGAGAGTACAAAATTTATGTTATGTGATAATTTAAGTAGTTGACAGAGACATGGAAGAAGGAATAAATTGATATTCTTATGTTTTGAGAGTGAAAGGTCTAATGAAGATATAGTAAATTTAAATGCATATTTTAGTTTAAATGTTAAGTAGAATTTGGTTAAAATAGCTTGATATATGTGTGTTTGCCGATTATTTTGTTTATCAAGATAATTGAGTGACCAAATTTTTTGTATTTGAAATTTTGTTTGATTAATTAAAATGGGCATTAAGATGTCGAATTCATGAAATTAGAAGTTTATGAGCTTGATAGATTTTAAATGATTGCTAACCGAAAATAAATTTAGCTACTAAAATATGAAAACGTGAGTTACCGAAGTTGATCTTGTAATGTGTCGAATTATTAGAATAGATGAAAAGTATGTTTGGATATGCATTAAGTTTAAAAGTTAAATTTTAAATTATGTATAGGCAAATACCGAATCTCTGTGTGTGTGACTATGAGAAAGAAGTATAAATTAGGGTTATGATGATTGAGTTATTTTATTTGCTTAGCTGGAGTTGAAGTTCAAGATCAGAGGGAGCCAAGTTCGTTCAAAGGGAAAGCGAAAGCGGTGGAGTAGCCGATCGGAGTTGTTCATTCGATTAAAAAGGTAAGTCCTTAGCAAATTAAGTTAGATAAGATATCATAGTATGTATGAGTTATTGGGAATAGAATGTGAAATTTTTTATCAATCTATGTCAATAGGATGATTAAAGGTAAGAAAATACAGCACTATGTGTGCTAGATTATGTGGCACTATGTGTGCGAGAAAACATTGCACTATGTGTGCGAATAAGTAAGAGCACTATGTGTGCGGGCTTTCAAATCGAGCACTAAGTGTGCAATGTTGATTATGGAGTATTATTTGTGGAAATCTAAAATGCACTTGGAAATTTAATTGGAAATTTGATTGATAGATGGAGTGACTTGGCTTACGCTTTAATTTTTTTTTGGTTTGTATATTATATATATATACATATATATATACGTCAATGGTAGTATATGACAATTGCCATGGTATTTTAATTATGTATATTTAGATTAGGAGTACATGGTGAATTCGGGTAGGTATGTACCAAAAGCAAAAGGTACGTTTGTAACCTAATATTTCCTTGCGATATCATGGTTAAATTCGGTTAATATGGAGTTAATTATTTAGTTTATAGATGATTGAATTATTATAGTATTAAATTTTCTTAGGACTTACTGAGTTAACAACTCACTCGGTGTGTTTTTTTTTTTTGTTTTTTTTTTACATAGATCATCTTATCAAGGAGAGCTTGGGAACCATCACGAAGTCATCACAACTTTTGTCAACCTTTTTGGTACTTTTGTTTTAAACCTTAGTAGACATTATGGCATGTATAGGATAGAAATTTTTGGGAGGTTAGCTATTTTGGTATAATTGTATATAAAGCCATACGAATATGGCTAAAGTTCTATGTATGAAATTAAAAATGTTTGGTTACAAATCTCAAAACGTAAAATTAACTTGATTTAGAACTTCATAATTGTGATAGGATTGAATCATATATTAATACATTATGTATGTGTATTTGGTCAATAGGGGATAAATCATTAAACGAACAAAAGGGTTTTAATCTGGTAATATTATTCATTAGATTTAAGGTTTCACTATTAAATTTTTTTATTATTATTTTTTTTATCTCAAGTGTTCTATTGAAGAGTTGAGCAGGTTATGTTATATAACCCTATTTTAGTAATCGACTTGGATGTTGGGGTGTTACATTTTATTGGTATCAGAGCTACGGTTTACTCGGTTCTAGGACTACCGCAGCACGTATGAGTCTAGCTATACATGCCTTAATGTTAGTATATGATAGTGTGATGACTTCTGACGGTTGAAATTATTATTTTGATTAGTAAATGGAACCCAATTTAGAGAGAGCCTTAGCGGATGACGTTGAGAGTGTAGCGGCTGCTCCTGCGCAAGGGACACCGCCTGTGGAACCTCAATCATCTGCAAATAATCAAGATGATGGGGCAAAACAAGCTTTCTTTACTATGATGAACGAGTGGGTCGCACAATATGCCCGAACTAACCCGGCTGTTCAACCATTCCTGAATTTAAATAATCCACCTCAGGTGCCTATAGTACCAACAATTACTGATCTTTTGAGGCCAAGCAAACCTCCTGTGGATTTGATTAGGAAGCGCGGGGCCGAGGAATTCCGAGCCACCGCTAATGATGATGCTGAAAGGGCTGAGTTTTGGCTTGATAACACTATCCGTGTCTTTGAAGAGCTGTCTTGCACGCCTGATGAGTGTTTAAAGTGTGGCGTATCCTTGTTACAGGACTCGGCCTACTATTGGTGGAGAACACTGATTTCTATTGTTTCGAAGGAACGATTTACTTGGGATTTCTTTCAGGTGGAGTTTCGTAAGAAGTATATTAGTCAACGATTTATGGATCAAAAGCATAAAGAATTTTTGGAGCTCAAACAAGGTCGTTTGACAGTATCTGAATACGAACGTGAGTTTGTAAGACTCAGTAGATATGCTCGAGAGTGTGTAGCTGATGAAATTGCCATGTGTAAAAGATTCGAAGAAGGATTGAATGAAGATTTAAAGCTACTGGTGGGTATTTTAGAAATAAAAGAATTTGTAACACTAGTCGAACGGGCTTGCAAGGCTAAAGAGCTGGGAAAGGAGAAAAAGAAAGCTGAATCGGAAGCCAGAGACTTTCGTAAAAGATCGGCGGGTAAAACTTCTTTCTCAGCTGGAAAGAAATTCAGAGACGATACTAATAAATCAAAGACGACTGCAGGAATTTCTATTAGGGAGCGACCATCAACGGAATCTCGAGCTACTTCGGTTGCTAGTGTTGGTAACAATCGACAAGAAAAACCTGAATGTTCACAATGTGGAAGGCGACATGTAGGTGAATGTTGGGGTAAATCTATTAATAGAGCTTGTTATAGATGTGATTCGAGGGATCATTTCATTCGAGATTGCACGAAATTTGACGAGAAAAATAAGATGCAAGGTGTGAGATCGAGTGGTACAGCGACTAGAGGTAGACCACCGAGAAACACAAGAGGTAGGGGCGGTAGTCGAGAGGATTTCGACATCATTTATTCGATCTGAAACTCGTGCTCCTGCCAGAGCTTATGCCATCCGCGTGCGAGAGGAGGCATCCTCCCCTGACGTTATCACTGGTACTTTCACTCTTTTTGATACTGATGTGATTGCATTGATTGACCCTGGCTCTACTCATTCTTATGTATGTGAGACTTTAGCATCCAGTAAGACTCTACCTGTTGAGTCTACTGAGTTTGTAATTCGAGTGTCGAATCCCCTAGGTCGATATGTACTTGTCGATAGAGTGTGTGATAAATGCCCCTTGATAATCCGAGATTCCTGTTTTCCGGCCGATTTGATGCTTTTACCGTTTGATGAATTTGATGTTATCCTTGGTATGGATTGGTTAACCATACATGATGCATTTGTGAATTGCAAAAGAAAGACCATTGATTTGAGGGGTGCAAATAATGAGATAGTACGAGTTGAGTCTACTGACTTGAACAGAATGACAGCAATAATTCCTCAATGACCGCTCAGAAATATGTGAAAAAAGGGTGTGAAGCATATCTTGCGTACGTACTTGATAACAAGGAGTCAGAAAAGAAAATTGAATCAGTACCAGTAGTTTGTGAGTATTCAGATGTTTTTCCTGAGGAGTTACCGGGATTACCACCCGCTCGAGAGGTAGAATTCGGCATCGAACTGGCACCTGGTACCACACCAATTTCGATAGCTCCATATCGTATGGCACTAACGAAATTGAAGGAATTGAAAACTCAATTGCAAGAGTTGACGGATAGAGGTTTCTTTAGACCGAGTTTCTCACCTTGGGGTGCACCAGTATTGTTTGTGAAAAAGAAAGACAGAACCATGAGAATGTGCATCGACTATCGTCAATTGAACAAAGTGACAATAAAGAATAAATATCCGTTACCACGTATTGATGATTTGTTTGATCAGCTAAAGGGAGCCTCAGTGTTTTCAAAGGTAGATTTGAGATTGGGCTACTATCAGTTGCGTGTTCGAGGATCAGATATACCTAAGACTGCCTTCAGAACGAGATATAGTCCCTACGAGTTCTTAGTAATGCCGTTTGGGCTCACTAATGTCCCTGCGGTATTTATGGACTTGATGAATCGAATCTTTAGACAGTATGTAGATCGGTTTGTAGTGGTGTTTATAGACGACATCTTGATTTATTCACGCAATGAATCTGAACATACTGAGCATTTGAAATTGGTATTACAGATTTTACGAGACAAGCAGTCATACGCGAAATTTAGTAAATGTGAATTCTGGTTGAGAGAAGTTAGCTTTTTGGGACATGTGGTATCCGCATCGGGTATTCGAGTTGATTCAAACAAAATTTCGGCCATAATTGATTGGAAGCCTCCGAGAAATGTTACTGAAGTTAGGAGCTTTTTGGGACTTGTCGGTTACTACAGACGGTTTGTAAAGGGTTTCTCGATGATAGCAACACCGATGACGAAACTACTTCAAAAACATGTTAAGTTTGAATGGTCAGAACAATGTTAGAAAAGTTACGACAGATTGAAAACCTGTTTAACTGAAGCTCCAGTGCTAGTACAGCCAGAATCCGGTAAAGAGTTTGTTATTTACAGTGATGCATCCTTACTTGGGCTGGGTTGTGTGTTGATGCAAGAAAGTCGATTTGTGGCTTACGCGTCGAGGCAATTAAAACCGCATGAGAAAAATATCCGACTCATGATCTTGAATTAGCAGCCATTGTTTTCGCTTTGAAAATATGGAGACACTACTTGTTTGGAGAGAGGTGTCATGTTTATTCTGACCACAAAAGCCTCAAATATTTGATGACTCAAAGAGATTTGAATCTGTGACAAAGACATTGGCTTGAGTTATTGAAAGATTATGAACTCGTCATTGATTATCACCTGGGAAAGGCTAACGTGGTTGCCGATGCTTTAAGTCGTAAATCGCTGTTTGCTTTGAGAGCGATGAATGTTCACCTGTCTATTTCATCTGATAATGTGTTAGTAGCTGAATTAAAGGCCAAACCATTATTAATTCATCAAATACTTGAATCCCAAAAAGTCTATGATGAATTGGTCGCTAAACGAGTTGAATGTGAATCAAATGAAGAATCAGAGTTTCGGATTGACGACAATGATTGCTTGACATTTAAGAGTCGATTATGTGTTCCAAGAAATTCAGAACTGATTTCGATGATTTTGAGTGAGGCTCATAGTAGTCGAATGTCAGTTCACTCGGGAAGTTCGAAATTGTACCACGATCTAAAACGTCAATTTTGGTGGCCTGGTATGAAACGAGACATTTCTAACTTTGTTTCGAAGTGTTTGATATGTCAACAAGTGAAAGCAGAACATCAAGTGCCTTCGGGATTACTTCAGCCGATCATGATACCCGAATGGAAATGGGATCGAGTCACGATGGATTTTGTATCTGGTTTGCCGTTGACGCAAAGTAAGAAAGACTCAATTTGGGTTATTGTTGATAGATTGACGAAGTCTGCTCATTTTATCCCTGTCCGTACGGATTTCTCACTCGATAAATTGGCAGAATTATATGTCTCCCAAATTGTTCGATTACATGGAATACCTATTTCTATTGTGTCGGATAGAGACCCGAGATTCACATCACGATTTTGGAAGAAATTACAAGAAGCATTGGGTACCAAGTTGCACTTTAGCACCGCTTTTCATCCCCAGACTGATGGTCAATCCGAGCGGATAACTCAGATACTCGAGGACATGTTGAGATGTTGTATCCTAGAGTTTTGTGGTTCATGGGAAAGATATTTGCCTTTGGTTGAATTCACTTACAACAATAGTTTTCAATCAAGCATTAAGATGGCACCTTATGAGGCTTTGTACGGTCGTAAATACCGTACACCGTTGTTTTGGACCGAACTTAGTGAAAGTAAAATCTTCGGGGTTGATTAGATTAAGGATGCTGAGCATAAAGTTCAAGTGATTCGTGAAAGTTTGAAAGCCGCTTCGGATCGTCAGAAGTCGTATGCAGATTTAAAAAGAAAAGATATTGAATATCAGGTTGGAGACAAAGTGTTTCTTAAAGTCTCACCTTGGAAAAAGGTACTGAGATTTGGCCATAAGGGTAAATTGAGTCCGAGGTTCATCGGGCCGTATGAAATATCTGAACGAATTGGGTCAGTTGCATACCGATTGATTTTACCCCCTGAACTTGAAAAGATTCACAACGTTTTTCATGTCTCGATGCTTTGACGTTATAGATCTGATCCATCGAATATAATTAATTTATCTGAGGTGGAGATTCAATCTGATTTGAGTTATGAAGAAGAACTGGTTCGTATTTTAGCACGTGAAGTAAACGAACTGCAAAACAAGAAAATCCCATTAGTGAAAGTACTATGGCTTAAGCACGGGGTCGAAGAAGCTACTTGGGAACTTGAAGACACTATAAAGGATCGATATCCTAACTTATTTGCGGGTAAGATTTTCGGGGACGAAAATTCCTTATGTGAGGGAGAGTTGTGACAGCCCTAATTTGACCTTAGATGGAATGTGGTTTCGAGACCACAAAACCAAGTCAAAAGTGATTTTAAAAAAAAATTAAATTAAATTTGCATATCTTTATGTGTGGAAGTGCATGTGTGAAAATTTGAGATTGTTAATTTAGTCTCATGAATGTGAATTTCATTTGATTGACTTAGTTGAGAACTTAAGAAAATATGATAGGTGAATATGTAAGGACCAAATAGTATTAAAATAGGAAAGTTTGGGTTTGCATGTCAAAATGCCAAGTTTATACAAAGTGGCCGGCCAAGTAAGGATTTTCTCCACTAAGTTTATATTATTTATAATTAAATATTGGTAAGTAATTTAAAATAGGTGAAAAATAAAGATTAATAAAAGAGAAGATAGAAGAGGGGTGTTCATCTTCTTCTCCACTTTGCCAAAACCGCAACAAAAAGGAAGGAAATAGGGAAGTTTTCATTAAGGCAATTCGGCAACCCTTTTTCTAGTTGGAGGTAAGCTTTGAAATGTTGGTTTTAACTTCCTTTGTATGTTGAGCTAATTGTTAAAATGCATTTCAGCAATGTCATGAAAAATCAAACTTTTATGGTGGTTTGGGCATTGTCAGTATATCAAGAGGTTAGGAGTAGAGGTTGTTTCATGTTGTATTGAATAAGTAGAGATTATTATGAGGTTGAAATTTGTGGAATTTTAGTTAAGTAATGCTTGGTACATTCGGCCATATGGGTTAATGGAATGTTTATTTTATTTGTTAATTTGTTTTATGAGAAATGGGTAATTGTTAAAGTTGAATGAGTTACGATGGATAGGAGAGTACAAAATTTATGTTATGTGATAATTTAAGTAGTTGTGAGAGACATGGAAGAAGGAATAAATTGATATTCTTATGTTTTGAGAGTGAAAGGTCTAATGAAGATATAGTAAATTTAAATGCATATTTTAGTTTAAATGTTAAGTAGAATTTGGTTAAAATAGCTTGATATATGTGTGTTTGCCGATTATTTTGTTTATCAAGATAATTGAGTGACCAAATTTTTTGTATTTGAAATTTTGTTTGATTAATTAAAATGGGCATTAAGATGTCGAATTCATGAAATTAGAAGTTTATGAGCTTGATAGATTTTAAATGATTGCTAACCGAAAATGAACTTAGCTACTAAAATATGAAAACGTGAGTTACCGAAGTTGATCTTGTAATGTGTCGAATTATTAGAATAGATGAAAAGTATGTTTGGATATGCATTAAGTTTAAAAGTTAAATTTTAAATTATGTATGGGCAAATACCGAATCTCTGTGTGTGTGACTACGAGAAAGAAGTATAAATTAGGGTTATGATGATTGAGTTATTTTATTTGCTTAGCTGGAGTTGAAGTTCAAGATCAGAGGGAGCCAAGTTCGTTCAAAGGGAAAGCGAAAGCGATGGAGTAGCCGATCGGAGTTGTTCATTCGATTAAAAAGGTAAGTCCTTAGCAAATTAAGTTAGATAAGATATCATAGTATGTATGAGTTATTGGGAATAGAATGTGAAATTTTTTATCAATCTATGTCAATGGGATGATTAAAGGTAAGAAAATACAGCACTATGTGTGCTAGATTATGTGGCACTATGTGTGTGAGAAAACATTGCACTATGTGTGCGAATAAGTAAGAGCACTATGTGTGCAGGCTTTCAAATCGAGCACTAAGTGTGCAATGTTGATTATGGAGTATTATTTGTGGAAATCTAAAATGCACTTGGAAATTTAATTGGAAATTTGATTGATAGATGGAGTGACTTGGCTTACGCTTTAATTTTTTTTTTGGTTTGTATATTATATATATATATACATATATATATATATACGTCAATGGTAGTATATGACAATTTCCATGGTATTTTAATTATGTTTATTTAGATTAGGAGTACATGGTGAATTCGAGTAGGTATGTACCAAATGCATAAAGTACGTTTGTGACCTAATATTTCCTTGTGATATCATGGTTAAATTCGGTTAATATGGAGTTAATTATTTAGTTTATAGATGATTGAATTATTATAGTATTAAATTTTCTTAGGACTTACTGAGTTAACAACTCACTCGGTGTGTTTTGTTTTTGTTTTGTTTTTACATAGATCATCTTATCAATGAGAGCTTGGGAACCATCACGAAGTCATCACAACTTTTGTCAACCTTTTTGGTACTTTTGTTTTAAACCTTAGTAGACATTATGGCATGTATAGGATAGAAATTTTTGGGAGGTTTGCTATTTTGGTATAATTGTATATAAAGCCATATGAATATGGCTAAAGTTCTATGTATGAAATTAAAAATGTTTGGTTACAAATCTCAAAACGTAAAATTAACTTGATTTAGAACTTCATAATTGTGATAGGATTGAATCATATATTAATACATTATGTATGTGTATTTGGTCAATAGGGGATAAATCATTAAACGAACAGAAGGGCTTTAATCTGGTAATATTATTCATTAGATTTAAGGTTTCACTATTAATTTTTTTTTTATTTTTTTTTATCTCAAGTGTTCTATTGAAGAGTTGAGCAGGTTATGTTATATGACCCTATTTTAGTAATTGACTCAGATGTTAGGGTGTTACAGTTATTGTGATATTTTGAAAATAAGTAACTTTTATAAAACGCGCCCTAGGGCTATCCAATTTTAAGGAATCAATTTAAATGATGTGAATCTCAAGTTGAAAACGATTTAAGTAATTTAAAAGCCCAAAATAAAAATAATAGAGCGGCCTTATTACAACTTTAACCAAAATAGAAATAATCAAAAATAAATGCGAAATTTAAAAGGAAGCTAATTGAAACTTATTTAAAAACTAGAAATTTAATCTTCGTGGCCACTCTGAATCCCGCCCAGCTCCAAGTCCACCAACTAGAGATCACCTGCAAGGATGGAAGAGAAAGGGGGTGAGTTTGGAAAACTCAGTGTGTATGGAAAACCCATCCAAAGCCCAAGTCAGCTCAAGCCCATTGGGCCTAAGCCCTATTCAGATAATAGCGGATGGGCAAGCCTTTTCGAATCTGATGGCGGGCCTTAGCCCTTTTCAGATAACAGTATGGCCCATAGGCCCATTCCAGAATAGAACAGACATATTCGTGTATGCAAGCCCAACCCAGCCTATAACCAACCGCTACACTCCACCCGTACCAGCCCTACACTCCATGTGGGGAATAGCTCAACCCACCCAGCCCTACACTCCACAGTTGCAGCATTCGCTGCTCAGATATCAGTAAGTTGAGGCAAAGCCTCCAGTACGTGGACAAGCCACTTTCAGTACTTCCTCCATCAATAACCCAGTCCCATGCATCAGATGATAATAACGTGGCATGCAGTAAGCAGTAACCGTCAAACATGCATTGAGGTCAACCTTAACCCTAGAGGTATATCAGTAATTTTACTTCTAGGGGTAAATCTATAAATTTTTCTCCTATAAAGGTATTTTAGTAATTTTATCAGTTTTAAGGGTTCTCATGAATGTTACGGTCCTTACTAGCCCATTTGTCATCGCAATAATTTATTTATCTCAATTTCACAATTTTAGCCATTGGGCCCTAAAACCCCTAATGGGCCCTATAGTGTCCACTAGCAATTTAAGCCCATTTAATTCAAGTGTTATGACCAGTTTACCAGTTTAAGCAATTTCGATTCTACAGTCTAACAGAACATACTTATTGCTTATATTTTTTTATTTCTTTACCCGTATGGGCCCGTAAGCCCATTGGGCCCAGTTTTAGACTATCAGGGCCCAATTACCGAAGTGCACGAAATTTCACACACAACTAACTTACCACTTTGCGATTTCAGATCTAATGATTTCTAAACGTCTTGTGAGCACTCGCAAACTCGCAAGCCCACGAAATGTAGGAATTTTGGCATTTCGGCTTTTACTGAATTGAACTATGAGAGGGTGTTCGATACATACCTGATGTGACAGCCCTAGAGTGACCCTAGTCGGAAAGCAGTTTCGGGACCGCTAAACCGAGTTACCAAATTATTTGAATATGATAATTATTGTCTAAAATATGTGAATATGAATGTGTGAAAGTTTTAAGCTTCGATTTAGTTAATTGCTTGTGAATTTAGTTAATAGGACTTATGTGTGACACTTGTGAAATGTGATAGGTTAATCTATAAGGACCTATTAAAGCATGTAGTGAAAACAATGGTTTTGCATGTCAAATACTCCTTTTTTATACATAGTGGCGGCCATGATGGTGCATATATTAGAATATGTAGTGAATCTTCATGAAATGGTCATTATTTTATGTAAAAGAAAGGAAATAAATAAAAGAAATACTAAGGATAATAAAAGAAAGAAAAGAATGAAAGTGTGATGAAAACAAGAGAAGAAATCAGTTCTTCTTGGCGAAATGAAAAGAGGAAGAAGGAGTGAAGCATTCGGTCATCTAAGGTCAATATTAAGGTAAGAAGTTTTGGTTAATTTTGAAATATTAGTTAAATCCTAGTAAATTTCTAAGTTCCTTATTGGACCCATGTTAAATTTTGATATTTGGTGAATGAATATGGGTTTCGGTCATGGTAGATAACAAGGAATGTGGTTGTTGTTCTTGTTAATTTGGATGAATTTTTGGTGGATAGGTGTTTGAATCAAACAAATGATCATGTGTGTACACTAGGTGCTAGTTGAGAAGAATCGGTCACTATATTGGAGGCCATTGCGAATATGAACTTAGTTATTGTGAGTGATGAATGTGTTTTGAGTTGATGGAATAAAAGAATGCTTAAAGATGTGTTACAACAAATTATATGTTAAGCTAAGGTTGTTAAATTATCAATCTTTCTTCCTAGCCGAATATGTGTTTATAAAGTTGAGTTGTTAAATAGATTTTGAAGTTAGCCCATGCATTTATATTTGAATTTAAGAAGAATGATACATTCGACTATGCTTTGATGTGCTTGGATTGTTGTTCATTGAGTAAATGATTGAGGAATGGTTAGAAGAATTTGAATGCTAAACTAGTTGATTTGTTTATAATGTCCGATTATGACCTTTTATAGAGATGTGAATGAATTGTTGTTATGTGAATAAATATTTGTTTGATGATATATATATGTATTCGCAATGGGATAAAATGTGTATTAAGGCAAGTTTCATGGTGATTATGCTTGTGATGTTGGGTTAATATTCGCAATATGATTAAATTCATGTATAAGGAAGCATGATAAATTAAGTGGCTCTTTGCTTGTGAATGTGAATTAGATATAAATTAAATAAGCATGAGATCGAGTCATGGCATGAATTATTAAATATGATACATATTGAAATCTATTGTTTTAGATATAGATTAAATGATATGTGATTGCCAAATGTGATTGTTAAGTGAATAATATTAGTTAAGTACTTAAGCAAATCTATTGTTTTACTTAAGCTTAAGAGCAAAGAGGATCAAAGTCGGATAGGGGAAAAGAGAAAGTAAACGAATAGCCGTGGATATCTAGTCGTCAACCACTTCCGAGGTAAGTTTTAAGTGATTAAACGTTGAGTAAATTCAATCATAATAGGACATAATGAGTTTATTTAATAAGATATGATGTGGCCATGATATGTTTTAAACTCAAATGGTGAGTTCATAAGTGTTTGGACTTGGAAATTTAAGAGCAAATTGTAATATTTTGCTTAGGACAGCAGCAGTAACGTGATTTTAGAAAATCACCATAAATTGATGGTGTGGAATTATAGGCTGAATAAAACATGTAATCAAAGCTTAATTAGTCTAGTTTCTTATAAAAGAGACCGTGTGAGAAAAGAAATTTCCTATAAAGAGATATTTAAAGTTGAGTGAGACGGTGTCAGAATGACTCTGAAATCCCCTGTTCGGTTTTTAGAAAATCATTATAATTTGAAAAAAATGGTTATAAGATAAAATTTATATGCTTAGACTCCTTAATGAGTCTAGTTTCAAATGAAATCAAATAGAACACATTTTGAATTCTGTACAATGAGAAATTTGATTCGTAGTGAAGAGTAGTCAGATTAGTCAAACAGTGAAACAGGGGAAACTTTAAGAAAAATCTGGTATTGATTGGCCAAACGTAAAATTCTGTAAATTTTCTGGATGGAAGATACATGAGTCTATATTCAGGGAAAATTAACGGAAATTGATTTTGAGTTTTGTAGCTCCAGTTATAAATAATTTAGTGACTATTGCTCAGGAAAACAGCTTGTAGTGAATATGTGAATTTGTTGTAAACATTGATGAAACTATTTGAGTTGCTTATAAGCTATTGCTGAAATTGATGCATAAGATATGTATATGTGGTAAAGCCGAATGGCTAATGTGAAATATGTATGAGATATGTATATGTGGTAAAGCCGAATGGCTAATGCGAAATATATATATATGAGATATGTATATGTGGTAAAGCCGAATGGCTAATGTGAAATATGTATGAGATATGTATATGTTTTAAAGCTGAATGGCTAATGCGAAATATATATATATGAGATATGTATATGTGGTAAAGCTGAATGGTTAATGTGAAATATATATATATGAGATATGTATATGTGGTAAAGCCGAATGGCTAATGTGAAATATGTATGAGATATGCATATGTGGTAAAGCCGAATGGTCAATGTGAAATATATATATGAGATATGTATATGTGGTAAAGTCGAATGGCTAGTGTGAAATATGTATGAGATATGTATATGTGGTAAAGCCGAATGGCTAGTGTGAAATATGTAGGCGATGTGTGTATATTGTGGCCGAATGACCAAATGTGAAAGGTGTGTATTATTAGATATTTGATGAGGCAAATGAATTACAAATATGACAGTCGATGTGAATGTTGTAACGTGTGATTAAATGTACATGAAACTTGAAATATATTCGGGTAAGACCCGATGACTACGTGTGGAGATTATGTCCGGTAAGACCCGATGACTACGTGTGGAGATTTTGTCAGGTAAGACCCGATAACCGTGTGGAGATTTCATCTGAGCTAAAGGTCTCGCCGATAATCCGAGTAGAGGTTAAAGCTATAAGACTTCGTAATAAGAATTGCTTATAAATATATTCAATGCGAAAGGTTAAACAGGTATGTACTCCAAGTTTATATGTGAGCTTGATTTGAACTAAATCATAAGGTAGTTATGTGATGCATACGAGAGCAATCTATGAGACTATTCCTATGCTTATGTGACATCGGATCAGTGTGAGAGGTTATGTGAAATTATACAATATATCTATGTCACATGACCTCACTTTTATGTGAAAGTTTATCTGCCTATTGTATATGATGAGATGTGCATATTCGGTAAAGGGATGGTATGCCCGAAGGAAGAGTGAAATAAAAATATGAACAACTATGTTATAATTTGATTGTTATCTGTTGACACTGCTTAAAACTTACTAAGCATTGTAATGCTTACTCCGTTTACTTTGTTTTCTCTGTTTTATAGATCTCATTTGAAGCTACGAGGTGCGGGGATCGTCAAGAACTAGTCACACTATCACTATCCTTTGCTTATTCTTGTTATGTTTAGAATTATTTTATGGCATGTATAGAATAGACCAGTGGCCGAAGAATATTTTGGTTAATGTATATAAGCCATGCGAAAATGGCATCTTTTGAATGTGTACTTATAGAAGTTTAAATTGTATCCCTGACTGTCTTTAGTACTTATCTAAAGGAATGTACAAAAAAAAAATTCTTTGCTCGATATGAGTTTCAAGTCCGTAATGCCCTTTACCTATTCCAATGACGGATCACGGATTGGGGTGTTACACCTGATTTGTGATATTCCTTGACGAGATCTCCTACGCGATTTCTCCTATAATCAACCGCTTATAGATTAGATCATGCTAATATTTAAACCAAATCAAAAACTATCTATTATCATCGATTACATATTCGGCCACCATCCATAATGGCCCTAGGGTTCATACCTTTGCCGAAATTGATGACTAGATCTAGATTTAGTTACTTCGATGATCCAAGCTTTTCACACACTCCTCGATCGGCAGCCTTTAATCCTCACTAGCACCAACAAACCAAATAACACCAAAAAAATCCTTTCAGCCTTAGTCGACAGCCACCCTATGTATATAGGGGTTTTCAGCTTTTCTTAAACCACAACATACGAATGGCAAGAAGGTTCAAATACTTACCAAGAGATCTACTAGTTGAAGAACATTCCAAATACCTTTCTACCCCAGATCTGTTGTGAATCCAACTTAAACGTGTGTAGAAAATAGATCTAAATATTAATTCCCGAATCACTAAAATATGAAACTTTTCGGCTTTTGGATCTATCCTAGAATATGGCTATTGCGATCTAAAAGAAAAATAGGTGACGATAAGTTCACCATCGAAGAGACAATCAGTAGAGGAAGAGATGTAAGATTAGAGGTTCGGTCTTTTGAAAGACTAAAAGGAAAGGAGATATAGTTTCAACCGAAGGAGTAATCGGCAACCAATATTTGAGAAGAAAAAGTTGTTTTAAATAGTATTTGGCTTCAAGGAATGAAAATAGAAAAGGAGAGAATTGTTCAGCTTTTGGGAAAAATAGAAAAGAATATGAGCAGAAAGAAATAAGATAAAATTAGAATAAAATAGAAACAAAGAAAAAATTCGATTGAAAGGAAAATAAAATTAAAATTGGCTACCACACTAAAAAAATAAATATCCCAAACCTCCAAGAAGGATATAACTCATGAAGGCCCCCCAAATTAAAAGCAATAGGCACCTCATGCTTATGCCCGAATGGGTGCTTAAATAGGCACAAAAGTCTCTTTCCAATTTTAATTCCTTCCTTAGCTCCTTAATTCATGGCCAAATTCAAAATTTGAATTTAATTCAAACTCTCCACTGCTTAGCAGCAGTCCACCGCTCAGCCGACTCCTCCTGTTGCTGGTAGAGTTTCAATCCCGTACGGCCCTTCCCACGCGTGTACAGTAGAAATAAGCACTCTCTTGCGTGTAACGCTGCTCGAACCTGGGACCTCCAGGTTGCCTAGTACGCTGTTGGCCACTGGGACGCGCTTTGCTTTAAACAATATACCGTCACATTTTATCTTAAAGGTTACCTGCTGATGTCCTGTTCATTTTAAAAATATAAAATTAAAACATACCTGCGCCTAAACTCAAACCCGTGCCCTTGTGGAACTCCTAGCACCCTACTGCCACTACGCCACAAGCATCCTTGTAGCATAACTCGATCGCAACTATTCTTAAACCTTACTTTAGTGCGACCTGGCTTCTAAAATAAAAACAAGCCTTTGCATGCGCCAGCCCTCGAACCTAGGCACTACACCACACTCCTAGCGCCTCTGCCACTGGACCGAGCTTCCCTTTGTGTTACCTTTTAACCCCAACTATATATAAGGCTTCCCTGCGTCGTTCCCTGATATAAAGAAAAATAAAACACTTCTGCACATGCTGGGAGTCGAACCTCAACTCTCCTTCCCACTACCTAGCATGCTTACCACTGGGCCAGGTACGCTTCTTCATGCCCAATCTTGCCCAATTTATTTTATAAGCCTTATGCCCAGATTCCCTCTATGAGGCAAAAATTAAAACAATTTTTTTCCTAGAGTTTAAACACCAAAACAACAATACTTTTATAAATATATATATATATATTTTCTATCTAATAATAATAATTATAATAATAATAATTTTATAAATATATCTAATAATAAAATTTCAAATATCAATAATACAATAAATAATAATAATTTTCATAAAAAATTTCAAACATACATACAATAATATTTTTCTAATAATAATAATAATTTTACCTCATAATACTAATTAAAATTTCATAAAAATTTAAAATACCCGTAATAATAAATACAGATAAAATTTTCTAGTAGTAATTTAATTCAAAAAATTTTCTTAAGCGATAATATTTAAAACTTCTTAATTATTCATGTTTTCTTCTATCCGAATCCCAGACTCAAAACCCAATACTTTTAGGCCCAAAAATCGGGGCGTTACAAGCCTTAACCTTATGACTCGTCCACGGTTGCGATAAATTAATTAAGTTTTATGTCAATTAAACAGTTATCATATACTAGGCCCAAAACTCCTTACAGAGCCCAAACAAGTATACATACATGCATATGGCCCACTAGGCCCAAATCACATTTGTATGGCCCATTAGGCCCAAATCACATTCATATGGCCCATCAGGCCCAATCACATTCATATGGCCCATCAGGCCCAACTACTTCCCACCTAACAGTTAGATTTACACAAGCAGGCCCATCGGGCCCATTAGCCCATCGAGGGCCAGAACAGCCCCAGCACACGAGAACGCTTGTGGCAGCTTTCAGCTTTTGCCGATTTCTAACAAAGAAGAGCGTGAATACACACCTGTTTATGAGAACGCGCCGAACTCCACGATCACCAACCTTGACACATCCTGTATTGGGTCTTAATCACCTTTTTCTTTTTCACCAACTCATCTGGTTCGCTCTATTTAAAGCCAGCTTCTCACCAATTCCCATGTTAGCTTCCCGATGTGGGATTACTTTCAACCATTAGGAAAATTCCTTATTTTCTTATAACCACCTCAACCACAGAGTTCCAGTCGAACTCCACCTCCTACACAGCTCAAACAGTAAAATAAATACTCCATTGCACATCCTAAGACTTGAACCTTAGACCTCATAGTTACACAACACGCCACCTTGCCACTCCACCACAGTCTCTTTCTGTGTCATATTTTATCCTCAATTAAACATAAGGTCTTTAAGCCAAAGTCCAGGTTCCGTTAAAAGAAAAACCAAAATAAATTGCAAGAGCCAATACTTGAACCCAGGCTCCGTTGCAACCTTAATGACGCCACAACCACTAGACCACAAGCTTCCTTGTGTCATTTATTTACCACAATAATTTAAAAGGCCTTCATCCAAGAACCCAGGGTTTTATTCACTTATTACCAAAATTTTTGCTAAAGCTCGGGTTTGAACCTAAGATTTCTCCAACACTTCTCCAACAAATACTTATTCTTTACTGTCAACTTGTTCAGCTAACGATAATCTATACAGATTCTCGCTGATCCGTCCTTTTTCTTGACAAACAGGACTGGTGCTCCCACAGAGACATGCTCGGTCGATGAACCCTCGAACAAAAAGTTCCTGAAACTGAGCTTTTAGCTTTGCAAGTTTCTTCAGTGCCATGCGATAGGGTGCAATAGACACATGAGCAGTGCCTAATAACAAACTGATATCAAAGTCAATCTCCCAATTAGAAGGTACTCTTGGCAACTCCTCAAGAAAGACATCTGGGAAGTCTCTCACCATACAAATATCCTTTACAGAAAGCTTAACAGGTACAGATTCGGACATAAAAGCAGGGTATACCTTGCTACCTTTCCTATAATAGCCCGATTTAGGGCCTAAATAGAATAATGATTTTGAAACCACAAATTTGAAGTAGAAAATTTTATTTTATTATCATTTTAAGGTCTATGGCATGATTGCATGATTGTGTGAAAATTTCATTTAGAAATTTTATCGATAGAGGGTCCAATTTGATATTTAGGACTAAATTGCAAAAGTTGTAAAATGTGTGTTCTAGTTCACAAAGGTCCTAAGTACTTGTGAGTAATGGGTTTTTAAAATGGAGGTCCTTGGATAGTAATTAGACCATTATACTAGTTTGGACAAAAATACCTAAAGGAAGATAAAACACCACAGTTTTTAATGAAGGGCAATCTAGTCATTTGGTAAATATAATAATAAAATGGGAAAACAAAGCCAAAATTGGTATCATCTTCACCAAGCTTGGCCGAAACTCTCATAAACACCATAGCTAGAGTTTTTCCAACTTTCAAGCTCAATAGTAAGTGCATCCTACCCTCGTTTTTAATGTTCTTTACATTTATGATATCCTCGTAGCTTGGTTTACCTATTTCTACTAATATTTTGAGCTAGAGTTTATATTTAAAAATTTTCCCATGGATGACGTGCATGTATTTTGATGTTTTATGGATGAATTTGAATGTTTGGAGTGTGATAGACAACTTTTACTAAGTGATTTTTGAAGAAATTGCATAAAAGGACTAGTTAGAAAAAGTTGTAAAATGTGTATAAGGGTGTGATTTAGTGCAAATTGGAGACTGCCATAGTTTATGAAAATGGTTCGGCTAGGCATAAAATACAAGGAAATTGAATAAAAATTATTTTTCGAGCCTACAGGCAAAATTGTAATTTTTTGAAACTTTAGGGGTAAAATCGTAAATTTTACCATAGGATGTTTTTAGGCTAATTTGAATAATGTGAGCCATTAATAAGTCAAATGTGTTATTATAGATCAAGAAAGACGTGGAATCGACCTAGATCAAGGAAAGGAAAAGATATCAGACTAAATTGCAAAATTACTATATTTTGCACCGAGGTAAGTTTGTATGTAAATAATATATCGATTCTTTTTATGTTATTATATTTCGTTATTATATGAGATGTGGCTACCTATAGAATGATCATTTGATGTAAATTACGAATCGAAATAGACTATGAATGAATTTGTTAAATGTTGAAAAGTGAGGAATTTCCTGGTTGAACCTTCGGAATAGAAATGATACGAATGATCCATTGTGAGAACACATATGTAGTACTATGTACAGGCTACTATGTGTTTAAGATGGTTTTAGGTCACGTGTGTAGTACTAAGTGCAGGCTACTACACGTACCAGATAGTTAGGTCGCATGTGTAGTACTAAGTGTAGGCTCCTATGCGTACCCGACAACTTCGATCACGTGTGTAGTACTAAGTGTAGGCTACTACGTGTATCAGATGGTTAGGTCACGTGTGTAGTACTAAGTGCAGGCTACTACGTGTATTGGATTGTTGGTCATATGTGTAGTACTAAGTGCAGGCTACTATGCGTACCAGTTAGCTTCGGTTACAAAGGTGGTAATATGTGCAGGCAACCATGTATCTGTTATTATTCCGATGAGTTTAAGGGAAGTAGACTAAGTGAAAATACATGTGAACATGACCATGTGATGAATAAGTGCAGGTTTATGTTTGTGGAAATTTATAAGCAATGTGTTCGATAGTTGAGCAAACTTTCAGTAAGATGGAATGGAGTAACTAAAATTATGTAAGAGTGAAATTTGTAAAAAAAAAATAGTTTTGGACAGCAGCAGTTGTGTAACTTTGAAAAATCATCGAAAATCAAGAAAATCAAATTAGAGGTTGAATAAGATATGAAATTAAATATTATTGAGTCTATTTTCATATGAATGAAACCGTGTAAGCAAAAGAAATTCATATTATGAGATATTTGAATTTTTGTTAGACAGGATCAGAATGATTTTGGAATCCCCTATTTTGACTTGGAAAAATTATTCAAAAATGTAAAAATATAATTATGAGTTATAATTTATATTATTAAAATCCTTAATGAGCCTATTTTCGAAAGAAACAAATGGAAACATTATCCAAATCTTGTACAAAGAGATAATTAATTTTTAGTTCAGAGGGGTCTGAATTGTCAAACAGCGAAACAAGGGTGACTTTAAGAATAAACTTTACTTACTGGCTAGACCAAAAATTCTAAAATTTAATGGTAAGAAGATATTTGAGTCTAGTTTCTAGAAAAATTAGTGGATCTTAATTTGGAGTTCCGTAGCTCCGGATATAAATAATTTAGTGACTATGACTCAAAAAAACAGCTTGACCTGAACATATGTATATATACTATTATGATTGTTTCATCTTGAGAAATATGTTGATAAATCGTTTATTATTTACGTACTTACTTACTAAGCTTTATGCTTACTCTCTTTTCTTTCCTTTGTCTTATAGTATCACCAAGCCAGCTCGGGACTCAGAGATCGTCGAATATCCATCCACACTATCAATACTTTTTGGTATTTTGAAAACAATATTTTGGATTATGCCATGTATAGTGGACTTGGTTATTTTGTTTTATGTCATAATTAATTTGGCCTAAAATGTTGGCCTTCAATATTTGATAGCTCATTTTGTATATGACCATTGTTATTAATTAATATTGTTCAATCTATAAGGTATGATGATGCATGATTAAGTATGAAATTTGAATTGTTTTAACTTGGATATAAAAAAAATCTAAGTCATGGTTTCGTATGATTGCATGTGTTATGTTTCGGTAATGTTTTGTACCCTACATCGGTGTAGAACACGGGTAAAAGGCGGTACATTTCTAGACTAGCTTTCAGCCACAATGGCAGAGATTACATTAAAGAGGTAAACTCGACTCTCACCAATCATTACGACCTCATTGTTCTCGTCAATTAGTAGAGTAACCCTCTTAGACGCACAGTCTAGACTGACTTGATGTTCCACGAGCCAACCCATTCCCAGAATCAAGTTAAACTCACCAAAAGGCAACTCCATTAAGTCTACTGGAAATGCCACACCCTTAATCTCTAACGAAACCCATCTATGTACCTTATCCACTCCGATTGACTTGCTTAGAGGATTAATCACAAAAAACTCCGTAGCAATATTCTTAACAGATATACCCAATTTTAATGAAATAGTACTAGCTATGTATGAGTGAGTAGACCCAATATCAATCAAAGTAAAATATGGAACATAATGAATAAGAAACATTCCCAAAATAACATCGGCACCTTCGCTGTCCTCACGGCATTTCCCTGTATAAACCAGTGCAGGATGTCATGCCTCAACCTGACCCATACCTCTACTCGGTGCTCTTTGACCTCTACCAGAACCATTACCATCCTTGGCCACCCCACAGACCCTAGGTGGTTGCTAACCTAGTCTCAAAGGCTGAACGGGACCTAGAATTAGGGTCTGTAATGCGCAAGCACCTGATCTAATTGGCAAGGGAAACCTCGTACACAATGCTCCATCTATCCACATCAGAGCAAGATCCCAATTTCCTCCAGCACTCACCCGGATGGCTCATCCCACAATCACTACAAAGTTGAACCTCAGTCGCTACAATTGATACCTCGATCCTTAGAAGCCTATCAAATCTCACCTGTTTCTTAAGGCGCCATCCAGAGCTAGAGGGACTCAAATCCCTCTTTACCTTGCACATACTTCTCTCTCGATCTCATCTCTGGCGCTTATTGCGCTTTACCTTCTCCACTATCTTAGCCTTGTCAACCAGGACTGCAAAAACCCACTCCCTATAAGGAGCTATCAAAACCTGCAGATAGTAACACAGACCCTCCCCAAATCTCACACTCTTGTCATAATCAGATCTTACTAAAGCTCGAGCATACCTGTTCAATCTCAGAAACTTAGCCTCATACTCAACCATAGATCTCTCACCCTAAACCAAATTCATAAACTCGCATTGATGAGCCTCTACATAACTCGCCCCCACATACTTACTCTAGAAGCCAGTATTAAAGAAATCCAAATTAACCTACTCAAGTTGAGCACCCAGCTCAACCGTCAACCACTACTGATAGGTTTCATCCCGGAGCAGAGATACAACACCCCTTAATTTTTGGGTTGGGTTGCAGTTGATATTGGTCATGATTCACTCAGTAGCCTCTAGCCAATGTTTGGCCATGGTAGAGGTGACTCCAATGACACCCTTAAACAACTCAGCACCATTCGACCGGAGCCGCTCTATAACCGACCCTTGGCCTCCGAATCCAGATTGGGTCCCAACGACCCTATCTAATGCTTGAATAATAGTCTAGGATAGTGCGTCGCCCCCAGTTGTTGGGGTCTGAGATCTAGTCTCAACAATAGGAGTTCCAATAGTCTCGTTGGTCTCCAACTTGGGCATACCGCCCCTGGAGGATGACTCTACTCGCACTCTTCCTCGATGTCCATGGCGTCTATGAGTACTACGTCTACGACTATCGTGCGAACTCATTTTCTTTTCACTTTATCTACAATGTCAGAAGTGCATAGATCAGTTCAGAATCCTCATTACAGTTCTCATGTCAGCCGTATTAGCGCACTTAACCAAACAATAGTTTTAATTACTACAGTATCTCAACTAATTACAACAACTGAACAAAAACACTTACAGGTTCAGCTTCAGAGACTCGGTCTTTTATAAAATCGATTTTCAAGATTACTCAAATAGATTATTTTCATTCAAAAAACTTTTAACAGAACATGAGAGCCTAGAACATAACCCAAATGTTTTAAACTTGACTATGATATCACTAAATGTAACAGTCAAAACCCAGCCTAGACGTTAAGACAAAGTCAAAAGAGTTACATCTACTGTTATTAGGAAAACCAGCTTTTATAAACGCAATTTAAAATAGTTAAAACTGATCTAATACTTTAAAACAATCTTAGAATGTTATAATACGAAGATAATACTGAAATTACTGAAAAATAAAATGTGGTAAAGCGGAATGACCGAGCTTCCATTACGCCGACCTGATTTGTGAGTTACCTATAATTCAGTCAAGAGACAAAATGAGTTGATAACTCAATGTATATAACAGATATAAATTAAAATAGAATCATAGGTATAACAGTAAATTCCCAAACTCGTGTTCAAAATCATAATCAGAGGACATTCATACAGTCTTAACTATTCCGATGAAGAACAATTCAAATTTAGATATAGAATAGATCAGAAACAAATGTAATTTTCCTACCCATCCGCTACACAAAATCTCTGACCAACCCAACACACCATAAATGGGATTTAATACCCATCCAGCCTTACATACCACATAGTGTCAGTAAGACATATTCAACATGATTGTAGACTAGCTGCCAGATCAAATTGTGATAAAACGTTAGATACAAATGTAACACCCCTAACCCGTATTCGATGTTGGAATAGGGTTACAAGGCATTACTGAATAACACACCTTATTCACAAATATTTACGCAATCATAATCAAAATCCATCAATATGAATCACATTGTCCCTTATAAGGTCCTACGAGACTTTAAAACATGCTTAAAAGTGGTTCGGGACTAAACCGATAACATATGCAAACTTTGAGAAACTTATAAAATTTTCTAACATTTAAGCGTCACATACTCGTGTGAATAGGCCGTGTGCCTCACACGGCTATCAGACATGCCCATGCCATAGACCGTGTGAAAACAGGGCAAACATACTGACTTGCACCACATGGCCGAGGACACGTCTGTGTGCCAGACCGTCTGAAATCTAAGGGGGTTACTGACTTGCCTACACGGTTGACCACACGCGCATGTGTCAAACCTGTGTACCACATACGACCAGTGGGCACGCCTGTGTGTCTAGGCCGTGTCAAAACTACAGGGTATACTGCCTTTATTCGAAAGGGTACCCTAGGGGACACACGGCCGTGTAACATGACCGCATGTCGCACATGGCTGAGACACACGCCTGTGTCTCTCCTCGTGTGGACAAAAATAGGCCATTTGCAAAGCCAATTTGCCACCCTTTTCACAAGCACACATAGCAACCAAAATAACACCATTTCAGTACATCTTTAAGCAACCAAAAACATGCCAATTCATAATCATATCACGCCATCTATTCACAACCATTCAACCACTCAATTCCATAATCAAAACATACCAAATCATTATACCAAAATTATCACAATTAACCTCATTTCCAATTACATTAACTATCAACTTATCCTCTATTTTAAGTCACTTAATACACCATATCATCATCTCAAATCAAACCACAATATGCCAATTCCAAGCATTAGTACAACAATTTATAACCAATCAAAAGAACAACCATTTAGCTATATCAACAACTATGACAAACATATCAAAATAAGCCAACGTATAAGGCATTATATATATCACATACAAATCACTTATCAAACACAATTCAAGCCAACCTAAATGGCCATACACCAACATTTACAAGCCAAATCTCATGGCTATACTCATAATTCAAAACATATCAAAATGATACTAGCCTATACATGCCATATACCATATATACAAAGCTTCCAAAAAAGACCAATGAGATTATAAATATTGTGATGATGTTTCCTGACTATCCTCTAGTCTGAGCTAGCTTCGATAATCTATAAAACATGGAAAGAACACACAAAGTAAGCTTTAACAGCTTAGTAAGCCACATACTAATAAAGTTATCATATGAATCAACATTTCTATCAATAGGCCAAGTACAAGTAAACACATAGATATACACAAACCTTTCTCAATGAATACATATTCATTTTCTCATGTAAACTCATCAATTACTTCATTTTCCAATACTCGTATAAACCTTGTACGTACCTGAGTCATTTAACTCATTAACACATTCTTTCTTGACTTGCCTTTGCCTATTGAACCACTAGGAATTGTTAAGGATACTCGAAATTCACATAAGCTTGTACAATGCCATATCCCAGATATAGTCTTACATGTTATCTCATATCGATGCCACTGTCTCAGATAGGGTCTTACACGAAATTGATTAATGATGCCAATGTCCCAGACATAGTCTTACACGTAATCTCAATACAATGTCAATGTCCCAAACATGGCCTTACATGTAATCACATCTCAATAACCTAATGTCATGACATTCGTATCTTAGACTATTCCTAAGGTTCGTACGGGACTTTCGGATATCGTAACTCTGTCGATTCTTGCTCGTAATCATTCGTTCAACATTTATAACATTTCAATGATTAGTATACACATATAATTCAATTTAAAGGCTTTCATTTGTATATGAACTTACCTCGTTTTCGAAATAGACGAATCAGATCAATTACTTGATAACTTTTGATTTCACTCGATTAAAATCCAAGTTCTTTTGTTCTTGATCTATATGAATTTAAAATTAACTCTTTTATTCCTCAATTCATTCAATTTCATCCAAAACACACAATTTGGGACATTTTACACATTAACCCCTAAAGTTCCATATTTATTCAATTTAGTCCCTATTTCATAAATACACAAAATTTACAAAATTTGACAAAACCCATTCTTGGAAAAATTCTCTATAGGTCCCTAGCAGCCCATAATTCACATTTATTTCACATTTCAACCCTTCAATTTACACTTTTCACAATTTACTCCCTAATTGACATTTTTGACAAAAATCACTTAACAAAACTTTAATATCTATCATCAAGCTTTGATAATTCATTAACATCATTCAAAAGCTCAAGCATTCATTAATGGAAACTCACAAATTCATCAACAAATTCAGGAATTAGGGTACAAGCTAGCTAGTACTCAAAGCAACGATCACAAAAACATAGAAATCATAAAAAATCGAGCAAAATACATACCTCAGTTAAGCTTATCAATAGTCAAACCCCAGAAACATGAAAAATGGCTTTTTCCTTCTTTAATTTTGGCTAAGTATGATGACAGATGAAAAAAATTTTGATTTTGCTTTAATTATAATAACTTAATAATCAAATTACCATTTCATCCATTAATTATAAACATATAAATCACTTAATATAAGGTCATTTATGTCCATATCCACTAACAATGGTCTTATATCAACGTAAGGACCTCTCACTTAATGCTTCATAGCAAATAAATACTTTTAACTTATAGCATACTACTTTTGCATTTTACGCGATTAAGTCCTTTTTCTCAAATTGAGCTATTAAACGATAAAATTAGCTCACAAAATTTTCACACATATTTAATCAAATGCTGTAAACATCAAAAATAATATTAAAATAATTCTAAGACCTTAGATTTATGGTTTTGAAACCACTGTTTCGATTTAGCTAAAATCAAGCCGTTACAACAAATATAGATTTTAGCTTAGCCACTAAACTAGAACATATCACTTCCTCTGTTATACAATTCCCATCCAATATAGATGCGAATTATAGAAGTCAAATATCAAAAGCGTACACATAGTTACCCAGATACATTTCATAATCAGAAAGTATAGATCAATATCATTGATAGTCATCGCATTCAATATACGTTTAGATAATCAACTACTCAGTCTCAGATAATCAAATAAAAACTTATACGATCTATTTAGGATCATACGAACCTTATGGAAGGCCTACGCTTGAGTTAAACAATTCCTATGGCTTTAAGGAGAAATCCAATTTTTGACCCACACACCCGTACGGTTTCACATGGTCTAAATGGTTGGCATATATGGCTCTACACAGCCTGGCTCATGCCTGTGTGCCTGCTCGTGTGTCTCATATGACTTGACACACACTTGTATCTCTAGCCCGTGTGGTACCTAATAGCAAACACTAAGTCACATGGCCTGGGCACACACCCGTGTCTTTGGCCCCTACAATCTTCAATGGAAAATAGTGAGTCACACGGCCTGGACTCACGCCCATGTCTCTAGCCCGTGTGGTCCCTAAAGGTAAACATTAAGTCACATGGCCTTGACACATGGTCGTGAGATGCACACAGCCTACCACACAGCCTGACACACAGCCATCTAGTGTCAACTACCATGTTTTTTGCCATCTGAATTTCGCATAATGTCAGGTTTTCGGTAGACACTTAAAGTGGTTTCAAAATAGGAGCAATGTAGAAGACTTTTGAGACCTAAAACAAACTTTCAATAACCAATTAAGTAATAATTCGTAACAGATGCCAAGATTAAAGCACAACCAAATTTGTTGAAGCGTTTCATCACAAACCCAACTCAACACCACAATTACCTTTGTACAAAATCATGATTCACAAATCAAGAATGTGAGGGAAACCATTAACCTTGAGACCTTCTCTTGACGACAGTAATCTAACATAAAAACAAATAATTCAAACAGTTCAGGATAGAAACCAATTTTGGTGAAGGTGACAACACCAACGATTTCAGTTATGGAACCATTGAAGTCACAACATTAAGGAAAACAAACTTACCTGGAAATAGTAGCAGATACGAAGTATGGATCTAAGCGGTAACCAAGCGAAAAAGGAAAGAGAAGCAAAGGAAAAGAGCGAAAGGAAGAAAAAGAAAACAAAAGGAAGAAGAAGAAGAAATAAAACAAAATATTGGAAAGGAAGGAAAAGGAAAACGTTACATTTTAATTTAACTACCGATCATAATTCTAACATGTAGCAAAAATATTCCTTAACACAAGCACCGAAACTGGAACACAGGTCTAGATTGTATACAAAGGCTTAACCATTGAACCAGTAAGTTCATTCTTAACACAGATTTGCACAAAATTAAACTTAAGTCAATGACGTAAGAGTAGAGGTTAATTAAAATAAAAAAAAACTTTTAAAAACACTACTTGAACCCCTAAGCTCAAACTCATACACAGAGTTCATAGCCACAAATACATAGACTTAATTATGATAGAATTCGACAATCAAACATTGAAATTTTTGGAGCATTACAATACAAGTCGAGTTGTAATTTAGATTATACAATGAAGTAAAAAAGTACTCCGAAGATCATACCTAGAGAGGTGAGTACTAAATTAATCTTAACCTAAATAATTAAAGGTCTAATTAATACTTTAGGTCAGTTAAAGTACGAGATTAAAATAAGAAATATGTTTAGAGTTTGTAAAATAATAAAATAAAATAACATAAGATAAAGAAATTAAAATTGCAAGAGATAAAGATAAATAGAGTGAATCAAATATGAGAATGGGTGACCAGCCCGCTTTAGCAATCCCAATTAATTGTCATCTTGGCCTATCGTCAACCAACTAGTCACTACCCAAGGGATCTTCCTATCTTCCACCAACATAACGAGTCAAGAAGAGCTACTTATCTTCAAACCTCATAGTCTAGATTGGCTTGGGGTAAAGTTGCTCACGAATAGGCAATACCAATTTAGGGTTATTTCCCACCTTGATGACTTTCTAGGGTTGTTAGACTTAGGGTTTGTTTCACGTTCTTCCTTTTCCAAACGATTGATCCATTGAGCAACCCTACAAAACAGTTAGGATATCATGCCTCCACTAGCTAATCCACTATAGAAGGATTAGTTCCTCATGGCTTTAGTAAACAACATGGAAAGAATGGAAGAATTGATCATGGGGAATGAAACGAAATAGAGAGTTTATGAAAGCCTGATTGATATTGAATAATATGAATCCACAAAAGTTTATATTGCTTTACAATTAGATTTCTTAAAGAAACAAATGGACTAAACTATGAAAACCTAATAGAAACAAGAAAACAAATCTAAAAACCTAAGAAGAGAATCTAAGCTAATGGAATGGTGTCCATAATGTGTGCCAAAGAATCCTATTTATAGCCTTCAAGTAGCTGTTGTCCTTAACCCTAGGTTAGTTGATGTTTTTGAGCTTTAAATTTGACTGTGCAGACCAAAATGCCCCTACTTCATGTTTTATTCTCATCACAGAGTCGATGTCACAACACACCAGGACCTGTGTCGCGACATAGCAACCAGTATGCTCGTCTGCAGCCATCTTTAGGGGTATGTCGTGACATCCTTAGCCTGTGTCGTGGCATTGAAGACAATTTCTCACTTTCTCTATTCTGCTCTGTATTGCGACATTGGATCTCTTATGTAGCGACATAGTGTCTAGTATTGGCCCGAAATAACTTCTAATGGTCTCCTACACACTCCCGAAGTACATTAGCTCTCCTTTAGGCCTAGTTCAGCCTTAAGGTCAATAAAAAACTCGGTGTGCACATTTTATTGAATGTAAGTAAAACTAAAGAAACTTAACTAAAACATAACGAAAATGCTTGTATTTAAGCTCCTTAAATGTGAAAACTAATTTAATCTGTTACACCAAATTATGAGAGATCAACATCACCAACATCTTCTTATCATGTTCATATTAACCACATCATGTTATATACTAAACCATTTCCATATCACAATATGACCTAAACACATCTACAAGTTATGTGACCACCTATAAATGTGTTATCGTTTATAGAATAAATATCACACCATAAATATATAAAATTTATTCATTAGTGTCCACAAGTGTACAGGTCAAATTGAAATATAGTAAAGTTTACAACGAAACACTAGTAAGTATTCCGAGGATCATACCCAAGGGATTGCAGATTGGAGAAACTATTATTAAATTAATTACAGAAAATAATTATTAGTCTAATCAAGTCACGAATTAGTAGTGTTAGTCCATATTAATATATTTATCAAACTAGTTAAATTATGAAACCTAAATTAACCTAATGGACTTTCCTATTCCTAGTGTTAACAATGAGTGCCCCTAGCCTTTGATCGATTAAATCCTTAATTTATAAATAGAAGATTAGCAAATTTTAGAATTTAGGTTTTAATATTAATTAGTTATTAATTAACTAGTATTACTTCACGGCCTCTACTAATAAATTAATTAGTGGATACTCGCTTATCTCCCAACCACACTTTCTCTGCTAGGATAAACTACGATTTACTCAGTTTGACTTATCTCCCGATCTTGTCTAACCTATGATAACTTCCTAGGGTTGTCAAGCCTAAGGTTTAAGAACACATAATCGATACCAACTAATCCTATGATGAACCGTTATTCTTTTGTTAATTAATCAACTTGATGAATTAATCAGTTCAATAAACGAATCATGCAAGATATGAATAAAACACAAGATATTATTCTAATATTCACAAAAACATTAGTTGATCAGGCTAACGAAATATAAATAAAAGAATAAATTTAAATATTAAAGAGAATGCTCATTGATAAATATGTTGAAGCACGGATCTAGAGCAATATTCGCTAGCAATTGTCTTCACATCGAAATAGAAATTTTGACTAAACAAACATGAAAAGAAAACCAAAAACTGTGTTTCATGGATGGATGGTTTAACGCCCTAATTTGTGCACTTTATGCCTAATATGCCCCCAATACTTTAGGTGCAAGTAACAAATAAAATCTATGAAAATCTGCCAAAATACAGTTACTGACGTCATCCTTTGTTGTGACCCACATTTAGGATATGGCTCAATATAGTTTGCTATGGTTGAACACATGGTGTGTGTTGCACCACAGACTTTCTATGTTGCGCCATAGATGTCTTTTTTGTGGCTTTGGATGTTTTTGTAATGCTTTCACGACTTGGGAAGCTTGTGCATCACTCATCAGAAGTTCCTACATCAATTTGGCCTAAAATTAAGTCTCTTGCACACTTAAATACCCAAATTAAGCCTACCTAAGTCCCATGTTGGCCTAATAGGTCATCAACACTTAAAAAAATGCTAAAACACTATATTTTTATTAACTTTTAATCATACCTACTAAATACCGAAAACATAATATAAAATACTAAATTGGCTAGAAACAAGCTCTTTAAGTGAGGAAATAACCCGAATTAACTACTACATTTGACAACAGGTCAAATACCGCCACACTTAATTATTTTCTTTTCCTCAAGCAAACTAAACAAAAACAAAATAAAAATCAAAAACAAAACAAACTGTAAAAAAAAGAAATAAACATGCAAATAAAAGAAAGTGTAGTTGAGCTAGCTCGATATAAGAAATTAGATAAAATTATATTAACATGATATTGTAAATAAGCATACGACTCTAGAATGATATAGAATTGAAACAAGATAGTGTAAATCAACATATAACTTAGCATGATATACAATTAACTTACAACTTCTAAAATTAGATGGGTTAGTTCGGTAAATTACAAAACAAACAAATAAAAGAATATTAAGTATAAGTTCCCATTAAAACATATATAAATATAAAATTATGCTCAAGTGAATACATGTGGTCAAAATGTCAAAACTTGGCACAATATCATCAATATCAGGTACAACCAAAGTCACATTGTAACAGCCCATTTTTGATGAGATCAGAACAGTGGTTTCGGGACCACAAATCTAAGCCAAAAATAATTTTTTTTTTTTTTATTTTATGGTTGGCATCATGATAGGAAGGTCACATGAAAATTTTGATATGAAAATTTTACTGATTTTGTGTTTAATTAGGGAAAGGACTAAATTGCATAAAATGCAAAAGTTGGGTTCTAGTAGCTATAGGTATCAAATAGCTATGGAATTCAAAAATTAAGATCCTTATATGGTAATTAGATCAGTGAAGAGTAGTTAGTAGATATTTTAATGACTCATCCATGGAAAAATTAGAAAAAGGTAGGGACTAAATTGGAAATCAATAAAATTAATAGGTGATAATTAATTAAAAAGAAAAAAAATCATATATTTTCATATCATCTTCCCCAAGGAAGAAAACTTTTCAAGCTTAAAAAGGTATGAAATCAAGTCCCGTTTTTAGTAATTTCTATATTTTTAGAATCGGGATAGTCTAATCTTTCTATTTAGGGGATTTATTTGAAAAGTTATCAAGGTATGAAATTTGGGTCATGGATGAATATGCTGAAAATTAGAAATTTATGGTAGAAAAAGAAAAGTTATTCATAGATAAACAACTTTTACGAAGCAATTTTTGATGAAAACTTTATTTAGGGACTAAAATGAAAAAATGGTAAAACCAATGGAAAATTCTAAAATTTGTGAAATGTATGTGCTGTAAATGTAATATCTAAATTTTGGCTAGGCTTGGAAAGAGGGTTAAATTTCATGACTTTCATTTTTCGAGCCTAGGGACGAAATCAGAAATTTTGAAAAGGATAGGGGCAAAATGGTAATTTTGTCTAGGATGTAATAAAATGCAAATGTAAATTAAATATAGTATATTAATAGTTAAATTTATTCATATAGATCCGAAAAGACCAACTACGGATCTAGATCAAGGAAAGTAAAAGGTTTCGGATTAGTTGACATTCAAATACGAACCATTTTCAAGGTAAGTTCGTGTAACTTAAATGTATATGTGTTAATATGCTTGAATTGAATTATATGATTGTGTTGATATGTGTGAGATGATACACATATTGAAATTAATCATAAGTTGTGAAATGTAGACAAATTGTCATGTTCTCGTTGAACGTTGAAATTTTATGGAATAAGGTGATATTCTTGAATGAGAATAATACTACACATGTTGTATAAAGGATTTAGCTCAGACGGGTAATCCTGATGTAAGCCGCTTGAGTATATGCTATAGAGTGGATTTAGCCCAGACGGGTAATCCATATTAAGCTCTTCAGAGTATATGATATGAAAAGGATTTAGCCTAGACTGGTAATCCTATAATATAGCATGTGGCTCGAGAGTGTACTTATTGATCTTTTGCCCCAATGGGTACTTTTGGGTAAAAAATTTCAAGTAATTGACAAGTATACCTTGAGTAAACTAACCGGATGTCCATCAAAACTTTAATAGTTCAACGGAAAGGACTTTTGAAATGTGGAAAGGTGAAATTAAATGAAAGCTTATATTATGATGGGCTCATCTAGTTTACTTGATATTCATATGAGATTATGTGACTAACTTGTTTGAATAAGTGTATGTGTTTAGGTAACTTACCCACAATTTGATGGAATGTATATTTATGTTTTCTTGTAATAATAAATATGATCGGTAAGTTATTTTCTATTATACGAACTTACTAAGCATAAAATGCTTACTTCGTTTAATTTTCCCTGTTTTTATAGTGCTCAAAAGTTCGCGAAGGTTGGAAGTTGTTCGGAGCAATCATCACACTATCCACTATCTCATTTTGGTATAAATAGAAATCTAGTTTTGGTATAATGCCATGTATCAGTTTATTTGGCCAATGATGGCTTGTAATTGTTGTTTTGTAATCTAGCCATTGGAGTGGCTAGTGATGGTCTAAGTTTGCCTATTTTTGAAATGATGTTTTGGTAATCATATAAGTGCTTATTATATGTTAGTTTGTTGGAATTATGTTAGCATATAAGTTTATGATAAGAGTAAGTTTATATCCATTGATGCATGAGATAATACTACATGATTGATGAATAATTTTATGTGAATATGATGTTGGATTGGTGGATATATGCTTGTGAGTTTTGGTGCAAGAAAATTATAAGTTATGGGTGACAAATGAGGCTAGGAAATGGCTTTATTTTTATCCACACGGGTAGACACACAGGCGTGTGTCTTGGCCGTGTATCCCCTGCATCTTAAAAATGAGAAACAGAATGCTCAAAATTGGGTACACGGGCAGAGACACGGGCATGTGCCTCAGCCGTGTGGTTAACATGACCTTGGACACGGGCGTGTTACACGGCCATGTGAAAACTACACCTAAATTTTGAAAATAAAATTCACCACACGGCCTAGCACACGGGCGTGTAACTTGGCTGTGTGACTTCAATTTCTTCATGCCTTATAAGTCAGAGAGCTACACGAGATAGGGACACGGGCATGTGTATTCACACGACCAGACCACACGGGCGTGTCCCTAGACCACACGGGCGTGTGGGAACTGTTTGTAAGAAAAATTTTGAAAATTCATGAAAAATTTTATGAGATCTCGATTGAGTCCCGATTTATTTCTACTATTCATTTTGGGCCTCAAGGATCCATTTAAGAGGATGTTATGATTGATATCAAAAAATATTTAGTAACTAGTATAAATTATTCGTGAATATTCTGTAAACTCTGGTAATACTCTGTAATCCCTATTTGGTGAAAGATACGGATTAGGGGTGTTACATTAGTGGTATCAGAGCCACGATTTAGCCGATTCTCAGACTAACATAGCAAGTATGAGTCTAGCTATACATGCCATTATATAAATTATGATAGTGTGATATCTCCTAACCACTTTTAAATGTATTTTCATATAGTAATGTCTTCCAACCAAGCTAGAGCCGAGACTGAGGAAGCTGAGAGTGCTACTCAAGCTTCCTTGCAACGAGCTATATCTAGTGGTAGTAGAAGGCCCGTATCTGAGGGCCAAAGTGAGGTAGTAAAAGCAGCCTTCTTTGAATTGATGGATGAATGGTTTAGTGAATATATGAGAACAAACCCTACTGTTCAACGACCTCCCCCACCTTCTTCACAACATGATGAAACTCCACAGGATGTTAGGCCTGTTAGAATTGGTAAGGCTCTAGTAGATAAAACCAGAAAACATGGGCTAAAGAATTTAGGGCTACGGCTGATGACGATCCAGGGAGGGTTGAGTTCTGGTTGGAAAATATTATTCGGGTTCTAGATGAGTTATCATGTACACCAGCCGAATGTCTGAAATGTGCGGTATCTTTGTTGAAAGATACAGCCTACCATAGGTGGAAAACCATATCATCTATGGTACCAAGGGAAAATATTACATGAGAATTTTCCCAAACAGAGTTCAAAAAGAAGTATATTAGTCAGAGATTCCTGGACCAGAAAAAGAAGGAATTTCTAGAGCTCAAACAGGGAAATATGATAGTGTCTGAGTATAAACGAGAATTTGTTAGATTGAGCAAGTATGCTAGTGAATGGGTTCAGATTGAAGCCGAAATGTGCAAACAATTTGAATAAGGGCTAAACGAAGATATCAAGTTGTTGATTGGAATTCTGGAATTAAGAGAATTTGTGGTGTTGGTTGAACGAGCATACAAGGCTAAGGAATTAAGCAAAGAAAAGAGGCAAGTAGAAAGGGAAGCTCGGGTTACGAGTAAAAGATTTATAAACAAGATGCAATCATCTAATTCAAAGAAATCAAAGAATTATCATGAGCATTTTGCTACATCAAGGGAGTATTCGGGAAAGGAACGAAGTTCTAAATGCACTAGCGCGAGGTCTTCGTCTCCCTTAACAACTAGTGTTGGGAGTCTTGGACACCCTAAATCACGATGCAGTGTCTGTAATAAATTGCATTTTTGTAACACCCCGTACCCGAGACCGTCGCCAGAGTCGGACACGAGGGGTTAACGGGCTTAATCCACTTATTTGCACAGTTCATTTTAAAATTTTCCAGACAGCTGGCTAACTGTGTCACTGTCACCTTAAAAATCATATCTTGATTTCCACAACTCGAAAATCAGTTTCGTAATTTTTACCTGAAACTAGACTCATATATTCATCTACAAATTTTTTTCTAGAATTTTTGGTCAGGCCAATTAGTACAGTTTATTAGTTAAAGTCTCCCCTGTTACAGGGTGCGACTACACTGACCTTTGCGTATTACAACTTGGATATCTCCCTGTACAGGGCTTCAATACTGATGCCGTTTGTTTCTACAGAAACTAGACTCAAAAAGGAATCTGTACATATATGGCATGACTTCTAATTATCTCCGGTAAATTTATAATGAATTTCTAAATTCGGAACAGGGACTCCAGAAACCGTTCTGGACCTGTCTCACAAAAACTTAAATATCTCTTAACATACTGTTCATTTGATCATTTCGTTACTTCCCTATGAAAATCGACTCGTCAAGGTTCGTTTACATAATTTATTCACTATTTAATTCCTTTCCTACTATTTTTAGTGATTTTTCACATCCACGTCACTGCAGCTGTCAGCATCTGTCTTTAAGGTAGGCTTTACCTATTTCATAGTTTCCATGATTCAACTAGCCCTTTAACATAAATAGCACAAAATATGATCATGATTAACCGTCCCAATGGCTAATCGTTTCCAAACATTTCCATACCTCTTAATGAACAACATACAATGATTATAATACCATGCCCAAAGTATACTTAAGCCATTTTCACATGGCTATCTAAATTTACACAAAACCGAAAGGTACATGACCTACAACAAAAGGGTAATCCTATACATGCCATTTCAAAATTCAACCAAAAGTATACCAAAAGGAGCTTTGATAGTGTGGGAGACTTGACTTCAAAATCCGAGTCCGATAGCTGAAGAACCAAAATCTATAAAGCAGAGAATCAAAGAAACGGAGTAAGCATTTAATGCTTAGTAAGTTTGAGTCATAAATTTAGACACAACCAAAGTATAGCATTTATGTAGCCAAACAGATAATTTCACATGCACAAATTCTCAATATCATACTTACTTCACATTACCAACCCTTATATTCATACACAAAGATCAACTTAGCCAAAGGCGGTAGCTCATTTGTCAACTGAGCAAATACTTATTTGTAAGGGCTCAACTAATTCAAAGCACATACAAAACATACCTCATTGTTGGGATTTCACAAGCGTATTAACTGAAATTTTTACAGCAAGTTCATTCATTCCCTAATCACGTACCTTCGGAGTTTAACCGGATATAGCTACTCGTTCAAATGCCTTCGGGACATGGCCCGGTTATAGTAACTCACACAAATGCCTTCGGGACTTAACCCGGATTTAGTAACTCGCACAAATGCCTTCGGATCTTACTCCGGATATAGTCACTTAGCACAAAGCCTTGGGACTTAGCCGGACATCATTTGAATAACCATGCACATTTATCAATAAATCATGACACATTCGTACTTCATTTTCATTAGCAAAACTCAAACACAAGGCACTTTTCACACTTGCAAATTTCGGCTCAATAGCCACACACAAAAAGCATGATTTTAATTTGCTTAAAACATGATCTAATCAAAGCATAATCTAAGTTCTATTACTCAAGAACTTACCTCGGATGTTGTCGAGCGATTCGATGGCTATTCGACCACTTTTTCCTTCCCTTTATCGGATTTAGTTCCTCTTTGCTCTTGAGCTTAATTTAACAAATAAATTGATTTAATCATTTGAGCATCGAAAAGAGGAACTCAAGGTACTTAGCCCATATATATTCATTAGACATTAAAGTCACATATGTACGGAATCGTGAATCAAACTCAACATATTAGTTAATATTCTCCTTAGCGAATTTTCTAAGTCAAGAATAAGCCTTCAATATGCTTACCTATGGCCGAACAAACACATCAACCTATGTACTCATTCATGTGGCGAATATGCATGTCTATGTTGAGGCCAATTATATACTCAATACCACACACAAATGGCATACATTTTACTAACTAATGCATTACATATTATAACTCAATACGCATCCATCATTTACTCCATAACCAAACACCATCATGTGTAAATATATACCTTGATATATTGTATATGTCATACCAATACATCATGTGCAAACATATATATATATATATATGTGCAAGGGCAATTACTAAGTTGATTATAACCAAACATAAACATAAATCCAAAACACAAATCTTACCTACCATGCAATAAGCATAAATCATACTTATGAATATACCATGGCGAATACATCACAACACCATACCATTCCAATTTTGGTCATGGTTAAACAAAGAACTTAATGTCTCACTCAAAAATGCTAAAAAGAAAATCCAAGAGTCGTCAATCCACCATCACATGTATCATTAACAAGCTTCACATTTAGCATGCAATGGCATTAACACAAAATCCACCTTGGCCAAATATCATCCCCATGACATAGCAAAGATTTGAACCATAGGCTAATTAGAACTCAAGCTAGCAACTAAAGACATGTATGAATCTCATGACACAACATCAAACATACCTTAATCTAGATACAAGTATGGCGAACCTCCTCCTAATTCTCTTCCAAACCAAACATGAAGCAAGAACTCCTCCCTCTTCCTTAGAATTTTAGCCAAAAGAAATGAAAAGGATGAACAAATTTTTTTCTCTTTCCTTCACTCACGGCAATAGGGGGAAACACTCACACATTCTTTCCTTTTTTTTCCATTTCTTTATTACCCATACTTCTTATTTTATTTTTCCTACCATACATCACTAACATAACATGTTTGTGACATGTTTCCACTCATAGCATGGCGGCCACTACTAATTAGGGGGCAAATTTGACATGCAAGTCCCCCTTTTATTACATGCACTATTAGATCCTTATAGGTTACCCTATCACATTTCAAAGTATCACACATAAGTCCTACTAACTGAATTCACATGCAATCGACCAAATCGAAGCTTGAAACTTTCACACATTCATATTTACATATTCTAGACAATAATTATCACATTCAAATATTTTGGTGCCTCGGTTTAGCGGTCCCGAAACCACTTTCTAACTAGGGTCACTTTAGGGCTGTCACAACTCTCCCCCACTTAAGAAATTTTCATCCCCGAAAATCTTACCGGTAAATAGGTTTGGGTATCGTTCTTTCATATAGTTCTCGGTCTCCCAAGTGGTTTCTTCCATTCCGTGTTTGAGCCATAACACTTTCACTAGCGGAACCCTTTTGTTTCGCAACTCTTTCACTTCACGTGCTAGGATACGAATCGGTTCTTCTTCATAACACATATTGGCTTGAATTTTGACCTCTGATGGACTAATTATGTGCGATGGATCAGATCTAAACGTCGAAGCATCGAAACATGAAAGACATCGTGAATCTTTTCAAGTTCAGGGGGCAAAATCAATCGATACGCAACTGGACCGACTCGTTCGGATATTTCATATGGCCCGATGAATCTCGGACTCAATTTGCCCTTACAGCCAAATCTGAGTATCTTTTTCCAATGCGATACCCTAAGGAACACTTTGTCTCCCACCTGATACTCAATATCTCTTCGTTTTAAATCTGCATACAACTTCTGACGATCTGATGCTGCCTTCAAACTCTCACGAATTATTTTTACTTTCTGTTCAGCATCTTTAATCAAGTCCACTCCGAAAATTTTACTTTCACCGAGTTCGGTCCAAAATAATGGTGTACGGCATTTACGCCCGTATAAAGCCTCGTAAGGTGCCATCTTAATACTTGATTGAAAACTATTGTTGTAAGCGAATTCAATCAAAGGTAAATACCATTCCCATGAACCACTAAACTCGAGGATGCAACATCTCAACATATCCTCAAGTATCTGAATTATCCGCTCGGATTGACTATCTGTTTGTGGATGAAAAGCGGTGCTAAAATGCAGCTTGGTACCCAAAGCTTCTTGCAATTTCTTCCAAAATTGTGACGTGAATCTCGGATCTCTATCCGACACGATAGAAATAGGTACCCGTGTAATCTCACAATCGAGAAACATACAATTCAGCTAATTTATCCATTGAAAAATCCGTGCGTCACGGGGATAAAGTGAGCCGACTTAGTCAATCTATCAACAACGACCCAAATCGCATCTTTCTTACTTGCCGAAACCGGCGGCCCGGATACAAAATCCATCGTTACTCGATCCCATTTCCATTCGGTATCATGATCGGTTGGAGCAAACTGTTGGCACTTGATGTTCGCCTTCACTTGCGACATATTAAACACTTGAAACAAAATCGAAATGTCTCGTTTCATACCATGCCACCAAAATCGACGTCTTAGGTCGTGGTACATTTTGTACTCCTGGGTGAATTGACATTCGGCTACAATGAGCTTCGTTCGAATCATCGAAATGAGTTCAATTTCTTGGAACACACAACCGATTTACGTACCTCAAACAATTGTCATCATCAATTTGAAACTCGATTCCACATTCGAACACATTCAGCCCGTCTTGCAACCAACTCATCGTCGACTTTCTAAGCTTCACGAATTTGATGAATCAATAATGGTTTGGCCTTTAATTGGCTACTAACACATTGTCGGGTAGAAACGGACAAGTGTACATTCATCGCTAAATAAAACAAAGTGATTTCGGCTTAAGGCATCCGCAACCACATTAGCCTTTCGGGTGATAATCAATGACCAGCTCATAATCTTTCAACAACTCAAGCCAACGCCTTTGTCGCAGATTCAAGTCTCTTTGAGTCATCAAATATTTGAGACTTTTGTGATCCGAAAATACATGGCACTTCTCACCAAATAAGTAATGTCGCCATATTTTCAAGTCGAATACGATGGCAGCTAATTCGAGATCATGGGTCGGATAATTTTTCTCATGTGGCTTTAATTGTCTCGACGATAGGCCACAACTCGACCTTCTTGCATCAATACGCAACCTAGCCCAAGTAGGGAGGCGTCACTATAGATGACAAACTCTTTGCCCGATTCGGCTGCACTAAAATTGAGCTTCCGTCAAATAAGTTTTCAGTTGATCAAAACTTTTCTTACATTTTTCCGTCCATTCAACTTAACATCTTTTGAAGTAAGCTTCGTCATGGGTGTGGCTATCATCGAGAAACCTTTACAAACCGTTGGTAGTAAGCAAGTCCCAAAAGCTCGAACCTTAGTAATATTTCTGAGGCTTCCAGTTAAGTATGGCTAAAATTTTGCTCGGGTCAACTCGAATACCGATCACGGATACCACGTGACCTAAGAAGCTAACCTCTCTTAACCGAACTCACACTTCTTGAACTTAGTGTATAAGCGCTTATCCGTAAAATTTGCAACACTAAGGTGCTCAGCATGTTCGGTCTCATCTCTTGAATAGACCAAGATGTCGTCAATGAACACAACTACGAACCGGTCCAAATATCGTCGAAGATCCGATTCATCAAATCCATAAATACCGCAGGGGCATTAGTGAGCCCAAAGCGGCATCACTAAGAACTCGTAGTGGCCGATTCGTAATATCCTAAATTAGGGCTTAATCGGAATAGTGGTTTCGTGACCACAAATCCGAGATAGAAATAATTATTTTACAATGATTTTGATGTTTATGATATGATTGCATGATTGTGTGAAAATTTCGTGATGAAATTCTATGCCTAAAGTGCTTAAATTGAAAGTAGGGACTAAATCGAATAAGTTGCAAAACTTGCATTCTAGAAGTTTTAGTATGAAATTGTTTTGGAATATTAATGAGGAGGTCTTAAATAGCAATTTTACCAATTTTAAGTTCATGGAAAAAATTAGGACATGGAAGGAATTTTGGAAAGTTTAGTAGTAAGGGTATTTTGGTCATTTAGTTATTAAAATGAATTAAAAACAAAATTAAAAGCCAATTTTGTCCATCTTCTTCATTAGGCCGAAATTTCAAGGGTTCTCCATAGCTAGGGTTTGTTTCAAGCTTCCAAGCTCCATAGTAAGTGATTCCAAGCCCGTTTTTAATGATTTTTACGTTTTGAGATCCGGTAACTCGATAAAGCTTATGTTAGCAATAATTTAACCTAAGGTATATATTTGGAAAAATACCCATAGGTGAAATTTGTGTATTTTGATGTTTTATGATAGAATATGAAGTTTTAAATTATGTTAGACAACTTGTACTACTCGATTTTAAGCAAAAACGAGTAAAAGGGCTTAATCGGTAAAAATACCTAATAGTCACAAGTACATGTTAGAGTGAGAATTTGATGTTGCCATAGAAGAGAAAAGTGATCAGCATGTTGTAAAACATAAGAATAAGGAATAAAGTTTAATCCAGAGCCTAGGGGCAAAAATGTAAATATGCAAAAGTTTAGGGTAAAATTGTAATTTTGCCAAAATTTGAGTTAAGGATTAATTTGATAATGTGAGTATTAAATAAGCTAAATGTGTTATTTTAGATCAAGAAAGACGTGGAATCGACCTCAATCGAGGAAAAGAAAAGATTGTGGACTAAATTGCAAAATCTTTGTATTTTGGTACCAAGGTAAGTTCATGTGTAAATATTGTAGCATAAATGTTACTTTTTAAGTTATTGATATTAATTATGTGTTATGCTGAATTTTATTATGAAATGTATGCTTTGTGGTTAATTTCAAATAATATGTAAATTATGTGAACTACTTGTTAAATATAATTGTTACTGAGTATTGATTTGGCATTCTACGGAAGGCGGCAAGGATAAGTGTTCGAGGAAAAAGCCCGTTTGAACCTTAGGAATAGATTAGGATACAAGTGACATGTCACTAGGATGGTTGAGCATCCGAACTCGTTGAGTTGAGTCCGAGTTCACTTATGGATGCGAATGTCCGAACTCGTTGAGTTGAGTCCGAGTTCGTGAGATGTAACTAGGAATCCGAACTCGTTGAGTTGAGTCCGAGTTCGCTTATGGGCGGGTTACATGATTGCTTGATTGAATATGTGGCACTTATGTGCAAGTTATCCATGTATCCGAATTATATTCCGATGTGTTCAACGGGTAAAGTTCTACTCAAATGGAGGAAAATTTCGAGATGTAAAGAGACGTATTGGTAAGTGATATGAAATGGATATTTTGGACAGGTATGTATTTAACCCTCGGGTTGAGTATTGATACAACCACGATAAGGTAATAAGATGATGAAAAATGATTAAAAATGTGATATGTCTTTTAGTGATGTATGCTAATGTTGATTGGTATAACTGTTTGTTATGTTACTTATTATTTGCATATGAACTTACTAAGCATTTATGCTTACTCCTCCTTCTTACTCATTGTAGTTTTGGACAAGCCATTTCAGAGTCGGGATAGGTCAAGGCTCACCACACTATCAGGAAGACTTTTGGTAATGGCTTGTAAATTTAAGTATGGCATGTATAGCAATATACCCATTTTGTGTAAATGATCTTATGGTATGGTTGTGAAATGGTTGAGGAAATGCTTGATAATGATAAATTATGAAAATGGTTAGTTTAGATTATGTTTGATGTTAAGGAAAACTATTAAGATACTTAGTGCATAAAAACTCATAAAAAGGATGAAATTTACCATAAACAGAATACCGCAGCAACACTAATGCGAGTTTGAAAATTTACTAAAAATCATAGAAATTGAATTTCATGGTGAAATACATATCAAATTGAAGCTTATTATGTCTAGTTTCACATGAAACAAATTAAACAAGTAAAGGAAGTATATGTTAGAAGATATTTTAATTTTAGTGAAACAGAGTCATAGCAGTTTCTGAATCCCCTGTTCCTACTTTAGAAATTCACCATAAATTTTAAAGATATAATTAGGTGGTTTATTTTATATCCTCAGAATCCTTATTGAGTCTAGTTTTAGTATAAACAAACCTCATAGTCATATGAATTTTATACAGAGAGAAATGTGGTTCGTAGTAAACAGAGGTCAGACCAGTTGAGTCTTGAAACAGGGGTAACTTTAACTAATAAACTGTACTAATTGGCCCAACAAAAAATTCTAGAAAAAAATTAGTAGATATTTTTATGAGTCTAGATTCAGGGAAAATTTACGGATCTTAATTTCGAGTTTCGTAACTCAAGATATGATGTTTCTTGTGACTGTGATGCAAGTAGCTTAAAAGCTGTGAATGTAGAAACAAATAATTCAAAGTTCTAAAAATGTTAAACTAAGCTTAGTAACACCTCATACTCGACTCCGGCGACGGTCTTGGGTGTGGGGGCGTTACAGTATCTCATTCTGAAAGCAGTTTTGGGTATATCCGAATCTTGAATTCGCAACTGGTAATACCCCGATCTCAAATCTATCTTTGAAAACACTGAGGCTCCCTTTAGTTGATCAAACAAATCATCAATACGCGGTAACGGATATTTATTCTTTATCGTCACTTTATTCAGCTGACGATAGTCAATGCACAACCTCATGGTTCCATCCTTCTTTTTCACAAACAATACTGGTGCACCCCAAGGTGAGAAACTTGGTCGAGCGAAACCTCTATCCGTCAACTCTTGCAACTGAGCTTTCAATTCTTTTAACTCGGTTGGTGCCATACGATACGGAGCTATCGAAATTGGCGTAGTCCCAGGTACAAGCTCAATACCAAACTCTACTTCCCAAACAGGTGGTAAACCCGGTAATTCTTCGGGAAAAACATCTGGGTATTCACAAACCACCGGCACAGATTCGGGTTTCTTTTCCAATTCCTTGTCATCAAGTACATACGCAAGGTATGCTTCGCACCCCTTTCTTATATCAAGTACATACGCAAGGTATGCTTCGCACCCCTTTCTTACATATTTCTGGGCCAACATTGCTGATATTACAGCTGGCAACCCCTTTAAGTCCGTAGACTCAACTCGGATTATCTCATTATTTGCGCATCTCAAATCAATAGTCTTACTTTTGCAATTCACAACCGCATCATGCACGGTCAACCAATCTAAACCGAGGATAACATCAAATTCGTCAAACGGCAGCGACATCAAGTCTGCCAAAAACAGAACCTCAAGTACTAAGGGACATTTCTTACACGTTGTTGACAAGCACGTAATGACCCAAGGATTTGACACCGAATTACGAACTCGAGAGACTCAATAGGTAAAGTCTTCTTGGATGCTAAGGTTTCGCATATATAAGAATGAGTAGAACCAGGTCAATCAAAGCAATCACGTTAGTATCAAAGAGAGTAAAAGTATCGGTAATAACATCCGGCGAGAAGCATCCTCGCATGGCGTATAGCATAAGCCCTAGCTGAGCACGAGCCTCAAATCTGGTCGTAGCATCCTAGATCCTCTCGACCACCACTAGCATTGCCGTATTTCTAGATGGTCTACCTCGAGCGGTGGTAGCACTGGTTTCCCACTCGATTTACATTCATTCACACACCTCGGGCAATCTTTAATGAAGTGGTCAATGACCCGCACTTGTAACAGAGCGGTCATGGAATCTACAACTCCCGAGTGCCATTTACCACAATATCGACACTCAGATTCGTCTCGACGATCATTTCCAACATCGGCGATCAAGTGACTCGTGCACTCACGGGGTCGATCGCGATCTCGTCTAGATAAGCCGAAGTGTCTCTCGACCGCCTAAGCCATCTCTAAATTTCTTCGATGATGTGGGAAGGGCTTCCCAAGACCTCTTACTGAACTCCTTTGCTCCCACCTCGCTTTTCTTTTCTCCATCTTGAGCTCCTCGGCTTTGCAAGCTCGCTCGACAAGTACCACAAATTCTCGATTTCTAAAATGCCAACATACGACTTTATCACATCATTCAGTCCATCCTCAAACGTTTACACATTACGGCTTCCGAGAAATGCATTCTCGTACGTACTGGCTAAGCCTCACAAATTTCCGTTCATAGTCGGTAACCGACATGGAACCTTGTTTGAGTTCAAGAAATTCCTTCCGTTTTTGGTCAATGAATCTCTGAGTGATATACTTCTTTCAAAACTCGGTTTGGAAGAACTCCCAAGTTACTTGCTCTCTAGGCACAACTGAAGTCAACGTATTCCACCAATAGTAGGCGTAATCACGTAGCAAGGAGATAGTACACTTTAGGCACTCATCGGTGTGCAAGATAGCTCATCGAGTACCGAATAGTGTTGTCCAACCAAAATTCAGCTTGCTCGGCATCTTCGCTATCCGTAGCCTTAAATTCATAGCCCGTGTTTTGGATTCTATCAACTGGGGCTTATTTGACCTTATTTGGTCGATTCTCGGAGGCATTGTAGGTCTTGGGGTTGTGTTTGTTGGGAATGGAGGTTGTGGAACAGTAGTATTAGTTTGAATGTATTGGTTGAACCAATCATTCATCACGCTATAGAAAGCTTGTCTAGCTTCATCATTCGGATTACTAGCATTAGGTTGAGAGTCCGCCGGCGCTGTCCCTTGTGCGGGAGCAGGCACTACACTCTCAAGATCATCAGCTACCGCTCGGTCGGGATCGGGATCCATTACTATAAATAAACACATTTGCAAATGTCAGAAATCACCACACTATCAAATAATCACATAAAATGGCATGTATAGCTAGACCCAAACGCATTACGGTAGTCCTAGAATCGACTAAACCGTAGCTCTGATACCAATAAAACTGTAACACCCCGTACCCGAGACCGTCGCCGGAGTCAGACACGAGGGGTTAACGGGCTTAATCCACTTATTTGCACAGTTCATTTTAAAATTTTCTAGACAGCTGGCTAACTGTGTCACTGTCACCTTAAAAATCATATCTTGAGTTCCACAACTCAAAAATCAGTTTTGTAATTTTTACCTGAAACTAGACTCATATATTCATCTACAAATTTTTTTCTAGAATTTTTGGTCAGGCCAATTAGTACAGTTTATTAGTTCAAGTCTCCCCTGTTACAGGGTGCTACAACACTGACCTTTGTTCATTACGACTTGGATATCTCCCTGTACAGGGCTTCAATACTGATGCCGTTTGTTTCTAAAGAAACTACACTCGAAAAGGAATCTTTACATATATGGCATGACTTCTAATTATCTCTGGTAAATTTATAATGAATTTCTAAAGTCGGAACAGGGACTCCAGAAACCGTTCTGGCCCTGTCTCACAAAAACTTAAATATCTCTTAACATACTGTTCATATGATCATTTCGTTACTTCCCTATGAACATAGACTCATCAAGGTTCGTTTACATAATTTATTCACTATTTAATTCCATTCCTACTATTTTTAGTGATTTTTCACATCCATGTCACTGCAGCTGTCAGCATCTGTCTTTAAGGTAGGCTTTACCTATTTCATAGTTTCCATGATTCAACTAGCCCTTTAACATAAATAGCACAAAATATGATCATGATTAACCGTCCCAATGGCTAATCGTTTCCAAACATTTCCATACCTCTTAATGAACAACATACAATGATTATAATACCATGCCCAAAGTATACTTAAGCCATTTTCGCATGGCTATCTAAATTTACACAAAACCGAAAGGTACATGACCTACAACAAAAGGGTAATCCTATACATGCCATTTCAAAATTCAACCAAAAGTATACCAAAAGGAGCTTTGATAGTGTGGGAGACTTTGACTTCAAAATCCCGAGTCTGATAGCTGAAGAACCAAAATCTATAAAACAGAGAATCAAAGAAACGGAGTAAGCATTTAATGCTTAGTAAGTTTGAGTCATAAATTTAGACACAACCAAAGTATAGCATTTATGTAGCCAAACAGATAATTTCACATGCACAAATTCTCAATATCATACTTACTTCACATTACCAACCCTTATATTCATACACAAAGATCAACTTAGCCAAAGGCGGTAGCTCATTTATCAAGCGGCGAATACTTATTTGTAAGGGCTCAACTAATTCAAAGCACATACAAAACATACCTCATTGTTGGGATTTCACAAGCGTATTAACTGAAATTTTTACAGCAAGTTCATTCATTCCCTAATCACGTACCTTCGGAGTTTAACTGGATATAGCTACTCGTTCAAATGCCTTCGGGACATGGCCCGGTTATAGTAACTCACACAAATGCCTTCGGGACTTAACCCGGATTTAGTAACTCGCACAAATGCCTTCGGGACTTAACCCGGATTTAGTAACTCGCACAAATGCCTTCAGGACTTAACCCGGATTTAGTAACTCGCACAAATGCCTTCGGATCTTAGTCCGGATATAGTCACTTAGCACAAAGCCTTCGGGACTTAGCCCGGACATCATTCGAATAACCATGCACATTTATCAATAAATCATGACACATTCGTACTTCATTTTCATTAGCAAAACTCAAACACAAGGCACTTTTCACACTTGCAAATTTCGGCTCAATAGCCACACACAAAAAGCATGATTTTAATTTGCTTAAAACATGATCTAATCAAAGCATAATCTAAGTTCTATTACTCAAGAACTTACCTCGGATGTTGTCGAGCGATTCCGATGGCTATTCGACCACTTTTTCCTTCCTTTATCGGATTTAGTTCCTCTTTACTCTTGAGCTTAATTTAACAAATAAATTGATTTAATCATTTGAGCATCGAAAAGAGGAACTCAAGGTACTTAGCCCATATATATTCATTAGACATTAAAGTCACATATATACGGAATCGTGAATCAAACTCAACACATTAGTTAATATTCTCCTTAGCGAATTTTCTAAGTCAAGAATAAGCCTTCAATATGCTTACCTATGGCCGAACAAACACATCAACCTATGTACTCATTCATGTGGCGAATATGCATGTCTATGTTGAGGCCAATTATATACTCAATACCACACACAAATGGCATACATTTTACTAACTAATGCATTACATATTATAACTCAATACGCATCCATCATTTACTCCATAACCGAAACACCATCATGTGTAAATATATACCTTGATATATTGTATATGTCATACCAATACATCATGTGCAAACATATATATATATATATATATATATGTGCAAGGGCCGAATTACTAAGTTGATTATAACCAAACATAAACATAAATCCAAAACACAAATCTTACCTACCATGCAATAAGCATAAATCATACTTATAAATATACCATGGCCGAATACATCACAACACCATACCATTCCAATTTTGGTCATGGTTAAACAAAGAACTTAATGTCTCACTCAAAAATGCTAAAAAGAAAATCCAAGAGTCGTCAATCCACCATCACATGTATCATTAACAAGCTTCACATTTAGCATGCAATGGCATTAACACAAAATCCACCTTGGCCGAATATCATCCCCATGACATAGCAAAGATTTGAACCATGGGCTAATTAGAACTCAAGCTAGCAACTAAAGACATGTATGAATCTCATGACACAACATCAAACATACCTTAATCTAGATACAAGTATGGCGAACCTCCTCCTAATTCTCTTCCAAACCAAACATGAAGCAAGAACTCCTCCCTCTTCCTTAGAATTTTCGCCAATAAAAATGAAAAGGATGAACAAATTTTTTTCTCTTTCCTTCACTCACGGCAATAGGGGAAACACTCACACACATTCTTTCCTTTTTTTTTTCCATTTCTTTATTACCCATACTTCTTATTTTATTTTTCCTACCATACATCACTAACATAACATGTTTGTGACATGTTTCCACTCATAGCATGGCCGGCCACTACTAATTAGGGGGGAAATTTGACATGCAAGTCCCCCCTTTTTATTACATGCACTATTAGATCCTTATAGGTTACCCTATCACAGTTCGAAAGTATCACACATAAGTCCTACTAACTGAATTCACATGCAATCGACTAAATCGAAGCTTGAAACTTTCACACATTCATATTTACATATTCTAGACAATAATTATCACATTCAAATATTTTGGTGCCTCGGTTTAGCGGTCCCGAAACCACTTTCCGACTAGGGTCACTTTAGGGCTGTCACAATTTTGGAGAGTGCCAGATGATAAGGAGAGCTTGCTTTAAGTGTGGTTCTCTCGACCATTTTCTTAAAGATAGCTTGAAAAGGTTGAGAAAGACATTGAATAGACCCCGAAGCTGAGTAATCCTGTCTCAAGGGTGAGATGACCATGGTATTCTGAAAATTTCGGTAGTAGTCATAGTGCTACAAAAGAGTCAATAGCTACATCCGAGGCTCAGGCTCCGGCAAGAACATTTGCAGTACGTGCAAGGGAAGATGCTTCAGCACCAAATCTTATCACTGGTACATTCTTTCTACTTGATACTGACATTATTACTTTGATTGATCCTAGTTCCACGCATTCATATATATGCACAAAATTTGTGTTTATATGATTATTAAATTCACCAAATTTATGGTTAAAGTTTCAAACCCCTTGGGTCAACATTCTATGGTGGATAACATATGTAAAAATTGCCCATTGATGATAGAGGGTTACTGTTTTCCGGCCAATTTGATGTTGTTACCCTTTAATGAATTTGATGTAATATTGGGAATGGATTGGTTAACCCAACATGAAACAATGATAAATTGTAAGTATAAATAGATTGTATTGAAGTGTCAAAATGGTGAGTTACTTCGGGTTAAATCTGAGAAACTGGATGGACTAATTAAAGTGATTTCAACAATATTAGCACAGAGTTATATTAAAAAGGGGTATGAGGCTTATTTTTCTATTGTACCAGATACCCAAGTATCAGAGCTGAAAATCCAGTTGGTGTCGGTTGTTTGTGAGTTTCTTGAGGTATTTCCAAAAGAACTACTTGGTTTACCTTGTAACAGCCCATTTTTTGAATTAATCAGAATAGTGGTTTTGGGACCACAATTCGAAGTTAAAATATTTATTTTATTATTTTATTAAGGTTTTCAGTATGAATATATGATGGTGTGAAATTTTCGTAAAGAAATTTTACTGTTTAAATGCTTAATTCGATAAAAATGACTAAATCACGTAAGGTGTAAAAGTACAGTTCTATAAGTTAAAAGTGCCTATTAACTATGAAATCTCAATATGGAAATCCTTGTGTAGTTATTACTCCATTTTTGAATAAGTGGAATGTGGTGGCTTGGCATAATGGAGAATTTTAAAGTGTTTAAAGGTTAATATAGTAAATTAGTAAATAAGGTTAATTTTAATTAAACCAATTGTATCATCTTCTTCCATTATCTTTTCATCACCGAAATTAGAGAAAGAAAATAGCAATTGGAGAGTTTAAGTTTTGGCAAAGCTATTTCTGCTCATCTAGGTACGGTTTTAGCTCCATTTTTTAATGATTTTTACGTTTTTGAGATCGTTGCAACTAGTTCTAGCTAGCTCGTGTCTTCGATTTCAAAACTGTTAAAGATTTTGATATTTTCCATTGATGAGCTTATGTGTTCTTTGATGTTTAGTGGTGAATGAATATTTGATGTTAGATTTTCATATTTTATAAAGTAATTTTTGATGAAAATGCAAAATTAAGGATTAAATTGTAAAATATTGAAATTATGTGGTTAAAAGTATGATTAATGAGAAAACTGGGCTGATATGAATATAAGGAAAATTCGGCTAGCATGACCTGGTATTGAATTGTATGAATTTGTATTTCTATGTGATAAGGACTAAAATGAAAAAATGTGAAATTATAGGGGCAAAAGTGTAATTTTGCCAAAATGTGTAAATTGTGTTAAATTGAATGAATTAATGATTAAATAAGTAAATTTTGTTATTATCTAGATTAAGAAAAATGAGATTCAGATCTAGAACGAGAGAAAACAAAGTATCGGATTAGTTAACCTAATTCGTCGTTACAGCGAACGAGGTAAGTTCGTATGCTAATAAACGTATTTAAATTATGGTATAAATGATTAATTATTATTGAATTGAATTAAATGATGAATGGTCATGAATACGAGCAAGAATAAATGAAGTTTCGATATCCGAAAGTCTCATACGAACCTTAGGAATAGTATAGGACGAATGTCATGACATTAGGTTATCAAGATGTGATTACATGTAAGACCATGTTTGGGACATTGGCATTGTATTGTGATTACATGAAAGACCATGTCTGGGACATTGGCATCGTATTATGATTTCGTGTAAGACCTTGTCTGGGATAATGGCATCAATATGTGATAGCATGTAAGACCATATCTAGGATATGGCATTGTGCCAGTTATGTGATTTTTGAGTATCCTTAACAATTCTAAATGGTTTAACGGGAAAAGTCAAGACAAGAACGAAAGTACAATTGAATTACGTGATACAGGTACATACAGAAGCTATATGAGAATCAAATGAAGATAATTTGGTAAGTTCTTAGTGTATCGTATATATGAAATGAGAAAGATTTACGTATAAGTATGTTATATGCCAAAATGTGTTTATTTGGCTATAATGAGGTATGAATTGAATGAGATATGAGATATGAGTTATAGTTGTTTTAATTAAATATACATATGGCACATAGTGTGAGAAATACTATTATTTGATGATATTTCACATAATGCACTTGGCTAAAGAAAAGGTGATGGAAATTGAATTGAATAAAGTTTATATATATAATTGCTTATGCATATAAAGATGTGAATGAATTGATAAGAAGTATTCAAACCATATGTGTTTTGAATGAATTAACTCATGAAAATCTTGTTTAACTATGTGCATGAATTCAAGATAGAATGGTGAAATCATATGAATTATATCATGTTTTGAACAATAGTTTTAAATGCAGTTATTTAATAATATGAGTTTATTTCCATACGAGCTTACTAAGCTTTATAGCTTACTTTGTGTTATTTTTCTATGTTTTATAGTGATTCGTACATTCGTTTGAGTTGTAAGTTGGCAAAGATTGCATCACACTATCCGGGTTTTGATTTTGGTATTTATACACTTGTGATTTGGTTATGTGGCATGTATAGGCTTGAGTCTTTTTTATAAAGGTTTTGGTAATGTATTTAGCCATTTTATATGGCTTATCAATGATTTATGATTGATGTGTAATTTGCCTTGTGTAATGGCATAATTTGGTATGGTTGGTGATGGTTCACGATGATCATTTGGTTAATTGGTATATGATAAGTATTTAATCATTTGGTTAATTGGTATATGATAAGTATTTACTTATGAAAAGCATGAAGCTTTGTGTGTGATTGATGGTAGTAAAAATACATGTTAAAATAGGTTGTATTGATAAGTATGATATGTACTTTGGTATATGATTGAATAGGTGAGTAATGAGGAATGAATCATGCTAGTTGGTATGCATTTGAATGTATAAATGGTATTGATTTGAGTATATGAATGCTTGATTTTGAAATGGCTTATAATGTGTATTGAAATGGATATTTTGACTGCTTATAAATGTATTTGAAATGGTACCATTTTGGTTGCTAGGTGTGTATGAGGAAAAGGTGGGAAATTGGCTTTGCAAATAGCTTATTTTTGTCCACACAGGCAGAGACACGGGCATGTGTCTTAGCCGTGTGTGATACACGGTCATGCTACACGGCAGTGTGTCCTCTAGGTAGCCCTTCGACATTAAGTCAGTAAACCCTATAGGTTTGACATGGTCTAGACATACGGGCATGTCTATTGGCCGTGTGTGACACACGGGCTGGCACATGGGCGTGTGACTGGCCATGTGACCCAAGTTAGCAACTCCTTCAGATTTTTCATGGCCATGGCACATGGGCGTGTCCTTAGCCATATGGTGCAAGTCAGTATGTATGCCCTGTTTTCACACGGTTTGAGACATGGGCGTGTATGGTGGTCGTGTGCCTGTTCACACAGGTGTGTGACCCTTGAATGCTCGAAAATTTTATAAATTTTTCAAAGTTTTTAAATGTTATCAGTTTAGTCCCGAACCTCTTCCAAGCAAGTTTTAAGGTCTCGTAGAGCCTTATAAGGGACAATGTGATTATGTTAGATTGATATTTATGTGAAATTAAATCATGTATGAGAAATGTATATTATATGTTGTGCTTTGATCGGTAATGCCTCGTAACCCTATTCCGGCAATGGATATGGGTTAGGGGTGTTACATACCTCCAGCGAGAGAGGTGGAATTTACCATAGACCTTGTGCCATGGACACCGCTGATATCTATAACACCATATAGAATGGCTCCTGCTGAATTGAAAGAGTTGAAGGTACAATTGTAAGAGTTGATTGATAGAAGATTTGCCTGACCTAGCTTTTCACCATGGGGTGCACCGGTATTGTTTGTAAAGAAGAAAGATGGATCATTGAGATTATGCATTGATTACAAATAGCTTAATAAAGTCATAGTAAAGAATAAGTACCCATTGCCTCGTATAAAGACTTGTTTGATCAATTAAAAAGTGCCACTGTATTTTCAAAAATTGATCTACGATCTGGTTACTATCAGCTACGAGTAAAAAAATTCAGATGTGCTGGAGACAGCTTTTAGGACCAGATATGGGCATTATGAGATTTTGGTGATGCCATTCGAACTAACTAATGCCCCGATGGTATTTATGGATTTAGTGAATAGAATTTTCAGACCAAACCTAGACAGATTCGTGGTTGTTTTCATCGATGATATTTTGGTTTTATGGATTTAGTGAACAGAATTTTCAGACCATACCTGGACAGGTTCGTGGTTGTTTTCATCGATGATATTTTTGTAACACGCCTTACCTAAGTTCGACGCCGGAACAAGATACGAGGTATTACTGAGCTTAAACTCATATTTACAAACATTTTGGGTCATAAAATTTCGTTCCAAATTAAAACTTTTCACAATCCCCCTTAATGTCCCTACTATGAGCCTACGAGGCTCCAAACACACTTTGAAATTGATTCGGGACTATACTGTGCACTCTAGAAAACTTTGTAAAATTTCAAGCAAACAGGGTCACACACTTGTGTGGACATAGGGGCACGCTTGTGTGCCTTTTGACATGCCCGTGTCTCAGGCCGTGTAACTCTCTGTTTATGATGTCAGCAAATAAATTGAACCACACGGCTAAGCCACATGCTCGTGTGCTAAGGCCTTTTTCCCCACACGGTTGAGACACACGACTGTGTCTCAGCCCGTGTGGCCAACACTTAGGCTATCTTCCAAGCCCTTATGTTGCCCTTAATCATTCACATCTATATACACACCAAGGACACATATCATGAAATCATTTCAATGATTTAGCATCCCATATTAAGACGCATTCACAAGCATTAGAATATAGCATAGATAGATAGATTCAAAACAATAAAGATAGGTTCGAAACAATAATCCATATGAGCCAAACCTCTTGGCCATATACAAATAACTCAATATAGACCAATACATTCAGCTAATCATAATTACACATATTATAAAAAAAACCAAGCCCCTATACATGCCACTCACTTGACAACGCTTAATATATATATCAATATTCCAAAAGTGATGGCTTGATAGTGTGGTGCTGCCTCCAACGATCTCCAATCTCGAGCTAATGTGACAACACTAAAGAAAAGGAAAGGAAGAGAGTAAGCTTTATATCATAGTAAGACCGTATGAAAATAATAAATAATCTACCAACTTGCTTCCCAAGGTAATACAACCATATTTGCACTTTTACTTATGTTCAGGTCAAGCTGCTTTCTTAAGTCATAGTCATTAAATTATTTATATCTTTTGATACTGAACTCCAAATTAAGATCCACTAATTTTCCCTAAAACTAGACTCACATGTATTCTTGCCATAAAATTTTAAGAATTTTTGGTCTAGCCAATAAGTATAATTTTTTCTTTAAAGTCACCCTTATTTTGCTGTCCGATAGTTTCGATCCCTCTTCACTAAAAATTAATTATCTCCTTATATGGGATTCAAATGATGTTCCCTTTTGTTTCTTTTGAAAATATACTCATTAAGGATTCTAAGCATATAAATTATAACCCATAATTATTTTTTTGTACAATTTTTTAATGATTTTCCAAAATTGAAACAGGGGATTTCAAAATCATTTTGACTCTATATCACAACAATTCAAATATCTCATAATATGAACATCTTTTGCTCACACTGTTTCTTCTATATAAAACTATACTCAATAATATTTATTTTCATATTTTATTCAGCCTCTAATTCAATTTTCACAATTTTTGGTGGATTTTCAAAGTCAAACTGCTGCTGCTGTCTAAAACTGTTTCAATGCTAATTTTACCCTTTCATAATTATTTTTAAATAGGCTTTTATGCCAATCAATTTCTCTTTTCATATTCATTAGGCCATAAGGTGAAGGGATAAACATATCATGTCCCAATTTAATTCAACCTAAAAGCCTCACACATAATCATCCATCAAATTTACCACATAATTATACACCATAGGTATCGACCTAATATTTACAAGGTCATCTCAAAGTCATTCTCATAGGTATGACTTATTTACATTTTTACCAAAAGTCTAATATACGTCGAGCTCATCACTCATGAATTTTTAGTACATACCTGTACCCGTTCAACATGATCAGAAACATAGTTTACTCATTTTCATTCCTTACTAATCATACAACATAAATTGAGCATGCATTTCATGAATTTTCATGTAAGTACCTGTACTCATAACCTCTGTTATTCCAACATAGACCGTAAATTTCTCATTGAACCATTTAGAATACTACAAGATATTCAATAAGCCTCAAGCATAGGGTAAAGTGCCGACACCATGTCCCGAACATGGTCTTACACTGGCTCACACATCAAAGCCGATGTTGTGTCCCAGACATGGTCTTACATTGGATCTCATCTATCAGTGCTGATGCCATGTCCCAGACATGGTCTTACACTGACACATATCAAGCCGATGCCATGTCCCAGACATGGTCTTACACTAGCTCTCGTATCTCAAGGCCGAAGCTGTAATAGCCCAAAATTAGGTCTAGTTGGAACAGAGGTTTCAGGACCACAAAATCCGAGATATAAATAATTATTTTATGATTATTTTGAGGTCTATGATATGATTTCATGATTGTGTGAAAATTTCGTGAAGAAATTCTATGCATAAAGTGCTTAATTTGAAGTTAGGGACTAAATTGAATAAGTTGCAAAACTTGCATTCTAGAAGTTTCTAGTATGAAATTGCTTTGAAATATTAATTAGGAGGTCTTAAATAGAAATTTTACCAATTTCTAAGTAATGGACAAAAATTGGACATGGATGGAATTTTTGGAAAGTTTAGTAGTAAGGGCATTTTGGTCATTTAGGGGTAAAATGAATTAAAATACAAAATTAAAAGCCAATTTTGCTCATCTTCTTCATCATGGACGTGTATACCAAGGGAGACTCCATGGCTAGGGTTTTCAAGCTTTCCAAGCTCAATAGTAAGTCCGTTCTAACCCCGTTTTTCAAGTTCTTTACGTTTTTGGAATCCCGGTAACTTGATTAAGCTTATTCTAGCAATAATTTAAGATAGGGTTCATATTTGGAAAAATACCCATAGGTGAAATGTGTTTATTTTGATGTTTTATGGTAGAATATGAAGGCTGAAATTATGTTAAACAACTTTTACTAAGCGGTTTTAAGCAAAAATGAGTCAAACGACTTAATCGGTAAAAGTTGTTATTGTTCATAACTATGTGTTAGAGTGAGAATTTGATGTTGCCATAGAAGGGAAAAATGATCAGCATGTCATAAAACATAAGAATAACGGATGAAGTTTAATTCCCGAGCCTAGGGGCAAAAGTGTAAATATGCAAAAGTTTAGGGGCAAAATTGTAATTTTTCCAAAGTTTGAGTTAAGGACTGTTTTGAATAGTACATTAATTAAATAAGTAAAATATGATGTTTTAGATCCTGGAAAACGTGATTTGAACCCAAAATGAGAGAAAAATCGAAAATTGGGAAAGTTGATAAAATGACCGTTTTAGTATCGAGGTAAGTTCATATGTATAATAAGCATTAATTTATCCGTGTTTCAATGTAAAATTGATATATTTACTATGATTTCGAGGTGTTGAAAGTATGTAAGTTGGTATGATAATAATAAACAATAATCTTGTAATTTATATTTGAAAGTTAAATTTAGTGAATTAATTGAATTATGTTAAATTAAATGATTATGGTGCCAAGCTTATGAATTGATTTAAAAATATGTCTATGGTACATGAAGTGCATTGAATTATCATACATAAATGTGATTTCTATGATTATGGATATTATGGGAAATTGTAAGTTCATATGATTTTTAATAAGGCAATGTGTAATTTAATGTTATTGCCTTGATATTAAATGAGATGTAAGTTTATGTGTAAGTAATACATCAATATTTCTTGTATTATGATATTTTATAATAATATTGGAAATATGTTTGTGGATAATTACTTGATTGGTGAAATTGCTGGAAAAGAGAGAGAAATCCCAGATGAACCTTCGGAAAGATTGGATGATACAGATGGTATGTAGCTAGGTCACATGTATGGTGCTGAGTGCACATCATGTGTACAAGAGAGCTACGAGACATTATGATGTAGCTAGGTCACAGGTGATACTATGTGTACACCATGTAGACAAGAGAGCTACGGGATATATGTAGCTAGGTCGCATGCGTGGTTCCAAGTGAAGGACACCATGTAGACAAGAGAGCTACAAGATAAACTAGCTAGGTCACATGGGTGGTACTAAGTGTTCACCATGTGTACAAGAGAGCCAAACTATATGATGGGTGGAGCTATGTGCTGAAACCACCAAGTATCGAGGATTGATCCGAAGTGTTGAACGGGAGACTCACTATGCATTGCTTTGTGAGTTTTGTGATGAATAAGTGTAGAAACTTGGTTATGTGAATGATGTGTTCATTAAGTGACCGGGATGTGGTAAGGTTATAAATAAGTAAGTTATACATGAGGATGATTTTATGGTGACCTTGTGATCATGGGCCTATACTTTTGATGTATGAAATGTGGTGAAAATGATTTGTGATATGTATGTTAAAATGAGGTTAATACAAAGAAAGTGTGAAAGAGTGAATTAGCAATAAAACTGTTTTGGACAGTAGCAGTGATGTGAATTTTAAAAATCACCAAAAATAGTAGAAATTGAATCAGAGACTGAATGAGATATAAAATTAAAGCTTAATGAGTCTATTTTCATATAAAGGAAACAGAGCAAGAAAAGGAGTTCTATATTTTGAGATATTTATGTTTTTGTGAGACTGGTTCAGAATGATTACGTGATCCCCTATTCTGACTTTGGAAAATCACAAAAAATTGGAGAAAAATACTTAGAGGCTCAAACTTATATTTTTAAAATCCCTAATGAGTCTATTTTCAAGATAAATCAACAAGAACATTATCCGAGTTCTGTACTGTGAGATAATTAATTTTTAGTGAAGAGAGGTCAGAACTGTCAGAAAGTGAAACAGGTGAAATTTTAATGAATAAACTGTATTAATTGGCTGAACCAAAAATTATGAAACTTTAATGGTTTAAATATATGTGAGTCTAGTTTCAGGGAAAATTTACGGATCTTAATTTGGAGCTCTGTAGCTTGAATTATAAATAAGTAAGTGACTATGACTCGTGTGGACAGTTTGATGTGAGCATTTATTAGTAAATTGTGAAATCGTACTTACAAGAATGTTATATACATTAAGGATGTGGAATGGAGAGGAGGAGGAGGAAAATAAATATATGTGGAATACATAGAAACTATGGTATATGAAATATTGATATAATGAAATAAATGATATGTGTTTATAAGAAAACAGAAAGAGAATGATATGTATCATGACATGTATATATATATATATGACTAGTCTCAATGTAATGCTTGTTGGGTATGGAGTTGAATTGAAATGTTTCAGGCAAACATGTTATTCTGCGCATCTGAATTGTGGTATTTTATAAAGATATAATCTAGCTTTAAATATGAATGCTTGATGATTAAGCTGAAGATATTTGGTAAGATGATAATCTTGGTATAAATGTATAAGTGGTACTATAATAGACAAGGTAAAATGAGTATGAGAGACACATGTATGATGACATACAAATGCTATGTTTGTGGTTTTAATTGAGAATGTTTAATCATTAAATGAATACCATGTTATATGCTTTTGATTTTGTATAAGTGTGTAAGAGATCAAGGTTGACCAAAGCTTGGAAAATAGCCTAGGTATATTCCACACAGGCAGAGACACAACCATGTGTCTCAGCTGTGTATGGAACACGACTTTGGGACACGGGCATGTGGAGCCTTAAAGCATGAAATTTCCAAGATTTTCGTAAGTTCTCGGTTTAGTCCCGAACCCTTTCTAAAGTATTTTTTGGGCTCCGTAGACTCAAATAAGGGACTATGTGTAAGTAAATGAACGTTTTGAAATATGAATGAAATTTTATGGCCCGTATTTTAGTTTAATGTTTGTATGTTTGTCCAGTAACACCTCGTACCTTATCCCAGCCTCGGGTACGGGTAAGGGGCGTTACAGATGCCATGTCCTAGACATAGTCTTACACTAGCTCTCATATCTCCCTAGCATCATGGTATGAATACTGGATCTATTCCTACGGTTCAACAGGGAGTTTACCGTATTAATCTCATCATACATTACTCATAGACACATTCAAAAATTTTATGCAAAATCAATCATTAAATGCATAATAATGATAAAGTTGTAATATTTACGCACAACTTACTCGTTTCAATGGAATATCATATTCCATCAAATTTCCAATGTATTCAGTCATCACATAAATGTCATTAACATTTGGCATCACTTTCTCATACTCAATATCATCAACATATAATTCAATACAATCATAGCAAGATAGATTTCAAATATATTAACAATAACCTGGACAACATGCTTATTTAGTCACACGGACTTACCTCGAATACAAAAATGGCTAATTATCCCCTTTTTGTCCTAAACCACGTACTTTCTCGATTTAAGTCCGATTCTCGATTTTCATGATCTAAAATAATAAAATTTACTCATTTAATCATCACATTAAATTAAGCGTTCCACAATTCATACTTTGGCAAAATGACCACTTTGCCCCTAGACTTTCACAAAAATTGCAATTTTGCCCCACAACTCGTAAAATGATTTTTGTCAAATTTTATCATTAACCAAGCCTAGCCCAACCTTTAATACTCTTGTAGAAACTCAAAATTCCAATTATTTTACACAATTCTCATCCATTTAATAAACTTTACAAAATGGTCCATATTAGGTGTTTTCATAAAAAATCCTTCCACAAAAGTTGTTTATTTTACAACCATGACTCATTTTCTCCAATAAATTTTTAACTAACAACATAAATACTCTCATGGAAAAACCCTAGACTTTCAACCATTTTGCAAAATAGTCCCCTCATTAGCTAGCCTATGCTACAAGGGTCCCAAAAGTACAAAAATAATTAAGAAAAGCCATCAAAATCACTTACTTGTAAGGGTTATAAGTGGCTGAAAGTTTGGGCTCTCAAAACCCCCATGTTTGCTGCCATTTTCGATGGATGAAGAAGAAAGATGAAAAGATGACAACCTTTTTCCTTTTTGTTTTATTTTATTACCAAATAAGTCACCTAATGCCCATCTAACTTTGACTTTTCAATTTCTTTGTCTCTATGGCCGGTCAAGCCTTTCTTAAAGGTCTATTTGCTCTTTAAAGACCCCTGATTATGGTTCTCTAGCTATTTAACACATTTAGCTAGCAAAACAGAACTTTTTCCCTTTATGCGTTTAGTCTTTTTTCTCAATTAAGCTCACAAACACTAAAATTAATTCACCAAAATTTTCATGTACCCATATAATCATGCTATAACACCAAAATAATATTAAAAATAATTTCTTGACCATCAAATTTGTGGTCTCGAAATCACTATTCTGACTATGCCCAAAATGGGGTTGTTACAATTTTGGTTTACTCTCAGTATGAAAATAATCATACTGAACATTTGAGAATTGTATTGCAAACTCTGCGTAAGAAACCACTGTATGCTAAATTCAGTAAATGTGAATTCTGACTATGGGAAGTTAGTTTCCTTGGAAATGTTGCATCTGCAGAAGGTATTCGGGTGGATCCGAACAAAATTTCAGCTATTGTAAGCTGGAAGCCACCGAAGAATGTTTCAGAAGTCAGAAGTTTTCTGGGACTAGCAGGATATTAAAAGAGATTTGTTAAAGGGTTTTCAATTATAGCTTCTCTGATGACTCGATTGTTGCAAAAAGAAGTGAAATTTGAGTGGACTGATAAGTGTCAGTAGAGTTTTGATAGATTGAAAGCTTTATTGGCAGAAGCGCCCGTATTAGTCCAACCTGAATCGGGTAAGGAATTTATAGTCTATAGCGATGCCTTATTGAATGGTTTGGGATGTGTATTGATGCAAGATGGTAAAGTAATAGCTTATGCATCTAAGCAGCTAAAACCGCATGAAAGAAATTACTCGGTACATGATCTTGAATTAGCAGCTATTATTTTTGCGTTGAAAATATGGCGGTATTATCTCTTTGGTGAAAAATGTCACATCTTTACGGATCACAAAAGTCTAAAGTATTTAATGAAACAAAAAGAATTAAATTTGAGACAACATAGGTGGTTGGAATTATTGAAAGATTATGATCTCGTTATTGATTATCATCCGGGGAAAGCTAATGTAGTGGCGGATGCCTTGAGCCAAAAATCTTTATTTGCCTTATGGGCATTAAACACTCAGTTGCCTTTATCTGATGATGGTTCTGTAATACCCCTTACCCGAATCCGAGGTTGGGACAAGGCACAAGGCATTACCTACTTAAACATATGCATACAATCATTTCAGGTCATAAAAACTCAACCGAATTTAAAACTTTTCAATCTTAATCTAGAAATTTTTAATATGGGCCTACGAGGCCTACAACACTCTTTGAAAATGATTGGGGATTAATCTGAACACCTTTGAAAACTTTGAAAAATGTCACTTGAAATAGGGGCACACGCCCGTGTGAAAGGGCGACACGCCCGTGTGGCCATTTTGACAGTGCTAAAGGATCATGTGGTTCACACGGCCTAAGCACAAGGGGACACACTCATGCCCCAAACCCGTGTGAATTTAATTCCAAATTTGAACCTATAGGGATTTTCACACTGCCGGGCACATGCCCGTGTCTATAGCCTGTGTCCCTCACACGACCATGACACACCCATGTCGCAGCTCGTGTGTAAAAACCTGGACATTTTGTTTCTGACATCATCAACCAAGGCACACGCCCATGGCAAGGGACTGTGTTCTCCACACGACTGAAAAACACGGTGTGTCTTTGCCCATGTGTTTACTACCATGCATACTGACTTGCAAATTCGAGGTGCAGGGGACACACGGCTGAACAACACGCCCATGAGGTTGATCGTGTGCCGCACACGGCCTAGGCACACGCTCGTGTGTCTAGCCGTGTGGACAAAAATAGGCTTTCTACCAAGCCTTTTTGCCACCCTTACTTACATCAACCTACAAACAACTCATACCACCAAACCATGTAGCAACATAAAGCCAATTCAACCATAACAAGATATCTAATACAACCACATTACACTTTAACAATCTAACAAGAGCTTGATTAGTCATGAAATTTACTCATCTATGGAATCATCATCATTTATATATAGAACATGATAGTATTAGCCATTATCCATGGTCTTATAAAAATAAAGGGGTTCCACCCCACGCCAACACATTTGGCCAATTAACAATGACACAAAACTCAAAAGACAAGATCCTATACATGTCATAATCAAAATAAAAGAACTAACTATACCAAGTGCTTCAAATGATAGTGTGAACAAGGCCTCTGATGTTCTTTGATCCACGGACTAACTTGACAACACTACAAGGAAATGGAAAGGAAGAGGAGTAAGCACAAAGCTTAGTAAGTCGCATGTAAATAATGAAATAACTACAAGTTACCATAAGGGATCATACTCCTAACATATCTCGATTTGCACATGAAAGTAAGGATTCAAAAACACTACTTAATCATATTTGTTTCTCACCAATCATACAACATTAGTTTGAGTTCACATTTCATAATTCATATAAAATACACAAGTAGTCATAAGCATAACTTACTCACTTTCCTCCCTTACTAAACATACAACATATATGAAGCTCTTATTTCGTAATTCTCATTTAGTACCTGTACCACTCACCACATGATCATAAGTTCTCTTATTTCGATATAAACCGTAAATATCCCATTGAACAATTCAGAATACTATAGGATATTCAATAGCCATAGACATGGGATAAGATGTCGACACCATGTCCTAGACATGGTCTTACACTGGCTAGCACATCAAAGTCGATGCCATGTCCCAGACAGGTCTTACACTAACTTTCATATATCAAGGTTGATGCCGTGTTCCGCATGTGTCTTACATGGCTCTCATCTATCGATGTCGATGCCATGTCCTGCATGTGTCTTACATGACACGCAACAAAGCGATGCTATGTCCTGCATGTGTCTTACACTAGCACACATATCACCCACTGTCATGGCATGAATATCCACATCTATTCCTAATGTTCAACTGGAAGTCTTTATTACATTAATTTCTCAACATGCATACTCATATTCATAATCAAACCAATTTATGCAATATGAATTCAATCACAAATCATAACAACATAGTTGCATTATTAACATACAACTTACCTCAGATTACAAAATGTAGGCGACTAGTCGATTTAATCTACTTACTTCGCCTTCCCCGGGTCTACGTTCGAATTTTGTATTTCTTGATCTAAAATAATAAAAATTTACTCATTTAACCTCTAAATAAATTTAGGCAATCATAAATTCACGTTTTTGACAAAATGACTATTTTTCCCTTAGACTTTTACAAAATGACCATTTACCCCTAGGCTCGAAAATCGATTTTTATCAAATTTCTTTATGCCGTAAGCCTAGTCAAACCCTTTTTACTCTTATAGAAATCCAAAATTTCCATTATTTCAGAACATTACTATCTATTTTACAATTACTACAAAGTAGCCCTTTTTAGGTGTTTTTCATAAACACCACTTCTCAAAAGTTGTTATTAAACAACTACGATTCATTTTCTTCCATAAAAACTCAGAAAACATCATAAATTTTTCCATGGAAAATCCCTAGACTATCAACCATTTTGCAAAATAGTCCCCTCAATAGATAGCTCATGCTACAAGGGTTTCAAAAATACCAAAATCATCAAAAATAACCATCTAAATTACTTACTTGAGAGAGGAATAAATGGCTGAAAGTTTCAAGCTCCCATGGCTATTTCTTGGAGGAAAAATCGATGGAAGAAAGAATAGTAAAAAGATGAAAACATTTTTCTCTTTATTTTATTTCTAGACAATATTAAGTCATCAACTCACCTAACCATTTGACCAATTGATTTTTCTTGTCCCTATGGCCGGCCTTGCCTCTTTAAGGGGTCTAATTTCTCTTTAAAGGCCTCCAATTATGGTTCTCTAGTCATTTGGTATGACTATCAAGTAAAATAAAACTTTTACCCTTTATGCGATTTAGTCCTTTTTCGCAATTAAGCTCACAAATGCTAAAATTAATTCACCAAAATTTTCATACACTCATATAATCATGCTATGACACCAAAATAATAAAAATAATTTCTCAACCTCAGATTTGTGGTCTCAAAACCACTGTTCTGACTAAGCCCAAAATCGGGCTGTTACAGGTTCAATAACAGCTGAGTTAAAAGTTAGACCGACATTTTTGCAACAGATCTCTGAAGCTCAAAAAAATGATAGTAAGTTGCAAGAAAAGCGGATACAAAGTGAACTGACTCCTGACTCAGAATTTCAGATCAGGACCGATGGTTGTTTGTTATTCAAAGGAAGAGTATGTGTATTGAAAAGTTTAGAACTAGTACAGAAGATTTTGAATGAAGCTCATAATGGTAACATGTCTATTCATCCTGGTAGTAATAAGATGTATAGTGATCTGAAAAAGATGTACTGGTGGCTAAGAATGAAACGAGATATCTCTGAATTTGTATCGAAGTGTTTGATATGTCAGCAAATAAAGGCTGAACACCAGGTACCTTTAGGATTATTGAAGTCAACTACAATATCGGAATGGAAATGGGAAAGAATTACCATGGACTTTGTAACGGGATTACCTTTATCACCAAAAAAGAAAGATGTCATCTGGGTAATTATCGATCGTTTAACGAAGTCTGCACACTTTATCCCGGTACGTATGTCTCTAAGATTGTAAGGCTATACAGAGTGCCAATCTCTATTATTTTAGATAGAGATTCCCGATTTACATCCTGATTTTGGAGTAAGTTTCAAGAAGCTCTGGGCACTCATTTACACTTTAGTACTTCATTCCATCCTCAAACAGATGGACCATCTGAATGTGTGGTACAGATTTTAGAAGACATGCTTCGGTGTTGTGTACTTGAATTTGGAGGTAAATGGGAAAAATACTTGCATTTGATTGAATTTGCTTACAATAACAGTTATCAGTCTAGTATTAAAATGGCACAGTATGAAGCTCTATATGGTCGCAAATGTAGAACTCCATTGTATTGGATAGAGTTAAGTGAGAAAAAGATACATGGAGTTGACTTGATCTGGGAGACCAAAGAAAAGGTGAAGATAATTAGAGATAGTTTGAGAGCGGCCTCAGACCGTCAAAAGTCTTATGCTGATTTAAAGCGGAAAGAGATAGAATTTGAAGTTGGTGATAAAGTATTCTTGAAAGTGTCACCTTGGAAGAAGGTTCTCCGATTCGGCTTTAAAGGAAAACTGAGTCTACGGTTCATCGGGCCATATGAGATCATTGAAAGAATCGGGCTTGTTGCATATTGGTTAGCATTACCACCGGAGCTTGATAAAATTCATAACGTGTTTCATGCGTCCATGCTATGACGATATCAATCGGATCCTTAACACATTATTACTCCAATAGAAGTTGAGATTCAGCCTGATATGACTTACAATGAGGAACCGATTAAAATATTGGCATATGAGGCGAAAGAGATAAGAAATAAAAAGGTGGCATTGGTAAAAGTCCTCTGGCAACGGCATGGTTTAGAGGAAGCTACCTGGGAGTCGGTGTAACACCCCTTACCAGTATCCAAAGCCAGGACAGGGTTCGAGGCATTACCAGACTTTAACATAAGCACACATACAAAATCGGGACATAAAATTTTCGTTCAAATCAATTTCATTCATATATATGCAAATTGTCCCTTATTTGGAACTACGAGGCCCAAAACATACAACGAAGGTGGTTCGGGACTAAACCGAGAACTTTAGAAATCTTTGGGATAACTTAGAAAAATTTCCTACTTTGGAGAGTCACACGCCCATGTCTCCAGCCCGTAAAACTCTTTGACTATGACGTCATCAACCAAATAAGGTCACACGGCCAAGTCACACACCCGTGTGCTTAAGCTGTGTGGCGAATTAAATTCCAAAAATTAAGTGCAGACTTCACACGACTTGGGTACACACCATGTCCTAAGGCCGTGTCCTTCACACGGCTGAGACATATGGTCGTGTCTCTACTCGTGTGTCACACACGGCCTAGACACATGCCCGTGTGTCTAACCGTGTGGACAATTTCTAGGCTATTTTCCAAGCCATTTGCCACCCTTAAACACTTAACTACTTAATTCCACTTCATAGCATGCATCATGACACATTTTATTACTCAAGCATTCACATTCATGGTTAAATTATGACTTGGTAATATCACCTATTCAACTATCATGCTTTTATATGCCATTCCACACCAATTTCATATTTGTCTATCATCTGTGCTAACCTATTTCAAGTTATACATTTGCACCACATTTATTGCATACACATTAATCATATCCCATACACCACTCATACATGCCATCCATCACACTCATTGACAATAAGCAACTATAACCACATTAAAGTATAAGCACATTTGCATGCATGCATCAATAATTAGGGTTACAACCCAAATAATCAATATGAACCATATCACATGGCCATATACAAAATGAATCAAATATTACCATAAGCCAACACATATGGCTAGACCAATATGACATATAACAAAATACCAAGTCCCTATACATGCCATACTCAAAATGTTGAGACTAATTATACCCAAATGTCCAGTTGATAGTGTGATCGAGCCTCTGATGTCCTTCGATCCCTGAGTTAGCTTGGTGATACTATAAGAAAATAGAAAAGAGAGGGGAGAAGCATAAAGCTTAGTAAGTTCACATGCAAATAAATAGCAACATATTCATATATATAAATACCATTGACATAACATAGTTTACTTATGAGTTATCATAGGTTCATAGGTATAACTTAAATTTGTAGACATAACTTACACATTTTCAATCTTACCAAAAGTTCATCACATACCGAGCTCATTCTTATGATTTTTTTGTACATACATGTACCAACTCATAACACATTATCATATTTCCTCATCATTGACTTACTTGTCAAATAACTCATAGGTTTACCCGTTGAACACTCGAAATACTATCAGATACACGGAAGACTTACACATAGTGCTTCAAACGTAGCCACATGCTACCTCATATCACAATCACACATTACTCACTCTCGAGCTAATCATGGGCCTGCGCAGACAAGCTGACAGTCAGGATGTAACTACTCGGGCTGCTCGCACAAGCTGACAGGTACCCGTAACACATGCTGGGCTACCCAGCCACCTGTAGAACGTACAAGACTAGCACCCGGATTCACATAGTCACATTTACACATATTTTCATGAGCTCATATTCACATAGTTCCTAGTGACATGTCACATAGTTCCTAGTGAAATGTCACATTGTATCTTAAATTATTCCTAAGGTTCAAACGGGATTTTCTCGATAACGCATAGTCGTCGAACTTGTTCACAATGTCATGCTCATTGACTATAACATCGTTCATACACTTTTCATAATAATTAATAAAGAGACTCATACATTAATAAAATATTAAAACATGATATATCATTGCATTATTTACACATGAACTTACCTCGGTACAAAATATGGACAATTAATTCGATTTAGTCCAAAATCTTGTTCTTTCCCCGGTCTAGGTCCGAACTCTTTTTTTCTTAATCTATAATAGCAAATTCAACTCATTTAATCATCACATTGTTCAAAATAGTCCATAAATCATACTTTTGAAATATTACAATTTTGTCGCTAAACTTTCACATAATTACAACTTAGCCCCTATGTTCGTAAAATGAAATGTGTTCATTTTCTTTGATACCCAAGCCTAGCCAAACTTATATCATACTCATATCAGCCGACATTTTCTTTTAAATTATATTTTTAACCACTTATTTTACAAATTTTATAAAAAGGTCCTTTTTAGGTGTTTTCACGAAAAACCACTTAGTAAAATATGTTAAACACACATCAAACTGTCATATTCTTCCATTAAACATCAAAATATAAACATGTCACACATGGTTCAAATTTCATACATGAACCCTAGCTCAAAATAATGGTAGAAATAGCTAAATCGGTTGATGACAACTTCAAAAATGTAAAGAACATTAAAAAGGTGGCTAGGGAGCACTTACAATAAAGCTTGAAAAGATGAACAAACCCTAGCTATGGTGACCCTTAGATTTTTAGCATAAGTAAGAAGAAGATGGAACAAACCCTAGTTATGGTGACCCTTAGATTTTTAGCATAAGTAAGAAGAAGATGGAAAATTTTGCTTTCTTTTTCCCTTTTTATTCTTTTATTTACCAAAAGACAAAAATGCCCTTAAGGCCTTTCTTTCCAATTTTTCCTATTCATGTCCATTTTTGTCCAAAATTTTAGAACTTGGTCAAATTTCTATTTAAGTACCTCTAATTAATGATCTAATGTAATTTCATGCTTGAAGCTTCTAGAACACAAGTTTTACAACATATTCAATTTGGTCCCTAAAGTCAAATTGGACACTTTAGGCACATAATTTCTCATGAAAATTTCACATAAACATGCAATCATATCATGGATGATCAAATAATCATAAAATAATTATTTCTATTATAGATTTATGGTCTCGAAACCACTGTTCTGACTAAGCCCTAATTCGGGATGTTACAGCCGGAGGATACTATGAGGAAATAATATCCTAACCTCTTTTCTTGTAAGAATTTTCGAGGACAAAAATTTCTAAGGGGGGAAGTTATAACAGCGCATTTTTGGTGAGACCAGAACAGTAGTTTCGAGACCATAAATTCGAACCAAAAATAAAAAAAATATTTTTATTTTATTTTATGGTTGGCATCATGATAGAAAGGTTACATGAAAATTTTGATATGAAAATTTTACCATTTTTGTGTTTAATTAGGGAAAGGACTAAATTGCATAAAATGCAAAAGTTGGGTTCTAGTACCTATAGGTATCAAATAGCTATGGAACTCAAAACTTAAGGTCCTTTTTATGGTAATTAGACCATTGAAGAGTAGTTAGTAGATATTTTAATAACTCATCCATGGAAAAATTAGAAAAGGGTAGGGACTAAATTGGAAATCAATAAAATTAATAGATGATAATTAATTAAAAAGAAAAAATCATCTATTTTCATATCATCTTCCCCAATTTTTCTATGGAAACCCTAAAAGAGAGGAAGAAAACTTTTCAAGCTTAAAAAGGCATGAAATCAAGTCCCATTTATAGTAATTTATATATTTTTGGAATCGGGATAGTCTAATCTTTCTATTTAGGGGATTTATCAGAAAAGTTTTCAAGGTATGAAATTTAGGTCATGAATGAATATGCTGAAAATTAGAAATTTATGGTAGAAAATGCAAAGTTACCCATAGATAAACAACTTTTACAAAGTAATCTTTGATGAAAACTTGATTTAGGGACTAAAATGAAAAAGTGGTAAAACCCATGGAAAATTCTAAGATTCGTGAAATGTGTGTGCTGTAAATGTAGTATCGAAATTTTAGTTAGGCTTGCAAAGAGGGTTAAATTTCATGAATTTCATTTTCCAAACCTAGGGACGAAATCAAAATTTTTAAAAATGATAGGGGCAAAATGGTAATTTTGCCTAGGATGTAATTGAATGCAAATGTAAATGAAATGTGGTAGATAAATAGTTAAATTTATCCATATAGATCCAAAAAGGCCAACTACGAAACTAGATTGAGGAAAGCAAAAGGTTTCGGATTAGTTGACATTTAAATATGAGCCATTTTCAAGGTAAGTTCGTGTAACTTAAATATATATGTTAATATGCATGAATTGAATTGTATGATTGTGTTGATATGTATGAGATGATACACATAATGAAATTAATCATAAGTTGTGAAATGTAGACAAATTGTCATGTTGCGGTTGAACGTTGAAATTCGATGGGATAAGGTGATATTCTTGAATGAGAATAATACTACACATGTTGTATAAAGGATTTAGCCCGGACGGGTAATCCTGATGTACGAAGCTCGAGCATATGCTATAGATTGGATTTAGCCTGGACAGGTAATCTAGATTAAGCTCTTCAAAGCATATTATATGAAAAGGATTTAGCCTGAACTGGTAATCCTATAATATAGTATGTGGCTCGAGAGTGTACTCGTTCATCTTGTGCCCCAATGGGTGCTTTTGGACATAAATTGTCAAATAGTTGACAAGTATACCTTGAGTAAACTAAACGGATGTCCATCGAAACTTCAATAGTTCAACGGAAAGGACTTTTGAAATATGGAAAGGTGAAATTAAATGAAAGCTTATATTATGATGGGCTCATCTATGTTTACTTGATATTCATATGAGATTATGTGACTAACTTGTTTGAATAAGTCTCTATGTTTAGGTAACTTACCCAAAATTTGATAGAATGTATATTTATGTTTGCTTGTAATAATAAATATGACGGGTAAGTTATTTTCCGTTATATGAACATACTAAGCATAAAATGCTTACTTCGTTTAATTTCTCTATTTTTATAGTGCTCAAAAGCTCGCGAAGGTTGGAAGTCGGTCACAACAATTATCACACTATCCACTATCTCATTTTGGTACAAATAGAAATCTAGTTTTGGTATAATGCCATGTATAAGGTTATTTGGCCAATGATGGCTTGTAATTGTTGTTTTGTAATCTAGCCATTGGAGTGGCTAGTGATGGTCTAAGTTTGCCTATTTTTGAAGTGATGTTTTGTTAATCATATAAGTGCTTATTATGTGTTATTGTTGGAGTTATGTTAGCATATAAGTTTATGATAAGAGTAAGTTTATATCTATTGATGCATGAGATAATACTACATGATTGATGACTAATTTTATGTGAAAATGAGGCTAGGAAATGGCTTTATTTTTGTCCACATGGGTAGACACGCGGGCGTGTGTCTTGGCCGTGTGTCCCCTGTATCTTAAAAATGAGAAACAGAATGCTTAGAATTAGGTACACGAGCATGTGTCTCAGTCGTGTGGTTGACACGGCCTTGGACACGGGCAAGTTACACAGTCGTGTGAAAGCTACACCTAAATTTTGAAAATAAAATTCACTACACGACCTAGCACATAGGCGTGTGACTTGGCCATGTGACTTCAATTTCTTCATGCCTTATAAGTTAGAGAGTTACACGGGTTAGGGACACGGGCGTGTGTAGTCACACGGCCAGACCACACGAGCGTGTTCCTACACCACACAGGCGTGTGGATACTGTTCATAAGCAAAATTTTGAAAATTCATGAAAAAGTTTATGAGATCCCGATTAAGTCCTGATTTATTTCTACTGTTCATTTTGGGCCTCGAGGGTCCATTTAAGGGACGTTATGATTGATATCAGAAAATGTTTAGTAACTAGTATAAATTATTTGTGAATGTTCTGTAAACTCCGCTAATACTTCGTAATCCCTATTCTGGCAATGGATACAAGTTAGGGGTGCTACACACATAGGACTTTTCAGCTTGTAACATTCTGTGGCTTAGGTTGTTTGGAATTCAAAGAACAAGCTCGACAAAATGGTTAAGCATGAAAGTAGTTTGACATATTATATTGTCCCCGATAGTCCCCCACTTGTACATGTAGCTCACCACCTTATATCCACTTCCCTCACCTTCATTATTTCTCTATTTACTAAGGCATCATATAGTATTCATGAGTACAATCATCCGAGATTGTAATATATATATTTTTCAAACAGATGTGAGCTTTTGACATTTTGCCTTATTTTTATACAAACTCAAAATCTTATACTCACTATACTATACAACTCTTTAGTTCACTAATTTTTTTTATTTTTTTTTCAAAACCACCAAGATGTATGTACCTAATCCCTTAATATCAATGGTCGAGTGTCTAAATCTATGCAAAGACTAAGAAATAAAGCATCAAATAGAACATACAATGAGCTTAAGGTTTCATTTCGAGTTCATCAATAAAATTGATTAAGGCTCAAAATAGGTACTAGGGAAAATATTTACGGGATAACTTTTTGACTTAACAAATTGTCTTTCAAACAATGCCTTGAGTCAGCCCTAAGTAATTCAATACATGGATTAAATCAGCCAAGTCTACCAGTTTCTACAACCTATAATTCAATTAAACATGCATGCTACTTATTTTATCATATGGTATATTTAGCACCTTAAATCTATTCATAGGGTAATAAATTGAACTAAGTAGTCTAAAATTAAAAGTTTAGAATCAATTATTATCAAACTAAATTTACAATTTATTAACAAAATCTTATTAGCATGGTCCTAATCAATCACTTGTATTTCTACAAGCTCGAGTACAAACAAAGCATACAAAAATAAAAAATTAAACTACTAAAAATCTACCAAAATAACAGAAAAGTTTCAAAATTCTATGTCATCCCCACACTTTATTTGACACATTGTCCCCAATGTGCACCAAAAATAAATAAAGGAATGAGACTACCCGGTTTGGTGTGAAAAGTCCTCATGTGACACCCCTAAAGTGACCCTAGTCGGAAAGCGGTTTCAGGACCGCTAAACCGAGTCACTAAATAATTTGAATATGATATTTATTGTCTAAAATATGTGAAAATGAATGTGTGAAAGTTTTAAGCTTCGATTTAGTCGATTGCATGTGAATTCAGCTAATAGGACTTATGTGTGACACTTTTAAAATGTGATAGGTTAATCTATAAGGATCAATTAGTGCATGAAATCAAAAGGGTGGACTTGCATGTCAATTCCCCCACTTAATTAGTAGTGGCCGGCCATGACATTGAGGATAGACAAAAATGTGATGGGTAAAACATATTATAAACAATTTGTGATAACATGTTGTGGGAGGAACAATAAAATATGAGGGGAGTGGGAGGAGAAACCAAAGTTGTTTCATCCTTACTCCCCCATTTTGCCGTACCTAGAAGAAAAAAAAAAAGGCTTCATCCTCTTTGTTCTTCTTGACCGAAAAATGAAAGAAAGAAGAAATATGTTTTGAGGATTTCGGCAAGATAGCAAGCTAAAAATTTAAGGTATGTGCATTCGGTCATAGAGAAAATTGAATCAAAAGTTGGTTGATCCTTGTCCTCCATTTTGCCGTGACTTGAGGAAGGAAGAAGAGAGGAGTTCTCTTGCTTCATGTTCGGCTTGGAGGAGGTTTGGAAGAGGTAAGTACCTTGAAATTCTTGGAAAATTATGTATAAAGAAGGTGGTTAGTTCAAGTTCTAATCATTCAATGGCTTGTTTATTTTGTTAAGTTCGGTTTCAAGGTTTGATCAAATTATGGTTATATTTGACATGGTTGGTTTATTTTGTTATGCTTGTTATATGATAGGTATGATTTGTGTTTTGGTGATGTGTTTGTGATGTTGATTATATGATTCGAAAATGAGATATGTTAATGATGAAATGTAATCAGCCATGGAAGTAGCTCATTTTGGAAGTATGATTTGTGGTATATTTTTTTTGTGGTTGATTATAAAATTTGGCTTAAGTGAGGTAATTGGTAAAAGATGTGTTTATGATATAATACATATGCTTTCATAAGCTAAGTTATGTATATGTGATATCTTGCATATTGGTTGTTAAGGTAAGGTTCGAGATATTAACGTATGAATATGTTTTGTATACTATTTGATGTTCATTTAGGTACGGTTATAAATGATGCAATTAGTTTTGATTTAAATTGTGAAATTGGTTGAATTATTAAAGAATAAATTTTATGACCGAATATATGGTTAAAAGGTTGGCCATGCATATGTATTTTGGAAATGGTAAAGGGTTGTATATTTATATTATCAACTGGTAAAATATGTTTTTACATGCCTATGATATGTTTTGTTTGTGGTTCGGCAACTAATGGTTAAGTTGTTAAGTTACATGCTTGAGTTTAAAATGTACCTTATATGTGGTTTATGAATTTGGTAAATGATAGATTGATATTTTGGATATTTCATTAGTCAAGTGATATTGTAACTATGGTATGAATTGATTCGGCACTTATGTGTAAAATTGGTAGTTATTATTTTGGTAAAATGTGCAAAATTTGGTAAGACCAAATTTTATACTTAAGCTTAAGTGAAGTTGTTAATGCTGTATATATATATATATTAACGATTAATAAATCATGTGGTTTGGCTTGACTTAGTAAATAGTGAAGAAATGCATATTTATACATAGCGTTTATGAAAGATAGTTTTATAAATGTGATATGAGTATTTTGTTTGTAAATGAGTAGTAAATATGTTAAGAATGGTTCTAAAATGTATATGGATGCCATGTGATTGTGTTTGATTGGGAAGTAAATTGTTTGATTTAGCTCAAGAGCTTGGAGGATTAAAGTCGGATAAGGGAAAAGAGAAAGTAAACGAATAGCCGTGGATATCTAGTCGTCGACCACTTCCGAGGTAAGTTTTAAGTGATTAAACATTGAGTAAATTCAATCATAATAGGACATAATGAGTTGATTTAATAAGATATGATGTGGCCATGATATGTCTTAAACTCAAATGGTAAGTTCACAAGTGTTTGAACTTGGAAATTTAAGAGCAAATTGTAATAATTTGCTTAGGACAGCAGCAGTAACGTGATTTTAGAAAATCACTATAAATTGTTGGTGTGGAATGATAGGCTGAATAAAATATGTAATCAAAGCTTAATTAGTCTAGTTTCTTATAAAAGAGACCGTGTAAGCAAAGAAATTTCCTATAAAGAGATATTTAAAGTTGTGTGAGACAGCGTCAGAATGACTCCGAAATCCCCTGTTCTGTTTTTAGAAAATCATTATAATTTGTACAAAAATGGTTATAAGATAAAAATTATATGCTTAGACTCCTTAATGAGTCTAGTTTCAAATGAAATCAAATAGAACATATTTTGAATTCTGTACAATGAGAAATTTGATTCGTAGTGAAGAGTGGTCAGATTAGTCAAACAGTGAAACAGGGGAAACTTTAAGAAAAATCTGGTATTGATTGGCCAAACCTAAAATTCTGAAAATTTTATGGTTGGAAGATATATGAGTTTATATTTAGGTAAAATTAACGACACTTCATTTGGAGTTTCGTATCTCCATTTACGAATAATTTAATGACTGTTGCTCAGGAAAAACAGCTTGTACTGAATTTGTGATTATGTTGTAAACCGTAATAAAACTATTTGAGTTGCTTATAAGCTATCGATTAAATATTGGTAATAAAAGTACCAAATTCGTATTAAAGTGAAGCTATAAGCCGTAAATGACTAGTATACCTAGTCAATTTTGTTATGATGAAATTGATGAATGTGAAAGTGTATATATGAGATAAGGCCGAATGGCCAATGTGATGAATGTGAAAGTGTATATATGAGATAAGACCTAATGGCCAATGTGATGAATGTGAAAGTGTATATATGAGATAAGACCTATTGGCCAATGTGATGAATGTGAAAGTGTATACCTAATGGCCAATGTGATGAATGTGAAAGTGTATATATGTGATAAGGCCGAATGGCCGATGTGATGGATGTGAAAGTGTATATATGTGATAAGGCCTAATGGCCGATGTGATGGATGTGAAGGTGTATGTATATATGTGATAAGGCCGAATGGCCAATGTGATGGATGTGAAAGTGTATAAATGTGATACGTCCCGAAGGGCATTTGTGTCAAGATTATATCCAAGGTTAAAACCCATGAGCTTTATCGAGAATATTATCTGATTAATGTCCGTAGGCTTCGTGCTCGTACTATGTCCGAGCTTTAAAGACCCAACGGCTAAATGCTAGGATTCATGTAAGACTTTGATATTGAGTATCTGCAATAAGTTACCATCAAATAAGTGTTATGTATTTAAGATGTTCAGGTACGTATTACTTACTCATCGGTGGAGTGATTTCGAGGTGAATTATCGAAGATCAAAGGGTAGGTAAATGTGATTAATATTATAACTCCAAATATGAGAATGATCTAATTGGTAATGGTATGCTTGTATAATGAAGTATGTGATGAAATATTCTTATGTATTAGTGCATATTCTGCCCAAAAGCCTTATGATTTGAGTATGGGTTGGGTTCAGCTAGATGTGCCAGTACAAGGTAAGGATTATGTTTTGTAAGCTTACATATATGTGATAAGGAATATGTTTGGTTCTTTATGTGCCTACGGTAATTTAGTACTTGTCATGTTGAAATACTTAAAAATATGGATGTGATTATGAACAAGTGGGAAGGATTATTGAAAGTTGTAAATTGATGAAGAATGTGCTTCGGAAATATTTGACCATCTAGGTCATTATTATTCGAAAGTATATATGTGACAGCCAAGTGATGCGTTTATTGATATTATAGTTCAAGATGAAGCTCTAGATTAACTTCATCGAACAGTTGAAATGAATGACCAATGATAGTGAATGAGAACACTTTGTTTTGCTTAAAACTTACTAAGCATTGTAATGCTTACTCCGTTTACTTTGTTTTCTCTCTTTTATAGTTCTCATTTCGAAGCTACAGGCTCGGGGATCGTCAGCAACTAGTCACACTATCACTATCCACTGCTTGTTACTGTTATGTTTTGAATTATCTTATGGCATGTATAGAATAGACTAGTGGCGGAAGAATATTTTGGTTAATGTATATAAGCCATGCGAAAATGGCATCTTTTGAATGTTTACTTAGAGAAGTTTAAATTTTATCCTTGGCTACGCTTAGTACTTATCTAAAGGAATGTTCAAAAAAAAAATTTATTGTTCTGATATGAGTTTCAAGTCCGGTAATGCCCCTTTACCTATTCCGGCGACGGATACGGGATTGGGGTGTTACACCTCATGATTTGTTGGGTTATCTCCCCCTTTTTGGTTCTGTAACACCCTGATTTTGGGCCTAGTCGGAACAGTAGTTTCGGGACCACAAATCTGACGATGAAAATTTTATTTTTTATTATATTTTTATGGTCTACGATTTCATGGAATAATTTTGTGAAAATTTTGTTCTAAAATTTTGACATTCGGGCACTTAATTTAGTCAAAAGGACTAAATCGTAAAAAGTGTAAAAGTTGAGTTCTACATACTAGAGGTGTCCAATTGTTATGAAATTTTAAATTGAGGGTCCTTAAATGGTAATTAGACCATTGGTTAATTGCTGGACAAAAATAGACATGAAATGGGTGTAATAAAATATTTTTAAGTTAGGGGTATTTTGGTAAACTAATAATTAAAAGAATTAAAAAGGCAAATAAGCCAAATTAGCTATCATCTTCTTCATTCAACCGTTTCTACCAGAAGCAGCCATGGTTAAGGTTTGTTCAAACTCCCGAGCTCGATTGTAAGTGCTCCTTAGCCCCGTTTTTAAAGTTCTTTACATTTTTGAAATCCCGGTAACTTGGTTAAACTTATTCTAGCAATAATTTAACCTAGGGTTTATATTTGGAAAAATACCCATAGGTGAAATGTATTTATGTTGATGTTTTATGGTAGAATATGAAGCTTGAAATTGTGTTAAACTACTTTTACTAAGCGATTTTACGTGAAAACGAGTAAAACGACATAATCAGTAAAAATACCTAATGTTCATAAGTACATGTTAGAGTGTGAATTTGATGTTTCTATAGAAGGGAAAAGTGATCAAAATGTCATAAAACATAAGAAAATTGGATGAAGTTTAATTTACAAGCCTAAGGGCAAAAATGTAATTTTGACAAAGTTTAGGGGCAAAATTTTAATTTTTCCAAAATATGATTTTGAGTCGATTTGAATAATGAGATCCTAATTAGGCTATATTTGTAATGATAGAGAAAGGAAAATTGAAATTTGGGCTAAAATCGGCCAAATACCAAGTTGTGGACAATATGGTAAAAATGGCCATTTTCGTATACGAAGAAAGTTCGTGTGTTAATAATAATGCAATAACATACTTGAATTGTAATTTTCTATTGTTATGGAATAAATTGTATGATTTAATATGTTTAGGAGAAGTTGATGGATGGTGCGTATGATATGGAAAATGTGATGCTTGTTGTGTCATGTGAAATTGAATGGCAAATTATTGTTACATGAATTGAATGTTAAATTACTATTACATGGGTTGTATGAATTGCTACACGGTTGTACCTGATGAGATTTCGACAAGTTTGTACGTAAATAATTTATCGATTCTTTTTATTTTATTAAATTTTGTTATCATATGAAATGTGGCTGCCTATAGAATGACTATTTGTTGTAAATTGCAAATTGAAAAAGGACTATGAATAAATTTGTAACATTTTGGAAAGTGAGGAATTTCCCGGTTGAGCCTTTAGAATAGAAACGATACGAATGATCTATTGTGAGGTCACATGTGTAGTACTAAGTGCAGGCTACTATGCGTACCCGATAACTTCGATCACGTGTGTAGTACTAAGTGCAGGCTACTACGTGTACCGGATAATTGGTCGCATGTATAGTACTAAGTGCAGGCTACTATGCGTACCAGATAGCCTTGTCTACAAGTGTGAAAATATGTGCAGGCAACTGAGTATCAGTTATTATTCCGAAGAGTTCAACGGGAAAATCGATTAAGTAAAAATACATGTGAACAAGATTATATGATGAATAAGTGCAGGTATATGTTTATGAAAATTATGAGCAATGTGCTTGATATTTGAGTGAACTTCGATAAGACAAAATGGATTAAGTGAAATTATGTAAGAGTGAATTTTAGTAGTAAAACAGTGTTGGACAGCAGCAGTTGCGTGATTTTGAAAATTCACCAAAAATTGTGTAAGTTGAATTAAATTTCAAAAAATTATGGAATTAAATATTAATGAGTCTATTTTCATATAAAAGAAACAGGGGGAGCAAAAGAGTTCTATATTATGTGATATTCTAATTTTTGTGAGACAGTATCAGAATGAATTCGAGATCCCCTGTTCTGACTTGGAAAAATCGTTAAAAAATGTAAAAACATAATTATGAGTTATAATTTATATAAATAGAATCCTAAATGAGTATAATTTCAGGAGGAATGGATGAGAACATCATCCGAGTCCCGAAATATGAGATAAATAATTTTTAGAGGTCAGAACTATTGGACAGCAAAACAGGGGAAACTTTAATGAATAAACTGTACTAATTGGCTAAACCAAAAATTCTGAAAATTTTATGGGAGAAAGGTATATGAGTCTAGTTTCAAGGAAAATTAACGAAACTAAATTTGGAGTTTTTTATCTTTAGATATGAATGATTTAGTAACTATAACTCAATAAAACAGCTTAACCTGAACATGTGTAATTGTACAATTATAGTGTTTTATCTTGAAAAGCATGTTAGTAATTGCTTATTAATTTCATATGGACTTACTAAGCGTAAAGCTTACCCATCCTCTCTATTTCTTTAGTATTGGCAGGTCGGCTCGGGGTTGGAGATCGTCGGAGGCAAAATCACACTATCAAACTATCATTTTTAGGAGAATTAATCCAAATATTAGAAATATCAAGTGAGTGGCATGTATAGGAAGTTGGTTTGTGATATGTATTATTATTATGACTTTGACCATACGTATTAGTCTGCATTGAGTTATCGTATATGATCATGAGATATGGTCCTTATCCATTATGGTTTATAAGTTTAATTAATCATGCCATGTCCTATGTTTTGATGTGATGATATAGTTAGCTTTGTTTGTTATGCATGATTGGTAATACATCAGGTAAGTTAAATGCAGGCCAGTGGATCATGAATTAAATGGAAATGAGTAATGTTGCCTTGAATATGGATGTTTCATGGACAAATTGGTAACTACATTATGATGGTATAAAATCAGAATAAGATTTAGCATGTCTAGTTCTAGTTAATGTAAGAATGTATATTATATACAGGATGGTAAGCAAATATGTTTAAAGTGAATGACATGTTATTGCATAATTATGGATGTGTAAGTGCTCATTTATGCCACGTTATATGTCTTTAAATATGAGTCTATGCATGTGTTTAAAAAGTTTTGAATTAAATGAAATTTTATGGCCCGATTTTTGTTTATGTGTATGGTTAAGTCTGGTAATGCCTCGTACCCTGTTCCGGCCTTGGATACGGGTAAGGGGTGTTACAGGTTCAACTCCAGAATGTTGTGCCGTCTAAAGTGAGGAGTTTCTACACTGAAGGAAATATTTTTTTCTGGAACAAATAATTAAATAAAACACACGAATTAAAAAAAATCCTATGTACTTCCCCAATACTTTAGAACAAATATTTGTTGTCATGAGTAGTCCCCAATTATAATAAACATGATGTAATAAATAAATTACAGTAAAATATACCTGAGATTCTTTAACATCATCATTATCAACCTGGCTATTATCATGAGCACACGTAAGGATTATATAAATTTCTTTGCATAATAATTACCAATAGTGTGCAAGCCTCAATTGAAGACTGAAATAGTAGTAGCTCTAGAAGGCAATCGACAATAGCTTAAGCAACAAATTTGGAGTAACCGGCTATTGTATTGGTTACTACTTGAAAGGGGTAAGGCTTGGTGAAAGGAAAAAAATTTGTGATTAAAAGAGAATCGTGCTGATAACGTGTTATAAAATAAATAGGCAAAGTAAAAAACAAAGAAAATAGGAGAGCAAAAGAGAGAGAGCCTATTTTATTGATCTATGAGAATATTTACAAAGCTTTTCCAAAGTTTCTATTTATAGGCATCAAAAGTATAGATGAAGTAGAGATCTAATTCTAATGACTATTAGAATTTAAAGTACACAAAAATTATCTTGATCTTGATGGACATTCACTTAATAACAAAATATTCATAACAAATTATAATTTTTAAATGTGTGATTATCACAATTTTTATTAAATTCTAATTACTTTAAAACGTATAATTATCCAAATTTTATTTTATGTTAACATTTTAACTAATAATTTTAAATTAAATATTATAATTATTTTTAAATGTTCATTTAGTAATATGATAGAAAATAAAGAGTGTAAACTAAACTTGTGTTTTTATTTATATTAGTTTCTAATATCACATATGTTGCATATAATTTCAATTATAATAATAACGATTAAAAATAATTATTGAAATTTGATTTTATTTTCAAAACAAACTCAACAAATGTTTTTATACTTGCACAAAAAAGCCGAATAGATAAAAACTAATTTTAAGAGTGCTTGCTTCAAATAATATAAACAACATACAATTTTTTAAATCATAATATTATATAACCTTATTATTGATTAAAATAATCTTTCTTTTCTCTCTAGTGCTATAGTTGTTCGAATATGATCCAATATTCTCTCTTCAAGAGCAATTGTTTTTATATATAATTCTAAATGCTACTTGATTAAATATTTGAAGGCTATTTAAAATGCTAAACTTATTTTAATTGGTATGTAACTCTAATATTAATTAAATGATAATTAATATACTTAGAATTCTATTCAAGTAATAACTCTATTTTACATCAATAAAATTAGCATAATTTTTTAACTACTAATTGTAATTGTAATTAAAATTATAATTATCATTATCACAACTTTTTGTTATATTTTATCTTGAGAGTTCTATAATGACTATATTTTAAAATTAGCACAACTTTTTATGTAAATTTTTTACCTTATAATTGTAATTTAAATTATAATTAATGATGATTATATATTTTATACTTGGAGTTCTATTCAAGTAATAACTTTATTTTACAGTTAGAACAACTTTATTAATTAATAATTGTAAATTATAATTATAATTATTTTAAAATTATAATTATCACAACATTTATTAAATTATAAATACTTTTAAATATATAATTATCAAAATTTTATATATTTTATACTTAGAGTTCAATTCAAATAATAACTCTAGTTTATAATTAGCGCTTTAACTCTAGTTTATAAATTAAGCTATAATTATTTTTATTTCTTTTAATAAAAGCTGGGTTGTATTAAATAAGAAAGGAAACCATAACTTGTTCCTAAGAAAATAAAGCATGGCCCAAACATACACAGGCCTATTAAAATACTAATAAAGAAACAAATGAAACGACAAAAGAAAGGAAAGGTAACCCAGCTTTATGAGCTGTCATTTCTAAACCCTGTTGAAAAAATCTTCTTTCTCAATTATAGCAGCTCCTGGAGAAGATCAATCGTCTGGTAAAATTAAATGGTTCTCTTCTCAATCTTAAACCTTCGGTTCTTCTTCAACACCATCCACGATCGACTTCAGCGATTGTAATATCCAGACCATTATTTCTCTGGGCAAGGTGAGTGGTATTCTTCATTTTTAAACCCCTTGTTGCCAGTATATGCGCATGCTCATTAACTGTTCGTCTGACATGTTGAAACTTACACTCGTAGAAGGCCTTACTCAGTTCTTTAATATTATGGATGTGTGCCCCTATTACCGATTTATCTCTATTTCTGCTTTTGACTCGTTTAATAATAGCCAGGGAATCTCCTTCAATTTCCACATATTTTAACCCCAGATTCTTTCCCATTTCAAGTCCCTGTAGACATGCAAGGGCTTCAGCTGCAAACCCTGAAGGTACATTTTCGTTTATTGTGGTTGTTGAATTCATGACATCCCCATTACAGTCTCTGATGATGATTCCTGAGCATGATCTGTAGTTTTTAGTATCCACTGCAGCATCAAAATTGATTTTGCAGAACCCTTGCTCCGGAGGCTTCCACGGCTCTTGAGACATTCTTGATGTAGGATATATCTGCTTTATGGTGTTCAGCTCTTGGAGATACTCTAAAATAAATCTTGCTGTCTCTGCTCTAGATCTCCGTCGTCCTTCATAGATCCATTGATTTCTAGCATGCCAGATAGCCCAGATAGCGCAAATGAACATACGGTAGCTGTCGTTCTCTTTGTTTAGCATGAACCAGGTAAACCAATCCAAGAACTCCAAATGAGATAAATCCTGGGGCCAATCATATCGTAATGTATTCCATGTTTCTTTTGTAACAGTGCAATCACGGAATATGTGCTCCCTGTTCTCCAGGCCTTGCTTGCATCTTGGACATACTCCCTCGTTTGTTAACCTTTTGATTCTTAGATTCACTAGAGTAGGCAAATAATTTAAGGTGGCTCTCCAAACTGTAATAAGTATTTTTGAAGGGAGGTCACTATTCCATAGCTTTTTGTAGCATTTATTGATTTCGATTGGGGTGTAACTATTATTAGTAAGCAAGTTACCATGTAATAATAGTTTATACCCACTTCGCACTGAGTATTCACCTATTGACTCCCCCCTCCAAGCCAGAAAGTCGTCATGGGGAATTGTAGTGTGCGGGATTTGGAGAATTTTTTGGATATCATCTATTGAGAAGGTGTGTTCAAGCAGCTCTATTTTCCATGACCTATTTTTACTGTCAATTAGATCTGCTACCCTCGTTATACTCTAATTTCTCACCACCTGTTGAATATGTAAATTTTCAGCATTCGGAACCCATATATCCTCTTCAATTTGAACATCTCGTTCGTTGCCAATTTGCCAACAAAGTCCCGACAACAAGAGACCCTTTGTAGCCCATATTCTTTTCCCAGTGTATGAGGGTAAGTTTCCTAGTTTTGAGTTTAGGAACTCTGAATTTGGATGATATTTAGCTTTTAAGGTTTTCGCTAGAAGAGAAGTAGGATTTTCAATTAGTCTCTAGCCTTACTTCGCGAGAAGAGCTAGGTTAAATGTTGCCAAATTGCGATATCCAAGACCTCCATTCTCATTTAGTTCACATAAATTACTCCAAGAGCACCAATGTATCCCTCGTTTCCCATACCCTTTTTGCCACCAGAAATTTGCTATTATTTTTTCCATGTCTTCACATACTGATTTTGGTAACAGAAAGCAGCCCATCGTATAAGTTGGAATTGCTTGCAAAATAGCCTTTATGAAGACTTCTTTCCCTCCTTGCGATAACAACCTTATGCTTCAGCTATCAATTTTTATCTTGATGCGATCTTTCAAATGTTGAAAAGCCTAGCGTCTCCTTCTTCCCACCATGTTTGGTAGGCTTAGATATTTCTCAGAATTTGTTGACACCTTAATCCTTAATCTGTTTGAAATATTAAATCTGACTGTATCACTAGTGTTTGAGCTGAAGAACACAGTGGATTTCCCATAATTTACGCATTGCCCTGAGTAGCTTTCATATTCTTTTAAAACTTGTTCGAAAGAACCCGTACCTTCTTCAGATGCCTCTCCAAAAAGAATACAATCGTCAGCGAACAGTAGGTGAGTAATCTGGGGACTCCTTCTGCATGCTTAATTCCTCTCAGAGACCCTTTCTCTCTTGCGAGTCTTAAGAGAGTCGATAAACCCTCACTGCAGATGAGAAATAAAAAAGGACTCAACGGATCTCCCTGTCGTAATCCTCTCATTGGCCAAAACGTTTTCCCGACTCCACCATTTAGAACAATCGAGTAAGAGACTGTGCTTATACAGTGCATAATGAGTTGAATCCAACTTCTATTGAAACCCATTTTGCCCATCATTTGCTCCAAAAATTCGCATTCCACCCGATCGTATGCCTTGCTCATATCGATCTTTATTGCCATAGAACCCTTCTTTCCCACCCTTTTGTTCCTCATAGAATGTAGAATCTCATAAGCGAGCAAAACATTATCAGTGATTAGTCTACCTGGTATAAAGGCACTCTGAGCAAGATCAATACAATGTTCAAGGACGTTTTGGAATCTATTAGCAATAGCTTTGGAGATTATTTTGTAAAAGACCGAACAAAGGCTAATTAGTCTAAAATGTTATGGGTTTCTCGGACGAGACATCTTCGGGATTAAAACAATATTTGTGTGATTAATGTTTTTGCAAAGATTGTCCTTCCTTCCACTATGTGCCAGTATTTTTGAAAAAAGATTGATGGGAAGCCGTTAGGACCTGGGGCTTTTGTTGGACCAATGCTGTTGAGTGCCTCAGTAATATCTTCCTCTTTGTATTTTGCAGTTAACATATGGTTTGTTTCCCCACTGATTTTCCTCGCAACACCTGAAAGAAAATGGCTAGTATCACCAATCCCGTTGGAGTGGAAGAGCCTCGTAAAATAATCTCGTAAAATCTCTTCATTTTCTTCCTCTTCTATTCTAAGAATACCCTCATTGTCTTTCAGCCCTCGTATTTTGTTAATTCTACGTCTCTGAGATGACACATTGTGAAAGAAAGGCGTATTTCTATCGCCGTGTCGCAACCAATTTGTTCGGGCTCTCTGCTCCTAATACATCTCTTCCTTCTCCATCTCCCAATTTAATTCTAATTTTACATCAATTATTTCTGCTAAAATATCATCATCCCTCTCCATGTTATCGAGCTCAGACAGTCGTTCACGGATATTCATTGCTCTTTTCCTACGTTCTCTCTTAACGTTTTTCTCCCATCTTTTGAGGGCAACCCCGATGTGTTCTAATTTTTCAAGGATATTTCTAGACGTCTTTGTCCAAACTTTTTTAATTATTTCCTCGCATGATGACTCAGTTATCCACCAAGACTCAAATTTAAAGAATCGATTTCCAAACTGCTTCATCATTGGCGTAGTTTTGATGAGGATCGGACAATGGTCAGAAAAAGAGTGAGGTAAATTTTGTACGAAGTAATCGTTAAATAAATTCATCCATTCCAAGTTTGCAAGCCCCCTGTCAAGCCTCTCCCTTATATTTGTATCCGCGAAATTTCCCCTTTCCCATGTAAACTTTTGCCCATGAAAACCCATATCCACCAGATCACATTCTTCTAAAACTCTTCTAAATTCCTCCATTTGTCGTTCATCCTTTACTCTCCCTCTAATTTTCTCGTGTGCATACATAATCTCGTTAAAATCCTTACATATACACCATGGTAACGGATACATCTCTTTTAATTGGCGGAGTAAATTCCATGATTCCTATTTATTTGCTTGTCGTGGATTCCCATAGAAGCCGGTGAACCGCCATTTATTTTGGTTATTTTCGTCGGTAATTCCCACATCAATATGGTAAGTTGAATAACTATAAACTTGAATTAGATTATTCCCGTTCCATACAAGACTTAATCCTCCACGAGAACCTTCAGCTGAGACATCCAAACCATTTTGAAAACCACATCGTCTCCGAACACTTTCCATTCTCTTATTATCTAATTTTGTCTCCATCAAGAAGACCAATTGGGGATTATAAAGCTTCAATGTATTTTGAAGCCTTCGAATGGCCCGAGGATTCCCCAATCCTCGGACATTCCAGCTCAGAAGTTTCATTGCTTTCGGTTGGCTGACCGTTTGGCAGCCGCCGATATGGTTTGTGGAAGAGCATCATCATTCTTTAAAGGAGATAGAAAAGGCTGTATTGTTGAAATAACTCTGGAGTACCCATCATCAAATTTTGTTTTTTTTATTCCATCTTTGGGATATACTTCGAGATCAAGATCCAGTACCTTTTCAATTTTCCGCTTTCCAATTTGATTCAGTACCTGTTCAATTTTCCGCTTTCCAATTTGACTCTCACTCATATTAGAATCATTTTTCTCCCTGCTTAACACACGTCGCCACCTCCTTATCTTATGTCTCAAAATATCTTCAACATCATTAGTGGGCCCATCTAAGGCGGATATGTTTTTAAACTGGTCCCCTTCAGTACCTCTATTTGTGTTAGAATGTCTTTCCTCTTTTGTAGGCCCCACCATTGTAAAATTTCCTTTTGATCTGTCTTCTTCAATGTACCAATTTTTATTTAATTTATCTTCCCCTTTTATAGGCGAAACTTGAGGCGAAAGATAAGCAGTAGTATCCTTAAAGTTTAGCTGCGAAATTTTTGTTCCCCTGTTCACAGAGTTCTCTTCTAAGTAAACTTCCTTTACCGTCCGATTGGCTATTCTCCTGGGTTTCGATTGGACCTCCTCTTCTTTGCATTCATCTTTTTTGCACTCCTTTTCCCCTCCTGTATAGGAACATTGTTACATTGTTTTTTTCATCAGTGAACCAAAAACCAAGCATTCTTTCCCTATGGCAGATGATTTGGCCTTGAGTGCTATTGAGAATGGATATTCTTCTCCTTCTTTATTATTATTCCCCACATGTTTTGCTGGACACTCCTTGACTCCATGCCCCATTCTACTGCATCCAAAACAAAAGATTGGAAGGTTTTCATATTTAAAGGATAGCCAGATCTTCCTTTTTCCATTAGGAACAACAAAAATACCTCTTCTCAATTGGTTTTGGACATGCAAATTGACTCTAATTCGACAGAACATACTTTGATCTCAGCTCGAATTATCCCCCAAAAGTAGATCCAACTGCATGTATAAGGTCCTTCTTATCACACTCCGAAGGACAGGGGCCAGCCTTTAACCAAAACGGAGAATAAACCAGTATGATCTTGTGTCTTTCAATAGGTTGCGCCAGCCGCTCAAAGATAATTAGTTGTTTCCGGAAGTGCCATGGTCGTCCTTCTAAACTCTGTTCTAAATCTTCCTCATTTTCAAAAGAGATTGTAAATAAATTCTGACCTGCGATCTGAATCTCAAATTTCTTTTTTGTCTTCCAAATGCTTTTCAATTGCACTCGCAGACTGTTTGGATTATATGTTTTCCTCGTCCATACTGAGCAGATCAACGTCGGATTCTCAGCTGAGACCACTGTTGAACTTTTCACCGTTAACTGGATTAGTTCTTCTTCGAGAAGGGCAATTTCGTTTTGATCTTCCGTCGTTCCAAAGTCACCACTCATCTCCTTCCCAACCACAGTATTCACTATTTCTTTGGGAGACCTAAAAGAGCACTCTTGACTTTTTTGGTTGAGATATTTTTGGAATGGATACTATAATTATTTTTAAATGTGTAATTATCATAACTTTTATTAAATTATAAATACTTTTAAATATATAATTATCACAAATTTTTATATTTTATACTTAAAATCTATTCAAATAATAACTCTATTTTATAATTAACACATTTTCTAACTTATAGTTGTAAATTAAAATATAAATATTTTCCCACAACTTTTATTTTACTTAAAAGTTTTTATTAATAATAATAATTCTAAATTAATATAGTAATATAATGAAAATTTTGATATTGTGGTCAATTTTAAATTTTTCACACTCATACTTATATAATAGAATATTATAAAGATTATAGAGATATTATTATGTTATTATTTTAATACCAATTTAATAATATAATTAATAATTTCCGCCGCCCGTCCCACCCACCAAATCTTTATTTTTTAAAATGATAATGACGTTCCTCTTTAAAGCTTCCTATAATGGTGGAATACATTGAATTGGAAATGGTTTAAAGTCAAGCTTTTAATTAAGTGTTGCAGCCATTTATCAATTGTCATGCATGACATAAACTTGACGCTTGGCTTTGTAAATATTTTAAAACCTATAACAGTAAATAAATACAACACGAAATAAAACATGACACAATGAAAATATCAAACATTTTAATATTTTTATAATAAAGTGTAATAATTATAATTATCTAAAATAATTATAATTTAAATTTAAAAAAAATCCATAATCAAGTTGAATTTGACTAATTTACCTAAAAAGACCTATTTTCAAACATATTTACGGAAATGGGTCAATTAAAGAATTATTCATCGGAAAGGGCCGATTTTGGCAAAACGCTCATATGTGGACACGTTTTAGGGGGAAATGTCAGCAAATCACGCCCCTAGGGGAGCTTTTTTGCCACGTCAACCAAAAATGCGCTGACGAATAAGCGCTTTGCTGACGTGGCAAAAAGCTCCCCAAGAGGCGCATTTTGCTCTGTGTTTTTTTAGGTTAGAAATTTTTGCATGTTTAGTCCCTAGGGTTTTTTAGGGTTTTTAGGGTTAGGGTTTTGCTAAAATAATTTAGGGTTTAGGTTTTAGGTTTTAAGTTTTTGTTAGAATAAGTTAGGGTTTAGGATTTTAGTAGATTTTAAAAATAAATCAAGATTTAGTGTTATCTTATAAAAATTATTTAAATTAGGGTTTATGGTTTTTCTACAATAGTTCCTGAAAAAATAATTTTAAGAAGACGTTTCCAAACAAATAGTGTCAAAAACGCTTCAAGTATGACGCAATCTCAGTAAAATTTCTGAAAAAAGCTCTCATGTGGACGTTCTTTTTCTATAGTAGTTCCTGAAAAAATAAATTTGAGAAGATATTTCTAAACAAATAGTGTCAAAAACGCTTCAAGCATGATGCAATATCAGCAAAAGTTCTAAAAAAAGCTCTCATGTGGACGCTATTTTTCTACAGTAGTTCATGCTTGGCCTTAAGCTATAAACGAGGCAAATTTTATTCTCAGGTTGCATAAGTTACAGTAAGAAAAATTAGAGAGGCTAAGCATAATAGAAGTTGAAGATGAGTCAACGTATTTGTACTGTTATTTACTATGATGGTGAGGTCCGTGACACCGAAAAGTGACACAAAAAATGACGTTTTTTTATTAGAGAACACAACGTGAATGGTTTTTAACTAGAGATAGATTTTATAGAATTTCGTAAAAGAATTAGGCCTAAAATCTTCGGAACGACGCCAAGTAGGGTTTCTTCTATTAAGTATTGATTTTGTGCTTCGATTGATCCCGTGACATATGACTCATTTGATATCAAAGGTGGTCGTAGCTTTGAGGCGATGGTGCAGACTCATCTTGCTAGTGGATCACCTTATCTTAAGTTATATGTTCAATTTTCATCGTTAAATGAAACATGTGCGACTTCAACATCAACTGCTGTTCGAGAGGAATACACGACCTCTAGCCGACACTTCGTTAGTGAGAGGCAGAACACGGAAGCGTTCGTATTTGGTGGCAATATGGAAAACACAACTCTGGCACGACACTCGGTTAGTGGATAGGACATGCACATCGATGGGTTGATGTTTGATGCTGGAAATTTGTATTGGGGAATGACATCAACTTCTAGTGGTTGGCAATCCACATCTGATTGGGCACGTTATGAAACGTCCACAAGAAGGGATGATGTACTCCCTACGACGTCCACCGGTGAGAAGACCTCATACGTTACAGATGATAGTGGTTAGATGATGAGTTGAATGTGGATCCAACTCGAGAGCCCAGCCCCAATGGTATAGAAGTTGCATTATTTTCTAAACTATAGCTTGTTCCATCCGAACCTGAAGATGTTGAAGGGAGTTCAGAGGAAGAAGAAGAAGATCCGCGATTTAGGGCATACTCGCATCCAACCCACATGCGTAATATCAATATATCGGCAGATGATGCGTTAGATTTCCAGATCTACCACAGAATGCGTGATCGTACAGGTTCGTCATTGGATTCGGGTGAATTGGAAGTTGGTAAGGAGTTTTCCAATAAGGATAGTTTTCTTAGTGCTTTGAAACAACATAAAATCAATCATGAGGTTAACTACAACGTGGTTAAATCCAAATCTAAGAAGTTCGAGGCCAAGTGTGCAGTGAAAAATGGTATGTGTTCATGAAAAATCATGGTTTCTTTCAAGAAAAAAATAGGCTTATAGGAGATAAAAAAGTACAAAGGTCCACATACCTATGTTGCCGGTACAGTATCAATGGGTGTCTAGGGTTTTGAATAATAATGTTATTACTTAATGTTGTATTATTTAATATACTTCGTTAGCAGGTGTTTTACAAGGTTATCCCAAGATGGATTCAGGTATGATAGCTTGCTTAATACTACCGATGTTGAAGGCGGATCCCAAGACTTTTGTGTCATACATAATTGCCAGTATTTGTAGCGAATTGAGGTACACGCCCTCTTACTGCAAGGCTTGGATAGCTAAGTAAAAGTCGTTGGAAAATATGCATAGTGGGTGGGACGCTTCATATAATGAGGTTTAGCAATGGTGTCAGGTGCTGGAGAGGTACGTCTTAGGATGCATAACAGACCTTGAAACAGTCCCTGAATACTACAACGACCGATTGCTGGCAAGTGTTCAAGCATCTGTTCTAGAGCTTTAAGCAATGTCAGAATGCATTTGTGAATTACAAGCCATTAGTACAAATTGACAGTACCTTTATGTATGGTAGATATAACCATCGGCTATTACTAGTTGTGGCATAGGATGACGGTGGTAGAATTCTTCCAATTGCATTTGCAATAACACTGGGGGAGTCAGGCGATGACTGAGATTTCTTTCTCTCTAGGTTAAGGAAGCATGTGTGCCCCCAACCTAATATCTGTGTTATATCAGATCGGGGCACTAGAATACTAGCCGCAATTGAGCGATAGGGAAACCTATAGGATTGCACATACCATCGGTATTGTCTAAGGTACGTTGCATCCAACTATTACGGGCAATATCGGTCTACGACTGAACGACAGCAAGTGACCAACATGGGTATTTAATCTCTATTAATATACTTTCGTTTGTAATATTCAATTTATTTTGAATGGAATATTGGTATGTAATTTTTGCTATCAACTTATATTGGTAGGGTATGAGATCAATAAGGACAATTTTCATGAGATGTTAGGGATTTTGCGTTCAGTTAACGATAAAGGCGCAGACTACCCCTGTAACATACCTTTCAAAAAGTGGAAACAAGCATATGACGGTGGCCTATGATATGGTCATATGACCACAAACCTGGCTGAATGCATAAATTCTATTCTAAAAAGAATGCGTCATTTATCGATAACCTCAGTTGTGCGGGAGGCATGTTTTCGTTTGGTGGCACTATTTCCAAAGCGAGTAGCGAGTTATAAAGGCCAAATGCAGGGAGGCCATGTATGGTTCCAGAAGGTTTTGCAAGAAATTAACAAGGCAAAGGCGCGGTTCAACACGATACATACAATGTGTCACGATCACAACAACCTATGGTTTCATGTGACGGAGTTTGACAGATTGAGCCAATGTATTATCGGCGGGCAATATTATGTACACCTGATAAATAGGACTTGTGTCTGTAGGATGTTTGACGCACTTCGTTATCTATGTGCTCATGTAATTGCAGCTTGTCAGAATCTCCGTTTTGATCCCATGAGATATGTCGACCAAGTGTACAAAATACAATACATGTACAATGTGTGAAGACACGTATTCCCACCGGTCTCAGATGAACGTCAGTGGTCGTTTGTATCGCTTGCTCCGTTTAAGTTGTTATCGGATAGAGAATTGTGTCACAAACCAAAAGGTCAATCTTACTTGAGTAGAATACATAATAATATAGATATCCGGGAAAGAACGAGCCAACAGAAGTTGTGTGGATGGTGTAGGAACCCAGGTTATACAATTCGATCATGTCCAAATCGAAATAGTTGATAATTGCTGTAATAAAACTATGTTGCATTATTTTTATTCCGCCTTATTCAAAAGAACTTCTATTTTATTAAAAATATAAAATTAATTTACTATTAAAATATTAAAAAATAACTTTTATTTTATTAAATGAAACAATATAGAAATAGTTTGTACAAATATATTAAAAAAATCAATGTATATGTTGGTCGAAATCAGTGCCACATGGGGGTGGTTGACGATTACGCACTAGATTCCTCATTGGTTGCTCCGGTGGGGGTTGTGGTTGCTCCAGTTATGAGTGTTGGGAGGATGACCCGCCTTGGTAGAATAAAGAATATGAAGGTGTTTGCATCACCTACGGCAGAGGTGTTTGAATCCCATAAGGTAATGGGGAATGGTAATGAGATGAGCTCGCTGACGGTGCCTCATGCGATTCCTCCAGCGACGATGGCCTATATATCATCTGTTGAGTTGGAGTTATCTGGAAAGGAGATACACTAGGCCATGCATTCCAATCTGGCATAGGACTGGAAAAAGGAAACATATAAGGGTTAGGATACATATAAGGGCTAGGATACCCACCTGGCATAATATGAAAGGACTGTGCTGTGGGTGTATTCGGTTGAGGTGTTGGGCCCGATGATTGTGTGGGTGCTATTAATGGGCCCGTGTTGTCATCTTTTCTCCTTAGATTTAAAGGGCCCCGTCATTCCCTTTCGACACGGATTTGCCGACGCCTCTGCTCTTTCGACAATAAATATGGCTTGCCATGTATCTTAAACCATGGCATGTAATCAGGCGTGTACGCTAACTCTGGGATGATGATCGGTTTGCGATTAGGTATATGATCATATCGGTTTTCTAAAATTTCGATATATTCAGACCAGAATACCGGCCAATTCGTATTCGTTTGCCGTAAGTCGATTCTGTGCTGGTCCTCGAGCACCTCAGGTTCTTCAGGAATTGGTTGTCGGAATCTATATTGCCGCAGCACTCTATCCATCTAGTGTATCTCGACAATAGCATAGTTAACCATTGGGACCTTAACATGCCAAATGTTTGGATTTTGAAAGAATTCTTCTAGAATTACTACTCGTATTGCCGGATCCTCATATGGTGTCCATTGAAACTATATGAACGGGATAAAAATATTAGTTATATACATAATACTAAATAACTAAGTAAGAAACGACTATTTTATGTATATATATATTATTTAATACTTACTTTCGCTTTCGACCGTTGGTCTAATAGAAGTCGTATATTTTCAAGAGTGGTAGGTATTGATTTTGTAGGATGGTTCCACTTAATTAAATAAATTTTCAGCATACAATTTTATTTTAGATCTATGGAATAATTGTAAAATCAAATAAAAATTTACCTCGTTATGAGTGAGAATGTATATGGGTGGTTCACTCGAGTACATAAAAATGGAAAGTGAAACTGAACCCCTGATTGTAGTAGTGATAGACAACCTCCAATTTTGGCTTTATTTGGTGGCGTCACCTTGCACATCTCTCGGTACAATGTTGCCAATATGGTAGACCCCCAACTAAGTTCATTAGCTGCTCTAAAATCAATGAGTTTCAGCAGCCACCTTAGATGTACGAGGTTTCGTGACAAGTCCGGCATCAGATAACCTTCAATCATCTCAAGGATGTATGCCGGAGCATATCGTATTCTTTCTACTTCAGTCGAATTATTCTCTAGCTCCAGGAATGTGTCTCGCAACCAGCCCATCTTGATCCGACCTCCATAAATATTATCCAGAATCGCACCCAAAAGATCGTAGCATATGGCTCCCCAATCAGCAGGTTGAGCGGACCCCGTGAGTGTGGACCCATCCACCTAAAATCCTAATTGTAACTGGACATCCTCCAAAGTGATAGTACACTCTCCGCATGGAAGATGGAATGTGTGCGTCTCGGGTCCCACCTCTCTATTAACACGCTGATGAGTTTCGAGTCCAACTTGCACCTCCCGACCTATAGTGGCCGCATGCCAAAAACCTGCCTCCCTTAAGTAATTTTCTATCAACGGTGATGGCGGATCAAACATATTTCGAATATAACATTGTAATACCTGATCTACAGATTGTTATAAAAAATTATAAAATACAAATTAATTTAAATTACATAAATGAAAAAATAATAAATAATATTAAAAATTAAAATTAATTAAAATTACATAAATTAAAAAAATTAAATAATATTCTAAATTTAAAATTAACCCTTACCATTTTCATTTGTTTGATGAGATATGTTTATCATCGAGACGAATTAATTCCTCGGCCATTGCTAACACGATCAAATATTTTTGAAATTATAAAAAAATAATACTAATTTAGAAAAAAATTAAAGTAAATAACTAATTAAAAAGAGTTTTGAAAAATTTAATGAGAAATTTGAAAGCGTTAGGGAGAAATTTTAGAGTTTTTTTGCTAAAATGTGAAGAAATAATATGTTAAATAATAGGAGGGGGTTTTATATTTTTTTTTACCGTTGGACCCCCCAACGGTAAAAAAAAAATAGCCGTCGGGTTTAAAAAATACGGAGTGTTTTTGCCACGTCAACAAAGCGCTTCCTTGTTAGCGTGTTTCTGGCTGACGTGGCAAAAATGCTCCCCAGTGGCACGATTTGCTGGCGTTTTCCCCTTAAAACGTGTCCACATAAGAGTGTTTTCCTAAAATCAGCCCTTTTCAATAAATAATTCTATAATCAGCTTATTTCTGTAAATATGCTTGGAAATGAGCCTTTTTAAGTAAATTAGTAATTGAATTTGGTTGTTGAATAGAGTTATTCGTTTTCCATCTTCTACATATTTGTTCAAACAAATAAAACTAAAAATCTTGGAGATTTGTCCAAGATACCGGTCAGTGACCCACAATTTCATTTCTAAAAACTATATATTATAAGATTCCGTTCTCGACCCAACCACAACAGGTTTTGATTGTTCCGTTCTTTCAACTGTTTTGTTATATATGTTGCTGTCAACAATCCCCCCTCTGTTTTTGGAACTCCTAAGACAGTTGTAATGCTTCTTTTCTAATGGCTTAATTCACTATTAAACCTTTGAAATATTTTTTTTCATTTTCGTATTATAAAATTTTTCTCAATTAGGTATTAAAATAATTTTTAATTTTTAATCTATTTTATAATAAATGTTAAAAAAACTATTACACAACTTTGGCAAATGAAAGATCCTTTGTAATTATAAATTTTATAAAATTAAAAATATATTCAAATTTCAAGTAATTCAAAAAACTTTAAATGTAAATTATTTTTAGAATTTAATAAAAAATTAAAATATTTTAAAAATATTTTAAAAATAATATTATTAAGTTTAATTAATTTCTTTTTATTTATCGTATTTTTGTAAATTTTATTTTTATATTTTTTCTAGATTTTATATGTTTCTTGAATTTTTATATATTTATTTCTAATTTTATATATATTTTATTATGTATATGCATCTAATAAAAGAAAAAATATTTTTACATAAAAACATTACATGACGGTTTATGTTTGGTTATAATATTTTCTTTTAACTTTTGTTAAAATGAACTAAAATATATAATAGAGACATACTTTAAATATCAAATTAAGAAGTGATCTTTAAATATTAAATTAAGAAGTGATTGTACTTTAAGTATTAATTTAGACTAAAAAATTTATATATCAAAGTATAAAAATGAGTATAATTTAATAATGAAATGGTAAATTAATTTTTTTTTAAATGAATGGACTTTCACCAACCAAAATAATTAGATACCATTCATTAGTACTAATTTATATCAATTAATATTTAATAATCAAAAACCCTGAGACAATTTTATTCAGAAGATCAATTTCGAATCACGAACATGATTCATGATTTATTGTGTGAAAATTAAAAAAAAATTGTAATAACCAATTTTTCTCTTTAATTTAAGGAGTGAATTGAAATTATATGTTTTTTCATTCTTCAAAGTATTTTTTCCATCCATCTCAAATATTTGACTTGATCTAATAAATTTATCTACAAAAATCATAGAGTAAAAACTACTTTAATTTCGTATAACCATCCTGAAATTACCAAAGACGGGGGAAACCAAAGAAAATCTAAATGTCCTGTCTAAATTCCATCAGAGCTGACAAGCAATGAAGAAAATGGCGGCGTCCTCAGACCCTCAGCTGATGAGTTCATTTCATGTGCCTTTCCGCCACCAGCGCCGCCGCTTTATCTCGCATACTAATCAGCACATTTTGCCATGTATTCACTCTAGATTGGACCTTCCCATGGACTCCGACGTTCAGCTCCACCAATTCCTCAGCTGTCACCCCGACAACCTCTTCAGGATCGGCACCGTCCATCACCCATATTAGACACGAACAAAAACCTTTACTTATCTCTGAATCACTGTCAGCTCGAAACCAAACCTTCCCTTTTTTGTCTATCCCGGCATCGAGCCACACCTGGGTGGTGCAACCCTTGACTCGATTCTCAGGCAGCCGATTCGACTCGTCAAACGGAGCGAGCATCTCTGCATAATATAACAGCCGTTTCACGCGATCGATTGGTTCCGTTAAAGACCTGAATTCCGAAACCAAAAACTGAACCTTGTGGGAAACTCCTTGTTTATACGTAGTTTCCACAGGTGTTTGAATCTTCGTTAAACAAGACGAAGCAACGAATAACTTGTTCGAACCCGATTTACCTGAGAATTTGTTTGATTCAATAGTACCTCCTCTGGAAAGCTTTAATTGAATTCTTTTAGTAATGAGGAAATAGTGTTTATCAAAGAAACAATGGTAGGGGAAAGCGAAAGGGGTTGTTGCAGTTGTTGTTATGGATAAGGAGGTCATGTTTGAATAGAAAGAAAATGAAGAGAAGTGGAGAAAAGGAAAAGAAAGAGCCAAGAGATAAAAAAGAAAGGGAAGATGGAGCGTAGTTATAAGTTTTAGTTCAAGTTGTAGCTGCCATATGTCAATTGTCATGCATGACATAAACTTGACGCTTGGATTAGTAAATATTTTAAAACTTATAATAGTAAATAAATACAATAATAAATAGAAGTTAGGGTTAATCACACTCAAAGTTATTAAACTATCAATAAGTTTATATTTTGGTCTTTCAATTTTAAAATATTACAAAATCGTCACTAAAGTATGAACTATTTACAAATTTTTATTTAAGTCATTGAATGTTAAAATCGCTGTTGTATGGGCTTCTTTGTTCATCATCTACAACAATCAAAAGTCCTCTTTTCTATTTTCTTTTATAGTTTAATGTATTTCTTAAAATAACTTTGAACATTATGAATTTGCAAATCAAAATTCAAATAACTTTCTTCTTCGATCTTTAACACTATCCATAAAATCAAATTGGATCTAAGATATGTTCTTCAACTTGTCGTTGGGTATCGAACCATCGTATCGATCATTGAATCATCATTTAGAGCTTGCTAGCTATACTTTTTATTTTAAAAAAAAATTAGTAGTCGAGTGACGAAAACATTCAAATAATTTAGTGACTTAAATGAAAACTTTCGAATAATTCAGTGATCAATTTGTAACTTTTTAAAGTTAAGTAATCAAAACGTAAATTTACTATTACTTTAGTAACCTTGGGTGTAGTTTACCCTAAAAGTTAACTTGACATGGTAAAGCTATTAACATTTTAAAATTTGGGTCAACTACAACAGTAGTCACCCAACTATTTATAACTTTTCGTTTTGGCCACTTAACTAAAAAATCTTACAATTTAGTCATTAACATTTTTGAAATTGTGTTTTTAGTCACTGGACCGTTAAGTGATTAAAATGAGTATGATGTGACATTTTCTAAATTAGTATAATCGTAAATTTAATTGTTTGGGATTGATTCATATAAACAATGAGAAAGAAGGAATAGAGAAAATTAGGCATACAAATTTATGTGGAAAAACTCCTCCAATCAAGAGGAAAAAAACCACGGTCAAATGAGAATTTACTAATGAGAAAATAAACGAAGATTACAAGATGGAGAAATTTAAAACAAACCCTAACCCCGAATACAAAGCTCTTTGGCTAAAACGCAAAATTCCCTTAAAGCTCTCTAAAACTTTCTCTTGATTTTCTCTCTAATGTTGTGTTATGATCTCGTCTATTAAAATTAAATTGACTCTATTTATAGGCTAAAAGAAGAAAATTAATGTGACTAAAACTTCTTTGGAGTAATCGGAGTTTGAGTGGAAGAAAGAGCCCTGCTTGGTTGCAAAAACGTGACTATGTTGCCTAAAGAATATGTCGAGCCGTTACGATGTCACATGCTTCCTCTTTAGGACGTCGTTGTTGTGTCTCCGTGATGTCCTGTGCTTCTTCATTGGGACTTCACCTTTACTTTGGTCCTGGTTATGTCAAGTGCCTGCAAAATGTCCAAAAATGCGAGGCATACTCCACAAATCTCCACCTTGACTCGTATTTTAACATACCTTTTTTTTAGGCCCCGCCACCAGCCTAACTCGATCTTTGCAAGATACTAACCAAGTCCAAACAGTGCTTGAACTTTGAAACTAGAAGACTCTTATTCAAAATGGTCATACATATCTTGCTCATATGACCAAGTCGTATATGCCACAACCGAGTTGACTCCAACTCCATAATAGACGAGGAAATTGTTGTTGCACCAATCACTGTTAAAACCTACATAATATATAAACTGTCAGTTTTCTGACCTTTTATCAAAACGAGAGCTCCATGAGATATCTTAATACTGCTTGGCTTGATGGTTATTCTACAATTGTTCGAGTCTAACATACCCAAAGAGATGAGTTTTTCTTTAAATCAGGCACATATCTGACACTTGGCAGTGTCCTGATAATCCTATCGTGCAACCTAATTGAACAGTACCACTGCCGATTATCTTACATTGTAACACCCTGTACCCGAGTCCGCTGCTAGAGTCGGACACGAGGGGTTAACGGCTTAAACCATTCACTTTCACAGTCCATTTTAAAAATATTCCAGGCAGTTGGCTAACTGCGTCACTGTCATTTTAAAAATCATATCTTGAGTTACAAAACTCGAAAACCAGTTTCGTAATTTTTCCCTGAAACTAGACTCATATATACATCTACAAATTTTTTTCTAGAATTTTTGGTCGGGCCAATTAGTACAGTTTATTAGTTAAAGTCTCCCCTGTTACAGGGTACGACTACACTGACCTTCATGCATTACGACCTGGATATCTCCCTGTACAGGGATTCAATACTGATGCCGTTTATTTCTATAGAAACTAGACTCAAAGAGGAATCTATACATATATGGCATGACTCCTAATTATCTCTGGTTAATTTAAAATGAATTTTCAAAGTTGGAACAGGGAATCCAGAAACCGTTCTGGCCCTGTTTCACGAAAGCCTAAATATCTCTTAACATACAACTCATATTACCGTTTCGTTTCTTCCATATGAAAGTATATTCATCAAGGTTCATTTACATAATTTATCCACTATTTAATTCCATTCCTACTATTTTTAGTGATTTTTCACATCCACATCACTGCAGCTGTCAACCTCTGTCCTTAAGGTAGATTTTACCTACTTCATAATTTCCTTGATTCAACTAGCCCTTTTAGCATACATGGCACAAAAGATGATCACAATTAACCATTCCAAGGGCTAATCGATTCCAAACATTTCCACATCTCTTAATGAACAACATACAAAATGATTATGATACCATGCCAAAGTGTATACAAGCCATTTTCGCATGGCTATCCAAATTTATACAAAATCAAAGGGTCTATGACCAACAAACGAAAGAGTAGTCCTATACATTAACCAAAATATCCTCTCACTACTAGTCTATTCTACACATGCCATAAGATATTCCAAAACATAGCAGTACCAAACAGTGGATAGTGATAGTGTGACTAGTTCTTGACGATCCCGAGCACAGTAGCTTCGCAATGAGACCTATAAGGCGGAGGAAACAGAGTAAGCAGAGTAAGCATTACAATGCTTAGTAAGTTTTAAGCAGTGTCAACAGATAACAATCAAATTATAACATAGTTGTTCGTATTTTTATTTCACTCTTCCTTCGGGCATACCATCCCTTTACCGAATATGCACATCTCATCATATACAATAAGCAGATAAACTCTCACATAAAAGTGAGCTCATGTGACATAGATATATCGTATGATTTCACATAACCTCTCACACAAATCCGATGTCACATAATCATAGGAATAGTCCCATAGATTGCTCTCGTATGCATCATATATAAACTTGGAGTACATACCTGTTTAACCTTTCGCATTGCGTATATTTATAAGCAATTCTTATTACGAAGTCTTACCCGGACATAATCTCCACATGTAGTCATCGGGTCGTGCCCGGACATAATCTCCACACGTAGTCATCGAGTCATTAGAGCTCGGATGTAGTACGAGCACGAAGCCTACGGTCATTAATCAGTGATAATATTCTCGCATAAAGCCTGCGGGGTTTTAACCCGGATATAGTACTGACACAAATGCCCTTCGGAACTTATCACATTTATACACTTCCACATCCATCACTTTGGCCACTCGGCCCTATCACATATATAAACTTTCACATTCATCGCATTGGCCATTAGGCCTTATCACTTATATATACACTTTCACATTCATCACATCGGCCATTAGGCCTTATCACATATATACACACTTTCACATTCATCACATCGGCCATTAGGCCTTATCACATATATACACACTTTCACATTCAACACATCGGCCATTAGGCCTTATCACATATATACACACTTTCACATTCATCACATCGGCCATTAGGCCTTATCACATATATACACACTTTCACATTCATCACATCGGCCATTAGGCCTTATCACATATATACATCTCATACATATTTCATATTTTTCTTGTACATCAATTTCAGCAATAGCTTATAAGCAACTCAAATAGTTTCATCAAAGTTTACAACAAAATCACATATTCACTACAAGCGGTTTTCTGAGCAACAGCCACTAAATTGTTTATAACTAGAGCTACAAAACTCAAAATCAATTGCCGTTAATTTTCCCGAATGTAGACTCATGTATCTTTCATCCAAAAATTTTCAGAATTTTAGGTGTGGTCAATCAATACCAGATTTTTCTTAAAGTTTCCCTGTTTCACTTTGTCGACTAACCTGACCAGTCTTCGCTCTGAATCAAGATTCTCATTGTACAGAATTCAAAGTATGTTCTACTTGATTTCATTTGAAACTAGACTCATTAAGGAGTCTAAGCATATAAATTTTATCTTGTAACCATTTTTGTACAAATTATAGTGATTTTCTTAAAACCGAGCAGGGATTTGAGTCATTCGACACCGTCTCACACAACTTTAAAAATCTCTTTATAGGAAATTTCCTTACTTACGGTCTCTTTTATAAGAAACTAGACTAATTAAGCTTTGATTTCATATTTTATTCAGCCTATAATTCCACACCAAACATTTATAGTGATTTTCTAAAATCACGTTACTCTTCTTGTCTTGAGCAAATTATTACAATTTGCTCTTAAATTTCAAGTCCAAACACTTAGGAACTTACCATTTGAGTTTAAGACATATCATGGCCACATCATATCTTATTAAATCAACTCATTATATCCTATTATAGTTGAATTTACTCAACATTTAATCACTTAAAACTTACCTCGGAAGTTGCCGAACGATTCTGACGGCTATTCGATCACCTCTTTCTTTCCCTTATCCAACTTTGATCCTCTAGGCTCTTGAGCTAGATCAAACAATTTACTTTCAGATTAAACATAGTCATACAACATCCATATACATTTTATACTAGCGAAATGTACCATCAAGATATACTTTACTCAAATAATTTACATTGGCCGATCATGTATAATGTTTTGTAACTTAATAAACTTATCATACATTATGTATTCATAATATTTGTGCAGCCAATTATCCATGGTCATACACACACAATCAAAAATAAATACCAAATTTTCACATCCTTTAGGCCCTAAGCGAATACACTTGTCATGTTCACCTACATTTTTCAAGTACAACATTCTCATATTCGCATTAGTATCAAGCATAATAGCTAATTCTTCCCACCATTTCATCAATGCAATCATACCATCACAAATCAACTTAAAATAACCATATCTAATAATCAAATACCTATAGCATTGCACATTTCTCACATAGCAAGTACAACTAAATTCATTATTAATATATATATATATATATATCTAAACACTTAACTACAAGATTTAATCACCATTATCAAATCATAAAACAACTTATAACCATCATCTATATTTACTTCACATAAACCGAAATAACCATTACATCATCTTTAAAACACTTAGCATTTTACCCATTTAATCAAGCCAACTCTCAAGACCATTCCATCACACAAATTATACCATAAATCATACTTACAATTTCAGTTAATGCATGACCGAAACTCACCATCATTAACATCATTATCAAACCAAAACCAAAACACATCTATCATCCGTATACCAAGCTTACCAAAACAAACTACTATGAGTTTCAAGCTTATTGACCGAATCTCAAACCTCAAAATTCTAAGTTTAATCTATGGGATGAGTAGAGTTTGAACTATTCATCTCAAACATGCATAGATTTTCCAGAATCATTCAATACATACCTCATTCTAGCCATCTTCTAAGCCAAAAATCAAGGCAACCAAACTTTCTTCTTTCTTTCCTTTTTCGGTCAAGAGGAACAAAGAGGATGAAGCCTCTTTTTTTTTTCTTCTAGGTACAGCAAGATGGGGGAGAAGAAGGATGACACACCTTGTTTCTATCACTCTCCCTTTCTTTTAATTATTCTTTCTTCCATACTATAAAGCCATTAACTATTGTCATGCTAAAATAAAATGCATATAATATCTATCAACCATCATTATGGCCGGCCACTAAATTAAAAGTGGTCCATTTGACATGCAAGTCCCTCATGTCAATAACTCATGCATTATTTGGCCACTTTAAATTTCACCTATCACATTTTCAAGTCCTATCACATGGGTCCTTTCTTATAAATTAGCACCTAATTGATAAAATCAAGGCACGAACTATTCACACATACAAATTCCACATACAATAAGCACAGAATATAACATCTAATTATTTTTGTGACTCGGTTTTGTGGTCCCGAAACCACTTTCCGACTAGGGTCACATTAGGGGTGTCACATACATGGTGAATTATTCCCCATGAGCACAATTATGACCTTCAACTGGACTACATTTGGAGAACCACTCCTATTGGGACACATATGGTAAGAACACCTTGAATGCAGGATCCACTCAAATGTAAGCTTAGACCTTTTGGTCATAGATACTAGCAACCAATTATCACCCTTGTCTTAGGCCACACTAGCATCAGCTACCTCAACCTTTTGCTTTTCTTTCTTATTGCTCTCAACACCCTATTGTTCTTATTTGCATCTTATAACATTCTGCCTTAAGGTGACTTAACTTCTTATAGTAGCCACATGACTTATTCAATTCCTTAACTTCAATTTGTTTGTACAACCAAAATCGAGGCTTCCCGTCTGACTTGCTATTTGAACCTAATTCATTGTCAAGTTTGTCTTTCCTCAGCAAGTTTCTTTCACGTCCTCAAACATGAGCACAATAATAGCACAACCTGATCTTCATCATCTATATTAGCCTCGACATTCTTCAGATCATTTAAGAGAGTAATGAATTCAATGATGTGAGAACTATTGGACGCACCTTCGGCCATACGGAATGTGTATAGGCGATGTTTCGACACAAATCGATTAGCCAAAGACTTTTCATGGAAAGAGTTTCTAACTTCTTCTATAAGGTGGATGTTGTAACACCCCCTATCCGTATTCAACGTTGGAATAGGATACGAGGCATTACCAGACTTACAAAGCAAGCAAATATACAAATTGAGTCATAAATTTGCATCCAAATTAAAACCATTTGTATTAAATCATAAAGTCCCTAATATGAGCCTACGAGTCCCTAAATCAAGCACTTAGGAAAATTTTACAAAACTTAGAAAATTTTTGCTATGAACAGGGGTCACACGCCCGTGTAGTTTGGGACATTCCTGTATGGGCAGGCCGTGTGGTCACATACGCCTATGTCCTTAACTCGCATAACTCTCTGTTTTGCAAAGCATGAACAAATTGAGGTCACATGGTCAAGTCACATGCCCGTGTGCTACGCCTTGCGGTTAATTTAATTTTCATAAAATAGGTGCAAACTTCACACGATCGGGACACACACTCGAGCTTGAGGCCGTGTCCCTCACACGATTGAGACACACACCCTTATCTCTGCCCGTGTGCTTAATTCTGAGCATTCTGTTTCTCAAAATTAAGGTGCAGGGGAACACGGCCGAATCACATGCCCATGGGGCAGACCGTATGTCACACACGGCCTAGACACATGCTCGTGTGCCTACCTATATGGATAAAATAAAGGTTATTTACCAAGCCAGTTGTCACCCTCATTTGCGCATACACACCCACAATATTAAAGGCATAAATCATGGCATATTTAGGCAACCAAAACATTCACAAACAAGGCCAAAGCATGTCATTTCATTATCCACACTCAACATTTTTACAACTTCATTTTATGCCAATCCAAATCATACCAAACTCACATTCTACAAGTTCCAATATGGCTACCAATAATATGCATAATTTTTACTTAGTTTTCTTTGCATACCACTGAGCCAATCTTAACCATTCAACAACAAAACCATTAAGCCATATTCAACCATTTACCAAACATTTATAAACCACATCACACAAGAGATAATTGCACATGCATGCATATATATATATAATGAGCCAAGTTACATGGCCAAATACCATATTAAGCCTTTAACAATTACAAGCCAATACATTTGGCTAAATTCATAACGACACATATAACAAAATGACTGAGTCCCTATACATGCCATATACTCAAAATGTTTAAAATCATCAGTACCCAAATTAACAGTTTGATAGTGTGATGCAAACTCCGATAATCTCCAACTCGAGCTAGCTTGGTGACACTAGAAAACATGGAAAATAAAAAGGAGTAAGCTATATAGCTTAGTAAGCTCGTATGAAAGAAATAAGAAAACCTTACCATACATTAACATGCAAGTAATATAACATAAGATAATGTAATTTACCAAAATCTCATGATAATAATTCACTTCCATCACAACTTACCTTGAAATCGTCATTTCACGAATTAATAATCACAAGCTTTAAGTACACACCTGTACCATCTCGTAATAATTTCATACTTAGTCTCATTATTGTTATACCCAATGAACCACTCGAAATAGTAATATTGGATACTCAAGAAAACCCTGCACACAAGGTGCCACATATGTAGCCATTGCTACCTCTATCTCATAACACATATATCCTTGCTCTCGAGCCACTAATGGGCCTACTCACACAAGCTGTCAGTCAGGACGTAGCTACTCGGTGTTGCTGTAACACCCCAAACCCGACCCAGACATTATGGCCAAGTCTGGTGTGTTACATTGAAGTGTTTTTCGAAAACCATGTTTTCATTGAAAACCCTTCTTGATGTTTAGAAACTTTTACCATTTAAACTTGTATAAAACCTTAGCCTTATTACTTTTTTTTTCCAAAACGTGATTCGTTGTAATAATCAAAACATTGTTAACAACCTTGTAAAATCTTATGGGAAACTTTGAAAACTTGTAAACCTTTGTAGTGGCAGAAACATGTTATTTTAAAAATAGTTAAGTATCGAAAAAATCAAACCTTCTTTGGTATGGCTTAAAGTGAATGGATACTACGCACCAGGTAGGATTCAAAAAAAGAGGAGGTGAGTCAATTAGACTGCTTAAGTACCTAGCTCTTCCATGATCCAATCCTAGACATGCACACATCCATTGCCACACTTTAAGCTTATTACTTGTCCACGAACAACAAATTAAGTTTAAGTCTATTTAAAATATTTATTTCCTTTGAAAACATTTACGTTGCAGAAGCTTTGCTCGGTTATATCGTGATATTTTGAAAATAAGTAACTTTTATAAAACGTGCCCTAGAGCTAACCAATTTTAAGGAATCAATTTAAGTGATATGAATCTCAAGTTGAAAACGATTTAAGTAATTTTAAAACCCAAAATAAAAATAATAGAGCGACCTTATTACAACTTTAACCAAAATAGAAATAATAAAAAATAAATGCGAAATTTAAAAGAGAGCTAATTGAAACTTATTTAAAAAAAACCAGAAATTTAATCTTCGTGGCCACTCTAAATCCCGCCCAGCTCCAAGTCCACCAACTAAGGCTCACCTGCAATGATGGAAGAGAAAGGGGGTGAGTTTGGAAAACTCAGTGTGTATGGAAAACCCATCCAAAGCCCAAGTTAGCTCAAGCTCGTTGGGCCTAAGCCCTATTTAGATAACAGTGGGTACTGGGTCGAAACCCTTTTCAGAATATAGTAACCTGGGCCTTAGCCCCTTTTCAGATAACAGTATGGCCCGTAGGCCCATTCCAGAACAGATCAGACATATTCATGTATGCAAGCCCAACCCAGCCTATAACCAACTGTTACACCCCACCCGTACCAGTCCTACACTCCATGTGGGGAATAGCTCAACCTACCTAACCCTACACTCTACAGTTGCAGCACTGCTGCTCAGATATCAGTAAGTTGAGGCAAAGCCTCCAGTACGTGGACAAGCCACTTTCAATACTTCCTCCATCAATAACCTAGTCCCATGCATCAGATAATAATAACATGGCATGCAGTAAATAGTAACAGTCAAACATGCATTCAGGTCAACCTTAACCCTAGGGGTATATCAGTAATTTTGCTTCTAGGGGTAAATTTATAAATTTTCCACCTATAAAGGTATTTCAGTAATGTTATCAGTTTTAAGGGTTCTCACGAATGTTACTGTACTTACTAGCCCATTTGTCATCGCAGTAATTTATTTATCTTAATTTCACAATTTTAGCCATTGGGCCCTAAAACCCCTAATGGGCCCTACAGTGTCCATTAGCAATTTAAGCCCATTTAACTCAAGTTTTATGACCAGTTTATCGGTTTAAGCAGTTTCAATTCTACAGTCTAACAGAACATACTTATTGCCTATTTTTTTATATTATACATTTTTATTATTTTTTTATTTATTAACCCGTATGAGCCCGTAAGCCTATTGGGCCCAATTTTAGCCTATCGAGGCCCAATTACCGAAGTGCACGAAATTTCACACATGACTAACTTATCACTTTACAATTTCAGATCTAATGATTTCTAAATGTCTTGTGAGCACTCGCACACTCACAAGCCCACGAAATGCCGAAATTTCGGCATTTCGGCTTTTGCCGAATTGAACTATGAGAGGGTGTTCGATACACACCTGTTTCGCGATGACTGCTACTGAGATCCCTTACGATGTCCTACAATTGATTACCACAATTCTTAGATTGCAAACCACAACAACCAATCCCAATATTCACCTACCCATATTCGAACCATGCCCCTTAAGCCTTTAGAATCTTACCTTTTTGCCGAAAATCGATGACTAGATCTAAGTCTAGTTGTTCCAAAGATCCAAGCCTTCGATCCAACCTCTAGAAGACACTAATCACCAAAAGAAATCGTCAGTTAAAGACCCTTAAAGCCCTATTCCCAAATCGACAGCCTCCTTAGATCTTAGGGACTTCGGCTTTTTCTAAATTGTAAAATAAGACTAAATCTAAGGTGATGAGCACTTACCACTTATTCCTCTTTGATTTCTACGCAGATCTGATGCAGATCTATCCTCTAAATGATAGTAGACCTCGAATCCAGGAGATCTGAAGTTTCGACTATGAGTCCCTAAATCTATGGTATTTCGGCTTTTTAAGTGATGAAGAAGATGACGATTTGAGGCTATAACTTTGAAGTAATGTTGCCGACAGATACTAAGGGTTTAGAGAAGATGAAAGTTGATCAAAAAGAACAAAAATAACTGAAGGATTTTGGCTTGGAGAAATCAGCACAAGAAGTGAGTTTTCGGGATTTTGGCTTTTATGGCAATCGGCTATGGAGGTTTTCTGGAGGATGGGATTGATAGAGGAGGTGAGTAAGGTGATCAGAAGGTTTCGGTTAGAAGAAAAAGAAAAAAGGAAGAAAGAAAATGGAGGAAAAAGAGAGGAAGAAGGAATCGGCACCAAGGAGAAGGAATTTGCGTTTTCGGCTTTTGTGAGAACTCAGAAAGGATGAATGGCAGTGAAAGCTTTCAGGTGGCTAACCCCAATTCTCCAAAATAGAAAAAGAAAAGAACCTAACCCTAATATCAACTAAAACAATCGGCCCAACCTCCCTAAGGCCCTTGCTGAAATTCACTTAAGTGATCACATGCCCGGGACATGCCTAAAATTAAAAAGTAACCATATGCCTACCTTGCAACTTGAACCCTGGACCTTTAATTCCTTCCTAGACCCCATTTGTTTTTAGGAACTTAGTGGCGCCACCTTGACACTTTACAAGGCCTTATTTGCGTCATAATTTACGAAGTTCTTCTTAAAAAGCCCACTTAACCAAGTCTCCTATTCACTTAAAATCCAACTTTGATATTTTACCGTGTTTAACTTAGGCTTGGGCCTTCTAAAGGCCCACTAACACACTTAAACACAATTCCAATATTCAGAACACCAAATGTAACACCCCTATCCCGTATCCATCACCGGAATAGGTAAAGGGGCATTACCGGACTTGAAACTCATATCAGAACAGTAAAAATTTTGAATTTTTTTTATTTTTTTATTTTTTGAAATAAAGAACATTCCTTTAGATAAATACTAAAGATAGACAGGGATACAATTTAAACTTCTATAAGTACACATTCAAAAGATGCCATTTTCGCATGGCTTATATACATTAACCAAAATATTCTTCTGCCAGTGGTCTATTCTACACATGCCATAAAATAACCCAAAACATAACAGTACCAAGTAGTGGATAGTGATAGTGTAACAAGTTGCTGACGATCCCCGAGTCTGTAGCTTCCAAATGAGATCTATAAAACAGAGGAAACAAAGTAAACGGAGTAAGCATTACAATGCTTAGTAAGTTTTAAGTAGTGTCAACAGATAACAATCAAATTATAACATGGTTGTTCGTATTTTTATTTCACTCTTCCTTTGGGTATATCATCCCTTTACCGAATATGCACATCTCATCATATACAATAGGCATATAAACTTTCACATAAAAGTGAGCTCATGTAACATAGATATATTGTATAATTTCACATAACCTTTCACACTGATCCGATGCCACATAATCATAGGAATAGTCTCATAGATTGCTCACGTATGCATCACATAACTACCTTATGATTTAGTTCAAATCAAGCTCACATATAAACTCAGAGTACATACCTGTTTAACCTTTCGCATTGAATATATTTATAAGCAATTCTTATTGCAAAGTCTTATAGCTTTAAACTCTACTCGGATTATCGACGAGACCTTTAGCTCAGATGAAATCTCCAGACGAAGTCAGCGGGTCTTAACCCGGACATAGTCACCACATATAGTCATCGGGTCTTAAATCCCGGATTTACATCACAAAGTTTCATGCATATTTATTCACATGTTACAGCATTCACATCGACTATCATATTTGTAATTCATTTGCCTCATCAAATATCTAATAAAACACACCTTCCACAGTTTGTCATTTGGCCACAGTATATATATACACTTTCACGTTCATCACATTGGCCATTCGGCCTTATCTCATATATACACATTCACATTCATCACATAAAATTCTGAATCAAAATATAAATTTTCATATATTCACATAAACTTTCATGTATACACTTTGTCTTGGCTGAATCTACATCTATCATTTTCCAATGAATAATTCAATTTCAAGCCATACTATCATTTCATATTCGAATACTTATAAACTTACAATTTCACAATTTTAATATCAAAGATCCATCTAACACTCATATATCATTTTATAATGTCACAAATTAGAATTCACATATGGGTTTAATCAATAGCTTATGAGCAACTAAAACAAGTTTTATCAATGTTTACAACATAATCACATATTCTCTACAAGCTGTTTTCCTGAGCAACAGTCGTTAAATTATTTGTAACTGGAGCTAAGAAACTCCAAATGATGTGCCGTTAATTTTCCATGAAAATAGACTCGTATATCTTCTATCCAAAAAATTTTCAGAATTTTTGGTTTGGCTAATCAATACCAGATTTTTCTTAAAGTTTCCCCTATTTTACTGCTTGACTATTCTGACTACTCTTCACTAAGAATAGAATTTCTCATTGTACAGAATTCAAAATATGTTTTCGTTTGTTTTGTTTGAAACTAGACTCATTAAGGAGTCTAAGCATATAAATCTTATCTTATAATCATTTTTTTACGATTTATAATGATTTTCCAAATACTGGACAGGTTATTTCGGAGCCATTCTGACTCTATCTCACACAACTTAAAAAAAATCTCATTATCGGCAACCCCTTTACTTACACGATTTCTTTTATACGAAACTAGACGCATCAAGCTTTAATTACATAATCCATTCAGCCTTTAACTCAATTCCCACAATTTATGGTAATTTTTCCAAAACACACTACTACTGCTGTCCCAAGCAGATTTATACAAATTTACTCTGTAAAGTTCTCATTCACATATTTAAAACATAATATCATATATGCCATCATTTAGAAAAGTCATTGACCTTAACATATATACTTAATTCATATTCATCCCATTTAAAAACTTAAAACTTACAAAGGAATCAAACTCAAATACTTAAGAACTTACCTCGTATCTTTCTGAGTAGTTACGGGTCGGCTATTTCGTCACTTTAGCTTTCACCTTATCTGAAGTTGTCCCTATGTGCTCTTAAGCTTAATTGAGTAAATTAAGTATATCAACTTCATATACTTCACTTAATCAAAGCAAGAAATACAATTATCCTCACTATCTCACACATATACATTCAGTCAATCATTACTATGTTACAAGTTAAGCCTAGCTTAGGCTAGATCGAACATATATAATCTTTTAACTCAATTTACGAATCAAGACATATTAGTTATCAAAGGTTGACCATGATACACATAGTGAGCTCCATTTTTTTTTAACTCACATTTGGCACATAAAAACATACACAAAATTTTCCACACAAGCTAGTATTTTAGTAATTAATATGATACAAGTTAAACCAAAAGTTTACAATAAAATTACAAGGTACATACATAGGGTCCATATACATGTTTATTTTAAAACACCACCCTTTAAACCCTCTAGCTCTACTTACAAAAGACTCTCATAACTAAAATCCATAAGTAAGTCATCCAATTCCACCATTTCAATAAGTATTTTATACCAAATCTAATAACTAAATGTTATTAATGAGATTCATACCAAGACCGAATATTCAAGAACAACCAAAGCATATATTCAACAATTTAACAATGTGTTTAACCTCCATGGCTGAATAGATCCTTTCTATTCCATTTAACTACCATAAATTTAAAGTATTTAAATCAAGTTCATGAGTTTCTAATTTCATTACTTCAACCATTCAAAGCCTATCTAATTTCTCAAATAGATTTCTAATACAAGAATTAAGCCAACCTACTAACCTTAACACCCACATTCGGCGGTGACCACACACACACTCTCATAACCGAATTTCCATACTACTAAAACCTCTATACACATATTCCCCTTATTCATCTTCAATTTAAGCTCCCAACTCATAAAACATAAGGAATAGAAATCATCTTCTAAGTTTCCTACCTTAACCGAATGCCCAAATCACCACAAGGATCAAAATTCACACATGGGCTCAATCAAAGACCTATCCATCAACTAAAATTTCATAAAATCTCAAAGAATTTACCTAAAACTTACCTTAATTAAGCAAGTAGAAGACCGAATGCTTAGCTTCTTTCCCCCCCTTTTTTTTTCCTCCTTAGTTACGACAATAAGAGAAAACAAAGAGAAAAGTTTCTTTGTTTTTTTTATCACCATTCTTTTTTTTATTTAATTCATGTTTTCAAATTATAAACTATTAAATATTATTTACTAAATATAATATACACATAATGCCAAAATCATAACATCATTACCATCCACTAATGTTAAAAGTGGGCCATTTGACATGCAAGTCCACAACTTTAGTAATTTAACATTTTAATCACTTGGACATTTGCCTATCATATTTTTAAAGCTTCTCAAATATGTCCTTTTTAGCTAATTTCACATCCAAATGACAAAATTAAAACATGAAATTTTTACACATACTTATTCACAAATAATAAGCATAGAATATAACAATTAATTATTTTTGTGACTCGATTTTGTGGTCCCGAAACCACTTTCCGACTAGGGTCAAATTAGGGGTGTCACACCAAAATTTCAAAATTTACCAAAAATCACAGAAACTCGAAAAATCCCGAAAATCAGGGCGTTACAGTTGCTCACACAAGCTGTCAAGTAACCACAACATATGCTGGTATACTTAGCCACCGGTAGGATGTACAGGACCAGCGCCCGGATCACATAACATAAAACCCTAGTGACATATCACTTGTATCCTAATCTATTCCTAAGGTTCGATTGGGATTTCTCACTTGCCAAAACATTGTCGGACGTGTCCATAGAGTCGTTTATACAATTCATATAATATTAAAGCATTAAAAATACAATTATAATATTTAACATACCAACTTATCTCGGTTACAAAAACGGCTAAAGGGATCTATTCGTCAATTACTTTGTTTTTCCTTCGATCTAAACTCGAACTTCATTTTTCTTGATCTACAATACCAAATTTAACTTATTTTGTAACGCCCCACACCCGAGACCGTTGCCGGAGTCAAACACGAGGTTTTAACGAACTTAATTCATTTATTTACACAGTTCATTTTAAAATTTCCAGACAAGCTGGCTAACTGCGTCACTGTCACCTTAAAAATCATATCTCGAGTTCCAAAACTCGAAAACTGATTCCGTAAATTTTTCCTGAAACTAGACTCACATATCCATCTACAGATATTTTTCTTGAATTTTTGGTCTGGCCAATTAGTACAGTTTATTAGTTAAAGTCTCCCCTGTTTCAGGGTTCTACTACTCTGACCTTCATGCATTACAACTTAGATATCTCCCTGTACAGGGCTTCAATACTTATGCCGTTTGTTTCTAAAGAAACTAGACTCGAAAAGGAATCTGTAAATATAGGGAATGACTTCTAATTATCTCTGGTTAATTTATAGTGAATTTCCAAAATCAGAACAGGGGATCCAGAAATCGCTCTGGCCCTGTTTCACGAAAACTTAAACATCTCATAAAATACGGCTCATATGATCGTTTCATTACTTTCATATGAAAATATATTCATCAAGGTTCGATTACATAATTTATTCACTATTTAATTCCATTCATACTATTTTTAGTGATTTTTCAAATCCACATCACTGCTGCTGTCAGCATCTATTTTTAAGGTAAACTTTACATATTTCATGGTTTTCCATGGATCAACTAGAATTTTGTTATACATAGCACCAAAATGATCGTGATTAACCATTCCAATGGCTAATCGTTACCAACATTTCCATACCACTCCATGAACAACATACAAAATGATTAAAACGCTATGCTCAATATATATATAAGCCATTTTCGCATGGCTATCCAAATATATACATTACCGAAAGGTACATGACCAACAACAAAAGGGTAGTCCTATACATGCCATTTTCAGAGTTCAACTAAAAGAGTACCAAAAGGGCTTTGATAGTGTGGATGACTTCGACTTTGACACTCCCAAATCCGATAGTTGACGAACCAAACTCTATAAAACAAAGAATCAAAGAAACGGAATAAGCATTTAATGCTTAGTAAGTTTTGAGTAATGAAATCATGCACAACTGAAGTATAGCATTCATATGACTAAACGAATAATTTCATATACACATATTCTCACAATCATACCTATTTCACATTTCCAACCCTTATATTCATACATAAGGAATCAACTTGACTAAAGGCCGGAAGCTTGTTAATCGATTGAGCGAATACTATTTAAAAGGAATCAATTATTCCAATGCATATACAAAACATACCTCATCGTTGGGGTTTTACGAGCGTATTAATTGAAATTATTACAGCAAGATTGCTCATTCCCAAACCAAGTACCTTGGATTTAGCGGATATAGCTACTCGCTCAAATGCCTTCGGACTTAGCCGGTTATAGTAACTCGCACAAATGCCTTGGGACTTAGCCGGATATAGTAACTCGCACAAATGCCTTGGGACTTAGCCGGATATAGTAACTCGCACAAATGCCTTGGGGCTTAGCCGGAATTAGTCACTAGCACAAATGCCTTCGGACTTAGCCTGGTTATCATCCGAATATTCATGCACATATCAATAAATCATGACACATCTATATTTCATTTTCATAACTAGAATTCAAACACAAGTCACTTATCAAGCATTATCATTTTCGGCTCAATAGCTACATACAAAGAGCATGATTTTGATTTGCTTATAACATGATCTAATCGAATCATAATCTAAGTTCCATTACTCGAAAACTTACCTCGGATGCTGTTGAACGATTTCAACGGCTATTCGATCACCTTTTCCTTTCCTTTATTGGATTTAGTTCCCCTTTGCTCTTGAGCTTAATATTAACAAATAGATTGATTTAATCATTTTGAACATCAAAGAGGAATTCAAGGTACTTAGCCCATTTATATATTAGGCATTAGAGTCATATATGTATGAAATCATGAATCAAATTCAACATATTAGCCAATATTCTCCTTTAGCCGATTTTCTAAGTCAAGATTAAGCCACCAATATGCTTACTTATAGCAGAATACATGCAACACCAATCTATGTATTCATTCATGTGGTCTAGTATACATATTCCAATATGATATCATTTCCATTTCGTTTAACACTTAACATTTACCACATATCAATTAACCCATTTCTTTACTCATGTGGCCGATTATACTCGGTCATGCATACACATGATTAAGTTATTTAACACCTAACTCACATAGTCATAGTGTACAAAATCTTAAGGTCCACATATGAATACCCCCAAGTTCCCATGACTTAACCCCTAACCACATTTTTGCCGAGAATTCCTTGAATTTCTAATAGCATACACACATATAATCAATTTGGAGACTCTATTAACCCAACATACATCTGGCAATAGTCTATAGCTCTCTTGGCCACTCATTTCACAACTTAACAAAGCTTCAATTCGAAATCATTAGTGAGCATCAATTAACTTAAGCTACCTTTAAACTTTTATTTATCACCTCATGCCAAACCATCAAAATGAACTAATTATAATTACATAGGTACTACCAAAGCCGAAACCTATGCATACTATTATTCCTTATGCCCAAACCAAAGACCACATTCGCACTTTCATCCACCATTCTACCAAGCATGTAATATTCAAACACAACCAAACTCACATTCGGCCCTAGTTCATAACAAGGTAGCCGATTCTTTCCCCTAGTATCTAATGCTCACCTATGATTCTTTTTATAGTTCAAACACTCATCTATCATCATTCACCTAACTTTAACATGAAATAACAAAACTCACCATTATTAACTACCATAGTCGAAAACCTTACTCATTCCAAAATCAAAATTTCATCATGGGTTACAAAAATAACTTGATATCTCACTCAAGATCAACTAAAATTTCAAGAACTAATATGAACACCTTACCTTATTATTAACCTAAGATGACCGAATGCTTTCCTCCCTTCTTCCTCCTTTCATTTCGGCCAAGAAGAACCAAAGAATACAACTTGTTTTCATCACTAAATGCTCTTGTTCTTTTCTTTCTTTAAAATCGGCTAGGAAGAAACATGGATGAAGACTTTGTTTCTTTCACCCATTTCCTTCCTTTAATTATCATTTCTTTATTTTATTACATCCTCCATACTAATATGGCATCTAGCTAATTAAAGTTAATATAAAATTCACATTTGATTATATAATTTGTAGCATGGCCGGCCACTACCTATAGTTTGGCTAATTTGACATGCAAGTACAAGCACTTTCCCACATATATTAATAGGCCACTTTAGCACTTGCCTAGCACATTCCTAAATTGTCTCACATAAGTCCCTACTAATAAATTTCACATACACTGACCAAATTAAAGTATGAAACTTTCACACATGCATTTACTCACATCATAAACACAGAATATAACTTTTAATTATTTATAAGACTCGGTTTCGTGGTCCCGAAACCACTTTTCGACTAGGGTCAATTTAGGGCTGTCACATATTTAATCATCACATTATTCAATTCATCCCAAAACCACATTATGAAAAAATTATATTTTTGCCCCTAACTTTTCAACATTTTACGATTTAGTCTCTGGGCTCGTAAAATGAATTTGTTTCAATTTCATCACAACCCAAGCCTGCTGAATATTATTTGTACTCATAACAACCCACATTTTTCATTTATTCACACTTTTCTACACATTTTATAGACTTTTACAAATATGTCCCTATTTAACATTTTTATCAAAAAATCACTTTACAAACGTTGTTTAACTAACAACGAACATGCATTTTCTGCCATCAAACATCAAAATACAAACATAGTCAACATGGGTAAAATTTTAAACTTTAAATTTCTTTCAAATTAGTCCTTGAAATAACTAAATTAAGTTACAACAATCTCAAAAATATAAAAATCATTAAAAACAGGACAAGAACGGACTTACAATCGAGCTTGAAAGCTTGGCCAAAACCCTAGCTATGTCTTCCTTGCAATTTTCGGCTATTAGGGACTAAATTGAAGATTATGGACACTTTTATTTGTTAATTTTTTCTTTATTTACCAAATTACTAAAATACTCTTAATGCATAACTTTAAAATTTTACCTAACTATGTCCATTTTTGTCCATCCTAAGGTATAATGGTCTAGTTGGCATTTAAGAACCACTAATTAAAAGTTCATAACAATTAGACACCTTTAACTTATAGAATTCAAGTTTTGCACCTATTGCAAATTAGTCCTTCTAGTCAAATTGGGCACCCAATCAATAAAATTTTTTAACAAAATTTTCACACTATTATTCTATCATCCTATAGACCTTAAAATAAAAATAAAATAAATATTTCTACTTTAGATTTGTGGTCCCAAAACCACTGGTCTGATTTGACCCAAAAACGAGTTGTTACAACTCTCCCCCTTTAGGGATTTTTGTCCCCAAAAATCTTACCAGAAAAGAGGTTTGGGTACTATTTTCTCATAACTTCCTCGGGTTCCTACATAGCCTCTTCGACCTCGTGTCATTGCCACAAAACTTTCACTAGAGCTATGGTTTTATTTCTCAATTCTTTAACCTCTCGAGCTAACACTTTTATAGGTTCTTCACCACATGTCATATCCGGTCGAATCTTGATCTCTGACGATGATATTACATGTGATAGATCTGATCGATATTGTTACAACATCGACACATGAAATACATTATGAATTCTGTCCAACTCTGACGACAAGGCTAGTTGATATGCCACTGGCCCTATTTTTTCAATAATCTCATACGACCCAATGAAATGCGAACTCAACTCGCCTTTGCGACCAAATCTAAGAATTTTCTTCTACGGAAACACTTTCAAAAACACTTTATCATCAACCTGGAATTCAATATCCTTCCGTTTCAAATTCGCATACAATTTCTGTCGATCTGAAGCTGCTTTCAAGCAATCACAAATTACTTTCACTTTCTCCTTGGTTTCTCTAACCAAATCAACTCTGCGAATTCATTTCTCGTTAAGCTCAGTTCAGTATAGTGTATTTTAGCACTTGCGACCATACAATGCTTCATACGGTTCCATCTTTATACTCGATTGAAAACTGTTGTTATAAGTAAATTCGACCAACGGTAGATATATCTCCCAATACCTTCGAACTCTAAAACACAACAACAAAGCATATCTTCAAGAATTTCAATCACCCTCTCAAATTGACCGTTGGTTTGTGGATGAAATGCAGTACTAAAATTCAACTTTGTACCCAACGCTTCTTGCAATTTCTTCCAAAATCACGACGTGAACCTCGAATCTCTATTCGAAATAATAGAAGTAGGCACTCTGTGCAATCTAACAATTTTAGCAATGTACAATTCAGCTAGTTTATTAAATGAATAATCGATACGTACTGGAATAAAATGAGCCAATTTCGTCAATCTATCAACAATGACCCAAACAACATCTTTCTTCTTTGGAGTTAGAGGTAACCTCGATACGAAGTCCATCGTAACTCTATCCCATTTCCACTTGGGTATAGTCAGAGGCTGAAGTAAACCCGAAGGCACTTGATGTGCGGCTTTCACTTGTTGACAAATCAAACATCTTGTTACAAACTCTGAAATGTCTCATTTCATGCCTGACCACCAATACAATTTCTTTAAATCATTATACATTTTTGTACTTTCAGGATGAACAGATAAACAACAATTATGTGCCTCATGAAGAATTTTCTGAATCAGTTCAGTATCTCTCAGTACACAAATCCTACCTCGGAACCTCAAACAATCATCGGATCCAATCTGATATTCTGAATCACTATTCGATTTGCATTGAACTCTTTTAGCTTGTAACTCATTATCACCTTTCCGAGCTTTGCAAATTTGTTGAAGAAATACCAGTCTAGCTTTTAAATCGACCATAATTGATCCATCATCAGATAAGGTTAATCGTGTATTCATCACTCTTAATACAAACAAGGACTTTCTACTTAAAGCATCTGCGACTAAGTTCGCTTTCCCTGGGTGGTAGTCGATCACTAATTCATAATCTTTCAATAGCTCGAGCCATCTTCGTTATCGCAAATTCAAATCTTTCTGAGTCATCAAATACTTTAAACTCTAGTGGTTAGTAAAGATGTGGCACTTCTCACCAAATAAGTGGTGTATTCAAAATTTTAAAGCGAACACAATATCAACCAATTCCAAGTTGTGCGTTGGATAATTCTTTTTGTGTGGTTTCAACTGTCTTGAGGCATAAGCTATCACTTTACCCTCTTGCATCAACACACAACCAAGACCGTTCAAGGACATTTTGCTGAAAATTACAAACTTTTTTCTTGACTCAGGTTGCACTAATACTAGTGCCTTAGTCAACAACGCTTTCAACTATTCAAAACTCTTTTGACATTTCTCAGACCACTTGAATTTCACATTTTTTTGTAACAATCTGGTCATAGGTGTAGTAATCATCAAAAATCCCTTAACAAAATGTCGATAATAACCAGCTAAACCCAAAAAGCTTCTGAATTCGGATACATTGCTTGGAGGTTTCCAATCAGCGACTACTAAAATCTTACTCGGATCAACCCGTATACCTTTCGCTGAAACAATATGTCCCAAAAATCTGACTTCTCAGAGCCAAAACTCACTTTTGCTGAATTTAGCAAACAATTTCTTACTCTCAAAGTCTACAATACGATTATTAAATGTTCGGCATGCTCAGACTCATCTCAGGAATAAATCAGGATGTCATCAATAAATACAACCACAAACTTATCTAAATATGGTCGAAAGATTCGATTCATCAAGTCCATAAAAACTGCTGGAGCATTAGTTAACCCAAACTGCATAACAAGAAATTCATAATGCCCGTACCTTGTTCTGAATGCAGTTTTCGGCACATCTGAATCCTTAACTCTCAGCTGATAATAGCCTGATCTTAAGTATATCTTCGAGAACACTGTTGTCCCTTTCAACTGATCGAAAAAATCATTAATTCTTGGTAAATGATACTTGTTCTTTATCATAACTTTGTTAAGTTGACGATAATCAATACAAAGTCTCATGGATCCGTCTTTCTTCTTGACGAATAACATTGGTGCACCCTAGGGTGAAAAACTCGGTCTCACAAAACCCTTATCTGTCAACTCTTGTAACTAAGACTTCAATTCTTTCAATTTGGTTGGAGCCATTCTATACGGAACTATCAATATCAGTGATGTTTCTGGTACTAAATCAATAATAAACTCAACCTCTCTGATCGGTGGTAATCCAAACAATTCTTCTGGAAACACATCCGGGTATTCACAAACTACTGGCACAAATTCAATTTTTAATTCAAACACTTTTGTATTCAGCACATACGCAAGATAAGTTTCACAACCTTTTCTTACGTACCTCTGAGCCAACATAGACGAAATTACAATAGGCAACTTACCCGACTCGTCCGATTTAATCCGAAGAATTTTATTATTTTGACATTTCAATTCAATAATCTTTCGTCTACAATTCACTACGACATCAATTATAGTCAACCAATCCATTTCCAGAATTACATTGAACCCATCAAACGATAAAAGCATTAAATCAGCTGAAAAACAGTGACCTCGAATCGTTAAAGGACAACCATTGCAAACTTTAGAACATATTTGCCTAAGGGGTTCGACACTTTAATCACATACTCAGTAGACTCAACAGGCAAATTCTTACTAGATACCAAAGTCATGCAAATATAAGAATGAGTCGATCCAGGATCAATCATTTCAACTACATTAGTATCATAGAGAGAAAATGTACCATTGATAACATCAGGGGATGACGCATCTTCGCGAGTGCGAATAACGTAGGTTCTAGTAGGTGCTCTGATCTCTGATCTAGCAGTTAAATATTTCATTGCACCTCTGCTACTATTCCCATTTCTAGTATTTCTCGATGGCCTCTCTCTAGTGGTAGTGTTTCTCGGTCTTGCATTCTGAAAATTATCTTTCTTAGTCATTTTCGGGCAATCTCGAATAAAGTGACCTTGGGAGACACATTTAAAGCAAGCCCTATTATGCATCCTACATTCATCGAGATGTCGTCTACCACAATATTAACATTCAGGTCTATTAGACCTAGCATTACCAATGCTCACTATTGACGTAGTTTGGGCCTTAGAACCTAAATACTGCTTCCCACGATCTTTGTTGGGATACCCAGCTGAAACATTTGAACAAGTATACAAATCCCTCGAATTCTTTGACGAAGATTGAAATGGCTTATTCATCGGTCTTTTTCTCAAATCTCTAGTTTTAAGCTCAGCTTTTCTCTTTTTTTTGCTCAACTCTTCAGCTTTGCAAGCTCGGTTGGCTAGCACAACAAATTCTTTCAACTCTAAAATCCCAACTAGCAGTCTGATATCTTCATTCAACCTATCTTTGAATCTCTTACACATGATAGCCTCTATGGAAACACATTCCTGAGCATACTTATTAAGCCTAACAAACTCTCACTCATATTCGGTCACTAAACCGTTGACTGATATATTTCTGATCAATGAACCGTTGACTGATATATTTCTTTCTAAACTAGTCTTGGAAGAATTCCTAGATAACTCTTTCTCTTGGTACCACGGATATAAGAGTATTCCACCACTGATAAGCCGAGTCCCTCAAAAGTGATATAGCACATTTCAAGCACTCATCCGATGTGCAAGAAAGCTCATCAAATACCATAATAGAGTTCTCAAGCCAAAACTCTACTCTCTTGGGATCATTGTCAACATTGGCTCTAAATTCTTCAGCCCCTTATTTCCAAATCTTATCAACTAGAGGTTTGTTTAGTCTTAACAATTCCACATCTTGGGGAGCTACGGGAACCGATTGGGGGTTAGGTGGGGGTGGAGGATGTTTGGTAGCTAAATTTGTTCGAACAAACTTAGAAAACCACTCGTTCATCCTTTGGAAGGAGGCTTCCCTAGCCTCTCCTCCCTGACTAACCATTACTAGTCTACTTTCAGATGGCGTTGTCCTTGTGTGGGAGCTGGCGCATTACTTTCAACATCATCAGTTACCTCTCGGTTGGGATCCATTTGCTAGATGAAAACACAATTTAAATTATCAGGAGTCGTCACACTATCACAAATTATATATGGCATATATCGCTAGACTCAGACATATGCTACATTAGTCCGAGAATCGACTAAACTGTAGTTCTGATACCACTAAATGTAACACTCTTTATCCGTATTCAATACCGAAATAGGATACGAGGCATCATCGGACTTACAAAGCAAGCAAACATATAAATTGAGTCATAAATTTGCATCCAAATTAAAACCATTTGTAATCAATCATAAAGTCCCTAATACGAGCTTATGAGGCCCAAAACATGCTTTGAAAGTGGTTCGAGACTAAACCGAGCACTTAGGAAAACTTTACAAAACTTAGAAAATTTTTTCTATGAACAAGGGCCAAACGTCCATGTGGTTTGGGACACGCCTATGTGGGCAGGTCGTGTGGTCATACACGCCCGTGTCCTTAACCTGTGTAACTCTCTGTTTTGCAAAGCATGAACAAATTGAGGTCACACGGCCAAGTCACACACTCGTGTGCTAGGCATTGTGGTTAATTTAATTTTCATAAAATAGGTGCAAACTTCACACGATCGGGACACACACCTGAGCTTGAGGCCATGTCCCTCACATGGCCGAGACACACGCTCGTGTCTCTGCCCGTGTGCTCAATTCTGAGCATTTTGTTTCTCAAAATTAAGGTACAGGGGACACACGGCCGAATCACTAGCCCATAGGGCAGACTGTATGTCACACATGGCCTAGACACACACCCGTATGTCTACCCATATGGAAAAATAAAGGCTATTTACCAAGCCATTTGTCACCCTCATTTGCACATACACACCCACAATCTTAAAGGCATAAATCATGGCATATTTAGACAACCAAAACATTCACAAACAAGGCCAAATCATGTCATTTCATTATCCACACTCAACATTTTTACAACTTCATGTTATGCCAATCCAAATCATACCAAACTCACATTCTACAAGTTCCAATATGGCTACCAATAACATGCATAGTTTTTACTTAGTTTTCCTAGCATACCAATGAGCCAATCCTAACCATTCAACAACAAAACCACTAAGCCACATTCAACCATTTACCAAGCATTTATAAACCACATCACACAAGAGATAATTGCACATGCGTGCATATATAAATATATTATATATATATATATATATAAGCTTACAACCAATTCAACCAAAATGAACCAAGTCCCATGGCCAAATACCATATCAAGCCTTTTAAAATTACAATCCAATACATTTGGCCAAATTAATAACGACGCATATAACAAAATGACCAAGTGTAACATCTCGAATTAGGGCCTAGTCAGAACAGTGGTTTTGAGACCACAAATTTGATGTACAAAATTATTTTTATTATATTTTTATGGCCTAAAATTTCACGAGATGATTTCATGAAAAATTCGTTCAAAAATTTCGACGTTTGGGCACTCAATTTGGTCAAAAGGAACAAATTGTAAAAAGTGAAAAAGTTGAGTTCTACATGTTAAAGGTGTCCAATTGTTATGAGTTTTTATATTGGAGGTCCTTAAATGGTAATCAGACCATTGGTTAATTTTTGGACAAAAATAGTCATGAACTGGTTGAAATAAAATATTTTTAAGTTAGGGGCATTTTGGTCTTTTGATAATTAAAAGAATAAAAAGGGAAAATAAGCCAAATTCATGCCCATCTTCTTCATCCAGCTGAAAATACCATGGAAGCCATGGCTAGGGTTTGGTTCAAGCTTCCAAGCTCATTTGTAAGTGATCTCGAGCCCCGGTTTTAATGTTCTTTACGTTTTTGAAGTCCCAATAACTTGATTTACCTATTTCTACCATTATTTTGAGCTAGGGTTTATGTTTAAAAATTTTCCCATGAGTGACATGCTGGTATTTTGAGTTTTAATGGTAGATTATGCATGTTTATGGTTAGAGGAATGACTTTTACTAAATGATTTTCGATGAAAACGTCCGAAAGGACCGTTTTGTAAAAGTTATAAAATTGGTCATAAAAGGGTGAATTAGTGGAAATTAGAGGCTGGTATAGCTATGAAAATGATTCGGCTAGGCTTAAAAGGCAAGGAAATTGAATAAAAATCATTTTACGAGCCTAGGGGAAAAAGTGTAAATATGACAAAGTTTAGGGGAAAAAACATAATTTTTCCATAATATGATTTTTGGGTCACAATGAATAATGTGACTAATAATTAAGCTATATGTGATATTTTAGATCAAGGAAAATGAGATGCGGGATTAAAACGGGAAGGTACGAGATTATGGATTAAAATGGAATCATTAGTCGTGCTGGGATTCGAGGTAAATTCGTATGGTAATAATAATGCAATATCATGCTTGAATTGTAATTATCTATTATTATGGCGTAAAATTTATGATTTAATATGTAACACCCCTTACCCGTATCCGACACCGGAACAGGGTACGAGGTATTACTGGACTTGAGTACTTGTAATCATTTAAAACCGAGACAAAAAATTTCATAAATTTTAAACTTTTCAAACATATTCAAGACTATCTACATTAAATGACTTTATACAATAGAGACCTTCAAATAACATAGGTCAGTGTTTTAGGCCAACTCCTAGCAACTTAATAATAATTAAACGAGTCCCCATACATGCCAAAGACTTAAGAATACTTTAAAACCTTTATATATCAATCAATAGTTTGATAATGTGATTTAACCTCCGACGACCTCCAACTCGAGCTAACATCTGCGACATTATAGGAAAAAGGAAAGGAAGGGAGTAAGCATTATAGCTTAGTAAGTAAATATGTAAATATTAATAAACATACATTATCATACATTAAACAAAGTCACAATATGTTCCTGAAACATTACCATCACAAACACACATACTTTCATTATTACAATTATAAACAAGTTCAAAATAAGCTATCTAGCAGAGTACCAGCAGCTACATTATTTATTTCTGGAGCTACAAAACTCCAAATTACAAACCGTTAATTTTCCTTGAAATTAGATTCACATATATTCTTACCATAAAATTTTTAGATTTTTTGGTCTAGCCAAGTAGTACAGTCTATTCATTGAAGTTACCCCTGTTTCACTGTTCAACTGCCCTACCTACTCTTCACTACAAATAAATTTTCTCTTCATACAAAACTCATATGATGTTATCGTTTATTTTATTAGAAACTAGACTTATTAAGGATTTCAAACATATAAATTATATCCCGTAATTATTTTTGTACAATTTTTAATGAGTTTTCAAAGTCAGAACAGAGGATCACGTAGTCATTCTGAACCAGTCTCATAGAAACTTAAGTATCTCAGAATATAGAATTCCTTTGCTTGCTCTGTTTCTGTTATATGAAAATAGACTCATTAAGCTTTAATTTGATATCTCATTCAGTCTCTGATTCAATTTTTAATATTTTTGGTAAATTTTTAGATTCTCATCACTGTAACTATCCGGAACAGTTTTATTGTCAATTCTGATCTTTCACACTTCAATTGTATGCATCACTTACCCATAACAATCTTTCCAATTTCCAATCACATATCAAGCATATTACTCATAAGTTACACACATATATACTTACACTTATCTTCACAAAGTCATACACAATTTCATTTAATCAATTTCCCAGTTGAACACTTCGGAATAATAACAGATACGCGATGGTATCGTACACAGTCCACCTTTAAAATCGAAGCTCTCTTGTACACATAGTGGCCTTCACTTAGCACCACTCATGTGACCTAGCTCGATTGTACACATAATTTTGGCTCTCTTGTACACATGATGTACACATAGTATCACCCATGCGACCTAGCTACCTCATAATGTCTCGTAGCTCTCTTGTACACATGGTATACATCCCGTATTACACATGTGACCTAGCTACATACCGTCTGTATCTTTCGATTCCGAAGGTTCAAACGGGAAGTATCTCACTTTATAATACTTTATTTCATTCTTCCAATAGTCAATTATGATTCAAAAATCAGCTACAATACATAAAATATGCTGAAATATAAAAACGTAATAAAGATAATGTATTATTTACATACAAACTTACATACTTTCTCATTTCCATGTCGAATTAATATTGACCATTTAAATCATCATAATTATACTTACTTTCAACACCTTGGCAATCATAGTAAATATATTAATTTTACATTGAAACATGCATAAATTAATGCTTATTATACATATGAACTTACCTCGATACTAAAACGGTTATTTTACCAACTTTCTCGATTTTCGATTTTTCTCCCATTCTAGGTTCAAATCTCATTTTTCGGGAATCTAAAACATCATATTTTACTTATTTAATTAATGTACTATTCAAAATAGTCCTTAACTCAAAATTTTGCAAAATTACAATTTTGCCCCTAAACTGTTGCATATTTACACTTTTGCCCCTAGGCTCGGGAATTAAACTTCATCCCTTATTCTTATGTTTTATGACATGCTGATCATTTTTCCCTTCTATGGAAACATCAAATTCTCACTCTAACACATAGTTATGAATAATAACAACTTTTACCGATTAAGCCGTTATACTCATTTTTGCTTAAAACCGCTTAGCAAAAGTTGTTTAACATAATTTCAGCCTTCATATTCAACCATAAAAAATCAAAATAAACACATTTCACCTATGGGTATTTTTCCAAATATGAACCCTAGCTTAAATTATTGCTAGAATAAGCTTAATCAAGTTAAGGATTCCAAAACATAAAGAACTTGAAAAACTGGCTAGAACGGACTTACTATTGAGCTTGGAAAGCTTGAAAACCCTAGCCATGGCTTCCCCCATGCTAATTTTGGCCTCCATGAAAAAGATGAGTCAATTTTGACTTTATTTTCCCTTTTTATTTCTTTTAATTACCAAAGGACTAAAATGCCCTTAAGGCCTTTCTTTAAAATTTTGTCCTATTCATGCCCATTTTTGTCCAAACGAAATATAATGGTCTAATTACCATTTAAGGACCTCCTCTTTAAGACCCCATTTCAATCAATTACTTATGAATTAGAACACATATTTTGCAACTTTTGCAATTTAGTCATAAAAGTCCAATTAAGCACTTTATTAGTAAAATTTATTAACGATATTTTTACACAATATTTTAATCAATAAATAAACCTTAAAACTTAATCGAAATAAATTTTTCGACTTCGAATTCATGGTTCTAAAACCATCATTCCGTTTAGGCCCTAAATAGGGCTGTTACAGCAACTTCTGCAAATAAGCCCTAATAGGCAAATTAAACATGTAATCTATAAAATTTCTTATCAATACTCTAACACATGCATCGAATCACTCGATAAATCATAAAAAAATTAATCAAAATAAAATTTTCTATCTCAGATTTGTGGTTTCGCAACCACTATTCCATTTAGGCCCTATTTCGAGATGTTACATTTCTTCCCCCCTTTAGGGATTTTCGTCCCCGAAAATCTTACTGGTAAAAAGATTCAATATCTTTTCTCAAAATTTCTTAAACATCTACAAACAAATTTTCTTGAAAGCAGTACTTTCAAAATCACCCCACTATCAAATTGAAATCCAATATAACTAAGTTTCAACTCTGTATGACCTCTATATTAATCGAAAACTATTTCCAATTCTCACATTTGCTTTCACTTTTTTTTAACCAAAAACTCTGCATTCAGCTTTTAATACAGCTCAATCATTATTCTTCTGTCTAATTCTATCATTACTAAATCCACATTATCTCATTCATAATCAAAATTTATTTTAAGAAAAATCCAGCAATCATATACTTTAAGCATCATACCTGGATGAGTTAATTAACTAAGTCTAATCTTTCTTTAACTGTAACATTTTAGAATTTAGAAAATCTTCATATTAACTTGACATCTTTTCTGCAACTGAGTTCATTTATTAAACCATTCTCAAATGCTATCACATTGTCAACTAATCTTATTGGAAGGGGGTGAGGCTGTAACACTTCTAACTTCCGTCTTATATATTCATGCATATAACTTAACACTTATCAATATATATATAATTTGCTTCAAATAACTCAACATGCATATTCATTTTACACAACCCTCCTATCATCTTATACAAAAAAATACACTTATACATATGTTCATAATTCTCAAATAGAATTACCATGTGTTCATAATTCTCAAATAGAATTACTCATAACATTCATTTAATTTCACAAGTTACACTCATAGCATCACACAATTGCCAATCAACTTGAACAATTATCATAATATAAGCTTTCTCTTCATCTCATCTTTCATATTCCAAGAGAAATTCTTATTCACAACTCATTCATTATCACATAAACATCATGAACTAATACTCTTACCTTTTACGAGTCTCATTTTATCTTAATATTATCACAGTTATATAATTCACTTTAGACAGACTTACACACATATTCATATCTTAAAACAAATGCACTCAAACATACATTCCACGAATTTGAGTTAATCTATTTATCACATCGAATTATTCAAATAAGTTAGACACATAATATCATGTCAATGTCAAACGAACATGGATGAGTTTATAATGATGTAAACTTTCACTTCTTTTCACTTTTCTATATTTCTCCACTTATATCTATTTCATTTTACACTTGATCTCACACATATCATCACAAGTCACCAAGATCAATTTTTAAGTACACCAATATATCCACCAAATTATATGAACTTACTTAACCCCTTTTTGCACGTCGATGGTAGCTTGATTGGAAAACACTTCTGTCTCAACAGACCTATTTCATCGGGATCGTGAGGCATCACACTATCACAGGTAGTAATATGGCATATATAGCTTAACTCTTGCACATGTTAGGTTAGTTTGAGAACCGACTAAACTATAGCTCTGATACCACTAAATGTAACACCTCTTACCCGTATCCGACGCCGGAACAAGGTACGAGGTATTACTAGACTTGACTACTTGTAATCATTTAAAATCGATACATAAAATTTCATCAATTTTAAACTTTTCAAACATATTCAAGACTATCTACATTAAATGACTTTATACAATAGAGACCTTCAAATAACATAGGTCAGTATTTTAGGCCAACTCCTAGCAACATAATAATAATTAAACGAGTCCCCATACATGCCAAAGACTTAAGAATACTTTAAAACCTTTATATATCAATCAATAGTTTGATAGTGTGATTTAACCTCCGACGACCTCCAACTCGAGCTAACATCTGCTATACTATAGGAAAAAGGAAAGGGAGGGAGTAAGCATAATAGCTTAGTACGTAAATATGTAAATATTAATAAACAATACATTATCATACATTAAACAAAGTCACAATATGTTCCCGGAACATTACCATCACAAACACTCATACTTTCACTATTACAATTATAAACAAGTTCAAAATAAGCTGTCTAGCAGAGTACCAGTAGCTAAATTATTTATTTCTAGAGATACAAAAATCAAAATTACAAACCGTTAATTTTCCTTGAAACTAGATTCACGTATATTCTTACCATAAAATTTTCAGAATTTTTGATTTAGCCAATTTGTACAGTTTATTCATTGAAGTTAAACCTGTTTCACTGTTCAACTTCCTGACCACTCTTCACTACAAATAAATTTTATCTTCATAAAAAACTCATATGATGTTCTCGTTTATTTTATTTGAAACTAGACTTATTAAGGATTGCAAACATATAAATTATATCCCGTAATTATTTTTGTAAAATTTTTAATGATTTTTCAAAGTTAGAACAGGGGATCACGTAGTCATTCTGAACCAGTCTCATAGAAACTTAAGTATCTCAGAATATAGAATTCCTTTGCTTGCTCTGTTTCTGTTATATGAAAATAGACTCATTAAGCTTTAATTTGATATCTCATTCAGTCTCTGATTCAATTTTTAATATTTTTGGTAAATTTTTAGATTCTCATCACTGTAACTATCCAGAACAGTTTTATTGTCAATTTTGATCTTTCACACTTCAATTGTATGCATCACTTACCCATAACAATCTTTCCAATTTCCAATCACATATCAAACATATTACTCATAAGTTATACACATATATACTTACACTTATCTTCACAATGTCATACATAAATTCATTTAATCAATTTCCTAGTTGAACACTTCGGAATAATAACAGATACGCGATGGTATCGCACACAGTCCACCTTTAAAATCGAAGCTCTCTTGTACACATAGTGGCCTTCACTTAGCACCACTCATGTGATCTAGCTCAATTTTTCACATAATTTTGGCTCTCTTGTACACATGGTGTACACATAGTATCACCCATGCGACCTAGCTACCTCATAATGTCTCGTAGCTCTCTTGTACACATGGTATACATCCTGTATTACACATGTGACCTAGCTACATACCATCTGTATCTTTCGATTCAGAAGGTTCAAATGGGAAGTATCTCACTTTCTAATACTTTATTCCATTCTTCCAATAGTCAATTATGATTCAAAAATCAGCTACAATACATAAAATATGCTGAAATATAAAAACGTAATAAAGATAATGTATTATTTACATACAAACTTACATACTTTCTCATTTCCATGTCGAATTAATATTGAACATCTAAATCATCATAATTATACTTACTTTCAATACCTCGGCAATCATAGTAAATATTTTAATTTTACATTGAAACATGCATAAATTAATGCTTATTATACTTATGAACTTACCTCGATACTAAAACGACCATTTTACTAACTTTTTCGATTTTCGATTTTTCTCCCATTCTAGGTTGAAATCTCGTTTTCCAGGAATCTAAAACATCATAATTTACTTGTTTAATTAATGTACTATTCAAAATAGTCCTTAACTCAAACTTTGGTAAAATTACAATTTTGCCCCTAAATTTTTGCATATTTACACTTTTGCCCCTAGGCTTGGGAATTAAACTTCATCCCTTATTCTTATGTTTTATGACATGCTGATCATTTTTCCCTTCCATGGAAACATCAAATTCTCACTCTAACACATAGTTATGAACAATAACAACTTTTACCGATTAAGCCGTTTTACTCATTTTTGCTTAAAACCGCTTAGCAAAAGTTGTTTAACATAATTTCAGCCTTTATATTCTAAATAAAACATCAAAATAAACACATTTCACCTATGGGTATTTTTCCAAGTATGAACCCTAGCTTAAATTATTGCTAGAATAAGCTTAATCAAGTTACCGGGATTCTAAAAACATAAAGAGCTTGAAAAACGGGGCTAGAACGGACTTACTATTGAGCTTGGAAAGCTTGAAAACCCTAGCCACGGCTTCCTCCATGCTAATTTTGGTCTCCATGAAAAAGATGAGTCAATTTTGACTTTATTTTCCCTTTTTATTTCTTTTAATTACCAAAGGACTAAAATGCCCTTAAGGCCTTTCTTTAAAATTTTGTCCTATTCATGCCCATTTTTGTCCAAACGAAATATAATGGTCTAATTACCATTTAAGGATCTCCTCTTTAAATGTAACATCCTAATTTTCGAATTTATTCGCGGTTTTCAATATTTTGTAAAGATTTTAAAATTTTGTATTCGGATGTGAAATTAATATTTTGAGTAGGTAAATGGGCTTATAGAAGGCCCATGTGTTGGCCAAAACCCGGTTGAATTTTTGAATTTTTGGACTTAGGAGTTAGGGGTTCTGGCTAGATGGTCCTTGTATAGAGTTATGGGAAAATTGCATCACAAAAAGAGCCTTGGTAAAGTGGCCAGGGTGACGCCACTAGGCTCCTAAAAAGGTGGCGTGTGGAGCTTTGAGGGAGGCGTGGGATCGATCCCCTGTGTTGACAAATAGATGCATTTATTTTTAAGTGCAGGAGGGGTAGTGTTGGAGTCCAGGTGGATTCTGTTAAAGGAGAGTTTGGATCAGTCCAAACGCTTGGATTAAGGAGTGATAAGGGGAGAGATTTAAGGGATTAGGAGAGAGGTTAGGAGTTGGCTGAATTTTGGGAATTGAAGGGGGAAAAATCGACAGAGGGTTATGAGGTTAGTATTTCGGCACCTATGGTATTGAGTGGTGCCGTTCCTTTCTGCTCAGACATCACAAGGTTTTTCTTTTCTCTCTTTTTCCTCTCTAGCCAAAACTACCACTTCCCTATTCTTCTTTTTCTATTTTTCTTCTTCAAAACTATTCATCAATTCTGCTGTTCATCAATACTTTTGCCGAATCCATAAAAGCCGAAATCTTGAACACACATTACAGGTACCGATTTCTTCAGAGCCAAACCCTTTAACATTGTGTTTCCATTAATCAACGATTATTCTTTTGGAACTCTAGAGACCTATCAGCAATTCTACATCCAGGTTATAGTTCCACATTGTCATCTCCTTCATCACCCAAAAGCCGAAAAACCATAGATTTGGGGGCTTATAGCCGAAACTTCAAAACTTTGGGAGTCGAGTTCTACCGTCGTTTGAAAGATAAATCTGCATCAGATTGCATGGAGATCAAAGAGGAGTAAGGGCTAAGTGTTCATCATCTCAGATCTGGTTATATTTTACAAAGTTAGGAAAAGCCGAAGTCCCTAAAATCTAGGGAGGCTGTCGATTTGGGCATGTGGCTCTAAGGGTTTTAATCGACGTTTTCATCAATGATTAGTGTCTTCTTAAGTGTTGAATTGAAGGCGTGGGTTGTTGGAGCAATCGGATTCGGAGCTAGCTATCGATTTTGGCAAAAAGGTAAGGTTTCAAAGGCTTTTAGGGACATGGTTCGATCATGGATAAGTAAGTTTTGGGGTTTAGTGATTATGGTTTGTAAATAAGAATTGTGCTAATCAATTGTAGGACATCGAAGAGATCTCAGTAGCCGTCGACGCGAATCAAGTGTGTACCGAACACCCTTTCTTAGCTCAATTCGGCAAAAGCCGAAATGCCGAAATTCCGGCATTTCATGGGCGTATGCGAATGCTCTCAAAGACGTAGAGTAATTGTTAGATCTAGTACCGTAAGGTGGTAAGTAAGTTTGTGTGACGTCTTAACGTACTTCGAAAAAAGAGGGCCTCGATGGGCCAAAACTGGGCCCAATGGGCTTACGGACCAATATGGGTAAGAGATGGGCAAAGTAGCTCATTAGTTAGATGGTGGAATCAAATTGCATAAAAGCGCTAAAAAATTACTGAAATAGCTTATGTAGTGGCGTAAATTACGAAATTACCCTAAAGAGCATAATTACGAAATACCCTAGGGTTTAAATTGGCTAAACCGCATGATTGATTGATCTTGTATTTTGCATGATATGCTTTTATTAATATCATTGCATGGGATTGGGGTATTGATGGAGGAAGTATAGAAAGTGGTTCATCCACGCACGGAAGGCTTTGCCTCAACTTATCGATATTTGAGTTGCGTTCTTTAACCTGTGGAGTGTAAATTTGGGTGGGTTGAGATATTCCCACATGGAGTGTAGGGTGGTACAGGTGCAAGTGTAGCGGTTGGTGGGTTGAGTAGTCTCCCGGATGGGCTTGCATGCATTACTCTGTTGTCACTTATGTTCTTGAATCGGGCCTATGGGCCACACTGTTATGTAAAAGGGTAAGGCCTTGCTATTGTATTCTAAAAGGGCTTGGTCCATGTGTGTATCGTTATCTGAATGGGGCTTAGGCCCAATGGGCTTGAGCTGATTTGGGCTTTGGATGGGTTTCTCAGATACATCGAGTTTTCCCAAACTCACCCTTTTTCTTCCATCCTTGCGGTGAGCCCTAGTTGGTGGACTTGGAGTAGGCGGGATTCGGAGTGGCCACACGTTTTTCGCAAATTCGTTTTCTTCCGTGAACTAGATTTTCCATATTTTCGTTTATGGTTTTGGGTTTTTTTTGTAATAAGGCTGCTAATTATTTTTATGGTTTGGGTTGTTTCTTTATTATTTAATTCTATTATGATAAAGCTGATCTATGATAACTAACGAAATAGATTAGCTTTAGGACGTGTTTTCAAAAACATTAAGTGATTTCAAAATAACACGAATACGAGTAAGACTTCCGCTAAGCAAACGTTTTCAACCTTAATCATTTTCTTAAGATGGACCTAACCAAACGGTTTTCTCAAAATTATACGAGATGTTAGAGTGTGGCAATGGCGGTGTACATGTCTAGGATTGGATCCGAAGGGAGCTTGGTACTTAAGCAGTCCGACGGATTCACCTCCTCTTCTTCCTGGTTTCCTACCTGGTGCACAGATTCCATTCACTTTAACCTACTTTTAAAAGTGTCTTTTACAACACCAACTAAGTTTTCCAACTAAGTAATACGGAATGTTTTGAACGCTTCGATGCGGCGCATCAGATCCAGTCATAACGTCTAGGTCGGGTTTGGGGTGTTACATTTAGTGGTATCAGAGCCTGGTTGCAACAACTCGGCTGTGGATCGGGTCCAAAAATCTTTAAAAAAAAGTTTTTTCTATAAGTTTTTCAAAGATGTTGAAAGTTTTTCTATTGAACGAGGTTAAATCAATAGTTTTAAAATAAAAGTGTTTTCAAATGAAATCTTTTTATTTTCGGTAAACAAAAACATGGGTTTTTATGGACTGATAAAGAAGTGGCATACTGAATCCCCAGCACCAAGTCTGTAAGTGTTCTTTTTCAGCTTTAAATATTTATATGGAAATGGACTGGAAATAATACTATAGATAGTACTGAGCCTTAGAGATAGTGCTATTGATAAGGTAGTATTAGGGCTACAAAACTGGGACCGTAGCTAAATTGTGATTGCGCGAAAATAACTCTGAAACTCTACCTGTTCATAAGTCATTCTGTAATAAACAGTGGAACCAGTAAACTAACGTCATAAAATTCGTAATCAGATAAATCGTTATGAGTACAAGGGCTACTCGAGGAAGAGGCCGTGGTCGAGGCCGAAGTAGCACTCAAGCTGGATCTGCGTCATCTGAACACATGCCAACTGGCGAGGTACGTCCACCACCGGTTAATGAAAATGGGCCGTATGACCGGGCCGCAGGGGATGACGCTCTGTCTCAGGCCATGTTGAGGGTTTTGGAAAGGGTGGCCGGAGCTAACATCGGCCCATGAATAGGGGTCCATTTCGAACGCCAGCCAACTGATTTGAGATTTTTAAGGCGTATCTAGAGTGGCCCCAAATGTGGCCGAGTCTTGGTTGGAAGCCTGAGCGGATCATGGATGACTGGACCGCTCAAGAGAATGTAATTGAAAGGCGGTGTCGTTCTTTGCGGGATGAAGCGTATCGATGGTGGATTCTCGTGAGAGAGGGTACCCGGTGAGAGGGTAACATGGGAGCTGTTTAAACAGACCTTTAAGGCAAAATATGTTAGAGCTAGCTATGTGGAAGCACGCAGAAAGGAGTTCTTAAATCTGAATCAGGGAAATAAGACCATTGCTGAATATGAGGTGGAGTTTCTACGATTGAGTCGGTATGCTAATGGCATCATTTCCACCGAATACGAGCGCAGCGTTCGTTTTGAGGATGGTCTCAGAGATGAGTTAAGGGTGCTCATAGCTCCGCAGAGAGAGCGAGATTTCGCTGCACTGGTAGAGAAGGCTAAGATAGCCGAGGAGGTGAAACAAACTGAACGGAAGAATCGTGATAGGGATTAGAATCGGTTCAGGAGGGATGCTGGACCAGTGGGTGCTGCAAATCGAAATGTTAAGAGAGCTAGGATGGAGGAACCGGTTCGAGCAGTTTTGGTGAACACAGGTAGACCGCAACCTTGTGGGGATTATGCGAGAATGCATCAAGGAGAGTCTTTGGAAGCGTTAAGGGCTTGTCTTCATTGTGGGTCTAAGGAGCATAGGATTAAGGATTGTCCTAGGAGGGCCACTCAGCTCGTGGGCGAACAAGGGGTCTGGCGACCGCTCAACTCTGTGAGGGATGGACCGCCCGCCAAGAGGTCGTGGACAAGGTCGCGGTGGTAATGGCCGTGGGACGTGGGGCACCCAAATAGGGTATTGGTAACGCGGATGCTCGTCGGCCACTTTGGTGTATCTTCGCTTCGTCATGAGGAGAGTGACCTTTTGATGTCATAACTGTACGTTTTTATCTATGGTGTACCTTATACTACTCTGATTGATGTGGGATCAACCCATTCATATGTGGCATATAACATTTACGGGCACTGGGTGTGCACTTCGAGGAGACTGTATGGGGTGTCTGTGATAAGTCCTTTAGGTCATTCGGTTAAGGTAGAGAAACTCTTCAAGGAGGTGCCTTTGGAGATTCAAGGCGGGGTTTTCTGTGGGGATTTGATGGAGTTACCGCTTGAAGAATTCGATTTGATACTAGGGATGGATTGGTTGACCAAGCATAAGGCAACTTTGGATTGTGCAGCTAAGAGGATGGTGTTAAGGATATCAATGATGAAGAGGTAATGATTATTAGAGAACGGAGGGATTACTTATCCAATGTAGTATCGGCGTTGAGGGCTGAGAAACTGATGCGCAAGGGGTGCGAGGCATATTTGGCTTTGGTAAGCCAAGTGAAATCGAGGATCGATTGTGGAGACCATCGAAGCTGTTAGGGAATTTCGAGATGTTTTTTCGGAAGAGCTTCTGGATTACCTCCGAATCGAAGTCGAGTTTGGAATCGATTTGTTGCCCGAACGACTCCAGATCTATTGCACCCTATAGGATGGCACCAAGGAGTTAGTGGAATCAAGGCTCAAATTCAAGAGTTGTTAGATAGAGGCTTCATTAGGCCTAGTGTGTCTCCTTGGGGAGCACCGGTCTGCTTTGTGAAGAAAAGGACTGAACGATGCGCATGTGCATCGATTATCTCGATTGAACAAAGCGACGATTAAGAATAAGTATCCACTACCAAGGATTGACGATCTGTTCGATCAATTGAGGGAGCTTCGGTATTCTCCAAAATCGATCTTCGCTCGGATACCATCGCTAAGGGTAAAAGAAGGGATATTCATAAAACAAAGACATTTGAACTCGATATGGACATTATGAGTTTGTGGTCATGCCGTTTAATGATTTAACGCACTGCAGCTTTTATGGATCGATGAATCGAGTATTCCAACCTTACTTGGATCGGTTCAGTAGTCGTCTTTATTGACGATATCTGGTATACTCAAACGGAGGCGAAGCATGATGAGCATCTCCGATTGTCTGCAAGTGTTAAGAGAAAAAGAGCTCTATGCGAAATTGATGAAGTGTGAATTCGGTTGAGGAGGTAACCTTCCTAGGGCATGTGGTCTCGCCGAGGGGATTAAGGTGGATCCTCGTAAAATTGAAGCAATTCTGGAATGGAAGCCACCTAGGTCAGTATCGAAAATTCAGAGTTTTCTAGGGTTAGCAGGTTACTACAGAAGGTTTGTGGAGGGTTTCTCGGTGATGGCGGCACCCTTGACAAAACTCATAAGGAAAGGAGTACCATTTGTCTGGACTGACAAACAGCAAAAAGCTTTTAATCGGTTTAAAAAGGTATTGACTAAAGCGCCAGTGTTGATTCAACCGGTGCAGGAAGGACTTTTTATCAGATACGATGCGTCGCATGTGGGGTTAGGTTGCATACTGATGCAAGAGGGCAAGGTGGTCGCTTATGCATCGCGACAGCTTTAGGCTCATGAGGTGAATTACCCTACGCATGATTTGGAGCTAGCAACTGTGATTTTTGCGTTAAAAATTTGGAGACACTACTTATATGGGGAAAAGTGCATCATATACACAGATTATAAGAGCCTAAAGTATTTGTTGACTCAGAAGGAGTTGAACCTTAGGCAACGAAGATGGGTGGAGTTGCTTAAAGACTACGACTGTTCGATAGAGTACCACCCAGGAAAGGCTAATGTGGTGGCGGATGCGTTGAGTCGAAGGGTTGTTACTGATTTAAGAGCCTTGTTCGCATGATTAAGTCTGTACGACGATGGAAGCTTGTTGGCAGAACTGCAGGTAAGGCCTACTTGGACTGAGCAGATTAAGGAAAAACAGTTGAAGGACGATTCATTAGCTCTCCGATTCCAGCGAGTTAAGAGTGGTGAGAACGAGGATTTTGGGTTGAACACTGAAGGAGTTCTGTGCTTTCGTGGAAGGGTTTGTATTCCAAAGGACCCTGAATTGAGGCAGTTAATTCTAAAAGAGGCTCATGGTGGACTCTGTGCCATGCATCCTTGAGGGAATAAGTTATACCGAGACTTGCGAGAAGTGTACTGGTGGCCCGGATTAAAACGAGAGGTGACTGAATTTGTTGGGAAATGTCTGACGTGCCAGCAGGTTAAGGCTGAGCACCAATTGCCTTCGGGATTACTGCAACCTGTGAAAATTCCGCTATGGAAGTGGGAAAGAGTAACAATGGACTTTGTGAGTGGGTTACCTTTGACACCCACCAAGAAAGATTCGGTGTGGGTGGTTGTGGATAGGTTAACAAAATCTGCTCATTTCATACCTGTTCGTACCGACTACTCACTGCAAAAGTTGGCCAAGTTATATGTAGCGGAGGTGGTACGACTGCATGGGGTACGAGTGTCGATAATTTCTGATCGAGACCCTAGGTTTACATCTCGGTTTTGGCGGAAGTTGCAGGAAGCGTTGGGCACACGATTGGATTTTAGCACCGCTTTTCACCCACAGACAGATGGACAGTCAGAAAGGGTTATTCAGGTTCTGGAGGATATGTTGAGAGGGTGTATCATTGATTTTCGTGGAAGTTGGGAGGACTACCTGCCATTGGCAGAGTTTGCTTACAATAACAGCTATCAAGCAAGTATTCAGATGGCTCTATATGAAGTGCTTTATGGGCGAAGATGTCGTACGCTGACGTGTTGGACAGAGTTGGGTGAACGACGAGTACTTGGACCGGAATTGGTGGCAGACACTAAAAGCAAGGTTAGGCTGATAAGGGATCGGTTAAAGAAGGCATCCGATAGACAGAAGTCGTATGCGGATCTGAAGAGCAAAGAGATTGAGTTCGCTGTTGGGGATATGGTTTTCTTGAAGGTTTCCCCTTGGAAGAAAATTTTGAGATTTGGTAAGAAGGGTAAGTTGAGCCCACAGTTTATTGGGCCTTATCGAAATGTTAAGCGGGTTAGACCAGTGGCTTATCAGCTAGAGTTACCACCAGAACTGCATCGTATCCACGACGTTTTTCATGTATCCATGCTGAGGAGGTATCGATCTGACCCAACACATATCATACCAGTCGCAAAAATCGAGGTACAGTCAGATTTAACTTTCGAAGAGGAACCTGTGCAAATACTTGATCGTGACGTCAAGGTGTTGAGAAGGAAATCAGTTCCACTAGTGAAAGTACTTTGGAGGAACCATGGCAAAGAAGAAGCTACTTTGAGATCGAGGAGGCTATCGTCAACAAGACCCTCAACTGTTCTAATAAGGTAAAATTTCGAGGTTGAAATTTCTTTAAGGAGGGTAGAGTTGTAACATCCTGATTTTCGGATTTATTCGCGGTTTTCAATATTTTGTAAAGATTTTAAAATTTTGTATTCGGATGTGAAATTAATATTTTGAGTAGGTAAATAGGCTTATAGAAGGCCCATGTGTTGGCCAAAACCCGGTTGAATTTTTGAATTTTTGGACTTAGGAGTTAGGGGTTCTGGCTAGATGGTCCTTGTATAGAGTTATGGGAAAATTGCATCACAAAAAGAGCCTTGGCAAAGTGGCCAAGGTGACGCCACTAGGCTCCTAAAAAGGTGGCGTGTGGAGATTTGAGGGAGGCATGGGATCGATTCCCTGTGTTGACAAATGATGCATTTATTTTTAAGTGCAGGAGGGGTAGTGTTGGAGTCTAGGTGGATTCTGCTAAAGGAGAGTTTGGATCAGTCCAAACGCTTGGATTAAGGAGTGATAAGGGGAGAGATTTAAGGGATTAGGAGAGAGGTTAGGAGTTGGCCGAATTTTGGGAATTGAAGGGGGAAAAATCGGTAGAGGGTTATGAGGTTAGTATTTCGGCACCTAGGGTATTGAGTGGTGCCGTTCCTTTCTGCTCAGACATCACAAGGTTTTTCTTTTCTCTCTTTTTCCTCTCTAGCCGAAACTACCACTTCCTCTATTCTTCTTTTCTATTTTTCTTCTTCAAAACTATTCATCAATTCTCATTGTTCATCAATACTTTTGCGAATCCATAAAAGTGAAATCTTGAACACACATTACAGGTACCGATTTCTTCAGAGCCAAACCCTTTAACATTGTGTTTCCATTAATCAACGATTATTCTTTCGGAACTCTAGAGACCTGTCGGCAATTCTACATCCAGGTTATAGTTCCACATTGTCATCTCCTTCATCACCCAAAAGCCGAAAAACCATAGATTTGGGGGCTTATAGTCGAAACTTCAAAACTTTGGGAGTCGAGTTCGACCGTCTTTTGAAAGATAAATCTGCATCAGATTGCATGGAGATCAAAGAGGAGTAAGGGGTAAGTGTTCATCATCTCAGATCTGGTCATATTTTACAAAGTTAGGAAAAGCCGAAGTCCCTAAAATCTAGGGAGGCTGTCGATTTGGGCATGTGGCTCTAAGGGTTTTTAACTGAAGTTTTCTGTCAATGATTAGTGTCTTCTTAAGTGTTGGATTGAAGGTGTGGGTTGTTGGAGCAATCGAATTCGGAGCTAGCTATCGATTTTGGCAAAAAGGTAAGGTTTCAAAGGCTTTTAGGGACATGGTTCGATCATGGATAAGTAAGTTTTGGGGTTTAGTGATTATGGTTTGTAAATAAGAACTGTGCTAATCAATTGTAGGACATTGGAAGAGATCTCAGTAGCAGTCGTCGCGAATCAGGTGTGTACCGAACACCCTTTCTTAGTTCAATTCGGCAAAAGCCAAAATGCCGAAATTCGGCATTTCATGGGCTTGTGAGTATGCGAATGCTCTCAAAGACGTAGAGTAATTGTTAGATCTAGCACCGCAAGGTGGTAAGTAAGTTTGTGTGACGTCTTAACGTACTTCGGAAAAAGAGGGCCTCGATGGGCCAAAACTGGGCCCAATGGGCTTACGGACCAATATGGGTAAGAGATGGGCAAAGTAGCCTGTTAGTTAGATGGTGGAATCAAATTGCATAAAACTGCTAAAAAAATTACTGAAATAGCTTATGTAGTGGCATAAGTTACGAAATTACCCCTAAAGAGCATAATTACCGAAATACCCTTAGGGTTTAAATTGGCTAAACTGCATGATTGATTGATACTGTATTTTGCATGATATGCTTTTATTAATATCTCATTGCATGGGATTGGGGTATTGATGGAGGAAGTATTGAAAGTGGTTCATCCACGCACGGGAGACTTTGCCTCAACTTATCGATATTTGAGTGCTGTTTTTAAGCTGTGGAGTGTAGGGTGGGTGGGTTGAGATATTCCCCACATGTAGTGTAGGGTGATGCACGGGTGCAGTGTAGCGGTTGGTGGGTTGAGTAGTCTCCCGGATGGGCTTGCATGCATTACTACTATTGTCACTTATGTTCTTGAAGCGGGCCTATGGGCTACCTTTGTTATGTAAAAAGGGCTAAGGCCTTGCTATTGTATTCGAAAAGGGCTTGGTCCACTGTAATCGTTATCTGAATGGGGCTTAGGCCCAATGGGCTCGAGCTGATTTGGGCTTTGGATGGGTTTCAGTATACACCGAGTTTTCCCAAACTCACCCCTTTTTCTTCCATCCTTGCGGTGAGCCCTAGTTGGTGGACTTGGAGTGGGCGGGATTCGAGTGGCCACACGTTTTACGCAAATTCGTTTTCTTCTGGTGAACTAGATTTTCCATATTTTCGTTTATGGTTTTGGGTTTTTTTTGTAATAAGGCCGCTAATTATTTTTATGGTTTGGGTTGTTTCTTTATTATTTAATTCTATTATGATAAAGCTGATCTATGATAACTAACGAAATAGATTAGCTTTAGGACGCGTTTTCAAAAACATTAAGTGATTTCAAAATAACACGAATACGAGTAAGACTTCTGCTAAGCAAACGTTTTCAACCTTAATCATTTTCTTAAGATGGACCTAACCAAACGGTTTTCTCAAAATTATACGAGATGTTAGAGTGTGGCAATGGCGGTGTGCATGTCTAGGATTGGATCCGAAGGGAGCTTGGTACTTAAGCAGTCCGACGGACTCACCTCCTCTTCTTCCTGGTTTCCTACCTGGTGCACAACTTCCATTCACTTTAACCTACTTTTAAAAGTGTCTTTTACAACACCAACTAAGTTTTCCAACTAAGTAATACGGAATGTTTTGAACGCTTCGATGTGGCGCATCAGATCCGGTCATAACGTCTAGGCCGGGTTTGAGGTGTTACATTAAAACCCCATTTTAATCAAGTACTTATGAATTAGAACACATATTTTGTAACTTTTGCAATTTAGTCCTAAAAGTCCAATTAAGCACTTTATCAGTAAAATTTCTTAGCGATATTTTTACACAATATTTTAATCAATAAATAAACCTTAAAACTTAATCAAAATAAATTTTTTGACTTTGAATTCGTGGTTCTAAAACCATCATTCCGTTTAGGCCCTAAATCGGTACATTAAAGAACTTCGCAAATAAGCCCTAATAGGCAAATTAAACATGCAATCTATAAAATTTCTTATCAATACTCTAACACATGCATCTAATCACTCGGTAAATCATAAAAAAATTAATCAAAATAAACTTTTCTATCTCAGATTTGTGGTTTCGCAACCACTATTCCATTTAGGCCCTATTTTGAGATGTTATATAATATATTAGAAGAATTTATGGATGATGTATGATGTGGAAAATGTGATGAATGTTAAATTACTATTACATGAGTTGTGGGAATTGCAACACGGTTGTACCTGACGAGATCTCGACAAGTAAGTTGTGTGTAAGTAATTCAATAACACTGTGATAATTATGTGTTTAATGTTTGACATTGTATGATACATGTATGTATGACCTAATGAAATTGGTTTGTGTTGATTTAATGAAAGTTTGGCAATAGCCTTGTATCTCGGAAGCCCCGGGTGACCGAAGGAATACTTAAGACTTGGATATCATGACACTGTGATAAATGATAATTGTGCCTATGTAAGACCATGTCTGGGACATGGCATCGGTGATGATATGTGTGCAGTATAAGACCATATCTGGGACATGGCATTGGCACTGACATGAGACCTTGTATAAGACCATATCCGTGATATGGAAACGATATGTGGATCCATGTAAGACCATGTATAGGACATAGCTTTGGTATTCAAATTGGTGTATGATAATCCCGAGCATCCTTTAGTATTCTGGGTGGTTCAACGGGCAATTCAAGATATTTGGGTTAAGAGGTGGAATGATATGATTAAGAATATATGGTACAGGTAGTACACTAAGGTTATGCTTATTGAAACCTCGAAATGTCGGGACCTTGGTGAGCTAAGATGTATGAATTATGATTATACATTTTGTTGCAATACCATGCTAGCTTACATTGTGAAATTGAAAATGGAATCATGTATGGTGAGTTCAATATTAGTTGAAAAGGAACTTATGGTAGTTATCATTATATTTCATTAAAATAGTTTTGGACAGCAGTCATTGTGGGACTTTGAAAATCACCAAAAATGGTGGAAGTCGAATTAGAGACTGAATAATACATGAAACTAAAGCTTATTGAGTCTATTTTTATATAAAGGAAACTGTGTAAGAAAAAGAATTTCATACTATGAGATATTTGAAATTTTGTGAGATAGAGTCAGAATGAATTTTGATTCCCCTGTTCCGACTTTGGAAAATCACTAGAAATTGTAAAAAAATAATTATGGGCTGGAATTAATATTCTTAAAATTAATAATGAGTATATTTTCAAGGAAAATAGATAGGAGAATCATTTGAGTCCCGTACTATGAGATAATTAATTCGTAGTGAAGAGAGGTCGGAACTGCTAGATAGTTAAATAGGGGTAACTTTAAAGACTAAACTGTACTTATTGGCTAGACCAAAAATTATGAAAATTTTATGGTAATAATATATGTGAGTCTAGTTTCAGGGAAAATTAGCATATATTAATTTGGAGCTCCATAGCTCCAAATATAAATAATTTGGTAACTATGACTCGAGAAGACAGCATGACCAGAATATAAATATAAGTGCAATTGTGGTTGTATTATCTTAAGAAGCATGTTAGCATGTTGCTTATTATTTTCATATGGACTGACTAAGTGTAAAGATTACTCCCTCCTTTTAATTTCTTTAGTGTTAACAAGTTAGGTTGGGGTTGAAGATCGTCGGAGATAGCGTGACATTATCAAATCATCAACTTAAGGAAGCTGACATATATATATATATATGTGTGTGTGTGTGTGTTAAGCGTTTTCAAGTGAGTGGCTTGTATAGAGACTTAGTTTTTATTATAGATGTTATTATGAATAGCCAAATGTATTGGCTTGTAATGATCTATTGTATATAGCCATGAGAGGTGGCTTATAATGATTGTGGCTTGTAAGCCAAATTATCCATGCGGTGTGCTCATGCTCATGCTCTGTGATGTGATTATGTTTGTTTGCTATGAATGGGTAATGTATGGCACATGTACATGATGAATGCTTTAGGACCATTTGGCGTAGTCATAGCTATGGAATAAACGCGTAAATTGACATTAAGTTGTTGATGATTGAACATGGACATTTAAAGAATAAGTAGAGATTAATTATTGCGTAATATGCTATGGTTGATTGTTAAAAACGTGCCTTAGTGAGGCATGCTAAATCATTAATTGATGCTACAATATGTGTCTTTAAAGTGGTTAAGTTTGTGAAAAAAATTAAGGCAACAAAAAGGCTTGGAAAATAGCCTGAATATTGGCCACATGGGTTGAGACACGGCCGTGTGTCTTAGCCGTGTGGGGGACACGACCTAGGGACATGGTCATGTACCCAGGGCGTGTGGAGTTTGTATCATTTTCGTGAGAATTTAATTTGTCACACGGCCTAGCAAACGGGTGTGTGGCTTGGCCATGTGGTTCGATTTGCTTGCTGAAGTCATAGTCAGAGAGTTACACGGCCTAAGGACACGAGCGTGTCTAGGGCACACGGGCGTGTTCCTGTGTCCACATTGGCATGTGACTGGGTTTCATGGAAAATTTTTCCAAATTTTCCCGAAACTTCTAAAGTGTCCGGTTTAGTCCCTAGCTACTTTCAAAGTATGTTTAGGGCCTCGCAGGCCCTTCAAGGGACATCATGCATATATACGGATGTTTTTACAGAGAATGAAATCTTATGGCTCGTATTTGTATGTTTGTTTACGATTATGTCCGGTAATGCCTCATACCCTGTTTCAGCCTCGGATACGGGTAAGGGGTGTTACGTCAAGTCCCTATACATGCCATATACTTAAAATCATCGGTACCCAAAATAACAGTTTGATAGTGTGATGCGAACTCCGATAATCTCCAACTCGAGCTAGCTTGGTGACACTATAAAACATGGAAAATAAAATGGAGTAAGCTATATAGCTTAGTAAGCTCATATGAAAGAAATAAGAACTCGTATGAAAGAAATAAGAAAACCTTACCATACATTAACATGCAAGTAATATAACATAAGATGATGTAATTTACCAAAATCTCATGATCATAATTCACTTCCATCACAACTTACCTTGAAATCTCATTTCACGAATTAATAATCACAAGCTTTAAGTACATACCTATACCATCTCGTAATAATTTCATACTTAATCTCATCATTGTTATACCCAATGAACCACTAGGGATAGTAATATCGGATACTCGGGAAAACCTTGCACACAAGGTGCCACATATGTAGCCATTGCTACCTCTATCTCATAACACATATATGCTCGCTCTCGAGCCATTAATGGGCCCACTCACACAAGCTGTCAGTCAGGACATAGCTACTCAGTGCTGCTCACACAAGTTGTCAAGTAACCACAACATATGTTGGTATACTCAGCCACTGGTGGGATGTACAGGACCAGCACCCGGATCACATAACATAAAACCCTAGTGACATGTCACTTGTATGCTAATCTATTCCTAAAGTTTGATTAGGATTTCTCGCTTGCCAAAACATTATCGGACATGTCCACAGAGTCGATTATACAATTCATATAATATTAAAGCATTAAAAATATAATTATAATAAAGCTTATTTAACAGACGAACTTACCTCTGTTAAAAAAACGGCCAAAGGGATCTATTCGTCAATTACTTTGTTTTTCCCCCGATCTAGACCTAAACTTTATTTTTTTTATTTATAATACCACATTTAACTTATTTAATCATCACATAATTCAATTCAGCCCAAAAACACATTATAGAAAAATTTATGTTTTTGCCCCTAACTTTCAACATTTTACAATTTAGTCCCTAGGCTCGTAAAATGAATTTCTTTTAATTTCATCACAACTCAAGCCTAGCATAATATTATGTGTACTCATAAAACCCTACATTTTTCATTTATTCACACTTTTCTACACATTGTACAGATTTTTACAAAAAAGTCCCTATTTAACGTTTTTATAGAAAAATCACTTTACAAACGTTATTTAATTGATAGCAAACATGCATTTTCTACCATAAAACATCAAAATAAAAATATATTCAACATGGGTAAAATTTTAAACTTTAACTTTCTGTCAAATTAGTCCTTAAAATAGCTAAATCAAGTTACAACGATCTCAAAAATATAAAAATCATTAAAAATGGGACAAGAACGGGCTTACAATCGAGCTTGAAAGCTTGGCCAAAGCCCTACCTATGTCTTCCTTGAAATTTCCAGCTATGGGGGACTAAATGGAAAAGATGTACACTTTTATTTGTTAATTTTGTCTTTATTTATCAAATTACTAAAATACTCTTAATGCATAACTTTAAAATTTTACCTAACCATGTCCATTTTTGTCCATCCTGGTATAATGGTCTAATTTCCATTTAAGGACCTCTAATTAAAAGTTCATAACAATTAGACACTTTTAACTTATAGAATTCAAGTTTTGCACCTATTGCAAATTAGTCCTTCTAGTCAAATTGGGCACCCAATTGATAAAATTTCTTAATGAAATTTTCACACTATTATTCTATCATGCTGTAGACCTTAAAATAGAAATAAAATAAATATTTTTACTTCAAATTTGTGACTAAAAAATGAGCTGTTACAAATGTCGTTTTCTCCATAAGCACCTCTTACAACAAATTGTTTGTAAGGTACAAAAGAATTATAGATAGAGATTTCTCATCAAGCTCATTCCATTTTGACTTATCTAAATATGTAGGCTTTTATCCTATAACAACCTTTTTTAGGTCGTTCTGAACCAGTATTACTATAACAGCCCATTTTTCATTGGTGTCGAAAATAGTGGTTTCGGAGCCACAAATCCAACAAATAAGTTTGTAAATATTATTTTTTAATATTTACGAGTCAAATATAGTATTAAAATAAAATTTTAATTGGAAATTGATGTCATTTGAATGAATAATTAGGCTTAAGTGTTATAACCCTAAAGCCAAGTGGTTTTAGAAAATAAGGTATCGGGACCTCATTTCTATAAAACGAGCCATAAATATTTTATTAAATATTTAAAGAGTGTTATTAAGATTATATTAAAGTTTAGTCAAGAAATTTTAATGTTTAACTAATTAATTAATTAAAAGGACTAAATTATAAGAGTTGCAAAATTAAGTTTCAATTAGTTAAAGGTGTCAAATAGCTAAAGAAAGGTAATTAAATGGACTAAAATGGAAAATTTACTTTATAATAAATTAGTGGATGGCTGGTGGCTAAATTTTTTTAATTTATATGATATATTTTTAATGATAATAAAGTAAAAAATTAGGTAATAAATAAAAAGAAAAGTAAAAACATATTTTTTGCTTATGTCTTTCTTCTTCAGTCGTGAGAACTCCATTTTTGGAGCGAGATACATACGGCCAACATTCAAGTGTTGCATGTAGGTGATATTCTTATCTATTTCTCGTAATTTTTATGTTTTTTGAAATTGTTGCAACTAGGTTCAGCTAGCCCATGCCTTCGTTTTTGAAGCTGTTGAAGATTTTGAATGTTGCCATTGATTAATTTTTGTGATTTTAGATGATAAATGATGAATTTGAGGTATTAGTTTTCATTTATAAATATTTTGTTCAGTGATTTTGGATGAATTTAATGATTAAGGATTAAATTGTTGAAATTGTAAAATTCAATATAAATTGTGTGAAATGAGGAAAAATATGTGTTGTTATAGAATTAAAGGAAAATTGACTAACTTTAATTTTAGTTAAAAATGGTAAATTTGCATGTTTTGGGAATAGGGACTAAATTAAATAAAAATAAAAAGTTGAGGGTAATTTTAAAAAAAATCAAAAAGGACTAAATTGCATAAAATGAATTGTTTTTACTGTTTGAATTAATGAATTGAATGAAATTATTAATGTAGATCAAGAAAGAGTGGAAAATCAAGGAGAATAAAAAATTACAAAATAAACTCTGTACTTAGTCATTGCTGCAATTTAGTCAGGTAAGTTCGCATGGTTTAAAATTTAGCATCTATATGATATATTGGATGATATGAAATATTTAATAGATATATTTGATTATAAATGTGTAAATTATTTGAGAAAATTTGTTGAAATTCAATACTTGAATGGAATTGAATGTGGGGTAGAGTACAATTGGAGTGGAGATTGTTGTGGAGACTGTTTTGCAGAGTGGACTGAGGTTCAACATTTGTTCCAAACTCTCGTGCTATACTCTCTATTTTTGTGTGTTTCAGATGGATTATCTCTTATAAGCATTGGTGTGTTTCGGATGGATTAGCTCTTATAAGTATCTGGTGTGTTTTGGCTGGATTATCGATGTACTCGTATCCGTATGTCATTCATCGGATTCTAAATCTCAGTAAGGTAACTTGTTTAGTGATTTTGACAGACTTGTCATATATTTGAGTTTTGAATTGAATGTTTTGATTCATCGATTGAGATTGTGGAAAACAAGGAACACATATCGTTTATTTTTATGCTTATGCTTTGTACTATGCAAATGAAACGGGTAAGAAAAGGGAATGAAACAATAAATTCATAATTGGGATATAATATGATGATATAAAATAATTGATTAGATAAATATTGCTCTTATAAATGAGAATTACTTATGCTATGTGTAACACCCCTTACCCGTACCCAAGGCCGGGATAAGGTACGAGGCGTTACCGGACAAACATACAAATATTAAACTAAAATACGGGCCATAAAATTTCATTCATATTTCAAAACGTTCATTCACTTACACATAGTCCCTTATTTTGTGTCTACTAAGCCCAAAACATTCTTTAGAAAAGATTCGGGACTAAACTGAGAACTTATGAAAATCTTGAAAATTTCATGCTTTAAGGCTCCACACGCCCGTGTCCCAAAGTCGTGTTCCATACACGGCTGAGACATATGGTCGTGTCTCTGCCTGTGTGGAATATACCTAGGCTATTTTCCAAGCTTTGGTCAACCTTAATCTCTTACACACTTATAAAAAATCAAAACAATATAACATGGTATTCATTTAATGATTAAATATTCTCAATTAAACCACAAACATAGCATTTGTATGTCATCATACATGTGTCTCTCATACTCATTTTCCCTTGTTTACTATAGTACCACTTATACATTTATACCAAGATTATCATCTTACAAAATATCTTCAGCTTAATCGTCAAGCATTCATATTTAAAACTAGATCATATCTTTATAAAATCCCATAATTCAGATACGCAAAATAACATGTTTGCCTGAAACATTTCAATTCAACTCCATACCCAACAAGCATTACATTGAGACTAGTCATATATATATATACATGTCATGATACATATCATTCTCTTTCTGTTTTCTTATAAACACATATTATTTATTTCATTATATCAATATTCATATACCATAGTTTCCATGTATTCCACATATATTTATTTTCTTCCTCCTCTCTCCATTCCACATCCTTAATGTATATAGCATTCTTGTAAGTATGATTTCACAATTTACTAATAAATGCTCACATCAGACTGTCCACACGAGTCATAGTCACTTAGTTATTTATAATTTGAGTTACAGAGCTCCAAATTAAGATCCGTAAAATTCATATAAAACTAGACTCACATATCTTTCCACCATAAAATTTTCATAATTTTTATTTTAGCCAATTAGTACAGTTTATTCATTAAAATTTCCCTTGTTTCACTTTTTGACAGTTCTAACCTCTCTTCACTAAAAATTAATTATCTCACAGTACAGAACTTGGATAATTTTCTTGTTGATTTATCTTGAAAATAGACTCATTAGGTATTTTAAAAATATAAGTTTAAGCCTTTAATTATTTTTATCCAAAATTTTGTGATTTTCCAAAGTCAGAACAGGGGATCACGTAATCATTCTAACCAGTCTCACAAAAACATAAATATCTCAAATATAGAACTCCTTTTCTTCCTCTGTTTCTTTTATATGAAAATAGACTCATTAAGATTTAATTTGATATCTTATTCAGTCTCTGATTCAATTTCTACTATTTTTGGTGATTTTTCAAAATCACGTCACTGCTAATGTCCAAAACAGTTTTATTGCTAATTCACTCTTTCACACTTTCTTTGTATTAACCTCATTTTAACATACATATCACAAATCATTTTCACCACATTTCATACATCACAAGTATAGGCCCATGATCACAAGGTCACCATAAAATCATCCTCATGTATAACTTGCTTGTTTATAACCTTACCACATCCTAGTCACTTAATGAACACATCATTCACATAACCAAGTTCATGCACTTATTCATTACAAAACGCACAAAACAATACATAGAGAGTCTCCCGTTGAACACTTCGGATCAATCCTTGATACTTGGTGGTTTCAGCACATAGCTCCACCCATCATAGAGTTTGGCTCTCTTGCACACATGGTGAACACTCAGTACCACCCATGTGACCTAGCCAATTTATCTCGTAGCTCTCTTGTCTACATGGTGTCCTTCACCTGGAGCCACGCATGTGACCTAGCTACATATATCCCGTAGCTCTCTTGTCTACATGGTGTACACATAGTATCACCCATGCGACCTAGCTACATCATAATGTCTTGTAGCTCTCTTGTACACATGATGTGCACTCAGCACCATACGTGTGACCTAGCTACATACTATCTGTATCATCCAATCTTTCCGAAGGTTCAACCGGGATTTATCTCTCTTTTCCAACAATTTCACCAATCAAGTAATTATCCACAAACATATTTCCAATATTATTATAAAATATCATAATACAAGTAATATTGATGTATTACTTACATATAGACTTACATCTCATTTAATATTAAGGCAATAACATTAAATTACACATTGCCTTATGAAAATCATATGAACTTACAATTTCCCATAATATCCATAATCATAGAAATCACATTTATGTATGATAATTCAATGCACTTCATGTACCATAGACATATTTTTAAATCAATTCATAAACTTGGCACCATAATCATTTAATTTAATATAATTCAATTAATTCACTAAATTTAACTTTTAAATATAAATTACAAAGATTATTGTTGTATTATTATCATACCAACTTACATACTTTCAACACCTTAGAAATCATAATGAATATATCAATTTTACATTGAAACATGCATAAATTAATGCTTATTATATATATGAACTTACCTCGATACTAAACCGACCATTTTATCAACTTTCCCAATTTTCGATTTTTCTCTCATTCTAGGTTCAAATCTCATTTTTTGGGATCTAAAACATCATATTTTACTTATTTAATTAATGTACTATTCAAAACAGTCATTAACTCAAACTTTGGAAAAATTATAATTTTGCCCCTAAACTTTTGCATATTTACACTTTTGCCCCTAGGCTCGGGAATTAAACTTCATCCCTCATTTTTATGTTTTATGACATGCTGGTCACTTTTCCCTTCTATGGAAACATCAAATTCTCACTCTAACATATACTTATGACTATTAGGTATTTTTACCGATTAAGCCCTTTACTCGTTTTCACTCAAAACCGAGTAGCACAAGTTGTCTAACATAATTTAAAACCTCATATTCTATCATAAAACACAAAATAAACACATTTCACCTATGGGTATTTTCCCAAATATGAACCCTAGCTTAAATTATTGCTAGAATAAGCTTAATCAAATTATCGGGATTCCAAAAACGTAAAGAACTTGAAAAACGGGGTTAAAACAGACTTACTATTGGGCTTGGAAAGCTTGAAAACCCTAGCCATGGTTTCCCCCATGCTAATTTCAGCCTCCATGAAAAACATGAGTAAATTTTGGCTTTCTTTTCCCTTTTTATTTCTTTTAATTACCAAATGACCAAAATGCCCTTCCTTACTAAACTTTCAAAAATTCCATCTATGTCCAATTTTTTTCCATCACTTAGAAATTGGTCAAATTTCTATTCAAGACCTCCTAATTAATATTTCAAAGCAATTTCATACTAGAAACTTCTAGAATGAAAGTTTTGCAACTTAATCAATTTAGTCCCTAACTTCAAATTGAGCACTTTATGCATAGAATTTCTTCATGAAATTTTCACACAATCATGCAATCATATCATAGACCTCAAAATAATCATAAAATAATTATTTCTATCACAGATTTTTTGGTCCCGAAACCTCTGTTCCAACTAGACCCAATTTTGGGCTATTACAACTTCCCCCCTTTAGAGATTTTCGTCCTCGAAAATCTTACCGGAGTGAAGTTTAGTATCTTTCTCATAATTTCCAGCATTACTAACTAATTGTTTTCAAGATGATACTTTTGGAAACACTCTGTCATCAATTTGAATCCCAAGATAATTCAGTCAACTCTGATATTTCTCTAACATTGTCATTCTCTTGTCAACCATTCTTAGCCTCTGGTCATATCTATAATTATTTTATCACTGAACTCTTTGATTCCACACTTAGGAACTTAGTCAACATGATTCTCATGAATTTCCGTTATATACACCTCATCGGTAAGGGGGTGAGGTCGTACAGTCTCTAACTCGATTCTGACGTATATCTATATGACAGATTTTTTTCATTATCCACATATATCATTATAATCATACTATCCACTTCAAATCTGTCTTACACAAAATTTCCAATTATCTCATTTGAAAAAAGTGGACTCGGTCATACATTCTATGAATTTTGAATAACTTTAGTCATCACATTTACTAATTGATTTAGTCAAGCATGCAACAACATATGTAGGCCAAACAAATATGAATAAATATATCACTATATAAACTTTCATTTGACATATTTTCACATATACATATATCACGAATTCTTATTCATACCTTCCCGAGTTTAACACATCATAGCTACACTTTATTCAAATACTTCAATATTACTATTAAATGGTCAGATGTAGCTCGGTTGGAGAATACTTCATTTTAAACAAAATGGTACTCAATAGTGTCGGGAGACATCACACTATCAAATATTTGTGGCATGTATAACTAAACTCTCACACTTGCTAAGTTAGTTTGAGAATCGACTAAACCTGCTCTGATACCACTAAATGTAACACCCCTTACCCGTACCCGAGGCCGGGATAAGGTACGAGGTGTTACCGAACAAACATACAAATATTAAACTAAAATACGAGCCATAAAATTTCATTCATATTTCAAAACGTTCATTCACTTACACATAGTCCCTTATTTTGTGTTTACGAAGCTCAAAACATACTTTAGAAAGGATTCGGGACTAAACCGAGAACTTACGAAAATCTTGAAAATTTCATGCTTTAAGGCTCCACACGCCCTTGTCCCAAAGTCGTGTTCCATACATGGCCGAGACACATGGTCGTGTCTCTGCCAGTGTGGAATATACCTAGGCTATTTTTCAAGCTTTGGTCAACCTTAATCTCTTACACACTTATACAAAATCAAAAGCATATAACATGGTATTCATTTAATGATTAAATATTCTCAATTAAACCACAAACATAGCATTTGTATGTCATCATACATGTGTCTCTCATACTCATTTTACCTTTTTTATTATAGTACCACTTATACATTTATACCAAGATTATCATCTTACAAAATATCTTCAGCTTAATCGTCAAGCATTCATATTTAAAACTAGATCATATCTTTATAAAATACCACAATTTAGATACGCAAAATATCATGTTTGCCTCAAACATTTCAATTCAACTCCATACCCAACAAGCATTACATTGAGACTAGTCATATATATATATATATATACATGTCATGATACATATCATTGTCTTTCTGTTTTCTTATAAACACATATCATTTATTTCATTATATCAATATTTCATATACCATACTTTCCATGTATTCCACATATATTTATTTTCCTCCTCATCCTCTCCATTCCACATCCTTAATGTATATAGCATTCTTGTAAGTATGATTTCACAATTTACTAATAAACGCTCACATCAGACTGTCCACACGAGTCATAGTCACTTAGTTATTTATAATTCGAGTTACAGAGCTCCAAATTAAGATTCGTAAATTCCATATAAAACTAGACTCACATATCTTTCCACCATAAAATATTCATAATTTTTGGTTTAGCCAATTAGTAAAGTTTATTCATTACAATTTCCCTTGTTTCACTTTCTGACAGTTCTGACCTCTCTTCACTTAAAATTAATTATCTCACAGTACAGAACTTGGATAATGTTCTTGTTGATTTAGTTTGAAAATAGACTCATTAGGTATTTTAAAAATATAAGTTTAAGCCTTTAATTATTTTTATCCAAAATTTTTTCATTTTCCAAAGTCAGAACAGGGGATCACGTAATCATTCTGAACCAGTCTCACAAAAACATAAATATCTCAAATATTGAACTCCTTTTCTTCCTCTATTTCTTTTATATGAAAATAGACTCATTAAGCTTTAATTTGATATCTTATTCAATCTCTGATTCATTTTCTACTATTTTTAGTGATTTTTCAAAATCACGTCACTGCTACTGTCCAAAACAATTTTATTGCTAATTCACTCTTTCACACTTTCTTTGTTTTAACCTCATTTTAACATACATATCACAAATCATTTTCACCATATTTCATACATCACAAGTATAGACCCATGATCACAAGATCACCATAAAATCATCTTCATGTATAACTTGCTTGTTTATAACCTTACCACATCCTGGTCACTTAATGAACACATCATTCACATAACCAAGTTCATGCACCTATTCATCACAAAACTCACAAAGCAATACATAGAGAGTCTCCCGTTGAACACTTCGGATTAATCCTCGATACTTGGTGGTTTCAGCACACAGCTCCACCCATCATAGAGTTCGTGTGACAGCCTTAAAACGACCCTAGTCGGAATGTGGTTTCGGGACCACAAAACTGAGGCATAAAAATAATTTGATATTTATTTTGATGCCTATAATATGTGTTAACTCATGTGTGACATTTTTGATGCTTTAATTTAGAGTTATAAATGTGAATTTCACTAGAAAGGACCTAGTAGTAAACTTTAAAACTATGAGGGGGAAATGTGTAATGACTAGTTGATCATGCATGCAAAAATGAGGGGTTTGCATGTCAACTTCCCCATTTATTAGCTAATGGCCGGCCATGACAAGGGTGTATGGGCTAAACATGTCATGAAACATGTTTTGTTGGTGCATTAGGGAGAAACAATAAACAAATAAGTATGGGTGATAAAGAAAGAAAAAAAAATGTGTGTGAAGGCTTCTCCCCCCCATTGCCGTGAGTAGAGGAAAAGAGGAGAAAAAAATTTTTGTTCATCTTTTTTTTCACTTTCTTTGAGCTGAAATTCTAAGGAAGAAGGAAGGGGTCTTGCTTCAAGCTTGGTTTGGAGGGGGGATTAGGAGGAGGTTTGGCCATACTTGTGTTGAGATTAAGGTAAGTTTGATGTTTTGCCATGAGATTCATGTATATTTTAGTAGTTAGCTTGAGTTCTAACTAGCCATGGTTCAAATCCTCACTATGTCATGGAGATGATATTCGGCTAAGGTGAGATTGTGTTGACATCATTTGCATGCTAAAAGTGAAACTTTGTAATGGTGCATGTGATGGTGGATTGATGATTTTTGAATATTCTTTTTAACACTTTCGAGTGAGAGTTTGATAGATACTATGAGATTAAACTTCATGACATTGTAAGCTTGTAAGTTGGATGATGAAATCCATGCTTTGTGATGGTAAATGGTGTGGAAGGAACATTCGGCCATGATGAAAATATATGGGATAGTTATAATCAATTTGAGATTCGGCCCTTGCACCTACATGCATATATGTTGCACATGATGTATTGGTATGACATATATACTATCTCAAGGTGTATATTTGCTTGCGATGTTGTTTGGTTATGAAATAAATGAGAGATGTGTATAGAGCTACAATATGTAATGCGTTAATTAGGAAAATGTATGCTATTTTTTGTGTAGTATTAAGTGTAAAATTGGCCTCAACATAGACATGCATATTCGCCAAAGGAAGTAGATTGGTGTGCATGTATTCGGTTAGAGGCAACCATATTGAAGCCTTATCTTGGCTTAGATTGTTGACCAAATGGGTAATAAGTGAGGATGGTTGCGAATATACAAACATACATATGCATGTGTAATTGAATTATGAATGTTTAGCAAGAGGGTTAAACTAGTTGATTTATTGATTAAGCTCAAGGAGTTAAAGAAGGAGAATCAAGCAAGGGAAAGACGAAGGTCATCGAGTAGCCGACTTGGACTATTTTACCCAACACAAGGTAAGTCATTAAGCATATATTTGATATTGCTTAAATGATTGTAATATCTATGCAATTGTGTTTAATGAGATGAAATATATACAAATGTATGTGTATGAAAAGATGATAATGTTGAACGTAAAAGAGATAGTGAAATGTGTAGGAAGTTTGCTTGGCACTAAGTGTGCGAGAAATAGATGTGTACGGTGATTGAGATTGGCAATTGAAAGTGTGCGAGCTTGTAATGTATGGCACTAAGTGTGCGAGTTTGGACTATATGGCACTATGTGTGCGGGCTTGAATCACATGGCACTAAGTGTGCGTGATTGAGTATTAAGCACTATGTGTGCGAACTCTACATATATCTCCGATTGAATAATTATATGGAGGTGTGACTCTATCGAGATGAGTATGGACAGCGGAAAGAGTAAGTACCTTGAGTTCATGGCTAATAGATGCTATGTTCATGCTCGGGGTGGAGTTGGTAAGATTTAAATCTATGTGATGATTTCAATTGCATTCCCGTAAATAAGGTACCGTGGAATAGATGAAAGTTCATTTGATTGCATGATTGTTGCGGAAATGAAATGATGTATGGAAATTGCTTCAAATATCCTATTGAACAGTATATGAAATGTAAATGTATGACTTGGTATGAGATTGATCCGAAGATCTAAGGAACTATGGTATAGTTCGGTATGGCTGGAACACTTGGCCTTGTTTCATTATTTCATTTTATGATAGTTGTATTAATGGATGGTTGTGGAATGCTTATGACTTCTCGAGTTATAAACTCACTCGGTGTTTTCTTGTCACCCATTTTAGGTTTCTTGGACTCGTCTCCTTTTGGGTGTTTGTAAATCACAACGAAGTCATCACACCGTGAGCAATTTTTGGTATTGTCTTCTTAGTCAACTTAGGAGAACATTTGGCATGTATGGGCTATTTTGTTTTGTTAAATTTTAGGTTGTAAACTTTAAGCCATGTGAAAATGGCCTATGTGGTCGTTTGAGTGGGATGCTAGAATCTATAGCCACGAGTCTTAGAAACCTTAATTTTGATAAGGTGGCCATAATTTGTGTCACGTATGATGGATGATTAGTAAGGCTAAGGAAGGATTCATGAAATTGGCATAGTCCACTGCAGTAACTGTTGCGGACAGCAGCAGTGATATGAGATCGAAAAATCACTAAAAATAGTAGAAGTGGAATTAATAGCTAAAAAAAATTACTTACTCGAAGCTTGATGGGTCTATTTTCATATGGATGAAACGAAACGACCATATGAGCTGTATTTTAAGAGATATCCAAGATTTCGTGAGACAGGGCCAGAACGGTTTCTGGATTCCCTGTTCCGACTTTGAAAATTCATTATAAATTAACCAGAGATAATTAGGAGTCATACCACATATGTATAAATTCCACTTTGAGTCTAGTTTCTATAGAAATAAACGGCATCAGTATTGAATCCCTACACAGGGAGTTATTCCAGTTGTAACGCACGAAGGTCAGTGTAGTCAACCCCTGTAACATGGGAGACTTTAACTAATAAACTGTACTAATTTGCTTGACTAAAAATTCTAGAAAAAAATATGTAGATGGAAATATGAGTCTAGTTTCAGGGAAAAATTACGAAACTGATTTTTGAGTTGTAAAACTCAAGTTATGATTTTTGAAGCGACTAGTACACAGATTGGCAGCTTGTCTGGAAAATTCTCAATAAGTGGCTTGAAGTCTGTTAACACCTCGTGTTCGACTCCGGCGACGGTCTCGGGTTCGGGGTGTTACAATTTTATTGGTATTAGAGCTATGGTTTAGTCGGTTCTAGGACTACCGTAGCGCGTGTGAGTCTAGCTATACATGCCAATGTGTTAGTGCTTAAAAATGTGATGACTTCTGACGGTCGAAATTTTTGTTTTGATTAGCAAATGGAACCTGGGGTAGAGAGACCCTTGGCGGATGACGTTGAAAGTGTAGCGGCTGCTCCTGCGCAAGGGACACCGCCTGTTGAGCCTCAGTCATCCGCGAATAATCAAGATGAAGGGGCGAAACAAGCCTTCTTCACCATGATGAATGAGTGGGTCGCATAATATGCCCGAACCAATCCGATTGTCCAACCATTCCCAAATTTAAATAATCCACCCCAAGAGCCCGTAATGCCATCGTTCTTGATCCTGTGAGGCTGAGTAAACCACCGTGGACTTGATTAGGAAGGGTGGGGCCGAGGAGTTTAAGGCCATAGTTCGATGATGCCGAAAGGGTGAGTTCGCTTGATAACACCATTAGAGTGTTTGATGAACTGTCATGCACACCCGATGAATGTCTTAAGTGTGCTATATCCTTGTTGAGACTCACCTACTATTGGTGGAGGACCTTAATTTCCATAGTCCCAAAGGAACAAGTTACTTGGGATTTCTTCCAAACGAATTTCAAAGAAATACATTAGTCAACGGTTCATCGATCAAAAGCGTAAGGAATTCTTGGAGCTCAAGCAAGGTCGATGATTCAGATCGAATCTGAACATGAGTTCGTAAGACTTAGTCGGTATGCTCTGGAGTGTGTGGCTGATGAGGTTGCTATGTGAAAAAGATTTGAAGAGGGATTGATGAAGAGTTAAAGCTACTGGTGGGTATTTTGGAGATAAAAGAATTTGTAACACTAGTTGAACGAGCCGCAAGGCGGAAGAGCTCGGAAGGGAGAAGAGGAAGGCTGAATTTGAAGCTAGAGATTATCATAAAAGATCGACGGCAAGGCTCCATTTTCTACTGTAAAGAAGTTCGAGAGGACACAAATAAGTCGAGGGCGACATGCGGGATTTCCATTAGAGCACGACCATCGATGGACTCACGAGCTACTTCGGTAGCTAGTGTGGGCAATAATCGTCAAGAAAAGCCCGAATGCCCCCAATGTGGAAGACGACACATAGGTGAATGTTGGGGTAAGTCTGTTAATAGGGCCTGTTATGGATGCGGTTCGAAGGACCATTTCATTAGAGATTGCACGGAGCTAGATGAGAAGAATAAGATGCAAGGTGCAAGATCTAGTGGGACGACGGCTAGAGGTAGACCCCCGAGGATTTCAGGAGGTAGGGGTGGTAATCAGAGAGGGGTCTCTGATACGGTTGTTCGATCCGAGACTCGTGCTCCTGCTAGAGCATATGCTATCCGCGCACGAGAGGAGGCATCCTCCCCTGACGTTATCACTGGTACTTTCACTCTCTTTGATACTAATGTGATTGCTTTGATTGACCCTGGTTCCACTCATTCTTATATATGCGAAACCTTAGCATCCAAAGAAGACTTTACCTATTGAGTCTCATCGAGTTCGTAATTCGGTGTCAAATCCCTTGCGTCGTTACGTGCTTGTTGACAAAGTGTGTAAGAAATGCCCCTAGTAATTCGAGGATCCTGTTTTCCAATGGACTTGATGCTTTTGCCGTTCGATTTAATTTGATGTTATCCTCGGTTTAGATTGGTTGACCGTGCATGATGCGGTTGTGAATTGCAAAGGCAAAACTATTGATTTGAGATGCTAAATAATGAGATAATCCGAGTTGAGTCTACGGACTTAAAGGGTTGCCGGTATAATATCGCAATGTTGGCCCGTAAATATGTGAGAAAGGGTGCGAAGCATACCTTGCATATGTACTTGATGACAAGGAATTGGAAAAGAAACCCGAATCTGCGGTGGTTTGTGAATAGCCGGATGTTTTTCCGAAGAATTACCGGGTCTACCACCTGCTCGGAAGTAGAGTTTGGTATTGAGCTTGTACAGGACTATGCCGATTTCGATAGCTCCGTGATCGTATGGCACCAACCGAGTTAAAAGAGTTGAAAGCTCGGTTGCAAGAATTGACGGATAGAGGTTTCGCCGACCCGATTTCTCACCTTGGGGTGCACCAAGATTGTTCGTGAAAAAGAAGGACGGAACCATGAGGTTGTGCATTGACTATCGTCCGTTGAATAAAGTGACGATAAAGAATAAATATCTCATACAGCGTATTGATGACTTGTTCGATCAGCTAAAGGGAGCCTCGGTGTTTTCAAAGATAGATTTGAGATCGGGTATTACCATTATGGATTCGAGATTCGGACGTACTCCAAAACCGCTTTCGAACGAGGTATGGTCACTACGAGTTCTTGGTGATGCCGTTCGGGCTCACTAATGCCCTCGCGGTATTTATGGATTTGATGAATCGGATCTTTAGACAAGATTTGGACCGGTTCAGTAGTTGTGTTCATCGATGACATCTTGCTCTATTCAAGAGATGAGACCGAACATCTTGAACACCGAGATTAGTGTTGCAAATTTTACGGGATAAGCAGTTATACGCTAAGTTCAGAAGTGTGAGTTTTGGTTAAGAGAGGTTAGCTTCTTGGGTCATGTGGTATCTCGCAGATCGGTATTCGAGTCGACCCAAGCAAAATTACAGCCATACTTAACTGGAAACCTCCAAGAAATATTACCGAGGTTCGAGCTTTTTGGGACTTGGTTACTACCGACGGTTTGTAAAAGGATTCTCGATGATAGCCACACCCATGACGTAAACCGCTTCGAAGGATGTCAAGTTTGAATGGACGGAAAAGTGTCGAAAAGTTTCGATCAATTGAAAACTCATTTGATGAAGCTCCAGTTTTAGTGCGCCCGAATCGGCAAAGAGTTTGTCATTTATAGTGACGCCTCCTACTTGGGTTAGGTTGCGTATTGATGCAAGAAGGTCGAGTTGTGGCCTACGACGAGACAATTAAAGCCACATGAGAAAAATTATCCGACCCATGATCTCGAATTGGTTGCCATCGTATTCGCCTTAAAGATATGGCGACATTACTTATTTGGTGAGAAGTGCCATGTGTATTCGGATCACAAAGTCTCAAATATTTGATGACTCAAAGAGACTTAAATCTGCGACAAAGACGTTGGCTCGAGTTGTTAAAAGATTATGAGCTTGTCATTGATTATCACCGGAAAGGCTAATGTGGTTGCGGACGCCTTAAGCCGAAAATCACCGCTTGTTTTACTTCTGAGCAATGAATGTACACTTGTCTATTCTACCCGACAATGTGTTAGTAGCCGAATCAAAGGCCAAACCATTGTTAGCCGAATTAAAGGCCAAACCATTGTTGACTCATCAAATTCGTGAAGCTCAAAAAGTTGATGATGAGTTGGTTGCAAAACGGGCTGAGTGTGTTCCAAACAAGGAATAGGAGTTTCATATTGGTGATGACGATTGTTGAGGTTAAGAAGTCGTCTGTGTGTTCCAAAGAATTCGGAACTTATTTCAATGATTCTGAACAAAGCCCATTGTAGCCGAATGGCAATCCACCCGGGGAGTACGAAGATGTACAACGATTTGAAACGTCGGTTTTGGTGGCATGGTATGAAACGGGACATCTCCGACTTTGTTTCGAGATGTTTAATATGTCAACAAGTGAAAGCGGAACATCAAGTGCCTTCAGGATTGCTTCAGCCGATTACGATACCCGAGTGGAAATGGGATCGAGTCACAATGGACTTTGTGTCCGGACTGCCATTGTCAGCAAGTAAGAAGGACGCGATTTGGGTTGTTGTTGATAGACTGACTAAGTCGGCTCACTTTATCCCTGTGCATACGGATTTTTCATTGGATAAACTAGTTGAATTATACGTTTCTCAGATTGTGAGATTACACGGGGTACCGATTTCTATTGTGTCGGATAGAGATCCGAGATTCACCTCGCAATTTTGGAAGAAATTGCAAGAAGCTTTGGGTACCAAGTTGCATTTCAGCACCGCCTTTCACCCCCAAACCGATGGTCAATCCGAGCGGATAATTCAAATACTTGAGGATAGGTTGAGATGTTGCATCCTCGAGTTCAGTGGTTCATGGGAACGGTACTTACCTTTGATTGAATTCGCTTACAACAATAGTTTTCAATCAAGTATTAAGATGGCGCCTTACGAGGCCTTGTACGGCGTAGATGCCGTACACCATTGTTTTGGACCGAGCTCGGTGAGAACAAAATTTTTGGAGTGGATTTGATTAAAGATCTGAACAGAAAGTAAAAGTAATCCGTGAAAATCAAGATAGCCTCGATCGTCGAAGTTGTACGCGGATCTCAAACGAAAAGACATTGAATATCAAGTGGGAGATAAAGTGTTTCTTAAAGTTTCGCCTTGGAAAAGATACTCGATTTGGCCAGAAGGCAAATTGAGCCCGAGGTTCATCGGGCCATATGAGATATCCGAACGAGTCGGTCTAGTTGCGTATCGTTTAATTTTGCCCCCTGAACTTGAAAAGATTCACGACGTCTTTCATGTTTCGATGCTTCGGCGCTATAGATCTGATCTGTCGCACGTAATTAGTCCATCAGAGGTTGAAATTCAATCCGATATGAGTTATGACGAAGAACCGATTTGTATCCTAGCTCGTGAAGTGAAGGAGTTGCGAAACAAAAGGGTTCCGTTAGTAAAAGTGTTATGGCTCAAACACGGGATGGAAGAAGCTACTTGGGAACCCGAGAGCTCTATGAAAGAGCGTTACCCAAACCTATTTACCGGTAAGATTTTCGGGGACGAAAATTTCTTAAGTGGGGGAGAGTTGTGATAGCCTTAAAACGACCCTAGTCGGAATGTGGTTTCGGAACCACAAAACTGAGGCATAAAAATAATTTGATATTTATTTTGATGCCTATAATTTGTGTTAACTCATGTGTGACATTTTTGATGCTTTAATTTAGAGTTATAAATGTGAATTTCACTAGAAAGGACCTAGTAGTAAACTTTAAAAGTATGAGGGGGAAATGTGTAATGACTAGTTGATCATGCATGCAAAAATGAGGGGTTTGCATGTCAACTTCCCCATTTATTAGCTAATGGCCGGCCATGACAAGGGTGTATGGGCTAAACATGTCATGAAACATGTTTTGTTGGTGCATTAGGGAGAAACAATAAACAAATAAGTATGGGTGATAAAGAAAGAAAAAAAAATGTGTGTGAAGGCTTCTCCCCCCCATTGTCGTGAGTAGAGGAAAAGAGGAGAAAAATTTTTGTTCATCTTTTTTCACTTTCTTTGAGCTGAAATTCTAAGGAAGAAGGAAGGGTCTTGCTTCAAGCTTGGTTTGGAGGGGGTTAGGAGGAGGTTTGGCCATACTTGTGTTGAGATTAAGGTAAGTTTGATGTTTTGCCATGAGATTCATGTATATTTTAGTAGTTAGCTTGAGTTCTAACTAGCCATGGTTCAAATCCTCACTATGTCATGGAGATGATATTCGGCTAAGGTGAGATTGTGTTGACATCATTTGCATGCTAAAAGTGAAACTTTGTAATGGTGCATGTGATGGTGGATTGATGATTTTGAATATTCTTTTAACATTTTCGAGTGAGAGTTTGATAGATACTATGAGATTAAACTTCATGACATTGTAAGCTTGTAAGTTGGATGATGAAATCCATGCTTTGTGATGGTAAATGGTGTGGAAGGAACATTCGCCATGATGAAAATATATGGGATAGTTATAATCAATTTGAGATTCGCCCTTGCACCTACATGCATATATGTTGCACATGATGTATTGGTATGACATATATACTATCTCAAGGTGTATATTTGCTTGGGATGTTGTTTGGTTATGAAATAAATGAGAGATGTGTATAGAGCTACAATATGTAATGCGTTAATTAGGAAAATGTATGCTATTTTTTTGTGTAGTATTAGTGTAAAATTGGCCTCAACATAGACATGCATATTCGCCAAAGGAAGTAGATTGGTGTGCATGTATTCGGTTAGAGGCAACCATATTGAAGCCTTATCTTGGCTTAGATTGTTGACCAAATGGGTAATAAGTGAGATGGTTGCGAATATACAAACATACATATGCATGTGTAATTGAATTATGAATGTTTAGCAAGAGGGTTAAACTAGTTGATTTATTGATTAAGCTCAAGGAGTTAAAGAAGGAGAATCAAGCAAGGGAAAGACGAAGGTCATCGAGTAGCCGACTTGGACTATTTTACCCAACACAAGGTAAGTCATTAAGCATATATTTGATATTGCTTAAATGATTGTAATATCTATGCAACCTGTGTTTAATGAGATGAAATATATACAAATGTATGTGTATGAAAAGATGATAATGTTGAACGTAAAAGAGATAGTGAAATGTGTAGGAAGTTTGCTTGACACTAAGTGTGCGAGAAATAGATGTGTACGGTGGCGAGATTGGCACCGAGTGTGCGAGCTTGTAATGTATGGCACTAAGTGTGCGAGTTTGGACTATATGGCACTATGTGTGCGGGCTTGAATCACATGGCACTAAGTGTGCGTGATTGAGTATTAAGCACTATGTGTGCGAACTCTACATATATCTCCGATTGAATAATTATATGGAGGTGTGACTCTATCGAGATGAGTATGGACAGCGGAAAGAGTAAGTACCTTGAGTTCATGGCTAATAGATGCTATGTTCATGCTCGGGGTGGAGTTGGTAAGATTTAAATCTATGTGATGATTTCAATTCCATTCCCGTAAATAAGGTATCGTGGAATAGATGAAAGTTCATTTGATTGCATGATTGTTGCGGAAATGAAATGATGTATGGAAATTGCTTCAAATATCCTATTGAACAGTATATGAAATGTAAATGTATGACTTGGTATGAGATTGATCCGAAAGATCTAAGGAACTATGGTATAGTTCGGTATGGCTGGAACACTTGGCCTTGTTTCATTATTTCATTTTATGATAATTGTATTAATGGATGGTTGTGGAATGCTTATGACTTACTGAGTTATAAACTCACTCGGTGTTTTCTTGTCACCCATTTTAGGTTTCTTGGACTCGTCTCCTTTTGGGTGTTCGTAATCACAACGAAGTCATCACACCGCGAGCAATTTTTGGTATTGTCTTCTTAGTCAACTTAGGAGAACATTTGGCATGTATGGGCTATTTTGTTTTGTTAAATTTTGGGTTGTAAACTTTAAGCCATGTGAAAATGGCCTATGTGGTCGCTTGAGTGGGATGCTAGAATCTATAGCCACGAGTCTTAGAAACCTTAATTTTGATAAGGTGGCCATAATTTGTGTCACGTATGATGGATGATTAGTAAGGCTAAGGAAGGATTCATGAAATTGGCATAGTCCATCGCGAAGGCATTGCGGACGGCAGCAGTGATATGAGATCGAAAAATCACTAAAAATAGTAGAAGTGGAATTAATAGCTAAAAAAAAATTACATACTCGAAGCTTGATGGGTCTATTTTCATATGGATGAAACGAAACGACCATATGAGCTGTATTTTAAGGGATATCCAAGATTTCGTGAGACAGGGCCAGAACAGTTTCTGGATTCCCTGTTCCGACTTTGAAAATTCATTATAAATTAACCAGAGATAATTAGGAGTCATACCACATATGTATAAATTCCTCTTTGAGTCTAGTTTCTATAGAAACAAACGGCATCAGTATTGAATCCCTACACAGGGAGTTATTCCAGTTGTAATGCACGAAGTTCAGTGTAGTCGACCCCTGTAACATGGGAGACTTTAACTAATAAAATGTATTAATTGGCTTGACCAAAAATTCTAGAAAAAAATATGTAGATGTACATATGAGTCTAGTTTCAGGGAAAAATTACGAAACTGATTTTCGAGTTGTAAAACTCAAGTTATGATTTTTGAAGCGACTAGTACACAGATTGGCAGCTTGTCTGGAAAATTCTCAATAAGTGGCTTGAAGTCTGTTAACACCTCGTATTCGACTCCGGCGACGGTCTCGGGTTCGGGGTGTTACAATTTTATTGGTATCAGAGCTATGGTTTAGTCGGTTCTAGGACTACCGTAGCGCGTGTGAGTCTAGCTATACATGCCAATGTGTTAGTGCTTAAAAACATCATATTTTACTTATTTAATTAATTTAATATTCAAAACAGTCATTAACTCAAACTTTGGAAAAATTAAAATTTTGCCCCTAAACTTTTGCATATTTACACTTTTGCCCCTAGGCTCGGGAATTAAACTTCATCCCTTATTCTTATGTTTTATGACATGCTGGTCACTTTTCCCTTCTATGGCACCATCAAATTCTCACTCTAACATATACTTATGACTATTAGGTATTTTTATCGATTAAGCCCTTTTACTCATTTTCACTCAAAACCGAGTAGCACAAGTTGTCTAACATAATTTAAAACCTCCTATTCTATCATAAAACACAAAATAAACACATTTCACCTATGGGTATTTTTCCAAGTATGAACCCTAGCTTAAATTATTGCTAGAAAAGCTTAACCAAATTACCGGGATTCCAAAAACGTAAAGAACTTGAAAAACGGGGTTAGAACGGACTTACTATTGAGCTTGGAAAGCTTGAAAACCCTAGCCATGGTTTCCCCTATGCTAATTTCGGCCTCCATGAAAAACATGAGTAAATTTTGGCTTTATTTTCCCTTTTTATTTCTTTTAATTACCAAATGACCAGAATGCCCTTCCTTACTAAACTTTCAAAAATTCCATCTATGTCCAATTTTTTTCCATCACTTAGAAATTGGTAAAATTTCTATTTAAGACCTCCTAATTAATATTTCAAAGCAATTTCATACTAAAAACTTCTAGAATGAAAGTTTTGCAACTTAATCAATTTAGTCCCTAACTTCAAATTGAGCACTTTATGCATAGAATTTCTTCATGAAATTTTCACACAATCATGCAATCATATCATAGACCTCAAAATAATCATAAAATAATTATTTCTATCTCAGATTTTGTGGTCCCGAAACCTCTGTTTCAACTAGACCCAAGTTTGGGCTATTACAACTCTCCCCCTTTAGAGATTTTCGTCCTCGAAAATCTTACCGGAGTGAAGTTTAGTATCTTTCCCATAATTTCCAGCATTACTAACTAATTTTTTTCAGGATGATACTTTCAGAAACACTTTGTCATAAATTTGAATCCCAAGATAATTCAGTCAACTCTGATATTTCTCTAACATTGTCATTCTCTTGTCAACCATTCTTAGCCTCTGGTCATATCTATAATTATTTTATCACTGAACTCTTAGATTACACAATTAGGAACTTAGTCAACATGATTCTCATGAATTTCTGTTATATACACCTCATCGGTAAGGGGGTGAGGTCGTACAGTCTCTAACTCGATTCTGACGTATATCTATATGACACATTTTTTTCATTATCCACATATATCATTATAATCATACTATCCACTTCAAATCTGTCTTACACAAAATTTCCAATTATCTCATTTGAAACAAGTGCACTCAGTCATACATTCTATGAATTTTGAATAACTTTAGTCATCACATTTACTAATTAATTTAGTAAAGCATGCAACAGCATATGTAGGCCAAACAAATATGAATAAATATATCACTATATAAACTTTCATCTGACATATTATCACATATACATATATCACGAATTCTTATTCATACCTTCCCGATTTTAACACATCATAGCTACACTTTATTCAAATACTTCAATATTACTATTAAATGGTTAGATGTAGCTCGGTTGGAGAAACTTCATTTTAAACAAAATGGTCATGATTAGTATCGGGAGACATCACACTATCACATATTTGTGGCATGTATAACTAAACTCTCACACTTGTTATGTTAGTCTGAGAATCGACTAAACCTGCTCTGATACCACTAAATGTAACACCCCTTACCCGTACCCGAGGTCGGAATAAGATACGAGGTGTTACAGGACAAACATACAAATATTAAACTAAAATACGAGCCATAAAATTTCATTCATATTTCGAAACGTTGATTCACTTACACATAGTCCCTTATTTTGTGTCTACGAAGCTCAAAACATACTTTAGAAAGAATTCGGGACTAAACCAAGAACTTACGAAAATCTTGGAAATTTCATGCCTTAAGGCTCCACACACCCTTGTCCCAAAGTCGTGTTTCATACATGGCTGAGACACATGGTTGTGTCTCTGCCTGTGTGGAATATACCTAGGCTATTTTCCAAGCTTTGGTCAACCTTAATCTCTTACACACTTATACAAAATCAAAAGCATATAACATGGTATTCATTTAATGATTAAATATTCTCAATTAAACCACAAACATAGCATTTGTATGTCATCATACATGTGTCACTCATACTCATTTTACCTTGTTTATTATAGTACGACTTATACATTTATACCAAGATTATCATCTTAAAAAATATCTTCAGCTTAATCATCAAGCATTCATATTTAAAACTAGATCATATAATTATTTCTCTAACATTGTCATTCTCTTGTCAACCATTCTTAGCCTCTGGTCATATCTATAATTATTTTATCACTGAACTCTTTGATTACACACTTAAGGACTTAGTCAACATGATTCTCATGAATTTTCGTTATATACACCTCATCGGTAAGGGGTTAGGTCGTACAGTCTCTAACTCGATTCTGACGTATATCTATATAACACATTTTTTTCATTATCCACATATATCATTATAATCATACTATCCACTTCAAATTTGTCTTACATAAAATTTCCAATTATCTCATTTCAAACAAGTGCACTCACTCATACATTCTATGAATTTTGAATAACTTTAGTCATCACATTTACTAATTAATTTAGTCAAGCATGCAACAACATATGTAGGCCAAACAAATATGAATAAATATATCACTATATAAACTTTCATCTGACATATTATCACATATACATATATCACGAATTCTTATTCATACCTTCCCGAGTTTAACACATCATAGCTACACTTTATTCAAATACTTCAATATTACTATTAAATGGTCAGATGTAGCTCGGTTGGAGAATACTTCATTTTAAACAAAATAGTCATCATTAGTCTCGGGAGACATCACACTATCACATATTTGTGGCATGTATAACTAAACTCTCACACTTGCTATGTTAGTCCAAGAATCGACTAAAACTGCTCTGATACCACTAAATGTAACACCCCTTACCTGCACCCGAGGCCGAGATAAGGTACGAGGCGTTACCGGACAACCATACAAATATTAAACTAAAATACGAGCCATAAAATTTCATTCATATTTCAAAATGTTCATTCAATTACACATAGTCCCTTATTTTGTGTCTACGAAGCTCAAAAGATACTTTAGAAAGGATTCGGGACTAAAACTAAAACTTACGAAAATCTTGAAAATTTCATATTTTCAGGCTCCACACGCCCTTGTCCCAAAGTCGTGTTCCATTCATGGCTGAGACACATGGTCGTGTCTCTGCCTGTGTGGAATATACCTAGGCTATTTTCCAAGCTTTGGTCAACCTTAATCTCTTACACACTTATACAAAATCAAAAGCATATAACATAGTATTCATTTAATGATTAAATATTCTCAATTAAACCACAAACATAGCATTTGTATGTCATCATACATGTGTCTCTCATACTCATTTTACCTTGTTTATTATAGTACCACTTATACATTTATACCAAGATTATCATCTTACAAAATATCTTCAGCTTAATCGTCAAGCATTCATATTTAAAACTAGATCATATCTTTATAAAATACCACAATTCAGATACGCAAAATAACATGTTTTCCTGAAACATTTCAATTCAACTCCATACCCGACAAGCATTACATTGAGACTAGTCATATATATCTATATATATATGTCATGATACATATCATTCTCTTTCTGTTTTCTTATAAACACATATCATTTAATTCATTATATCAATATTTCATATACCATAGTTTCCATGTATTCTACATATATTTATTTTCCTCCTCCTCCTTTCCATTCCACATCCTTAATGTATATAGCATTCTTGTAAATACGATTTCATAATTTACTAATAAATGCTCACATCAAACTGTCCACACTAGTCATAGTCACTTACTTATTTATAATTCGAGCTACAAAGCTCCAAATTAAGATTCGCAAATTCCATGTAAAACTAGACTCACATATATTTCCACCATAAAATTTTCATAATTTTTGGTTTAGCCAATTAGTACAGTTTATTCATTAAAATTTCCCTGTTTCACTTTCTCGACGATTCGACCTCTCTTCACTAAAATTAATTATCTCACAAGATAGAACTCAGATAATGTTCTTGTTGATTTATCTTGAAAATAGACTCATTAGGGATTTTAAAAATATAAGTTTAAGCCTTTAATTATTTTTATCCAAAATTTTGTGATTTTCCAAAGTTAGAACAGGGGATCACGTAATCATTTTGAACCAGTCTCATAAAAACATAAATATCTCAACATATAGAACTCTTTTTCTTGCTCTATTTCTTTTATATAAAAATAGACTCATTAAACTTTAATTTTATATCTCATTCAGTCTCTGATTCAAATTCTACTATTTTTCGTGATTTTTCAAAATCATGTCACTGCTACTATCCAAAACAGTTTTATTGCTAATTCACTCTTTCACACTTTCTTTGTATTAACCTCATTTTAACATACATATCACAAATCATTTTCACTACATTTCATACATCACAAGTATAGGCCCATGATCACAAGGTCACCATAAAATCATTTTCATGTATAACTTACTTGTTTATAACCTTACCACATCCTGGTCACTTAATGAACACATCATTCACATAACCAAGTTCATGCACTTATTCATCACAAAACTCACAAAGCAATACATAGAGAGTCTCCCGTTGAACACTTCAGATCAAACCTCGATACTTGGTGGTTTCAGGACATAGCTTCACCTATCATAGAGTTCGGCTCTCTTGGACACATGGTGAACACTCAGTACCACCCATGTGACCTAGCCAATTTATCTCGTAGCTCTCTTGTCTACATGGTGTCCTTCACCTGGAGCCACGCATGCGACCTAGCTACATATATCCCGTAGCTCTCTTGCCTACATGGTGTACACATAGTATCACCCAATCTTTCCGAAGGTTCAACCGAGATTTCTCTCTCTTTTCCAACAATTTCACCAATCAAGTAATTATCCACAAACATATTTCCAATATTATTATAAAATATCATAATACGTAATATTGATGTATTACTTACATATAAACTTACATCTCATTTAATATCAAGGCAATAACATTAAATTACACATTGCCTTATTAAAAATCATATGAACTTACAATTTCCCATAATATCCATAATCATAGAAATCACAATTATGTATGATAATTCAATGCACTTCATGTACCATAGACATATTTTTAAATCAATTCATAAACTTGGCACCATAATCATTTAATTTAATATAATTCAATTAATTCACTAAATTTAACTTTCAAATATAAATTACAGCATTATTGCTGTAATATTATCATACCAACTTACATACTTTCAACACCTCAGAAATCATAATGAATATATCAATTTTATATTGAAACATGCATAAATTAATGCTTATTATACATATGAACTTACCTCGATACTAAAACGACCATTTTATCAACTTTCCCAATTTTCAATTTTTCTCTCATTCTAGGTTCAAATCTCGTTTTTCAGGATCTAAAACATCATATTTTACTTGTTTAATTAATGTACTATTCAAAACAGTCATTAACTCAAACTTTGGAAAAATTACAATTTTGCCCCTAAACTTTTGCATATCTACACTTTTGCCCCTAGGCTCGGGAATTAAACTTCATCCCTTATTCTTATGTTTTATGACATGCTGATCACTTTTCCCTTTTATGGCAACATCAAATTCTCACTCTAACATATACTTATGACTATTAGGTATTTTTACCGATTAAGCCCTTTTACTCGTTTTCACTTAAAATCGAGTAGCACAAGTTGTCTAACATAATTTAAAACCTCATATTATATCATAAAACACAAAATAAACACATTTCACCTATGGGTATTTTTCCAAATATGAACCCGAGCTTAAATTATTGCTAGAATAAGCTTAATCAAATTACCGGGATTCCAAAAACGTAAAGAACTTGAAAAACGGGGTTAGAACGGACTTACTATTGAGCTTGGAAAGGTTGAAAACCCTAGCCTTGGTTTCCCCCATGCTAATTTCGGCCTCCATGAAAAAGATGAGTAAATTTTGGCTTTATTTTCCCTTTTTATTTCTTTTAATTACCAAATGACCAAAATGCCCTTCCTTACTAAACTTTCAAAAATTTCATCTATGTCCAATTTTTGTCCATCACTTAGAAATTGGTCAAATTTCTATTTAAGATCTCCTAATTAATATTTCAAAGCAATTTCATACTAGAAACTTCTAGAATGCAAGTTTTGCAACTTATTCAATTTAGTCCCTAACTTCAAATTGAGCATTTTATGCATAGAATTTCTTCACGAAATTTTCACACAATCATGCAATCATATGATATACCTCAAAATAATCATAAAATAATTATTTCTATCTCAGATTTTGTTGTCTCGAAACCTCTGTTTCAACTAGACCCAATTTTGGGCTATTACACTATGAATGAATTTATCTATATCATGGATAAATACACTAACTCATGAATTGATAATGTTGTTTAGGCTTATGATAAACATTGGGAATGGAATGGAAAGTAAATAAATAGAAAGGTCCTTAATTTTATAAAAGGTTGATGATTGTATATTATGTCTTCTAAGATCCTATTATGTTATGAATGATAAATATATGTGACACTGATGAACTTACTCATTAATGAGTTGATGGTTATATAGATTTATGAATCTTATGGCATTGGTATAGGTTTATAGTTATTCTATAAAGTTCATTATTGAAATGGAATATTATGTTTAAAGTTTACATGAGCTTACTAAGCAATCATTAATTACATAGTTATTTTCCTTTACTTTGTAGATTATCGGAAGCTCGATTGGTTTGAAGTTCGTCGAAGATCTATCACACTATCCAGTGGATAATTTGGTAGATTTTGTATAATTTGACTAAGGTTTATAATGACATGTATATGGTTATTTGTAATGGTATTATGACGCATGTGTTAATGGTATTTTAGTATGTATAAGCTTTGGAAAGCTATACTGGTTTGGTTCACCTTGATGCATTATCAAATTATGTGATTTTAGTTCTTTAAAGTACTTGTTGATATGAATATCTTGGCATGTTGATGATGGTTTAAAAATGGATGTGACATGTTTTAGTTCATATTTGAGCTAGGTCAATGTGTATGGAAAATGACAATATTAACATGTATAGGTGGACTTGTATTTGGTGTTAGTTAAATGTTAGTTGATGATTTTGGCATGTATAAGTTGTTTTGATACTATTTGATGTTGGTTGGTTTGTGTCATTTTGGTACTTTTGATGCCTCATTAGTATGTCTTATTGTGGCAGTGTTCTGATGCATGTTTGAATGGCCAAAATGGTATGTGATGAGTTAAATTCAATATAGCCAAGATATGGTAAGTTTTGAAATGGTATTGAACTATATGTTTATGATTGAAATGTGGTAAAGGGTACATGTTTAGGTAAGTTTGAATGTTTGCATTTGATGTGCCTTATATTGCATATTGGTTGAATGGATTTGATATTTTGAAATGGTCATTTTATGCATTTTGGTAAGGTTATGATACTTTGAATGTGTGCAAAAAATTCCTTTAGGTACATGCTTGATTGGGTGAAAAAAATGGCTTGATTTTGACAAATTTCTTGTGCACACGGCTAGAGACACGGGCGTGTGACTCAGCTGTGTGTGACATATGGCCATGCGACACAACCACGTGTCTCCTATAGGTTTTAAGGCTCACAAGTCAGGCAATTACATGGCCTAACACATGGCTTGACACATGGGCATGTAGGGCTATTTTGAGTGGTACACGGCCTAGCAAACGGGCGTGTGGCTTGGCTGTGTGACCCAAGTCAGAGCGTTACACAAGTGAGGACACAGGCTAGGACACAATCGTGTGTCCCTATTTTGAATGTTACACAGTCTGAGACGCGAGCGTGTGTCTTAGCCGTGTGAGGCACACAGCCTGGCCACACGACCATGTGACCAATATATTCAAAATTTTGTAAATTCTTCCTATACTTTCCAAATGTTTCCAATTTAGTCTCGAATTGTTTCAAATGTATTTCTAGGGCTGTGAGGGCTCGATTAAGAGACAATGTGCATGTAAATGAATGATTTATGTTATATTTATATTAGTGTGTAAATGTTTGTTTTGATGTTTTGTTTTTATGGTAATATCCGTAACCCTATTTCGAGACGGATACGGGTTAGGGGTGTTACAATTGTAGTCATCCGAACTTACAGTAAACTAAAGTTTATGATCCCATTAAACTTCTCAATATTGAATCTCATTGTCGTCATCTCTAAATGGGTTTTTTTGTTTTTCAAAATCTTAATCAAGCTCCGATACCAGGTTGTTGGGATTGACCCGTATAAATGATCTAACATAATTTAGTGTAGCAACTTAAACTAGTTTTGGTACTTGAAGAGCTTGAATGGAAATACTTTAATCATGTTTTCATTAAGTTTTTTTATTTTAGTTAAAATTCAATAAAAAATTTAATTTGAGTCTTTTATTGACCTGAGGGGTCGAATGAGGCCTAAAGGCGAGCTAACATACTTAGTAAGTGTACAGGAAACCATTTAAAGGCGTAGGAACTCAAAGCTGGTCACTGTGTCACAACACGGGGAGTTCAATGTCACAACATAAGGAGTAGAATGCTAGAATTGCTATACTACCTTTGGTGTCATGACATACCCCTGAAGTTACCCTTTCGATGTTGCAACACAGGCAGTAGGGTGTCGCAACACCGACCTGTACAGGATTAATTACGAGTCAAGGGCATTTTGGTCCATAAAATGGAAATTAACACAAGAACGTTAGCAAAGTTAGGGTTGAGGACAACGTCTATCCTAATTCTATAAATAGGCTCATTTAGCACTTGTTTAGGGGCAACTTTCATATTCTAAAGTTTTCTTTTTATAGTTTTAGTTTTTTAGTTTTTCCTTCTTTAAGGCTTTTGGTTTATTTTAGTTCTATTCTATTTTTTTTTTTGGAGAACTTGAGTTGTAAACGTTATTAAACTACTGTGGATTTTGTGCTTCAGTAAATACAATTAAAGATTTTCTTAAAACTTTTGTAACACCCCAAACCCGACCTAAACATTTGGCCAAGTCTGGAGAGTTACATTAAACCATTTCTAGAACATCCAACTTTTAATAATAAAGTTTGAACGATTCGAAGCCATATTGAAGATTATAAACAACCATAAAATCTAGTTGTTAAAAACAACGAACTTAGAAAGAAATAATGACAAAAATATAATAACATAATAAGATGATGAAGCAAAATGACTGAGCTCCCGATACGTTGACACGATCAAGTTTGTGGGTTGCTTGAAATCCAAACATATAGAATAACTCAGTGTGTGTAACTTATGTATACAATCAATTAGAATTATATATAACATAAATGTTTTTGATTTCTCTTTAATAAGACAGTTCTCAAAATCAAATATAGAGTCGAGAACACCATATATTAGATATAGTTGCAGAACAAATTAGATACAGATGTAGATTCTTACCCCCATTCGCTACACACCATATTCGTCCATCCCTACTCCCCATATAGGGTATCAAATACCCATCCATCCTTACATGCCACATAGTGACTGTATGTCACGTTTCAAAATAATTACAGTCTAGCTGCCATGTCAGAATGCGATAAATCTCCAGTATCAAATATATGCTTGTGGCTTAGCCACCAAAATTGACAGATTATTAAACTGGGCACACATCCTCCTCTACACAATCCCAACCCAACGTAGATACAGATTTAACATATATCAAATATGCATATATAGTGATACAAATTCAAATCATACTCACGTAATATTGTCGCACTTACTTATCTGATTTCATCTTAAATATATATGAGTAAATAACATGTTATTTAGTAACAAATCCTCAGATAACAAACTTTATTGCCTAATTCCGATCATACGGACCCCACATTAGGCCTACGTTCGATTCGAACGGCATCTACAGCCCTAGGGAAAAAATTAATTTTTGGCCCACACACCGTGTGGATTTACACGACCTGTATGGTTGGCCCGTGTGATGCACACGGCTTGACACAAGGTCGTGTGGCTTATCACAGTGCCTCACATGGTCTGTCACATGGCCTGGCACATAGCTGTGTGACCCAAGTTAAAGAGTTACATGGTCTGACACATGGCCTAACATACGCCTTTGTGACACAAGCCAGGGAGTTATATAGTCTAGACATATGCCCGTGTCATTTGCTCGTCTGACTCACCATCAAAATAGCCCCTCACATGGCCTGGCACACACCTATGTTGCACACTCGTGTGACCCAATTCAGAGTTACACGGCCTAAACATGACCTTACACACAGTCGTGTGAGGCATACGACCGTGTGACACCGACAATAATGTTTTCTAGCTTTCGCCGTTGGCAAAAATTCAGGTTTTCGTTACACACCTAGGATGGATTTGATGTAGAAGCACCAGAGATGATCTCGAAACCTAAAAACATCATTAGTATGACCAATTAGACAATTATTCCTCAACTAACCGCTAGAATTAGTGCACAAACCAAGGTTTCAACAAAAAGTTTCAACGCAAAATCCCAAAACTCAAAGCACACTTACCCTCGTACAAAAAACACATCAATGTAAGAGCCTAAACTAATGGAGGATCCTGACAAGCAACCCCTTCAGCTAGAAAAAAGGACCAATTGAACACTTAGGAAAAGTAATTGAACAAAACAAGTAGAAACCCAATTTGGAAAATAACAACGAGAACAACATAAATAAGAATTTGACAGTACAACTTATGCTGATAATCTTTCAGACAAACACAATGAATTACCAATCCTCAACAGAACAATAGAAAAAAATTAACGAAAGAAATCAAAGAAAAAGAAAAAGAATAGAGGAGTAGAAAGCCCATGAAAAGAAAGAAAAAAATATAAAAGAGAGAAGAGGGAACGTAAACAATTTAATTATTTTATTTTTAAAAATAAATAAATTTTAAAAAATATCATAAAATATATTTCCCCATTGGTAACACAGATACTCAAACACCAGACCAAAGAGAGCATAGAGACTTAACCATTAAACCACTAAGCTCATCCTTGGCACAAGTTAACGCAGAAATAAACTTAAGTCAAAAGTTCAAGGATAATGTTTTAAGTTAAAATAAAATAACTAAAATATAACAAAAGTGAGACTTGAACCTCCAATCTTAGATACATAAATAGAGTACTTAGCCACAGAAATAGAGACTTAATAATGATAGAGTTAACAATCAAACATTCAAAAATTTAGGGTGTTACACCTTTCCCTTGTTTGTTATTTATGTTTATGTTTATTATTAAGTTTATTGTGCTTATGAGATCTATGAGGAACTAATCCACTTATGGGGGATTAGTGAGTGAAGGTTTGATTAACTGATTACTATGTAGGGTTTTCTTAATGGATCAGCTGTTTGAGAGAGGAAGAACTTAAAGCTTAGGCTTGATAACCCTAGGAAGTCATTTAGGTAGGAATTAACCCAAAATTGGTATGGCCTATCCATGAACATCTTAGGCCCGAACTAGTCTAGACTGTGAGGTCGAGAGATAAGTAGTTCTTGTTGACTTGTTAGTTTAGTGGAAGATTGAGAGATGCTGCTAGGGTAACAACTAGTTGATTGAGTAGAAACCCAAAATAGGAATTAATTATGATCACTAAAGCGAGCTAATCACCCATGCTTAGTTTTGATTAAGTTAGAATTCATTTACCCGAAGTTCACTTTATTTTCACTATTTTTATTTTCTTTATTATTGTAACACCCTGAATTTAGGCCTAGAAGTATTGGGCCTTGAGTGCGGGTCCGTAAGGAGGTTGTATATAGGTATTTAATTGTACAATGAAATAACACAATTAAATGTCTGCTTTGGTGGTTAATGGCCCTGAGAAGTGTTAGAGAAATCATGGGTTCAAACTTGGGCTTTAGCAAAAATTTTGGTATTAAGTGAAAAAAAAAAGCTTGGATGCCTGGATGAGGGTTTTTAAATTATTGTGTTAAATAAATGACACAAGGAAGCTTGTAGTCTAGTGGTTGTGGCGTCATTAAGATTGTATGGGAGCCTGGGTTCAAGCCTTGGCTCTTACAATTTATTTTGGTTTTTTTGAAGGGAACCTGGACTTTGGCCTTTAGGCCTTATAATTAATTGGGGATAAAATATGACACAAAAAGCCTTATGGCTTAGTGGCAAGTAGCGTGTGGAGCATTTGAGGGGAGGCATGGGTTCGAATCCCATGGCAAGCAAAGAGCATTTATTTTGCTAACAAGGGGCGGCAAGAGTTGGTGTTGAATTTAAACTCGATGTTGGAGGATCCCACATCGGAAGCTAACATAAGAGTGGATCTGTCGGCTTTAAATAGAGGAACCATGAGGAGAGTAAAGGTACCTTTCTTGGCTGATCCCTTTCGCTGTATGACGTGCTCGTTTGGGTTGGGCGTCGGCTAAGAGTGCTCGGAGCGTGGATTAACTCCAGTCTCCTATCAAGTGTGTGTATTTCTCACCACTCTAGCTGTAGGATGGCTACTTCGGGCCGCGATGGGCCGAAAGGGGCTATGTGGGCCCAATGGACCTACGGGCCCAATTGGATAAGTTGTTTGATTGTGTAGTAAATATTGGACTAGGCTAGGTGAATCTCATATTTGTGGCTAGATTTGGGCTAAAAGGGCCACACGAGGGTGTGGGTCCATTTGGGTCGATAATAGGCTTTAGGCCCATTCGTATTGTTATCCCTGTTTAGAATACTTTAGTTTACCAAATTACTGAAATGCCCACAAATTGTAAAATTACCAAAGTACCCTTGATTTACAAAATTACCGTTTTACCCTCTATTTATAAAATTACCGTTTTACCTTCGATTTATAAAATTACCATTTTACCCTTGATTTATAGAATTACCATTTTACCCTCGATTTATAGAATTACCGTTTTACCCTCGATTTACAGAATTACCATTTTACCCTCGATTTATAAAATTACCAAAGTACCCTCAATTTATAGAATTACTGTTTTACCCTCAATTTACAAAATTACCATTTTACCCTCAGTTTACAAAATTACCGTTTTACCCTCGTTGAGAAATTACTGAAATACCCCTATAGGATGTAATTACCAAAATACCCTTAGTTTGTAAAATTACCAAAATACCCCTAGTTTGTAAAATTACCGAAATACCACTGGTTTGTGAAATTATCGAAATACCCTTAATTTGTAAAATTACCAAAATACCTTTAATTTACAAAATTACAGAAATACCCTTGACTTTCTAAAAATTATAGAAATACCATTAGTTTACAAAATTACTGAAATACCTTTGGTTTGTAGATTTACCAAAACACCCTTGTAGGATGAAATGACTAAAATACCCCTAATAGGTAAAAAGACCGTAAAGCCCCTGTAGGGTAAAGTGACCGTAATACCCTTGTATGGTAAAATGATGAATATGCCCTTATGTTCCGTATGACTGATGTGCTTAGGATTTACATATATTGATATTGGATTAGTTAAGTTTGAGTGACAGGTGGTGGTTATCATAGGTGATTGATTATGAAAACGTTTCAACTTCAACCCATAACAGGTGTGTACTAACCCTCGTAGTAGCTTAGATTAATATCTGCTGAGAAGCCGAAATGCTAAAATACCGGCATTTCGAGAACTTGTAATGTTGCGTGTGGGTATAGATGAGATAAATACGATAAGATCGGTGTTTGGATCGATGGAACGGGTAAGAACTCAATTTTGTGCACGATGGTAAGTTGGGCCTCAATGGGCAGGAATTGTGCCAAATGGGCTTTTGGGCCCATTTGGGTAAAATTGATGGAAAATGGAATTTGGAAAATTTGCATGTTAACACGATTAGTATTGTTGTAAAATTTAGGTTAAGCAGGCTTAGTGGGCTAAATCAGCATTCGTAGGGCCCATTAGGGGTTTTGGGCCCAAAAGCCCGAATTTCATAAGTGGGTTAAAGATCATTGTTTAAACACTCAGAAATATTGAAAATTGTAATGAACATGGAAAACCCTGATTTTTGGTAAAATTATGAAAATGCCCTTTTAATATGAAAAATGACTGTTTTGCCCTTATGGGCAAGTGACTGACTTGGACTATGTGGTTGACGGATTTGATTGTGAATATATGTTGGTGATATGAATGACTTGACTGTGATTGCTTGATTCAAATATGGGCATGACATTCTGCATACATGACATATTGCATGGGATATGGGTTATATTGATGGAGGAAGTGCTAAAAGGGCTCTCGCTTGGCCATCAAAAGGGCTTTGCCCGTTTATCGAAAGAGCTTTGCCCATTATTAAAAGAGGCTAGGCCTCAGTTATATGATAAAGCAGTTATGCTGCCAGTGGAGAGTTTGGTTGGGTGGGTTGAGTTATTCCCCACATAGGGAGCTTGGTTGGTACGGGTGGAGAGTAGCGGATGGTGGGTCGAGTAGTCTCCCCAAATGGGCTTGCATACATTCATTGACATTACATGTGACATTGAAATGGGCCTAAGGGCCATACCGTTTGCAGTAAAGGCTTCGGCCCAGTGAAATGATTTATGAAAAGGCTTCAGCCCAGTGATATGATTTATGAAAAGGCTTCGGCCCAGTGATATGATTTATGAAAAGGCTTCGGCCCAGTATATGTCAAGACTAAATAGGGCTTTGGCCCAGATTGTACTGATACCGTGTTATTTACTATTTGTTTGTTATTGGGATTACACACTGAGTTTTCGTAAACTCACCCCGTTTCTAACTGTGCAGGTAATCCCTAAGCTTAGATGGTTTGGAGCTGCGAGGGACTCGGAGATGGCAACACTACTGTTTCTATTTCTTTTAATTGCAATAAGTAGCCGATTTATTTCTTTATAAGTTTTATCTTATTAATATTATTATTTGGTTTTGGGTTGTAATAAGGCCATTTTAATTATTTTTCTGGGATTATTTTATCTTATACCCTATATTTTTCTGATAACAATATGAGTTAGACCTAGGGCGCATTTCCAAAATGATAATTATTTTCAAAATAACAGAACGATACAATTAATCGGTTTATCAAAAATATCTACTTAAATGAATTCCAACTCGTTTTTCTCAAAACCTAACCTAGCACCAAAGTGTGGCAATGGTTGTGGGCATGTCTAGGATTGGATCCAATCAAGAGCTTGGTACTTAAGTAGCCTTCTAGGCTAACCTCTTCTGTTTCGGATACCTACCTGGTGCACAACTTCCATTCACTTTATTAACTTAGCAAAAACTATCTTTTAAAACACTAAGAAGGACGTTGAAAGAGGCATGGGTTTTCTTAAAAACTTCAATGTGACACGTCGGATCCGGCCATAACGTCTGGGCCGGGTTTGGGGTGTTACAATTATAAAACCCAAGCATCTTCTATTGATGTTTTATCGTAATATTACTTATTTAAAGTCCTAAAAACCCAAAATAGGAATTAGTTATGCTCACCAAAGCAAGCTAGTCACCCATGCTTAGATTTGATTAAAGTTAGAATTCATTCACCTGAAGTTCACTTTATTTTTGCTATTTTTATTTTCTTTATTATAAAAAGCCAAAAATCTTCTATTTATGTTTTACCGTAACATTATTTATTTAAAGAACTAAACCCACAATAGAAATTAGTTATGATCACCAAAGCGAGCTAATCACCCATGCTTAGATTTGATTACCCAAAGTTCACTTTATTTTCGCTATTTTTATTTTATTTATTATAAAAACCCAAAAATTGTATATTTATGTTTTATCATAATATTATTTATTTAAATTACTAATTAGATCTACTTATGTTTAGGTTAGAGTTAATTTAGTATTTGCCTCCATTAGGTATGATCCTCGGACTACTCACCTATTCCCTTTGAAAAACTATATTACAACCTGACCAAAGATTTGTATGAGATGCCTTCATGTGAAACAACTAGGACGGACAAATTTGAGGTATTATGAAACATGTTAGACATTATGGCACAAATGATGAAAATGGTACAAGAAATATATGTAGTGCTGCCTCTAAGGAAAGAAGACATATCTAACATTTACAGCTCGAATCATGAGAACCCTTGTATTATTGATGACCATAATGAGATTCTGTAACGCCCCAAAAAAAATCCCGAACTTTCTTTTTATGATGGTTTTGATAAAAGGTGTGCTTAATATTCCTAGTCAAGTGTTATTTATTTGATAATAGGCCTTGGTTAAGTTTAGAGTTCAAACTTTGGGGTGAAGGAAATTATAGTTTAATAATTAAAAGAACCTTGATGGCAAGTAGTTTGGGTTTTAAATAAATGAAGGAGGAATTGGGCACAAGGAGCCTTGTGTTAGAGTGGTAAGTAGCGTCACATGTTGGGCTTAGAGGTGGTGTCACATGCTTGGCAAGGAGGTTCGGGGCTCGAATCCCTCTATGCTTAAAAGAAAGATTTATTTTTGCTCAATAAATGGCCAGTAGGGGCGTTGGATGTGAACTCTGAAGGGAGTGATCAGAGGAGAAATTTAAGGAATGGATTAAGGAGTTATCAGGGAGAAAAGTTAGGAGATGAGGGGTGCAAAGAAGTGGAGCCGAATAGGGAATTTTGGGGATAGGTAAATTCGACTATAGTATATATAGGTGCTGAAATTGCTTCTCTTCCTTTAGCAGAATTCCTCATTTTTTTTCTTTGTGTTGCCGAAACACTTTTCTCTCTAAGTGCTCAGAAGCTGAATTCCTTGTTCCTTGCTTGCCGATTTTCCATTCTTTCTCTTCTCAAATTCACTTTTGATTCACCTTTGGTTTTAGTCAATTAATTCTTCTCTTCTTCTTATTTCAACCGAATAACCACTTTCACCATACAAATCTCAAAAGCTGAATACCTCTTTGGCTGAAGACCCTCTATGCAGTCACTACTCCCTCTAATACTCTCGATTCTTGTGTAAGTACTTTGCTCTTTTAGTCAGTTTTCTTGGTACCGATTTCTTCTCTCCCTCTCTCTTTCTAAATTGATTTTGGTAGGGCATTAGTATCGAATCTCGAATTTCAGATCTATGTGAAATTACTCCCAAGGCATTTTGGGGTTTGGGTAAGTGTTCCCCTTTTATTGGTTAAGGTTGGCTGAATGGTCATGGATGTTTTAAGAGTGACTTAAGATGATTGTGATTCACTTGTTGGTTAGTTCGTAATGATTAATATTGATGCAGATTTAAGGGATACTCGTGATTAGTGATCAAGGAAGGTCTGTAAGGCTTGTCATTCAAGGTAAGGCAAAGGTGAGATTTTCAGCTTTTGGTGATCGTATTTGATAAGTGTGTGATTAATCATTGAGTGATATCATTTGTAGGTTCGTGGCTAAGGAGATCACAGCACGTCTAGTACCAGGTGTGCACATACACTGCACACACACAGTAGATCGGCAAAAGCTGAAATACCGAAAAGCCAGAAGTTTGGCTGCAATAGTCTTGCCAGTGCGCGAACACTCGTAAGGGGGGAACCGATAGGTTATCAGAGGCCTCATGAGTGATTCCATGGACTTGGGCCGTTTATTGGCCAACCAGTCCAAAATGGGCTAAATGGGCCCGATGGGCTGTAGGGCCCATAATAGACAAAATTGACAATTTGATACTATGTGATTGATGCATGATATTCATGATAAGTTTTAAAGATTTATGAATGAATCGTTCTTGAGACTAACTTATTATCACGATTAAGGCAAGTGCACCTATCGAATAATAGTATAGTTCAACAAGACCGGATTGTTGAACCCAAAGGAATCACGAGTACTAGTATTTACATCCTTTTTATTATCTAGCCTAAATATTAAGAGGTTTGGTTATCTAAACTAATTACTAACTAAGAATGCAAAGAAATAAAACTTGGGAAAATACTTTTGGGAAAATTCGATTGATTGAGACAATACCTAAGAAAAACTCCACCCAGACTTCACTTGTTATTTGACTCTGAATCAGATGATTTATTCATTTGACTTGATCCGTAGAAATCCCTAAGTTATATTATTATCTCTCTCCAGACTAATAACGTCTAACCCTAGGTTGAATAATTGAAATCTCTTTCTAATTAACACCCTAGAATTGCATTAACTCGATCTATGGATTCCCTTATTAGGTTTCACCCTAATCTGGTAAAATCCTGTCACCCTATCTCTAGGCGCGCAATCAACTCCGATTAATTATGACAATTTTACTCTTAGACAGGGTCTATTCCTCCTCTAAATAGGAGCATTAACTTGAATTAATATCCTGGAATATTAAAACAAGAATTAGGAACACATAATTAAGAACAAGTCAAATATTTATCATACTTGCTATGTTAGTCCTAGAACCGACTAAACCTGGCTCTGATAATAATAAAATTGTAACACCCCGTACCCGAGACCGTCGCCGGGGTCGGACACGAGGGGTTAACAGACTTCGTTCACTTAATTTCACCGTTCATAAAAAAAATTTTCCAGACAGCTGGCTAACTGTGTCACCGTCACCTTAAAAATCATATCTTGAGTTCTACAACTCGAAAATCAGTTTCATGATTTTTTCCTGAAAATAGACTCATACATCCATCTACAAATTTTTTTATAGAATTTTTTGTTGGGCAAATTAGTACAGTTTATTAGTTAAAGTCTCCCCTGTTCCAGGGTGCGACTACACTGACCTTCATGCATTACGACCTGGATATCTCCCTGTACAGGGCTTAAATACTGATGCCGTTTGTTTCTTTAGAAACTAGACTCAAAAAGGAATCCATACATATATGGCATGACTTCTAAATGTCTCGGGTTAATTTATAATGAATTTCCAAAGTCGGAACAGGGAATCCAGAAACCGTTCTGGCCCTGTTTCACGAAAACCTAAATATCTCTTAACATACAACTCATATGACCGTTTCGTTTCTTCCATATGAAAGTAGATTCATCAAGGTTCATTTAAATAATTTATTCACTATTTAATTCCATTCCTACTATTTTTAGTAATTTTTCACATCCACATTGCTGCTGCTGTCAGCATCTGCCTTTAAGGTAGACTTTACCTATTTCATAGTTTCCATGATTCAATTAGCCCTTTTTGCATACATAGCACAAAGTATAATCATGATTAACCATTCCAATGGCTAATCGTTTCCAAACATTTCCATACCTCTTAGTGATCAACATACAAACGATTATAGTACTATGCTAAAAACGTATATAAGCCATTTTCGCATGGCTATCCAAGGTTTTACATACCAAAGTTCAAACAAACATAATAGCCTATACATGCCGAAATGTTCTCCTAGACCAACTAAAAAGAAGATACCAAAGGTGGCTAGCCGGTGTGATGACTTCGATGACGGTCCCGAATACGCAAAAAGTTGAGTCCAAGAAACCTAAAATAGGTGACAAGCAAACGCCGAATGAGTATATAACTCAGTAAGTCATAAGCAATGCACTACCAACCATTAATAACATTATCACAAGAGGAAACAAAATGGAACGAGGCTAATTACTCCATTCAAACCGAACTATACCATAGTTCCTCAGACCTTTCGATTCAATCTCATACCAAGTTACACATTCACATTCCATATACTAATCAATAGGATATTTGAGGCATTTTTATACACCATTTTGTTTTCGTTACAATCATACAACTACATGGCCTTTCCCTTATTCCACGATAATTCTTATGTACGTGACTTTAATTAAAATTGTCACATAGGTTCAAAACTTACCAAGCTCAACTCCAAATATAAACATAGCGCCTATTAGCCATGAACTCAAGGTACTTACCCGATCCGCTGTCCGTGGTCAACTCAATAATGTCGCACACTCAGTGTCAATAGTGATTCAAAACATATAGTGAGTCCGCACAATTAGTGCTATATAATCAACTCGCACACTTAGTGCTATATGATCAAACTCGCACACTTAGTGCTGTACAAATTTTAAACCCGCACACTTAGTGCCATTCTCATGATCACAAATGTTTATACCCGCACACTTAGTGCCGAAATCAACAACTCAATACATCTCACCTCTTTTCTTTCCATTCAATACTTTCATCACCACATACATACATGTATATAAATTTATCATTCCTTTCGGCATAATTACATAGACATTATGTCTATTTAAATCAATACAAAATATATGCTTAGTGACCTACCTTGTGTTGGGTAAAATTAGTTCCAAGTCGGCTACTCGATGACCTTCGTCTTTCCCTTGCTTGATTCTCCTTCTTTAACTCCTTGAGCTTAATCAATAAATCAACTAGTTTAACCATCTTGCTAAACATTCATAATTCAATTACACATGCATATGTATGTTTGTATATTTGGCAACCATCCTCACTAATTACCCATTTAGTCGATTATACACATAATTAAAGGTAACATCACGAACGGCATACTTATGTATATTTATACATATATATATACACTTCCAAATGGGCATCACAATTAGATTTAACACCACCTTCATACTCAATTAGATGGTCGAATGTATGTATATATATACAATGTCAACTATAACATCTTTTAAACACCTAATTTCATCTCATGAACACTTAATCAAATTTTCCTAATCTAGCATATATTTTCACATCTATTTGTAACATCATGTAAATTCACATATAACTACATTTCTTAAGTTCTACATCTTAATGCCCATTATAGCCACTCCCATGGTCTAAATCTAACAATCGTCAACACCTACCTTTTCACTATGTTTGTCGAATATTCATTCTCTTCTTAGTCCTAAATTCGGCACTTCCAACAAATTAGCTTAACAATTCCAACTTTCATGCTAACATCCCAAGCAACTTAACACATCCATATAACTAACATGTTAATAGCTTCAAGGTATCAACTAAAATTTTTAAGCTTCTTTGTCAAATCCGAATTCTCCAACAACCCCAAATCCAACCATGGGATAGATAGAATTCAAACTAACAACTAAAACATGCATGAGTCTCATGGACAACATCAAACATACCTTGGTCTAGCAACCACCATGGCTGATTTTCTCAAGCTTTTCCCCCCCCTTCTTCTTAGGACATTCGGCCAAGCAAAGAAAATGAAAGGATGGACACTTTTTTTTTTCTTTTCTTTGTTTTCATCTTATTCCTTTTTCATTATTTTATTCTTTCTAACATAACCACTAACTAAACATGTTTGCAACATGTTTCCACTCATAGCATGGCCGGCCATCATGCTTAACTTTTGGGTAAATTGAAATGCAAACCCATCATTTTCACATTATGCATTAATAGCCCACTTTACATTTGCCTAGCACATTTCTAGATTTTCTCACATAAGTCCTATTTGATAAAAATTCACTTACAATTAACAAAATCCAAACACGAAATTTTCACACATGTATATGTACATATAATGAGCATCAACTATAACGGTCAATTATTTTTATGTCTCGGTTTAGTGGTCCCGAAACCACTTTCTGACTAGGGTCAATTTAGGGCTGTCACAACTCTCCCCCACTTAAGAAATTTTCATCCCCGAAAATCTTACCGGTAAATAGGTTTGGGTATAATTCTTTCATAGAGTTCTCAGGTTCCCAAGTAGCTTCTTCGATTCCGTGTTTATGCCACAACATCTTCACTAATGGGATCTTCTTATTTCACAATTCTTTCACTTCACGCATCAAAATGCGAATCGGGTCTTCGTCATAACTCAAATTAGGCCGAATCTCGATCTCAGATGGAGTGATTACGTGCGATGGATCGGACCTATATCGTCGAAGCATCGAGACATGAAAAACGTTGTGAATCTTCTCAAGCTCAGGGGGAAAAATTAATCGTTATGCGACTGGTCCAACTCGTTCGGATACTTCATACGGGCCGATGAATCTCGGACTCAATTTGCCCTTACGGCCAAATCTAAGCACCTTCTTCCAGGGTGAAACTTTGAGAAATACCTTGTCCCCAACCCGATATTCAATATCTCTTCGTTTTAAATCCGCGTACGACTTCTGACGATCTGATGCTGCCCTCAGACTCTCACGAATTATACTTACTTTCTGTTCAGCATCTTTAATCAAATCCACTCCGAAAATTTTACTTTCACCGAGCTTGGTCCAAAACAATGGCGTACGGCATTTTTGACCGTACAAAGCCTCATAAGGTGTCATCTTAATGCTTGATTGAAAGCTATTGTTGTAAGCGAATTCAATCAAAGGCAAATATCATTCCCATGAACCACAAAACTCGAGGATGCAACATCTCAACATATCCTCAAGTATCTGAATTATCCGCTCGGATTGACCATCGGTTTGGGGGTGAAAAGCGGTGCTAAAATGCAACTTGGTACCCAAGGCTTCTTGAAATTTCTTCCAAAATCGTGAGGTGAATCTCGGATCTCTATCCGACACAATAGAAATCGGTACCCCGTGTAATCTCACAATCTGAGAAACATACAATTCAGCTTGTTTATCCAATGAAAAATCCGTACATACGGGGATAAAATGAGCCGACTTAGTCAGTCTATCAACAACAACCCAAATTGCATCTTTCTTACTTGTCGACAATGGCAACCCAGACACAAAATCCATCGTGACTCGATCCCATTTCCATTCAGGTATCATGATCGGCTGGAGTAAACCCGTAGGCACTTGATGTTCCGCCTTTACTTGCTGACATATTAAACACTTCGAAACAAAATCAGAAATGTCTCGTTTCATACCATGCCACCAAAACTAGCGTCTCAGATCGTTGTACTTTTTCGTACTCCCCGGGTGAATTGACATTCGGCTACAATGAGCTTCGTTCAGAATCATTGAAATGAGTTCTGAATTTCTTGGAACACACAACCGACTTCTGAACCTCAAACAATCGTCATCATCAATTTGAAACTCTGATTCCATATTCCGAACACATTCAGCCCATTTTGCAACCAATTCATCATTGACTTTTTGAGCTTCACGAATTTGATGAATCAACAATGGTTTGGCCTTTAATTCCGCCACTAGTACATTGTCGGATAGAACAGACAAGTGTACATTCATCGTCAGAAGGCAAAAAGTGATTTACGACTTAAGGCATCCGCAACCACATTAGCCTTTCCGGGTGATAGTCAATGACAATCTCATAATCTTTTAACAACTCGAGCCAACGTCTCTGTCGCAGATTTAAGTCTCTTTGAGTCATCAAGTATTTGGGACTTTTGTGATCCGAAAATACATGGCACTTCTCACCAAATAAGTAACGTCGCCATATTTTCGAAGCGAATACGATGGCAGCTAATTCGAGATCATGGGTCGGATAATTTTTCTCATGTGGCTTTAATTGTCTCGACGCATAGGCCACAACTCGACCTTCTTGCATCAATACGCAACCCAACCCAAGTAGGGAGGCATCAATATAAATGACAAATTCTTTGCCCGATTCGTTTGCACTAGAATTGAGCTTCGGTCAAATAAGTTTTCAGTTAATCAAAACTTTTCTGACATCTTTCCGTCCATTCGAACTTAACATCTTTTTGAAGTAGCTTCGTCATTGGTTTGGCTATCATCGAGAAACCTTTCACAAACCGTCGGTAGTAAGTAAGCAAGTCCTAAAAGCTCGAACCTCGTAATATTTCTGAGGCTTCCAGTTAAGTATGGCTGAAATTTTACTCGGGTCAACTCGAATACCCGATGTGGATACCACATGACCCAAGAAGCTAACCTCTCTTAACCAGAATTCACACTTACCGAACTTAGCATATAACTGCTTATCCCGTAAAATTTGCAACACTAATCTCAGGTGCTCAGCATGTTCGGTCTCATCTCTTGAATAGACCAAGATGTCATTAATGAACACAACTATGAACCGGTCCAAATACTGTCTGAAGATCCGATTCATCAAATCCATAAATACCGCAGGGCATTAGTGAGCCCAAACGGCATCACCAAGAACTCGAGTGGCCGTATCTCGCTCAAAGCGGTTTTGGGTATATCAAGAATCTCGAATCCAGAATCGATAGTAACGCAATCTTAGATCTATCTTTGAAAACACCGAGGCTCCCTTTAGTTGATCAAACAAATCATCAATACGCGGTAACGGATATTTATTATTTATTGTCACCTTATTCAGCTGACGATAATCGATGCAAAACCTCATGGTTCCGTCCTTCTTTTTCACAAACAATACTGGTGCACCCCAAGGTGAGAAACTTGGTCGAGCGAAACCTCTATCCGTCAATTCTTGCAACCGAGCCTTCAACTCTTTTAACTCGGTTGGTGCCATACTGACGGAGCTATCGAAATCGGCGTAGTCCGTGTACAAGCTCAATACCAAACTCTACCTCCGGATAGGTGGTAAACCCGTAATTCTTGGGGAAAACGTCTGGTATTCACAAACCACCAAGACTGATTCGGGTTTCTTTTCTAACTCTTTGTCATCCAAGACATACGCAAGGTATGCTTCGCACCCTTTCTTACATATTTCGAGCCAACATTGATGATATTACGGTGGCAACCCTTTAAGTCCGTAGACTCAACTCGGATTATCTCGTTATTTGCGCACCTTAAATCAATGGTTTTTCTTTTGCAACTCACCACTGCGTCATATACGGTCAACCAGTCCATACCAAGAATAACATCGAATTCATCAAATGGTAAAAGCATCAAATTGGCCGGAAAACAGGATTCTCGGATCATTAGAGGGCATCTTTTACACACTTTGTCAACAAGCGCATATTGACCCAAGGGATTTGACGCTCGAATTACGAACTCAGTAGACTCAACAGGTAGAGTCTTACTGGATGCTAAGGTTTCACATACATATGAATGAGTAGAGCCAGGGTTGATTAATGTAATTACATTAGTGTCAAAAAGAGTGAAAGTACCAGTGATAACATCAGGGGAGGATGCCTCCTCTCGTGCGTGAATGGCATATGCTCTAGCAGGAGTACGGGTCTCGGATCGAACAGCCGTATCAGAGGCCCCTCTCTGACTACCACCCCTACCTTTTGAAATTCTCGGTGGTCTACCTCTAGCTGTCATTCCACTAGGTCTTGCACCTTGCATCCTATTCTTCTCAACAAGCTCCGTGCAATCTCTAATGAAGTGGTCCTTGAACCGCTTGCCGTAATGTGCCCTGTTAGTAGACTTACCCCAACATTCACCTATGTGTCTTCTCCCACATTGGGGGCATTCAGGTTTCTCTTGACGGTTATTGCCCACACTAGCTATCGAAGTAGCTCGGGAGTCCGTCGATGGTCGTGCTCTAATGGAAATTCCCGCAGTCGTCCTCGATTTATTAGTGTCCTCCCTGAACTTCTTTACAACCGAGAACGGAGCTTTACCCGTCGATCTTTTACGATAGTCTCTAGCTTCAAATTCAGCCTTCTTCTTCTCCTTTCCAAGTTCTTCCGCCTTGCAGGCTCATTCAACTAGTGTTACGAATTCTTTTATCTCCAAAATACCCACTAGTAGCTTTAAATCTTCATTCAATCCTTCTTCAAATCTCTTGCACATAGCAACCTCATCACCACACACTCCGGGCATACCGATCGAGCCTTACGAACTCATGTTCAGATTGAGATATTGTCATACGGCCTTGCTTGAGTTCCAAGAATTCCTTACGCTTTTGATCGATGAACTGTTGACTAATATATTTCTTTCAAATTCTATTTGAAAGAAATCCCAAGTAACTCGTTCGTTTGGGACTATGGAAATCAAAGTCCTCCACCAATAGTAAGTCGAGTCTCGCAACAAGGATATAGCACACTTTAGACATTCATCGGTGTGCATGACAGTTCATCAAACACCGAATGGTGTTATCAAGCGAACTCGGCCCTTTCGGCATCATCAAGTAACTCGGCCTTGAACTCCTCAAATTTCGCTTCCTAATCAAGTCTGGTGGCTTACTCACCTCACAGGATCAAGAATCGATGGCATTACGGGCTCTTGGGGTGGGTTATTCAAATTCGGGAATTGTTGGACAGCCGGATTGGTTCGGGCATATTGCGTGACCCACTCATTCATCATGGTAAAGAAGGCTTGTTTAGCCCCCTCACCTTGATTATTCGCAGATGACTGAGGTTCAACAGGCGGCGTCCCTTGTGCTATGGTAGTCCTAGAACCGACTAAACCTGGCTCTGATACCAATAAAATTGTAACACCCCATACCCGAGACCGTCGCCGGGGTTGGACACGAGGGGTTAACAGACTTCGTTCACTTAATTTCACCGTTCATAAAAAAAAAATTTCCAGACAGCTGGCTAACTGTATCACCGTCACCTTAAAAATCATATCCTGAGTTCTACAACTGGAAAATCAGTTTTGTGATTTTTCCCTCAAACTAGACTCATACGTCCATCTACAAATTTTTTTCTAGAATTTTTTGTTGGGCAAATTAGTACAGTTTATTAGTTAAAGTCTCCCCTGTTCCAGGGTGCGACTACACTGACCTTCATGCATTACGACCTGGATATCTCCCTGTACAGGGCTTAAATACTGATGCCGTTTGTTTCTATAGAAACTAGACTCAAGAAGGAATCCATACATATATGGCATGGCTTCTAAATGTCTCGGGTTAATTTATAATGAATTTCCAAAGTCGGAACAGGGAATCCAGAAACCGTTCTGGCCCTGTTTCACGAAAACCTAAATATCTCTTAACATACAACTCATATGACCGTTTCGTTTCTTCCATATGAAAGTAGATTCATCAAGGTTCATTTACATAATTTATTCACTATTTAATTCCATTCCTACTATTTTTAGTGATTTTTCACATCCACATTGCTGCTGCTGTCAGCATCTGCCTTTAAGGTAGACTTTACCTATTTCATAGTTTCCATGATTCAATTAGCCCTTTTTGCATACATAGCACAAAGTATAATCATGATTAACCATTCCAATGGCTAATCGTTTCCAAACATTTCCATACCTCTTAGTGATCAACATACAAACGATTATAGTACTATGCTAAAAACGTATATAAGCCATTTTCGCATGGCTATCCAAGGTTTTACATACCAAAGTTCAAACAAACATAATAGCCTATACATGCCGAAATGTTCTCCTAGACCAACTAAAAAGAAGATACCAAAGGTGGCTAGCCGGTGTGATGACTTCGATGACGGTCCCGAATACGCAAAAAGTTGAGTCCAAGAAACCTAAAATAGGTGACAAGCAAACGCCGAATGAGTATATAACTCAGTAAGTCATAAGCAATGCACTACCAACCATTAATAACATTATCACAAGAGGAAACAAAATGGAACGAGGCTAATTACTCCATTCAAACCGAACTATACCATAGTTCCTCAGACCTTTCGATTCAATCTCATACCAAGTTACACATTCACATTCCATATACTAATCAATAGGATATTTGAGGCATTTTTATACACCATTTTGTTTTCGTTACAATCATACAACTACATGGCCTTTCCCTTATTCCACGATAATTCTTATGTACGTGACTTTAATTAAAATTGTCACATAGGTTCAAAACTTACCAAGCTCAACTCCAAATATAAACATAGCGCCTATTAGCCATGAACTCAAGGTACTTACCCGATCCGCTGTCCGTGGTCAACTCAATAATGTCGCACACTCAGTGTCAATAGTGATTCAAAGCATATAGTGAGTCCGCACAATTAGTGCTATATAATCAACTCGCACACTTAGTGCTATATGATCAAACTCGCACACTTAGTGCTGTACAAATTTTAAACCCGCACACTTAGTGCCATTCTCATGATCACAAATGTTTATACCCGCACACTTAGTGCCGAAATCAACAACTCAATACATCTCACCTCTTTTCTTTCCATTCAATACTTTCATCACCACATACATACATGTATATAAATTTATCATTCCTTTCGGCATAATTACATAGACATTATGTCTATTTAAATCAATACAAAATATATGCTTAGTGACCTACCTTGTGTTGGGTAAAATTAGTTCCAAGTCGGCTACTCGATGACCTTCGTCTTTCCCTTGCTTGATTCTCCTTCTTTAACTCCTTGAGCTTAATCAATAAATCAACTAGTTTAACCATCTTGCTAAACATTCATAATTCAATTACACATGCATATGTATGTTTGTATATTTGGCAACCATCCTCACTAATTACCCATTTAGTCGATTATACACATAATTAAAGGTAACATCACGAACGGCATACTTATGTATATTTATACATATATATATACACTTCCAAATGGGCATCACAATTAGATTTAACACCACCTTCATACTCAATTAGATGGCCGAATGTATGTATATATATACAATGTCAACTATAACATCTTTTAAACACCTAATTTCATCTCATGAACACTTAATCAAATTTTCCTAATCTAGCATATATTTTCACATCTATTTGTAACATCATGTAAATTCACATATAACTACATTTCTTAAGTTCTACATCTTAATGCCCATTATAGCCACTCCCATGGTCTAAATCTAACAATCGGCAACACCTACCTTTTCACTATGTTTGCGAATACTCATTCTCTTCTTAGTCCTAAATTCGCACTTCCAACAAATTAGCTTAACAATTCCAACTTTCATACTAACATCCCAAGCAACTTAACACATCCATATAACTAACATGTTAATAGCTTCAAGGTATCAACTAAAATTTTTAAGCTTCTTTGTCAAATCCCAATTCTCCAACAACCCCAAATCCAACCATGGGATAGATAGAATTCAAACTAACTACTAAAACATGCATGAGTCTCATGGACAACATCAAACATACCTTGGTCTAGCAACCACCATGGCTGATTTTCTCAAGCTTTTCCCCCCCTTCTTCTTAGGACATTCGGCCAAGCAAAGAAAATGAAAGGATGGACACTTTTTTTTTTCTTTTCTTTGTTTTCATCTTATTCCTTTTTCATTATTTTATTCTTTCTAACATAACCACTAACTAAACATGTTTGCAACATGTTTCCACTCATAGCATGGCTGGCCATCATGCTTAACTTTTGGGTAAATTGAAATGCAAACCCATCATTTTCACATTATGCATTAATAGCCCACTTTACATTTGCCTAGCACATTTCTAGATTTTCTCACATAAGTCCTATTTGATAAAAATTCACTTACAATTAACAAAATCCAAACACGAAATTTTCACACATGTATATGTACATATAATGAGCATCAACTATAACGGTCAATTATTTTTATGTCTCGGTTTAGTGGTCCCGAAACCACTTTCCGACTAGGGTCAATTTAGGGCTGTCACACGAATGGTCATGGATGTTTTAAGCGTAACTTAAGATGATTGCAAGTCACTTGTTGGTTAGTTCTTAATGATTAATATTGATGGAGATTTAAGGAATACTCGTGATTAGTGATCAAGGAAGGTCTGTAAGGCTTGTCGTTCAAGGTATGGCAAAGGTGAGATTTTCGGCTTTTGGTGATTGTATTTGATAAGTGTGTGATTAATTGTTGAGTGATATCGTTTGTAGGTTCATGGCTAAGGAGATCGTAGCACGTTTAGTACCAGGTGTGTACATACACGGCACACACACAGTAGATCGACAAATCCCGAAATGCCGAAAAGTTGAAATGCTGAAAAGCCAGAAGTTTGGCTACAATAGTCTTGCCAGTGTGTGAACACTCGTAAGGGGGAAACCGATAGGTTATCAGAGGCCCCATGAGCAATTTCATGAACTTGGGCCGTGTATTGGCCAACCAGGCCAGGATAGGCTAAATGGGCCCGATGGGCTGTAGGGCCTATAATAGGTAAAATTAGTAATTTGATACTATGTGATTAAAAAACATATGATTTCATGACTATGAGTATGATTGGGCTTGACGGGCCAAATGAAAGTGATTAGGCCTGATGGGCCATATGAATGTGATTGGGCTTAATGGGCAATATGAATTAGATTGGGCCTAAAGGGGAAAAATGAATAAGTATGGATCTATTAGTATTTAGTAAGGGGTTATGGACCCCTTTTTTTTTGGTAACTACTCAATCAGGCATAAAACTTAAATAATTAATTAATTGCGACTATGGGCGAGTCATAAGGTTAAGGTGTGGCAATAGGTATATGCTTGTCTAGGATTTGATTTAGGAAGAGCTTGGTACTCAAGCGGTCTGAATGACTCACCTCCTCTTCTCTGGAATCCTACCTGGTGCATAGTATTTATTCACTTTAGCCAACAAGGACTTGTTAACGGGCCAAGGTAAGTAATAAACCCATAATAAGGAGAAATTATCGAAATGCCCCTAAGGGCGAGAATGACTAAAATACCCCTATGTGTTGAATGTAAGATTTATGGATGTTGCTTGTGTACCTACTGTGTTCATATGATATTCTGTTTTGGTTGTATATAGGTTGGGAATTATGGAACGGAGGAATTATATGAGGATCGCACGGTTGCTTGACGACCGTGGATCCACCGATAGCTTTTTAAGCCCAATATATGATTGGCAGCTTTGCTGAAACGTTAGGTGGTACCGCAACTGGGCTACAATTAGAGTGTATCAGATAGGTGGGTCAATATTTATATCCCTACATCGAGTGTATCAGGGGATGGAGATGGTGTGTAGCGATTGGATGGGTGGGATTCGTGCATTTTTGGTTGCTTTACTTCTGTTTTGATATTGAATTGGGCTCAGGCCCAAAAAAACTTGCTATTGCATGCTTTCCTATTTGCCGAGTACACACTGAGTTTTTAAAAAACTCACCCCCTCTTTTATTTTTCTCAGGTGATCCTCAGTAGGTGCTTCGACGGTAGGAGGGACTCCGAGGTGGCCAGCTAGCAAGATGACTTGGACTTCTTTTCTTAAGCCTATAATTTCTAGTATTTAAAGTTATTTCAGTCTAAAATGTAATAAGGCCTTTCCTCCGGTTATTATTCAAATTAGAATTATATTTATTATTATGCTTTATATTTGCTAGAAGTAGAACATAGTTTTCTTAAAACCATAATTATTTTTAAACACTTCGTTTGCATAACTCAATTTTTACATGACAAGTTTTCATAGATCATCTGTTTTAAATAAAGCTTCCACAACTGAAAAGAGATTTTACAAAGTAATTATTATCATACAAAAAGGAATAGTTTTTTTAAAATACACCTCGCTTTGGAAGTAGCAAATACAAGCTGGGATTTTACTCCAGGTTTTTATTCTAAAGAAGGGATTTCAATGAAAACAAGGTTTTAGACAAAACACTTCAATGTGACACGCTGGATTCGGTCATAACGTCCGGGCAAGGTTTGGGGTGTTACATTCTATGGTATCAGAGCCAAGTTACAAAACTCAGGCTGTGAAGTTTGCCTTATTATTTGGGTTTTTTTTAAAAAAAGAATTGGATCACATTGTTTTGGAAAAAAAATCTTGCTGTACGGCACACCGGGTCTCCGACGTCGAACCAAGTAAGTTCTTTTATTATTAAGCTTGTTCAATTTGATAAATTGTAGATAGTTAGTTGGCTACTTTAAATAATTATACTGAGGCTTTTAGTTAGAGTGAAATTGAAGCCAGTAGGACCTTGAAACTATATAGGATTTACGAAAACAACTTTCTTTTAATACTTTCATAAAACATCAGCTTAATTATTGAAACTAAATAAAAATTCATAAAATTTCTAATCCAAATAATATGTGAGTCAATGATGAGCACTAAAAGAGGTGCAAGAGGCCGTGGCCGAGGCCGCTGAAGTGTTAGGGCTGAATTATCGGCATCGGGCCATGTGCCCAATGTTGGAGTAGAAGAGGCTCTGGCCTCACCTGTGGCTGAGTCTGGACCATATGATCGGGCCACGGGGGATGATGCATTGCGCAGGCAATGCTGAGGATTTTGGAAAGGGTTGCAGGGCCCAATAATGGTACAGGAAATCGGGGGTCAATTCCAGAGCGACTTCGATCAAATAGGGCTGAGATCTTTAAGGGCGTGGCTGGTGTGGCTCCTAACATGGCTAAATACTGGTTGGAGGCCACTGAAAAGATAATGGAAGACTTGGACTGTTCACCTAAGCAAAAGTTGAAAGGGGCAGTGTCACTGCTTAGGGAAGAAGCTTACCAGTGGTGGCTGACAGTGAAAAAGGGCACCCAACCTGAGCAGGTCACTTGGGAGTTCTTCAAAACTGTGTTTCAAGGGAAGTATGTGGGTGCGAGTTATGCGGATGCTAGAAGGAAGGAGTTCTTGAACTTGACCTAGGGAAACAAATCTGTGGCAGAGTGTGAGGCGAAATTTCTACGCCGTAGTAGGTATGTAAGAGGTATGGTGGCAATGGATTATAAGCATTACGTTAGGTTTAAGGGTTGTCTTAGGGATAGCCTCAGAGTATTGATAGCTCCACAAAGGGAGCGAGTTTTCTCGGAGTTGGTAGAGAAGGAAAAGATAGCAGAGGACGTGAAGCACGCTGAACGCCTGAATCGGGAAAAAGAAAGGGGTAAGAATAAAAGGGAGGCTGAGACTCCTGGTGTTGGACAGAGGCCTGGGGCTAGGGCTAGAGTTAATGGGCCAGTTAGAGCAGGGCCCCTTGTTGTCAATCCAGGGGTGTTGCCTTGTGCTACTTGTGGAAAAAGTCATACAGAAGAGTGTTGAAGGAGAACAAGAGCCTGTCTGAGTTGTGCTTCCATAGAAGAGAATGTCCTAGAATACCGGATCAGAGGCAAGCCTTTGGTAGAGGCAATGGACAACCATCGAAGGGTGGTCAGTAGCCGTCTAGAGGCTGTGGTCAGGCCAGGGTGGAAACAGTTTGGGCCGTGGAACACTAGGTAGAGGTACTGGTCATGCTGAGGCGAGACAACTAGCGTTGGTCTATACAGCACATCATCGAGAGGACGGAGATGCTCCAGAGGCAAATACTGGTGCGTACTTAACCCATAGTGTGTTATTTACTTAGTTTGGAATTAGAGTTTGTAGCGAGAGCGTGGTGTGGTATTTTGTGTTATGCAGGTGTACTGATAGTTGGAGATTTCGAGGACGAAATTTCTTTTAGGGGGTAGAGTTGTAATGCCCCCAAAAAAATCCCGAACTTTCTTTTTATGATGGTTTTGATAAAAGGTGTGCTTAATATTCCTAGTCAAGTGTTATTTATGTGATAATAGGCCTTGGTTAAGTTTAGAGTTTGAACTTTGATGTGAAGAAAATTATAGTTTAATAATTAAAAGAAGCTTGATGGCAAGTAGTTTGGGTTTTAAATAAATAAAGGAGGAACTGGACACAAGGAGCCTTGTGTTAGAGTGGCAAGTAGCGTCACATGTGGGGCTTAGAGGTGGCGTCACATGCATGGCAAGGAGGTTTGGGGTTTGAATCCCTCCATGCCTAAAAGAAGGATTTATTTTTGCTCAATAAATGATCAGAGGAGATATTTAAGGAAGGGATTAAGGATTTATCAGGGAGAAAAGTTAGGAGATAAGGGGTGTAGAGAAGTGGAGCCGAATAGGGAATTTGGGGGATAGGTAAATTCGGCTATAGTATATATAGGTGCCGAAATTGCTTCTCTTCCTATAGCCGAATTCCTTATTTTTTTTTCTTTGTGTTGCCAAAACACTTTTCTCTCTAAGTGCTCAGAAGCCAAAATCCTTGTTCCTTTCTTGTCGATTTTCCATTCTTTCTCTTCTCAAATTCTCTTTTGATTCACCTTTGCTTTTAGTCGATTCCTTCTTCTCTTCTTCTTATTTGTGCCGAAAACCCCTTTCACCATACAAATCTCAAAAGTTAAATACCTCTTTGGCAGAAGACCCTCTGAGCCGTCACTACTCCATCTACTTCGCCCTATTCTTGTGTAAGTGCTTTAGTCTTTCAGTCGATTTTCCTGGTACCGATTTCTTCCCTCCCTCACTCTTTCTAAATCGGTTTTGGTAGGGGATTAATATCAAATCTCGAATGTCAAATCTATACCGAATTGCTCCTTAGGCATTTTGGGGTTTGGGTAAGTGTTCCTCTTTTATTGGTTAAGGTTGGCCAAATGGTCATGGATGTTTTAAAAGTGACTTAAGATGATTGTGAGTCACTTGTTGGTTAGTTCTTAATGACTAAGATTGATGCAGATTTAAGGAATACTCGTGATTAGTGATCAAGGAAGGTCTGTAAGGCTTGTCGTTCAAGGTAAGACAAAGGTGAGATTTCTGACTTTTGGTGATCGTATTTAATAAGTGTGTGATTAATCGTTGAGTGATATCATTTGTAGGTTCATGGCTAAGGAGATCGCAGCACGTTTAGTACCAGGTGTGTACATACACTGCACACACACAGTAGATCAGCAAATCTCGAAATGCTGAAAAGCCAGAAGTTTGGCTACAATAGTCTTACGAGTGCGCGAACACTCGTAAGGGGAAAACTGATAGGTTATCCGAGGCCCTATGAGAGATTCCATGGACTCGAGCCTGTATTGGCCAAGTGGGCCAGAATGGGCTAAATAGGCCCGATGGGCTGTAGGGTCCATAATAGGAAAAATTGGCAATTTGATACTTTGTGATTGATGCGTGATATTCATGACAGGTTTGAAAGATTTATGAATGAATCGTTCTTTAGACTAACTTATTATCACAATTAAGGCAAGTGTACCTATCGAACAGTAGTATAGTTCAGCAAGACCGGATTGTCGAACCCAAGGGAACCACGAGTACTAGTATTTACTTCCTTTTTATTATCTAGCCTAAAAATTAAGAGGTTTGGTTATCTAAACTAATTACTAAACTAAGAATGCACAGAAAAAAAATTTGGGAAAATACTTTTGGGAAAATTCGAGTGATTAAGGCAATACCTATGGAAAAATCCACCTAGACTTCGCTTGTTATTTGACTCTGAATCAGACGATTTATTCATTTGACTTGATCCGTAGAAATCCCTAAGTTATATTATTATCTCTCTCGAGACTAATAACGTTTAACCCTAGGTAGAATAATTGAAATCTCTTTCTAATTAACACCCTAGAATTGCATTAACTCGATCTATGGATTCCCTTATTAGGTTTCACCCTAATTCGGAAAAATCTTATCACCCTATCTTTAGGCGTGCAATCAACCCCGCTTAATTATGACAAATTTACTTTTAGACAGGGTCTATTCCTCCCTTGAATAAGAGCTTAACTTGAATCAATATCCTGGAATATTAAAACAAGAATTTAGAGCACATAATTAAGAACAAGTCAAATATTTATCATACAATTCAGATAATAATAACAATATCCGTCTTAGGTTTCATTCCCCTTAGGTATTTAGGGGGTTTAGTTCATACTTATGAAAGAAAATATCTCAAAAGCATAAAGATAACAAAACATAAGAAAACCCAAAACTCGTGAGGGAACTTGAAGGGAGATCTTCAGTCTTGATGGTTAATCCGGCTTCTGAGATGGATCAATCGGCTTTCCTTGAGTAATTCCTTACTTCCTCCTCTCCTCCCCCTCTTAAGTGCCTCCTTAGGTGTTTAAATAGGCTTTTGGATACCTAAGAGCCCTAAAAATTGGCCTTTTCCGAATAGGACTATACTTGGGCTCTGCAGGGACACGCCCGTGTGCGATTACTCCAGCCCGTGGTCAAGGCTGTTGAATAGGCACGGGCGTGTAGTCTACCCGTGTAAGTCATGCTTCGATCCTACCAAAGGGACACGACCGTGTGACATGCTTGTATGAGAAAGTCCAAGCAGTGTTGATTTCCCACTCGGGTTCATTTTCTTTATTTTCGGCCCGTTCCTCGCTCTTTTTACTCTCCTATGCTCACCTAAGTATAAAACATGAAATTAAAGGAGTAGGAGCATCGAATTCACCAAATCTAAGGAAAAATCATCCATAAATGTGCTAAGCATGGCATAAAAATTTGTATAATTTACGGTTTATCAAATACCCCTACACTTAAGCATTTGCTTGTCCTCAAGCAAATTCCTCAACTCAGAATCAAAATAAAATTTTCTCAATTTATAATCCCTATCAATAATATCTCAAAATAATCCATAAGTATTCACACATTGAAAATTCAACTAAAAGTACATCAAAGTTTCAAACATTCCAAGTTAAGCATTTCATCATGAAAACGTAGGTGTCTCCCCTCATCTTAGTGATTACCTTTGATCAAAATATCACAGAGTTTAACATTCTCACTAAAGATTCACTCAAATCACTCAAGGTGTTTAAGGACGTCAATTAAAGCACTCATTAGTCAATATGAAAAGCTATTGCCATAGGCTTGCTTGAAAATCAAATCTCCACCACTATATATTGAGATGATACATCAATCAAAAAGGTCTTTTAGAGGGTTGTAATGTGGCTTTGGTTAAGGGGTGTGGTCACAAGCTGAAAGAAGAGGTTAGAATTGAGATTGAATTGAAAAATTACCTAGCTAAAAAAATAACTAGTCATCAATTGAATAAAAGTGAGCTTCTTCTTAAAATATGGAATTATCACTCAAGCTCAAAAATGACGAATTACTACTAATATGTATATAAGTATTGTTTTTTTTAAGAACAAGTCAAATACAAAGAAGAACAAAACATAACAAAGTAATTTGTTCAAATCAAATCTCGACAAAAATAGGGATCAAATTAAGGGATTTCAACAATAATGGGTTGTGGGTTAATATTGAGGGTAAATCATTTAATGGCTTGTTAGGCTCAAAAAGTGTTCACTAAGGGTGAATTATAGAGGTAGGCTTTTGTGGAGTGAGTGGGTTAAACCTAGGTGCCTTTATCATCTTGACATATCAAATCAAATGGTGTGGTCTTGGCATGCATAATCAAGCAAGTTTTAGAATAACAAATCAAAACTGACGCACTCATAATGAAAGTGAGCTTGAAAGGAATAAAATATGCTCTAAAGGCTCAAAATCTCACAAAAATTATGGCTTTTTGATGTTCAAATTTGTGAATTTCAACTCAAGATAATACTTAAACTTAGGAAAACAACTTAAAAGTTTTTAGTTCTTCAAAAATCAACTTATCATGCTTGATTCCATAATGTCTTAAAGTTTAAATAATCACTGCATAAATGCCTATGTTTTAATTCAACACATATTAATAAAAATTATAAATTAATTAAGATTCATTCTAATAGTGATATGAGCGATTCACGTGAGAATAAGACACAATTCAGGGATTTCTAATGATGATATGAAAAGCCCCCCCACACTTGAGATGTACATTGCCCTCAATGTATAAAGATAGATATATTGAAAAGTATAGATATATAATCATAAGAGAGGGAGAGAGGTGAAACATCCTGAATGATGAATGGACTCCTTGAATTGGAGTTATGGAGAATAATCAGCCAAGGCAATGATGAGAGTGGAGGAGGCTACTCCAGTGGTGGTAGAGGATCCTTATCCATAAGTCCTGTGCCATTGGAGTTTTTAGTTCCTGTTTGATGATGAGCTTTGGAGCTCTTTATGATTGTGATAAAATCAGGAACTCTTTAGGAAATATAATGAAACATATTTACTCGTAATGAAATAGCAGAAAATAAAAATTGTAAAAACTCAAGATAAAATAGTGTTAACATGAAATAAAAAGTAATTTCAAAATATAAAGATAAAGCTAAAATAGATAATAGATGTTTATAGAGAAATTGGGGCACATGGGCATGCCCGTGCATTTTGTGGTTTTCGAAATTGGGCTCATCGGTGTACACGGCCATGTTGCAAGGCCGTGTCAATCTTCGTTCGCTTCTCTCACACCCGTGTTATTGTGACAGTGTCAACCACGAGGTTGGGTAGGGGCGTGTCGAACGCCTATGCTAAATTGACAGGTTTGCCCATGGTTTCAAATCACGGGCATGTTGCACGCCTGTGTTATTTTGGCAGTTTCGCCCACGGCCATGTCGCACGGTCGTGGAAACTTATTGCATCTCGTGTTAGGGAAAAATATTTTGCCCTGTTTTCACACGGCCGTAGCACATGGCTGTGTTGTATCCCGTGGTATGTGCACGGCCTATGGCACGCCCGTGTGCCTGGCCGTGTGGTTCTGAAAATCCTGTGTTCAGTGACTCAGTTAGTGAATTAAATGTTAAAGACTAAAATTTAAAGAAGTTAGCACCGTTAGTGCTAGGGGTACCTCTCGAGAAGTGCTTGTTTATAGTCTAAGCTTGACTCTACATTGTGGGTGTATTTAGGTAACTTCATGGAGCTGTAGCTCTTCTTTATCGTCTTTGAAATTCTCACCGTTATACATCTTGAGACGATGTCCATTTACCTTAAAAGTGCCTTGTAATGGATGACTTACCTCTAATGTACCATATGGAAATACAGTTTGAACTACAAAAGGACCTGACCATCATGATTTAAGCTTTCCAGGAAACAATTTGAGACTCGAGTTATATAACAGGACAAGATCTCCAACTTCAAATTTCCTTCATTGGTTCAAACGAGCATCGTGGCGGCGCTTCATCGCTACCTTATATAGGCGCGAATTTTCATATGCATTGGCTCGCCACTAATCTAACTCGCTCAACTGTATCAACCAGTTTTTACCTGTAAGTTTGCAGTCAAGGTTTAGAAATTTTATAGCCCAGAATGCCTTGTGTTCCAACTCAAATGATAGGTGACAACTTTTCCCATAAGCAAGTCTATAAGGTGATGTTCCTATGGGAGTCTTCAAAGCAGTTCTATAAGCCCATAAAGCATAATCTACTTTCATCACCCAATCCTTCTTGTTTAATTCTACTGTCTTTTCTAGGATACGTTTAAGCTCTTGGTTCACTACTTCGACTTGGCCACTGGTTTGAGGGTGATAAAGGGTAGTTGTTCTGTGATGAACTCCATATTTCTTAAGGGTCTTGTCAAATTGGGAGTTACAAAAATGAGTACCCCTATCACTGATAATTGCTCTAGGTGTACCAAATCAAGAGAAAAGTTTCTTAAGGAATCGTACTGCTACTCTAGCATCATTAGTAGGTAAAGCTTGGGCTTCAACCCATTTGGACATATAACCAACATCTACTAAGGTGTATTTATTCCCGAATGAACTAGGGAATGGACCCGAAGTCGATACCCCAAACGTCAAATATTTCCCATGTGAGCATATATGTCTTAGGCATTTCATCACGTTTGGATATATTACTTGTCCTTTGACATTTGTCGCAAGAAGTAACATACCTGTTGGCGTATTTGAATAGAGTGGGCCAATAAAAACCTATTCGAGGACTTTATGTGCGGTGTTATTTCCACCGTAATGTCCTCCAGCAGGTCTTGAGTGGCAATGTTCCAAGATTTTCAATGCTTCTATCCTTGTAATGCATCTCCTAATGATTTGATCTACACATTTACGGAAAAGAAAAGGGTCTTCCCAGAAGTAGTTTTTCACATCAGTGAAGAATCGCTTCTTTTGCTGATGTGTCAACCCTTTTGGGATAATGTTATCGGCTAAAAAAATTGCAATATCTGCAAACCAAGGTACCTCAGAATCAGATATAGCAAAAAATTGTTTTTCAGGGAATGACTCATTTATTTCAATGTCATCTGGCTCTTTGGTACTTGAGTTTTAAAGCCTAGAGAGATGGTCAGCCGCAAGATTTTCAGCTCCTTTCTTATCCTTAATCTTCAAGTCAAATTCCTGCAATAATAAAATCCATCAAATGAGTCGAGTTTTCCATCAGTTTTAGTCAAAAGGTGGCGAAGAGCGGAATGGTCAGTATAAACGACTACTTTAGACAATATTAAATATGGCTTAAATTTATCGAATGCAAAAACCATAGCTAGCAGCTCTTTCTCAGCGGTGGTGTCATTTTCTAGTGCGTCTGTCAAAGTCCTGCTAGCATAATAGATAGGTTGAAAATGTTTATCTCTTCGTTGTCCCCAAACTGTACCTACTATAAAATCACTCGCATCGCACATTAGTTCAAAAGGTGAATTCCAATCAAGTGCAATTATAATTGAAGCTTTAGTCAGTTTATCCTTTAATGTATTAAATGCTTGTAAACACTCCTGATCAAAATTAAAAGGCACATCTTTTTCAAGTAATTTAGTCAAAGGCTTAGCTATTTCAGAAAAGTCTTTAATAAATCTTCTATAAAACCCAACATGCCCTAAGAAGCTTCTAATAGCCTTAACCAAATTAGGGGGTTGTTTTTCAATGGTTTCAATTTTTGATTTATCAACCTCAATACCTCTACTAGAAATTTTATATCCTAACACTATACCTTCTTGAACCATAAAGTGACATTTTTCCCAGTTAAGCACAAGGTTTGTTTCCTCACATCTTATTAACAGTCGTTTTAAATTATTTAGGCAAAGATGGAAAGAGTTACCAAAAACTAAAAAATCATCCATAAATACCTCCATGATGTCTTCTATGAGTTCGTCAAAAATGGCCATCATGCAGCGTTGAAAAGTAGCAGGAGCATTACATAATCCAAAAGGCATTCTACGATAAGCTAACGTATCGTATGGACATGTAAATGTTGTCTTTTCTTGATCTTCAAGAGCTATTGGGATTTGGAAATAGCCAGAGAGTCCATCAAAAATGCAGTAGTACATGTGTCCTGACAATCTTTCCAGCATTTGGTCAATGAATGGAAGCGAAAAGTGGTCTTTTCTCATGGCATCATTTAGCTTCCTATAATCAATACACACTCTCCAACCTGTGACTGTCCTTGTTGGGATTAATTCATTCTTCTCATTGGTTACAACAGCCATGCCTCCTTTCTTAGGAACAACCTACACTGGACTCACCCAAGAACTGTCAGAAATAGGATAAATAATTCCAGCATCTAGGAGTTTAATTACCTCAGCTTTAACAACTTTCTTCATGTTGGGGTTCAGTTGTCTTTGGGCTTGCACGCATGGTTTATATTCATCTTCCATTAGAATTTTTTGGGTGCAAAAAGAAGGGCTGATCCCTCTAATGTCAGAAATTTTGTAACGCCCCAAAAATCCCAAAATCTTGAATTTTTTTTCTTTCTATGCTTAATAATTCCGGTTAAGTGTTAATTATGCAAAGGTAGGTCTTGGTCAAGGTTTCAGTTTGAATTAAGGGTAGAAGAAATTATAATTTAATTATTAAAGGAATCAGGGTTGACAAGTAGTTGGGCTTTTAAATAAAGATAGTGGAAAATAGCATCAAAAAGCCTTGTAGAAGAGCGGCTAAGTGACACCACTTAGAGTGTAGGAAAGTGACGTTAGTAGCCAACAAAGAGGTCCAAGGTTTCAATCCTATTTTTGTGTTTTAGAAGTTTAATTTTGGCCTTCTAGAAAGATGGAAGTGGCGTGAAGATGGACCATAAGGGGAGTGTTCAGAAGAGAAAATTAAGGAAAGGATCAAGGGGTTATCAGGGAGAAAATTGAGGAGATGAGAAGGGAGAAGTGATGGAGTTGAATGGGAAATTGGGCATGGAAAAATTCGGCTATAAGGCTTATAAATAGGTGCCGAATGCTAGGGTATGAAGCTAATGCCGAATTTTCTTCACATTGTTACCAGAAACTCTTTTCTCTGAAAGCTGAAAACCCTTTGCCTTTATTTTCTTTTTCTTCTTCTTTGTGTCGAATTCTATTCTTCCTCTACCTCATTGCTGACTTTTCTTTCTTTTCCCTTGGAGCTGAACAACCCTCTTTTTCCATACAAAATCATAAAGGGCCGAACCTCTTTGGCCGAATACCCTTGGTGCAATCACTACTTCTTCTACTTTGGTCAAATCTAGTGTATGTATTTTTGTTCCAATCGGTTTCTTTGGTAAGTATCGAATATTGTCCCTCACTCTTTCTAATCAACTGTGGTAGGGAATTAGTATTGGATCTCGGATCTTAGCTCATTGTCGAAGTGCTCCTTAGGTGTTGCGGTTTTGGTAAGTATTCCTCATCTATTGGCTAAGGTTCGCCGAATAGCCCTAGTAAGGTAAAGGGGCTTGTGTTGGATACAAGTCACCTATTATTTAGGTTTTAATAGTTACGATTGGTGCATATCAAAGAGTTGATCGTGGTTAGTGAAGGGGCTGTTATACTTATTACGCAAGGTAAGGTTAAGGTGAGATTCCAGCTTTTAGTAAAGTATTCGATAAGTATGTAAGATTAATCTTTAAGTGATATCGATTGTAGGTTTGGGCTAATGAAATTGTAGCACGCTTGCCTACACATACACTGCACACACACAATGAATCGGTAAAAGCCGAAATGCCAAAATGCCAAAAATCCTAAAGTTGGGCTACGGTAGTTACACGAGTGCGCGAACACTCGTGGAGAGGAAATCGATAGGTTACATGAGGCCCACAGGCGATTCCATGGTCTTGGGTTGAGAATTGGCCAAATGGGCCGGAATGGGCTAAATGGGCCTGATGGGCTATTGGGCCCAAAATAGGCAAAGATTGATAAATGATGCTATGTGTTAGAAAATTTGTATGTGAGCATGAATATAATATGATTTGGGCCTAATGGGCTAGATGAATGAGAATTGGGCCTAGTGGGCCATAAGAATATGAACTGGGCCAAATGGGCCATTTGAATAAGATTGGGCCTAGTGGGCCATATGCATGTATGTAGGGGTTTTGGGCCTAGTATATGATAACTAGATAAGACTTAATTAATTAATTGAGACCATGGACAAGTCATAGGGTTAAGGTGTGGCAACGGGTATATGCATGTCTAGGATTGGATCTAGAGAGAGCTTGGTACTTAAGCGGTCTTAATGACCCACCTCCTCTTCTGTAGAATCCTACCTAGTGCATAATATTCGTTCATCTTAGCTCGCGGGACTTGTTCATGGGCCAAGGTAAGTGAAAACCATAATAAGGGAAAATTACCAAAATGCCCCTAAGGGCGAAAATGACCAAAATACCCCTAGGTGTTGAATGAAGTTTTGTGGACGTAAGATGCATGCATATGATGTTTTGATTAGGTTACATATGGGGTGGGAACTATGGATCGAAGGAAGTATATGAGGATCGCATGGTTGCCTGACAATCATGGATCCACCGACGGCTTTTAAAGCCCAATATGTAAATGAAGGTAGTTCCGTAACCGGGCTACCATTGGTGTGTGGGCTGGGTGGGTCGATATTTATATCCCCACATGGTGTGACAAGGGATGGAGCTGGTGTGTAGCGGATGGATAACTTGGATGGGATTGCGTTGCATGTTTGATGATTTTTTTTTTGAATGCTTGATGTTCACCGAGGGTTATACACACTGAGTTTGAAAAAACTCACCCCCTCTTTTATTTTATTTTCAGGTGATGCTCAGTATATGGAGGGACTCTGGGTGGCCAGCTAGCAAGACAAATTTGGACTTTTTTTAAGCTTATAAGTTTGATTTTATTAAGTACATTTTCGACCAGATTGTAATAAGGTTTTCAATATGCTATTAATACTTGAATTGTTGTTATTTCCATTGTAATTACGAGAAGTTGAACATGGGTTCCTAAATTATAGTATGTTTTCTACGTTTCCGCAACTTAATTTTTAAATGATAAGTTTTCTTAAATCAAATGTTTTAAACAAGGCTTTCACAACTGAAAGGTGTGTTTATTTTTAAGTTAAATAAGGTTTCTTTTGTTTAAGAAGGGTTTTCAATGAAAACACGGTTTTTCCTAAAACACTTCAATGTAACACATCAGATTCAGCCATAACGTATGGGCCGAGTTTGAGGTGTTACATATTTTCCAAGCTATGGCCCTTTTATGCTCTTTTAATACTTGGAGTAATTCCTCTTTCTCCTTGGGTCGCAAGTTGGATGCAATAATTATCGGTAATATGGAATTATTTCCAAGGAATGCATATTCCATGTGATTCGGCAATTGTTTAAGTTCCAATTTGGGAGGTTCGTCAATAGAGGGTTTTTGCTAAAGTTCATCTTTTACCTTAATTCCCTCATATTTTTCTAGTTTTGGGGAGGTTTCATTGGAGTTTAGTTCGGTTCCTATTTTAGAATCGTCATCCATCCCCCCTCCTTAGGCGAGACACAGTTTCATCATGTCCTTGTGTACGATTTCCTAAAAAGAATCTTGAGTAGCATGATCAATAGACTCGATAAAATAACATGAGTTATCCTGTTCTCTAGAAAATCTCATGACATCATAAATTTTAAAAATAATCTCTTTGTAACCACCTCTAAGTACCAATTTACCATCAGCCACATGAATTACAGCTCTAGCAGTGGCTAAAAATGGCCGACCTAAAATTAAAGGCACCTCAACATCTTCATCCATGTCAAGCACAATGAAATCAATAAGGAATATAAATATATCTACTTTTACAAGTATGTAACACCCCGAACCCGAGACCGTCGCCGGAGTCGAACACAAGGTGTTAACAGACTTCAAGCCACTTATTAGAAATTTCCCAGACAGGCTGCCAATCTGCATACGGGTCGCATTAAAAATCATATCTTGAGTTCTGAAACTCGAAATCCAGATCCGTAAATTTTCCCCGAAACTAGACTCATATATGCATCTACAAAATTTTTTCTAGAATTTTTGGTCGGGCCAATTAGTACAGTTTATTAGTTGAAGTCCCCCATGTTACAGGGATCGACTACACTGACCTTTGCGCATTACGACTTGGATATCTCCCTGTACAGGGCTTCAATACTGATGCCGTTTGTTTCTATAGAAACTAGACTCGAAAAGGAATCTGTAAATATATGGCATGGCTTCTAATTATCTCTGGTCAATTCATGATGAATTCCCAAAGTCAGGACAGGGACTCCAGTAACCGTTCTGGCCCTGTCCCGCGAGAACTTAAATATCTCTTAACATACAGCTCATATGGTTGCTTCGTTTCTTCTATATGAAAATAGACTCATCGGGCTTCGATTACATAATTCATTCATTATTTAATTCCATTTTCCCTATTTTTAGTGATTTTTGAATCTCACGTCACTGCTGCTGCCAGCACCTGTTACTACAGCAACTATGCCTATTTCATGATTTCCCTTTGATCTAACTAGTGATTCATCATACATGTCACAAATTATGATCATGACTAGCCATACCAAAGGCTAATCATTGTCAAACATCTCCCTACTACACTATAGCCATATCATGAATTTTAACACCAAAATAATCAACCATGGCATATGGCATAAAAATCGAATTACCAAGACTTGCAACTTAACATTAGAAAACTAAATCCAACCGAACATTTATGCCATTTTCGCATGGCTAAAAGTTTACATACCAAAGTTCAACAAAGCATATTAGCCTATACATGCCAAAATGTTCTCCTAGACCGACTACAAAAAAGATACCAAAAGTTGCTAGCGGTGTGATGACTTCGATGACGATCACGAGCACGCAAAAGGACGAGTGCAAGAAACCTAAAATAGGCGACAAGCAAACACCGAGTGAGTATATAACTCAGTAAGTCATAAGCATTATATTGCTGTTCAGTAATAATATATCATAAGAGAAAATAATTAATGCGGATTAAAATCCTCCATCCACACCCAAACGTGCTATAATTCCTTAGGCATTTCGGTTTGATCTCATACCAAGCCCTACTTTGATATTTCATACATTACACCATATGACATTGCATGCATTTATCTTCAAGTATAATCACCACATAGGTCAAGACTTACCAAGCTAAATTCCAAATATAAATAAAATGTCTATTCCTCATGAGCTCAAGGTGTTTACTCGCATCGCTGTCCATGATTGACTCGGTAAGGCCTTTACGTAGAGCATGTATGTTCATTTGAGGATGTGTAATAAGCCCGCACACTTAGTGCTTAATAGTCGAACTCGCACACTTAGTGCTATATAATCAAACTTGCACACTTAGTGCTATACAATTTGAACCCGCACACTTAGTGCCAATTTGTGATCATAAATGTTTACACCCGCACACTTAGTGCCGAAACCAATAACTCAATACATTTCACCTCTTTTCTTTCCATTAAATACTTTCATCACCACATACATACATGTATATATATATATATTTATCATTCCATTCAGCATCATTACTTGGACATTACGACCATTTAAATTAGTACAAAATAAGTGCTTAATGACTTACCTTATATTGGATGAAATGATTCCCAATCGACTACTCGATTATCTTTGCTTTGCCTTTGCTTGATTCTCCTCTTTGATGTCTTGATCTAAAATGAATACATTTAGTAGTTTAATCTTCTTGCTGGATTTTTATGTGTATAATTTAATGGTTTTCACCCCATTTCACAACTATCCTTGTTCAAAATATCAAAACCTCAACCAATATTCGATTAATGCTTCAAGGTCGAATGTATTGTCACCATTAAGTTAATCTAGTCTCAAGTATTTTTAATCCTAATATACAACATCATGAATCAACTCAACCTTATAAGCCAATATTACTCCTACAATCGATTGTAAAGAGTTAACAAAGAAAATATATTTTCACAAACATATACACCCATATGGCCGATTATACCAAATCAAGTTTAACCTTACTTATCTCAAAATTTTCATTCCATACTATCATCCCCATGACATAGCAAAGTTTTGAACCATGGACTAATTAGAACTAAAACTAGCAACTAAAAACATGCTTGAATCTCATGGCACAACATCAAACATACCTTAATCTAGATACAAGGATAGCCAACCTCTTCCTAATCCTCTTCCAAACCAACCATGAGCAAGAACCCTTTCTTCTCCCTTGGGATTTTCGGCCAAAAGGATGAAAAAAGATGAACAAATTTTTTGTTTTCTATCTCACCTTCACGGCAATGGGGAGGGGGAGAAGCCTTCACACACATTTTTTTTCTCATTTTTTATTGCTCATGCACCTTATTTTATTTATTCCAACATAAAACACTCACCCAACATGTTTCATGACATGTTTTGCCCATGATTCCTTGTCATGGCCGGCCACTAGCACTTGGGGGAAATTTGACATGCAAGTCCTCCCTTTTGACTACATGTACTATTAGGTCCTTATAGATTAGCCTATCATTTTTCAAAAGTGTCATACAAGTCCTACTAACTGAATTCACATGCAATCGACTAAACCGAAGCTTGAAATTTTCACACATTCATAAATACATATTCTAGACAATAAATATTACGTTCAAACATTTCGGTGACTCGGTTTAGCGGTCCCGAAACCACTTCCCGACTAGGGTCAATTTTGGGCTGTCACAAAGTACATCCTCTATAATTCTCCCTAGGATATTTAACAGATCTATCAGCTAATTGAATACTCACCCTAGTGGGTTTAGGTTCCCCAAGACCAAGTTGTTTAAACATTTTATATGGTATCAAATTAATGCTGGCGCCTAAATCATCTAGTCCTTTATCAACATTCAAACTACCAATTAAGCAGGGAATAGTAAAACTTCCTGGGTCTTTCAGTTTGGTTGGTAGTTTGTTTTGGAGTATGGATGAGCACTCCTCATTAAGTTCCACTGTAGATAATTCTGCAAACTTCCTTTTGTTTTTTAGAAGCTCCTTTAAGAATTTTGCATATGTAGGCATCTGCGATATAGCTTCAACAAAAGGTAAGTTAATATGCAGTTGTTTAAAAAGTTAATGAAATTTATCGAATTGTGCATCCATGCGGTCTTTCCTTGTCATGTTTGGGTATGGAACATGGGGTTTGTACTCCTTACTTACCGATTTTTTGTAACACCCCGAACCCGAGACCGTCGCCGGAGTCGAACACGAGGTGTTAACAGACTTCAAGCCACTTATTAGAAATTTCCCAGACAGGCTGCCAATCTGCATACGGGTCCGATTAAAAATCATATCTTGAGTTCTGAAACTCGAAATCCAGATCCGTAAATTTTCCCCGAAACTAGACTCATATATGCATCTACAAGTTTTTTTCTAGAATTTTTGGTCGGGCCAATTAGTACAGTTTATTAGTTGAAGTCCCCCATGTTACAGGGATCGACTACACTGACCTTTGCCCATTACGACTTGGATATCTCCCTGTACAAAGCTTCAATACTGATGTTGTTTGTTTCTATAGAAACTAGACTCGAAAAGGAATCTGTACATATATGGCATGGCTTCTAATTATCTCTGGTCAATTCATGATGAATTCCCAAAGTCAGGACAGGGACTCCAGTAACCGTTCTGGCCCTGTCCCGCGAGAACTTAAATATCTCTTAACATACAACTCATATGGTTGCTTCGTTTCTTCTATATGAAAATAGACTCATCGGGCTTCGATTTCATAATTCATTCATTATTTAATTCCATTTCGCCTATTTTTAGTGATTTTTAAATCTCACATCACTGCTGCTGCCAGCACCTGTTACTAAAGCAACTATGCCTATTTCATGATTTCCCTTTGATCTAACTAGTGATTCATCATACATGTCACAAATTATGATCATGACTAGCCATACCAAAGGCTAATCATTGTCAAACATCTCCCTACTACACTATTGCCATATCATGAATTTTAACACCAAAATAATCAACCATGGCATATGGCATAAAAATCGAATTACCAAGACTTGCAACTTAACATTAGAGAACTAAATCCAACCGAACATTTATGCCATTTTCGCATGGCTAAAAGTTTACATACCAAAGTTCAACAAAGCATATTAGCCTATACATGCCAAAATGTTCTCCTAGACCGACTACAAAAAAAGATACCAAAAGTTGCTAGCCGGTGTGATGACTTCGATGACGATCACGAGCATGCAAAAGGACAAGTCCAAGAAACCTAAAATAGGCGACAAGCAAACACCGAGTGAGTATATAACTCAGTAAGCCATAAGCATTATATTTCCATTCAGTAATAATATATCATAAGAGAAAATAATTAATGCGGATTAAAATCCTCCATCCACACCCAAACGTGCTATAATTCCTTAGGCATTTCGGTTTGATCTCATACCAAGCCCTACTTTGATATTTCATACATTACACCATATGACATTGCATGCATTTATCTTCAAGTATAATCACCACATAGGTCAAGACTTATCAAGCTAAATTCCAAATATAAATAAAATGTCTATTCCTCATGAGCTCAAGGTGTTTACTGCATCGCTGTCCATGATTGACTCGGTAAGGCCGCTACGTAGAGCATGTATGTTCATTTGAGGATGTGTAATAAGCCCGCACACTTAGTGCTTAATAGTCGAACTCGCACACTTAGTGCTATACAATCAAACTTGCACACTTAGTGCTATACAATTTGAACCCGCACACTTAGTGCCAATTTGTGATCATAAATGTTTACACCCGCACACTTAGTGCGAAACCAATAACTCAATACATCTCACCTCTTTTCTTTCCATTCAATACTTTCATCACCACATACATACATGTATATATATATATATTTATCATTCCATTCAGCATCATTACTTGGACATTACGACCATTTAAATTAGTACAAAATAAGTGCTTAATGACTTACCTTATATTGGATGAAATGATTCCCAATCGACTACTCGATTATCTTTGCTTTGCCTTTGCTTGATTCTCCTCTTTGATGTCTTGATCTAAAATGAATACATTTAGTAGTTTAATCTTCTTGCTGGATTTTTATGTGTATAATTTAATGGTTTTCACCCCATTTCACAACTATCCTTGTTCAAAATATCAAAACCTCAACCAATATTCGATTAATGCTTCAAGGTCGAATGTATTGTCACCATTAAGTTAATCTAGTCTCAAGTATTTTTAATCCTAATATACAACATCATGAATCAACTCAACCTTATAAGCCAATATTACTCCTACAATCGATTGTAAAGAGTTAACAAAGAAAATATATTTTCACAAACATATACACCCATATGGCCGATTATACCAAATCAAGTTTAACCTTACTTATCTCAAAATTTTCATTCCATACTATCATCCCCATGACATAGCAAAGTTTTGAACCATGGACTAATTAGAACTAAAACTAGCAACTAAAAACATGCATGAATCTCATGGCACAACATCAAACATACCTTAATCTAGATACAAGGATAGCCAACCTCTTCCTAATCCTCTTCCAAACCAACCATGAGCAAGAACCCCTTTCTTCTCCCTTGGGATTTTCGGCCAAAAGGATGAAAAAAAAATGAACAATTTTTTTTTCTTTCTCTCCTTCACGGCAATGGGGAGGGGGGGAGAAGCCTTCACACACACATTTTTTTTTCTCATTTTTTTATTGCTCATGCACCTTATTTTATTTATTCCAACATAAAACACTCACCCAACATGTTTCATGACATGTTTTGCCCATGATTCCTTGTCATGGCCGGCCACTAGCACTTGGGGGGGAAAATTTGTCATGCAAGTCCTCCTTTTGACTACATGTACTATTAGGTCCTTATAGATTAGCCTATCATTTTGCAAAAGTGTCATACAAGTCCTACTAACTGAATTCACATGCAATCGACTAAACCGAAGCTTGAAATTTTCACACATTCATAAATACATATTCTAGACAATAAATATTACGTTCAAACATTTGGTGACTCGGTTTAGCGGTCCCGAAACCACTTCCGACTAGGGTCAATTTTGGGCTGTCACAACTCTCCTCACTTAAGAAATTTTCGTCCCGAAAATCTTACCGTAAATAGGTTTGGGTAACGCTCTTTCATAGAGTTCTCGGGTTCCCAAGTAGCTTCTTCCATCCCGTGTTTGAGCCATAACACTTTTACTAACGGAACCCTTTTGTTTCTAACTCCTTCACTTCACGAGCTAGGATACGAATCGGTTCTTCTTCATAACTCATATCGGCTTGAATTTCAATCTCGGAGGGTTTGTTACATGTGAAGGATCGGATCGGTAGCGTCAAGCATCGAAACATGGAAAACGTTGTGGATCCTTTCGAGTTCGGGGTAAAAGCAACCTATACGCTCATCGGGCCAACTCGTTCGGAGATCTCATACGGCCCAATGAATCTCGGACTCAATTTGCCCTTACGGCCAAATCTGAGTATCTTTTTCCAAGGTGATACCTTAAGAAACACTTTGTCTCCCACCTGATACTCAATATCTCTTCGTTTTAAATCCGCGTACGACTTCTGACGATCTGATGCTGCTTTCAGACTCTCACGAATTATACTTACTTTCTCATTCAGCATCTTTAATCAAATCCACTCAAAATTTTACTTTCACCGAGCTCGGTCCAAAACAATGGTGTACTGACATTTTCGACCATACAAAGCCTCGTAAGGCGCCATCTTAATGCTTGACTGAAAACTATTGTTGTAAGCGAATTCAATCAAGGGTAAATACTATTCCCATGAACCACTAAACTCGAGGATGCAACATCTCAACATATCCTCAAGTATCTGAATTATCTGCTCGGATTGACCATCGGTTTAGGGATGAAAAGCGGTGCTAAAATGCAGCTTGGTACCCAAAGCTTCTTGCAATTTCTTCCAAAATCGTGAGGTGAATCTCGGATCTCTGTCCGACACAATAGAAATCGGTACCCCGTGTAATCTCACAATCTAAGAAACATACAATTCAGCTAGCTTATCCAATGAAAAATCCGTACGTACGGGGATAAAGTGAGCCGACTTAGTCAATCTATCAACGACGACCCAAATTGCATCTTTCTTACTTGCCGACACTGGCAAGCCAGATACAAAATCCATCGTGACTCGTTCCCATTTCCATTCAGGTATCATGATTGGCTGAAGCAAACCCGTGGGCACTTGATGTTCCGCCTTTACTTGCTGACATACTAAGCACTTCGAAACAAAGTCGGAAATGTCTCGTTTCATACCATGCCACCAAAACTGGCGTCTCAGGTCATTGTACATTTTCGTACTCCCCGGGTGAATTGACATTCGGCTACACTGAGCTTCGTTCAGAATCATAGAAATGAGTTCTGAATTTCTTGGGACACACAAACGATTTCGAACCTCAAACAATCGTCATCATCAACTTGAAACTCGATTCCATATTCGAACACATTCAGCCCGTTTGCAACCAATTCATCATCGACTTTTTGAGCTTCACGAATTTGATGAGTCAACAAGGGTTTGGCCTTTAATTCCGCCACTAGTACATTGTCGGATAGAATGCACAAGTGTACATTCATCGCTCGTAAGGCAAAGCGGTGATTTACGACTTAAGGCATCCGCAACCACATTAGCCTTTCCCGGGTGATAGTCAATGACAAGCTCATAATCTTTTAACAACTCGAGCCAACGTCTTTGTCGCAGATTCAAGTCTCTTTGAGTCATCAAATATTTGAGACTTTTGTGATCTGAATACACATGGCACTTCTCACCAAATAAGTAATGTCGCCATATTTTCAAGGCGAATACAGCTAATTCAAGATCATGGGTCGGATAATTTTTCTCATGTGGCTTTAATTGTCTCGACGCATAGGCCACAACTCGACCTCCTTGCATCAATACACAACCCAACCCAAGTAGGGATGCGTCACTATAAATGACAAACTCTTTGCACGATTCGGGTTGCACTAAAGCTGAGCTTCATCAAATAAGTTTTCGATTGATCGAAACTTTTCGACATTTTCCGTCCATTCAAACTTAACATCTTTTGAAGTAGCTTCATGGGTGTGGCTATCATCGAGAAACCTTTTACAAACCGTCGGTAGTAAAGCAAGTCCCAAAAGCTCGAACCTCGGTAGTATTTCTGGAGGCTTCCGATTAAGTATGGCTGAAATTTTGCTCGGTCGACTCGAATACCGATGCCGATACCACATGACCCAAGAAGCTAACCTCTCTTAACCAGAACTCACACTTGCTGAACTTAGCATATAACTGCTTATCCCGTAAAATTTGCAACACTAATCTCAGGTGTTCAGCATGTTCGGTCTCATTTCTTGAATAGACCAAGATGTCATCAACGAACACAACTACTGAACCGGTCCAAATCTTTCAAGATTCGATTCATCAAATCCATAAATCTTTCGCAGGCCATTAGTGAGCCCGAACGGCATCACTAAGAACTCGTAGTGACCGTACCTCGTTCGAATGCGTTTTGGAGTGCGTCCGAATCTCGAATCCAAGAATCGATAATAACCCAACCTCAAATCTATCTTGAAAACACCGAGGCTCCCTTTAGTTGATCGAACAAATCATCAATCGCTGTAACGGATATTTATTCTTTATCGTCACTTTATTGGTGACGATAGTCAATACACAATCTCATGGTTCCGTCCTTCTTTTCACAAACAATCTTGGTGCACCCCAAGGTGAGAAACTTGGTCGGCGAAACCTCTATCCGTCAATTCTTGTGGCGAGCCTTCAACTCCTTCAACTCGGTTGGTTCCATACGATATGGTGCTATCGAAATTGGCGTAGTCCCAGGTACAAGCTCAATACCAAACTCTATCTCCCGCACAGGTGGCAAGCCCGGTAATTCTTCGGGAAAAACGTCCGGGTATTCACTAACCACCGGCACAGATTCGGGTTTCTTTTCTAACTCTTTGTCACCAAGTACATACGCAAGGTACGCTTCACACCCCTTTCTTACGTATTTCTGAGCCAACATTGACGATATCACAGCTGGCAACCCCTTTAAGTCCGTAGACTCAACTCGGATCATCTCGTTATTTGCGCACCTCAAGTCAACGGTTTTTCTTTTGCAACTCACCACTGCGTCATATACGGTCAACCAGTCCATACCAAGAATAACATCGAATTCATCAAATGGTAAAAGCATCAAATCGGCCGGAAAACAGGATTCTCGGATCATTAGAGGGCATCTCTTATACACTTTGTCAACAAGCGCATATTGACCCAAGGATTTGACACTCAAATTACGAACTCGAGAGACTCAATAGGTAGAGTCTTCTTTGGATGCTAAAGTCTCACATACATAAGAATGAGTAGAGCCGTGGTCGATTAATGCAATTACATTAGTATCAAAAGAGTGAAAGTACCGGTGATAACATCGGGGAGGATGCTTCCTCTCGCACGGATGGCATATGCCCTAGCAGAGTACTGGGTCTCGGATCGAACACCGTGTCGGTGGCCCTCTCGACTACCACTCCTACCTCCTGAAATTCTTGGTGGTCTACCTCTAGTGTCATTCCACTAGGTCTTGCACCTTGCATCCTATTCTTCTCATCAAGCTCGTGCAATCTCGAATGAAGTGGTCCTTGAACCGCATCCGTAATGAGCCCCGTTAGTAGACTTACCCCAACATTCACCTATGTGTCTTCTTCCACATTGGGGCATTCAAGTTTCTCTTGATGGTTATTGCCCACACTAGCTACGAAGTAGCTCGAGAGTCCGTCGATGGTCGTGCTCTAATAGAAATTCCCATGATCGTCCTCGATTTATTAGTGTCCTCCACGAACTTCTTTACACCGAGAACGGAGCTTTACCCATCGATCTCTTACGATAGTCTTTAGCTTCAAATTCAGCCTTCTTCTTCTCCTTTCCAAGTTCTTCCGCCTTGCGAGGCTCGTTCGACTAGCGTTACGAACTCCTTTATCTCCAAAATACCCACTAGTAGTTTTAAATCTTCATTCAATCCTTCTTCAAATCTTTTGCACATAGCAACCTCATCGACCACACACTCGAGCATACCGACTAAGTCTTACGAACTCATGTTCGTATTCGAATCTTGTCATACGGCCGTGCTTGAGTTCCAAGAATTCCTTACGCTTTTGATCGATGAACCGTTGACTAATATATTTCTTTGAAATTCATTTGAAAGAAATCCCAAGTAACTCGCTCGTTTGGGACTATGGAGATCAAAGTCCTCCACCAATAGCAAGTCGAGTCTCGCAACAACGATATAGCACACTTTAGACATTCATCGGTGTGCATGCAGTTCATCAAACACCGAATGGTGTTATCAAGCGAACTTCGGCTTTCGGCATCATCAATAACTATGGCCTTGAACTCCTCAGCCCCGCTCGAATCAAGTCTCTGGTGGCTTACTCAACCTCACAGATCGATCGATGGCATTACGGGCTCTTGGGGTGGATTATTCAAATTTGGGAATTGTTGGACAGTAGGATTGGTTCCGGCGTATTATGCGACTCCACTCATTCATCATGGTAAAGAAGGCTTGTTTAGCCCCTCACCCGATTATTCGCAGATGACCGAGGTTCAACAGTGGCGTCCCTTGTGCAGGAGCAGCCGCTACACTTTCACCGTCATCCGCCAAGGTTCTCTCTACACCGGATCCATTTACTAATCAAAACAAAAATTTTAACCGTCGAAGTCATCACACATTTAAACATTAACATTAAGGCATGTATAGCTAGACTCATACGTGCTATGGTAATCCTAGAACCGACTAAACCATAGCTCGATACCAATAAAATGTAACACCCGAACCCGAGACCGTCACGAGTCGAACACGAGGTGTTAATGACTTCAAGCCACTTATTAGAAATTTCCCCACAAAGTGCCAATCTGCATACGGGTCACATTAAAAATCATATCTTGAGTTCTGAAACTTGAAATCCAGATCCGTAAATTTTCCCCGAAACTAGACTCATATATGCATCTACAAATTTTTTTCTAGAATTTTTGGTCAGGCCAATTAGTACAGTTTATTAGTTGAAGTACCCCATGTTATAGGGATCGACTACACTGACCTTTGCCCATTACGACTTGGATATCTCCCTGTACAGGGCTTCAATACTGATGTCGTTTGTTTCTATAGAAACTAGACTCGAAAAGGAATCTTTACAAATATGGCATGGCTTCTAATTATCTCTGGTCAATTCATGATGAATTCCCAAGGTCAGGATAGGGACTCCAGTAACCGTTCTGGCCCTGTCCCGCGAGAACTTAAATATCTCTTAACATACAGCTCATATGGTTGCTTCGTTTCTTCTATATGAAAATAGACTCATCGGGCTTCGATTCCATAATTCATTCATTATTTAATTCCATTTCCTCTATTTTTAGTGATTTTTCAATCTCACGTCACTGCTGCTGCCAGCACCTGTTACTAAAGCAACTATGCCTATTTCATGATTTCCCTTTGATCTAACTAGTGATTCATCATACATGTCACAAATTATGATCATGACTAGCCATACCAAAGGCTAATCATTGTCAAACATCTCCCTACTACACTATTGCCATATCATGAATTTTAACACCAAAATAATCAACCATGGCATATGGCATAAAAATTGAATTACCAAGACTTGCAACTTAACATTAGAGAACTAAATCCAACCGAACATTTATGCCATTTTCGCATGGCTAAAAGTTTACAAACCAAAGTTCAACAAAGCATATTAGCCTATACATGCCAAAATGTTCTCCTAGACCGACTACAAAAAAGATACCAAAAGTTGCTAGCGGTGTGATGACTTCGATGGCGATCACGAGCATAAAAGGACGAGTCCAAGAAACCTAAAATAGGCGACAAGCAAACACCGAGTGAGTATATAACTCAGTAAGCCATAAGCATTATATTTCCATTCAGTAATAATATATCATAAGAGAAAATAATTAATGCGGGATTAAAATCCTCCATCCACACCCAAAATGTGCTATAATTCCTTAGGCATTTCGGTTTGATCTCATACCAAGCCCTACTTTGATATTTCATACATTACACCATATGACATTGCATGCATTTATCTTCAAGTATAATCACCACATAGGTCAAGACTTATCAAGCTAAATTCCAAATATAAATAAAATGTCTATTCCTCATGAGCTCAAGGTGTTTACTCGTACCGCTGTCCATGATTGACTCGGTAAGGCCGCACACGTAGAGCATGTATGTTCATTTGAGGATGTGTAATAAGCCCGCACACTTAGTGCTTAATAGTCGAACTCGCACACTTAGTGCTATATAATCAAACTTGCACACTTAGTGCTATACAATTTGAACCCGCACACTTAGTGCCAATTTGTGATCATAAATGTTTACACCCGCACACTTAGTGCCGAAACCAATAACTCAATACATCTCACCTCTTTTCTTTCCATTCAATACTTTCATCACCACATACATACATGTATATATATATATATTTATCATTCCATTCAGCATCATTACTTGGACATTACGACCATTTAAATTAGTACAAAATAAGTGCTTAATGACTTACCTTATATTGGATGAAATGATTCCCAATCGACTACTCGATTATCTTTGCTTTGCCTTTGCTTGATTCTCCCTCTTTGATGTCTTGATCTAAAATGAATACATTTAGTAGTTTAATCTTCTTGCTGGATTTTTATGTGTATAATTTAATGGTTTTCACCCCATTTCACAACTATCCTTGTTCAAAATATCAAAACCTCAACCAATATTCGATTAATGCTTCAAGGTCGAATGTATTGTCACCATTAAGTTAATCTAGTCTCAAGTATTTTTAATCCTAATATACAACATCATGAATCAACTCAACCTTATAAACCAATATTACTCCTACAATCGATTGTAAAGACTTAACAAAGAAAATATATTTTCACAAACATATACACCCATATGGCCGATTATACCAAATCAAGTTTAACCTTACTTATCTCAAAATTTTCATTCCATACTATCATCCCCATGACATAGCAAAGTTTTGAACCATGGACTAATTAGAACTAAAACTAGCAACTAAAAACATGCATGAATCTCATGGCACAACATCAAACATACCTTAATCTAGATACAAGGATAGCCAACCTCTTCCTAATCCTCTTCCAAACCAACCATGAGCAAGAACCCTTTCTTCTCCTTGGGATTTTCGGTTAAAAGGATGAAAAAAATGAACAATTTTTTTCTTTCTCTCCTTCACTGACAATGGGGAGGGGGAGAAGCCTCACACACACATTTTTTTTCTCATTTTTTATTGCTCATGCACCTTATTTTATTTATTCCAACATAAAACACTCACCCAACATGTTTCATGACATGTTTTGCCCATGATTCCTTGTCATGGCGGCCACTAGCACTTGGGGGAAATTTGACATGCAAGTCCTCCTTTTGACTACATGTACTATTAGGTCCTTATAGATTAGCCTATCATTTTCAAAAGTGTCATACAAGTCCTACTAACTGAATTCACATGCAATCGACTAAACCGAAGCTTGAAATTTTCACACATTCATAAATACATATTCTAGACAATAAATATTACGTTCAAACATTTCGGTGACTCGGTTTAGCGGTCTCGAAACCACTTCCCGACTAGGGTCAATTTTGGGCTATCACATTTTTAGTCATTGTGGTCCTCCTCACCTTTACCTTTACTTACCACAGTTTCTTGCCTCTGTTCTGGCTCAGGTGCAACTAACCCTTCCTCATCTTGAATGGTAATTGCATTGATTTGCTCCTTTGGGTTAGATTCAGTGTTACTCGGCAAACTACCTTGTGGTCATTCAGAAATCAGTTTGGCGAGTTGGCCTATCTGAGTTTTGAGCCCTTGGATTGACACTTGTTAATTCTTAAGGGCTGTCTCAGTATTCTGAAAACGGGTTTCTGACATTGAGATGAATTTTGTTAGCATCTCCTTAAGGTTCAACTTGTTCTCTTATTGGTAGGGTGGTTGTTGGAAGCCTGGAGGTGGTGCTCTCTGATTCCCTTGGCCTCCTCATGAGAAATTTGGGTGGTTCCTCCAACCTGCATTGTAAGTATTACTATAAGGATTATTTTGAGATCGAGGATTATTACCCATGTAATTTAACTGCTCGTTCTCCATGTTATGGCCATAGGGTGGGTATTCTAAATTGCTTTATCCACCTCCACTTGCTTCGCACTGCATTACTGGGTGAACCTATGAAGAACTAAGAAAAGCATCAATTTTCTTATTCAAGAGTTCTACCTGATTAGAGAGCATGCTGACTGAATCGACGTTATAAATGCCGGCTGTTTTCGTTGGCTTTGTCCTCATAACTTGCCACATATAGTTATTCAGTGACATCTCCTCTATAAATTCATGGGCATCTTCAGGTGTCGTATTATTGATGGTTCTGCCAGCAACTGTGTCAACCATTTGTCGAGTCGAAGGATTCAGGCCATTATGAAAGGTTTGAACTTGTAGCCAGAGTGGTAACCAATGGTGAGGGCATCTTCTCAAGAGGTCCTTGTATCTCTCCCATCCATTGTAGGGTGTTTCTAAATCCATCTACCCAAAAGAAGAGATATCATTACGTAATTTAGCCATTTTAGCAAGCGAAAAATATTTTAATAAAAACTTTTCGGTCAATTGTTCCCAAGTAGTGATTGACCCCCGTGGTAACGAATTCAACCACTGTTTAACTTTCTTTCTCAATGAAAAAGGGAATAACCGAAGGCAAATGGCGTCATCAGAAATGCCATTAATTTTAAATGTATCACATTGTTCCAAAAAGTTTACCAAGTAAGCGTTGGGATCTACGTCCTGCAAACCATCAAACTGAGCAAATTGCTGTATCATTTGAATTATGTTAGGTTTCAGTTCAAAAGTATTTGTAGCTACAGCAGGTCTAACTATGCACGATTCAATTCCTGTTAAAGAAGGTTTAGCATAATCATACATAGTATGTGGAGCAGGATTCTGATTAGCAGCAACCACAGGAGGTAGCAGATTTTCTTAGTTTTCAACCATCTCCTCGGTTGTGGTTGAAATATCGTCCTCTTGCTCTTCCTCTGTGTATATTTGGCTTCGCCTTATTTCTTTTCGATTTTTGCGAACTGTGCGGTCAATCTCATCGTCAAAGAGTAGTGGTCCTGATGGGTTTCATCTGGTCATAAACTAGAAAATCCTGTCAGAAGAAAATAAATGAATAATTAGAAAAGAAAATAAAAATTTAAATTGTAATGAAAGTAAAATGGCTAAAGTAATAAAAATCGAGTGTTCCTAATATCCTAGTTCCCCGGCAACGGCCCCAAAAACTTGATGCGTGATATTCATGACAGGTTTTAAAGATTTATGAATGAATCGTTCTTGAGACTAACTTATTATCATAATTAAGGCAAGTGTACCTATCGAACAGTAGTATAGTTCAGCAAGACCAGATTGTCAAACCCAAAGGAACCACGAGTACTAGTATTTACTTCATTTTTATTATCTAGCCTAAAAATTACGAGGTTTGGTTATCTAAACTAATTACTAAACTAAGAATGCACAGAAAGAAAATTTGGGAAAATACTTTTGGGAAAATTCAATTGATTAAGACAATACCTAAGGAAAAATCCATCTAGACTTCACTTGTTATTTGACTCTGAATCTGACGATTTATTCATTTGACTTGATCCGTAGAAATCCCTAAGTTATATTATTATCTTTCTCGAGACTAATAACGTCTAACTCTATGTTGAATAATTGAAATCTCTTTCTAATTAACACCCTAGAATTGCATTAACTCGATCTATGGATTCCCTTATTAGGTTTCACCTTAATCCGACAAAATCTTATCACCATATCTCTAGGCGTGCAATCAACTCCGCTTAATTATGAAAAATTTACTCTTAGACAGGGTCTATTCCTCCTCTGAATAAGAGCTTAACTTGAATCAATATCCTGGAATATCAAAACAAGAATTAAGAACACATAATTAAGAACAAGTCAAATATTTATCATACAATTTAGATAATAATAACAAGATCCATCTTAGGTTTCATTCCCCTTAGGTATTTAAGGGGTTTAGTTCATACTTATGAAAGAAAACATCTCAAAAGCATAACGATAACAAAACATAAGAAAACCCAAAACTCTTGAAGGAACTTGAAGGGAGATCTTCAGTCTTGATCATGAATCCGGCTTCTGAGATGGATCAATCGGCTTTCCTTGAGTAATTCCTTGCTTCCTACTCTCTGTCCCCCTCTTAAGTGCCTCTTCAGGTGTTTAAATAGGCTTTTGGATACCTAAGAGCCCTAAAAATTGGCCTTTTCCGAATAGGACTATACTTGGTCTTTGCAGGGACACGCCCGTGTGTGATTACTCTAGCCCATGGTCAAGGCTGTTGAATAGGCACGGGCGTGTAGTCTACCCGTGTAAGTCCTGCTTCGATCCTGCCAAAGGGACACGGCCATTTGACATGCCCTTGTGAGAAAGTCCAGGCCGTGTTGATTTCCTACTAGGTCCATTTTCTCCGTTTTCGGTCCGTTTCTCGCTCTTTTTTACTCTGTTATGCTCACCTAAGTATAAAACATGAAATTAAAGGATTAGGAGCATCGAATTCACCAAATCTAAGGAGAAATCATCCATAAATGTGCTAAGCATGGGATAAAAATATGTATAATTTACGATTTATCAGTGATGAAGTATCATATGATTACATGACTATGAGTGTGATTGGACCTGATAGGCCATATGAAAGTGGTTAGGCCTAATGGGCCATATGATTGAGATTGGGCCTAAAGGGGCCAAATGAATAAGTATGGATCTGCTAATGTTTAGTAAGGGGTTGTGGACCTAGTTTTTTTGGTAACTACTTAATCAGGCATAAAACTGAATTATTAATTAATTGCGACCGTGGACGAGTCATATGGTTAAGGTATGGCAATGGGTATATGCATGTCTAGGATTGGATCTAAGGAGAGCTTGGTACTTAAGCGGTCTTAATGACTCACCTCCTCTTCTCTGGAATCCTACCTGGTGCATAGTATCTGTTCACTTTAGCCAATGAGGACTTGTTAACGGGCCAAGGTAAGCAATAAACCCATAATAAGGAGAAATTATCAAAATGCCCCTAAGGGCGAGAATGACTAAAATACCCTTATGTGTTGAATGTAAGATTTATGGATGTTGCATGTGTACCTGCTACATTCATATGATATTCTGTTTAGGTTGCATATTGGTTGGGAATTATGGAACGGAGGAAGTATATGAGGATCGCATGGTTGCTTGACGACCGTGGATCCATCGATGGCTTTTTATGCCTAATATATGATTAGCAGCTTTGCTGCAACATTAGGTGGTACCATAACCGGGCTACCATTGGAGTGTATCGGATGGGTGGGTCAATATTTATAACCCCACATGGAGTGTATCGGGGGATGGAAATGGTTGTAGCGATTGGATGGGTGGGATTTGTACATATTTGATTGCTTTACTTCTGTTCTGACATTGAATTGGGCTCAGGCCCAAAAAGACTTGCTATTGCATGCTTTCCTATTTGTCGAGGGTTGTACACACTGAGTTTTCAAAAACTCACCCCCTCTTTTATTTTTCTCAGGTGATCCTCAGTAGATGGTTCGACGGTAGGAGGGACTCCGAGGTGGCCAGCTAGCAAGACGACTTGGACTTCTTTTCTTAAGCCTATAATTTTTAGTATTTAAAGTTATTTCAGTCCGGAATGTAATAAGGCCTTTCCTCTGGTTATTATTCAAATTAGGATTATATTTCTTATTATTACGCTTTATATTTGCTAGAAGTAGAACATGGTTTTCTTAAAACCATAACTGTTTGTAAATACTATGTTTTCGCAACTCAATTTTTAAATGACAAGTTTTCATAGATCATCTGTTTTAAATAAAGCTTCCACAACTGAAAAGAGATTTTACAATGTAATTATTATCATACAAGAAGAAATAGTTTTTTTAAAATACACCTAGCTTTGGAAGCAACAAATACAAGCTGGGATTTTACTCCAGGTTTTTATTTTAAAGCAGGGTTTTCAATGAAAACAAGGTTTTCGACAAAACACTTTAATGTGACATGCTGGATTCAGCCATAATGTCCGGGCCGGGTTTGGTATGTTACGGATTCAACTTGAGCTTGTAACTGAAGATCATGTGGATAAGTTGAACATAGTTGAAACAGTCTTTGATCCAATTGACGTAGTAGCAGATCTAACTTTGAATGTAAAAGTGAAATTTGAACTAACCACTAACATGAAGCTTAAACTGATCTTGAATGAAAGTGTAAAAGAGATAATACACTTTTTGGTCATAGTATAGAAGGGGCCAACTGAAAAGGTCAAAAAGTTTGGTTCATTCTCATTTGATAATTACGGCAATGCTCGAGTGACCAAGGCCTTACTTAACAGAGAGAGGTGGAAGCTTGAGACAATAATTCTCTAGAAAATAATTTGGGGTTAGCTCAAATTTGGTGTTAAATCACTCACAATATGGATGTCATGTCGGTCTAAAATAAGGAAAAATAATTGGAATCGACCAAAGTGACTGGTTCATATAGATCGGTATAAAAACAAATGTTGGATCAAGGTTTCAAGAACTAGTTGGAGATTCTTCTATAGTGGCGACACGGATCGTCCTGATTTTTAAAGAATTTCTATATTTTGTTTTAAGTTTTGTTATGTTTCTTACTTTAGTGTCTATTTTATTCCATTCTATTTATTAATTTCTTTTCCTTTATATTATTTTGCATATTTCATCTTTCTTGTCATAGTATTTTCTTGTAGGTACTTTCTGTTCGCTAGGAGCAAACGAATATCATTGTCAATACAACAACAAAGATTCGACCTTCTCAGGGAAGTTTTCTTGTTTGCACTTTCATCATTATACTGTAAGGGTAATGTATCCTTTAAGGCGTAGGGGGAAGTACATCAAGACTCATTGATTTTGGATTTAATTTTTTTTAAATTGTTTAAAGTTTTTACCAAACACTTTGAAACTCCAGAAGAGGGGCCAAAATATAGTCGGTGCCACAACATGGAACCTCCGTGTCACAACACCGATCACATGTTCAAGTGATTGAGCAATTAAGCTTGATTTTGCGACTCAACACCTCTGTGTCCTGATGAAGCAATCAATATACATTAGGGCTAAAAAATTTCAAAGAGTATCACAACATCGAACCCCGATGTCACGACTTTGGTATCATTCCAGGGATGTTGCAACATGGAACCCCTATGTCCCGATATTGCAACATCGCTGCAACTTTCTACAAGGTTGACTTGACTCATCGCAAAACCCAATGATTTAACTCATTTTTTAATCTTAAAAAAAATCTTAATTTAGCCTTAATCTTCATTAGTATCAAAATCCTCTCACAAACCTTTTTAAACCTTAGATCCTAAAATTTATTCTCTTCTCTTTGCTCTTTATTTTGTTACAATCTCTCTTTTTCTCTTTTTGTGTGTATGAAATGCAGATGAAAAGATCCACTTCCATAAAGGAATTTGGAACAACCTTCAAGAGGATAGACGAACTTTTAAGTAAAAAAAGGTAGGTGTGCATCAGGAATGGATCTATCGCTATATTAAATGATACATTAGTGGCAAAAAAGTCGGGGTTTTCTTCCGCTACTTAGTGATGACCTTGGGCAAATGAGCTAAAGTTCCAATGACAACCACTAAACAGTTTATAAAGCCATCCAAAAGTATCACAGGGGATACACAATACATGCAATACACTAAGCTTCAATGAAAATAAATCAGGATTTGGAACAAACACCAAAAAGAAAAGATACATTTTGATGCTTCCTGGTCTTGAATTCCATACCTATTCTAAGCCTCAGAATGTTACAAGCTGAAAAGCCCTATGTGATCTAGGTAGACTTATTCATAAATTGATGTTATATTAAGAAATCTCAATAACGACTATTTGTATTATGATAGGATAATCAAAGTACTTGTATAATTTATTGATGGATTCATATATTTGAAAAACTTAATGCTTGTGTACATTGCAATATAATGAACTTAGGTGTTGTGGTAAGTTATTTATATATCATGTTAGGATTATGTGTAAATATGAAAATACCGAGGTACATACGCCAAATTCAATCCTTGTACTATACTTTCTCAAGGGTTGACATTTAATTTTTTTTTTTTTTGCTTTGATTGAGGACAAGCAATAACTTAAGTGTCTAGGAGTTTAATCTGTCATAATTTGGTGTAGCAGATTAAACTAGTTTTGGTACTTTAGGAGCTTGAATACAAATAATTTCATCATGTTTTGGTTAAGTTTTTATATTTTAGTTTAAATTCAATTAAAAGTGTATTCTGAGTCTTTTATTGACCTTAGCGGTCGAAAGAGACCTAAAGATGACCTAACGTACTTAGTAAATGTGAAGGAAACAATTTAAAGATGTAGTGTAAGAAATTATTTTGAATGGTGACGAAAAATATGGTTTTGGGACCATAATTCCGACAAGTGAGCCAATATTTTATTATTTATTATTTATATGATTATTAAAAGATTGTATTAAAATTTGGTTAGAAAATTTTAATATTTAGATAGTTAATTAAGTAAAAATGACTAATTCGTAAAAGCTACAAAATCTAGTTTCTATTACTAAAGTGTTAATTTGCTATAGAAATATGAATTGATGGACTTAAGTTGTAATTATACCATATAGATAGATAGTGGATGGTTATGGATTTTTTTGTTAATTATTAAGTTATTTCTCAAGGGTAATGTAGTAATTAATTAAATAACAACATAAAATAATTAAAAATGCTATCATCTTCTTCCTTTATTTGTTTGAACCGAAAATCACAATTGATAATAGCTTTAGAATCAACTAAGCTTAAAATGCATGCAAAGTATATAAATTGAGTCATTTTATTGATTTTTATGTTTTTGAATTCGTTTTAACTTAATCTAGCTAACATGGGGGTTAATTTGTAAAGTTGTTAAATGTTATAGATTATGTCATTGAAAATTTTGAGGTGTTTTTGAAGTTTGATGATAGATTTTTACGTTTGGTTGTTAAATAGGACTATTTTGTAAAGTAGTTTTTAGTGATTTTAATGTTAAAGGACTAAATTTTTTAAATGGTAAAACTTCATGAAAATTTTGAGAAATCATGATAAATATGAGTTGTAGAGAAACCATAAGAAATTTGGGTAGCATGGGTTGTGGTTAAATGTGATTAATTTGTAAGTTTCAGGTTTAGGGACTAAATTACATAAGGGTAAAATGTTAGGGTAATTTTGTAAATTGATAATAAAATGGTTTATAAGCATAAAAGGTTGATTATTTAGGTTGTTTGAATTGATAAATTGAATGAAAATTATTATTTAGATCAAGCAACAAATCAGTCAGACTTAAATTGTGGAAAAGCTAAATTAGTGGAATACTCGTCGGCATCGTATTCATAATCGTTTTTGTTTAGTTAAGTTCATATATTGATTAATCTTATTAACTACTATTTTGGGTGAAATTTTGATTAATATTTGTGTTATGAATAGTTTAAAATGATTGTTGGGTGATAATTAGTGAATTGGATTAAATTATAATGTTAGCTAAATTGAAGGTTAACATTGTAAATGAGAAATTATGTGGATAAGTACTTGTGATGAAATAATGTTTAAGCAATGATTTGGATATGAAATGGCTTGTTTGAGCCGAGTGATTGCTTAAGATACAAATGGCATGCCATTAGGGTTATTATAGTTTCGGGTGCTGGTCTTGGATGTCCCACCGATGGCTAAGGTCTGACATTTGTTGCAGATTCTCTACAACTCGTGTGAATAGCATCGTGTAGCCTAACATCCCGACCCACAACTCGTGTGAGCATTTACAATTACAGCTCATATGGGCATTTTCCCTTGTATTCAATGTTATTTCACTGTGGTTTATCAAGTATAAAATGATATAAATGAGTTATATGAATTGGTTATATGGAAATTGACTTATAAAATGGATTCTTGATATGAAATTTGAGATGATTGAGTTATATATGATATTTATGAATATTATATGGTATGATATGGTTATAATTTTCTTAATGTGAATTCACTAACCTAGTGAGGCTTGCGGTGTGCTTTGGAGACAAATGAGCGTACGAGCTATTTAATGAATTTCATGCATGAATTGTTAGTTGAATCCTATTTGGTAAGTTTGAGTTTACGTTATATATGAGCTTACTAGGTATTGATTGCTTATGTCTATTGTATTTCATTCTTTGTAGGTCATCGGAAGTTAAGGTCGATTGGAAGTTCAAGTTGGAGTGCACACTATCTATTTTTCAACTTAGTAGAAGTTTAATCATTGTGGTTTGGTTATAAATAACATGTAATAAGAGTTTAAAGGTCTTATGCAAATAACTATGTTGTGTTATGTTTGTTCTGGAAACATGGTGAATGTGCTTATTAATAGGTACTTTTAGTTTGGTATGCTTATGTGTATATAAATGGTGTGATTCATTCTCATGAAAGTTTGGTTTGGATGTGGTTTGAGGTATGGTAAAATGGATGTGAATGAAATGGATGAATTGGTATGTTTGACATGTTTATAAGGTAGAAACTTGTGATCATCGAATGTGAAATTAGATTGGTGTTTGATTTGTGGTGTTAATGAGGGCATATTGGTTAGACACTTAGGTTGAATGTTTTGCTATGTTTTAGGCATGTTTGAATGTGTTTTGAATGTGTGAAAATGGTTGGAAATGGTTTGGCTTGGTACCTAAGAAATGGTTGATAATTTTTCTTGTTTAAGAAGTTATTTTACGTGTACATGGCTTGGGTCATGGGCTGTCAAATGGTTGTGTGCCATTCACGGCCACTCCACACGGCTATGTGGCCTAGTTAATTTTGGTGCAGAATTTTCTCACAAGGCATTAGGTTGTTACACGGCCTGGCGACACGATCGTGTGACCTTGAGATACATGGCATCAAGTTGTTACATGGACTGGCCACACAACCATGTATTTGAGCCACACAGTCTGGGCTCTGTCAAACGGTCGTATGACCCCTATTTTTAGTTTTTTTCCATATTTTTCTGTTTTGTTTCAGATTAGTCCCTAATTGTCTTCAAATTGATTTTAAGGCTAGGTAAGCTTAATTTAAGACCTTTATTCGTATATATGTTGTGGATAATAATTGGTTATAAATATTTTATATTTAAATTAAATTTCGAATTGTTTTAGATTGTTATTGAATTCGTTAACTATCGTAATATTTCGTAACTCTAATTCGATGGCAGAGATTGGTTGAATGTGTTACACGTAGGAACTCAAAACTGGTTACTATGTCGTAACACGGGGAGTTTATTATCGCAACATAGGGAGTAGAATGCCAGAATTGCTTTATTGCCTTTGGTGTCGCGACACAGCCATGGGATGTCACGACACACCATGAAGTTACCCTTGAACTATGCAAACTGCCTTCAATGTCGCGACACAAACACTAGGGTGTCGCGACACCAACCATGTATGGGATTAATTATGAGTTAAGGGCGTTTTGGTCTGCACAATAGAAATTAAACACGAGAATGTCAGCAAAGCTAGGTTGAGGACGAAGGCTACCCTAATTCTATTAATAGGCTTATTTAGCACTTGTTTAGGGAGAATTTTTTTAAAGTTGTAACACCCCTTACTCGTATTCAACGCCGGAAGAGGATATGAGGCATTACTGAACTTACATCGCAAGCAAACATACAATTCTAAGTCATAAATTCTAATCAAATTAAAAACCATTTGAATTCAATCATAAAGTCCCTAATATGAGCCTACGAGGCCCAAAACATGCTTTGGAAGTGGTTCAGGACTAAACTGAGAACTTAGGAAATTCTTACGAACTTCGAAAATTTTTGCTATCTACAGGGGTCACACGCCTGTGTAGTTTGGGACACGCCCATGTGGGCAGACCGTGTGGTCACATATTCCTGTGTCCCTACCCCGTGTAACTCTCTGTTTTGCAAAGCATGAACAAATTGATGTCACATGGCCAAGTCACACGCCCGTGTGCTAGATCGTGTTGTTAATTTAATTTTCATAAAATAGGTGTAGACTTCACACGGCCAGGACACACGCCTGTGCTTGAGGCCGTGGCCCTCACATGTTTGAGACACACGTCTATGTCTCTGCCCGTGTGCTCAATTCTAAGCATTCTGTTTCTCAAAATTAAAGTGCAGGGGACATACAGCCAAAATACATGCCCATGGGATAGGACATGTGTCACACACGGTCTAGACATACGCCCGCATGTCTACCCGTGTGGACAAAATAAAGGCTATTTACCAATCCATTTGTCACCCTCATTTACACCTATTCACACACAAGTTCAACAACCTAAATCATGGTATACTTAGGCAACCAAAACATCCATAATCAAGGTGAGAACATATCATTTCATTAATACACATAACATACTTACGACATCATTTTCTACCAAACCAAATCATACCAAACTCATATCCACATGTACCAACACAAATACTTTTATCATGCATATTTTTTCTTAGATTTCCTAGCATACTAATGGGCCAATCTCAACCATTCAACAACAAAACCATTAAGTCACATTCAACCATTCACCAATCATATATAGGCCGCATCATAAAGGAGATATTTGCACATGTACGAATATACTTAAGCTTACAAAATTTAACCAAAATGAACCAATTTACATGGCCAAATACCAAACCAAGCCTTTGACAATTACAAGACAATACATTTGGCTAAAATCATGATGAGACATATAACAAAATTATGAAGTCCTTATACATGCCATATACTCAAAATATTAAGATCATCTATACCCAAAATGACAATTTGATAGTGTGATGCGATTTCTAATGATCCTTAATCCAAGATAGCTTAGTGACACTATAAAACATGGAAAGCAAAACGGAGTAAGCTATATAGTTTAGTAAGCTCGTATGAAAGAAATAGGCAAATCCTACCATACATTTAACATTCAAGTAATGTAATATAAGATAATGTAATTCACTATAATCTCATAACCATAATTCGTTCCATCACAAACTTACCTTGAAATCATCATTTCACGAATATAATAATCATAAGCTTTATGTATATACCTGTACCATCTCGTAATAATTCATACTTATTCTCATCGTTGACATACCCAATGAACCACTCAGAATAATAATGTCGGATACTTGGGAAATCTTACACACAAGGTGTCACATATGTAGCCATTGCTACCTCTATCTCATAACACATATATGCTTGCTCTCGAGCCATCAATGGGCCTGCTCACACAAGCTGTCAGTCAAGACGTAGTTACCTGGTGCTGCTCACACAAGCTGTCAAGTAACTGCAACATATGCCAGTATACTCAGCCACCGGTAGGACGTACAGGACCAACACACGAATCACAAAACATAGAACCCTAGTGACATATCACTTGTATCCTAATCTATTCCTAAAGTTCGATTGAGATTTCTCACTTGCCAGAACATCACCAAATGTGCACGTAAAGTTAATTACACAATTCATGCATAAATTAAAGCATTTAAATCCAATTTTAACAAATCTTTTTAATAAAAGAACTTACCAGAACTCAAATTTTGCACCTATTCACACAATTATTCTGTCATGCTGTAGACCTTAAAGAAATAATAGGATAAATATTTCTAGTTAAGTTTTGTGGTCCCGAAGCCACTGTTCTGATTTGACCTTTAAAAGGGCTGTGACAAAAGTTTTCTTTCTAGTTTTAGTTTTTCAATTTTTCCTTCTTTTAGGCTTTAGGTTTATTTTAGTTCTTTTCTATTTGTGTTTTTTGGAGAACGTGAGTCGTAAATGTGACCAAACTAATGTGGATTCTACGCTTCAGTCAATACAATTCAATATTTTCTTAAACATTTCCCTTGATTTGTTATTTATATTTATCTTTATTATCAAGTTTACTGTGCTTATGACATCTATGAGGAACTAATCCTCTTATGGGGATTAGTGAGTGGAGTTGTGATTAACTGATTACTGTGTAGAGTTTTCTTAGCAGATCAATTGTTTGGGAGAGAAAGACCTTAAAACCTACGCTTGAGGACCTTAGGAAGTCATTTAGGTTGGAATTAACCAAAAATTGGTATGGCCTATCCATGAACACCTTAGGCCCAAATCGGTCTTTATTTGTGAGGTCGAGAGATAAGTAGTTCTTGTCTACTCGTTAGTTTAGTGGGAGATCAAGAGATCCTGCTAGGGTAATGACTAGTTGATTGAGTAGAAACCCAAGATAAGAATTAGTTATGATCACCAAAGCGAGCTAATCACCCATGCTTAGATTTGATTAAGTTAGAATTCATTCACTTGAAGTTCACTTTAGTTTTGCTATTTTTATTTTCTTTATTATAAAAACCCAAAAATATTCTATTTATGTTTTATTGTAATATGATTTATTTAAAGTACTAATTAGATCTACTCACATTTAGGTTAGAGTTAAATTAGTACTCACCTCCATTTGGTACGATCCTCGGACTATTCTCCTATTACCTTGTAAAAACTATATTAAAATTTGACCCGTAAACTTGCAGACACCGCCTCATATTCATATATTTAGTTTCAGTATTCACATTCTGGATGTTAGTATGTTTACAGGCAATCAATAAACAATAAGAAAGAAGGAATAGAGAAAATTAGACACACAAGTTTATGTGAAAAACTCCTCTAATCAAAAGGATAAAAAACCATGAGCAAATGAGACTTCACTAGTGAGAAAAAAAATGAAGAGTGCTAGATGAAGAAATTCAAAACAAACCCTAACCCAGAATACAAAGATCTCTAGCTAAAAGTCAAAATTCCCTTAAAGCTCTCTAAAACTCTCTCTTGATTTTCTCTCTAATGTTGTGTTATGGTCCCGTCTATTAGAATTATAATGACTCTATTTATAGGCTAAAAATAGAGGATTAATTTTACTAAAAAATTCTCTGGAGTAATCAGAGTTTGAGTGAAAGAAAAAGCCCTGCTTGGATAGTGTTGCTTGAAAAATACGTCGGGCCGTCACGACATCTCATACTTTCTCATTGAGATGTTGTCGTCATGTCGCTGTGACATCCCGTGCTTCCTCATTGGGACTTCACCTTTGCTTATATTCTAGTTGTGTTAAGTGCCTACTATATGTCCAAAAATGTGAGGCACACTCCTCACATCTCCATCTTGACTCCTATTTTATCATGCCTTTTTTGTCGAGCCCCATCATGGGCCTAACTCGATCTTTCAAAGTACTAACCAAGACAAAATGGTGCTTGAACTTGGAAACTATAATACTCTTATTTAAAATTGTCATACCTTTCTCGCTCATAAGACCAAGTTGCATATGCCACAGCTGATTTGATTCCAACTTCATAATAGATGAAGAAATTATTGTTGCACCAGTCATTGTTGAACCCTACAGAATATATAGACTGTTAGTCTTTTAAACTTTCATCAAAACGAGAGCTCCATAAGATACCTTAATTTTGCTTGACTTTATGGTGATTCTACAATCGTTCGAGTCTAACATACCCAGGGAGATGAAGTTTTCTTTAAATCGAGTATATGCATGACACCTGACCATGTCTTAATAATCTTGTTGTGCATCCTGATTTGATTGGTACCAATACCAATTATCTTACATGGTTAATTATTCCCCATGAGCACAACTACGGGACTATATGTGGAGAACTAATCCTTGTTGGGACACATATGATAAGAACACCCCGAATCCAATATCCACTTGGACATAAGCTTAGATCTTTCGATCGTAGGCACCAAAAACCAATTATCACCCTTGTCCTTGGCCATACTAACACCAACCAACTCACCCACTTTTTTCTTTATCGTTGCTCTTAGCAACCCTCCTATTCTAATTTTACAGCTTATAACATTCTGCCTTAATGTGAACTTGTCACACACTGAAATGTAAATTTAAGTTGGAATCATGATTTTGGGTATTAATTTGAAATTTTTACAAATTGAGCAGGTTCTAGTGGAAAAAAGAAGAAAGGGCAAGCTGGTTGTGGATAGGTTGGATTTCAACCTTGGTTTTGTTACATTTGAACTAGAAATTTTCTTAGTGGGAGACATGATGATTATGAATATGCACACTTGGTTGTTGAGTTTGTGACCAGTGAAGTAAATGCATGAGTAGTATAAAAGGGAGAGACATTATTCTTTGAAGTGGTTCCTTCAATTTTTTATGTTTTATCTTTATCTCCTTCATTGGTGTTGTTGAAGGAAAGAAAGATTAAGAGCGGTTTGCATGGAGGAAAGAAGATAGAGTTTGAGCATAAGTAACTAAGGATTTATCAAGCTAATAAGTTTCTTAACCCTTCTGTGTTCATGGATTTAAGAAAAGGGAAGAAAGTTAAGGATTTCAACTATCCACTGAATATGTTATGTTTTGGTTGAGATTGTGGTTAATCATTTAAATGTCCTCTTCATGCAAAGCAAGTATGATTCTTATGATGACTAATTATCTTCACTAGAAGTTCTGATTGGTTTTTTTGTTTTTTCGATAGTTTTGAAGTCAACCACCAAGTGAGTTTTAGAACTCAAGCTTTAAAGGGATGTTTGCATTTTTGGTATCATTGTACTGGGTCTATAACTTCTATTCTTAAATGATAAATTCTATGATTGAATGATGATATATTGTTATGTATGTTGTGTGATGGTATGCAAATGAGTGGTTGGATGTAAGTTATCTATATGGTGTATAAGAAATGTTTGACGTAATGTGTGTCATGCATGAACTGTAGTATTGATTGAATGCTTGTGTATGAAATGCATGTGTATGAATTATGAGGAGTTGTGGAGGGTTGCCAAGTGTGATTGAGACGGGAGATGAAGAAGGGAATATGATATGTTATTTTCCTTCTGTACGACATGTAAATGCAAACTGGAATTAGTGAATGACCCTAGCTTTGTGGGGGAACACTTATGTGTTTGAATTAACAATGAGGATTTGCGAACTAAAAATGAATATTATTGATCTGTGACTTTGCAGAGGTTCGAGTGAACTGTATGGAGAAAGGTGTGCACTAGTATATGAGAACCCTTTATAAGACGTATATGAGAGGCCTTTTTGGGACGTATGAATGAATGCAATCCATGGCCATAGTAAGATCCAAGGAGGCTTACAAGACAATTCGCATTTGCAAATCCGCCAGATGTGCCTAGATGGCATAATACAGTGGAGGTCCGCGAGATAAAATCAAGTACATGAATCCATATATATGGTTTTTTGTTTATGTCTCCACAAATATGAGATCCGCAAGATAAGTCCACCAGGAATGAGTCAAGTCTCTTGTAATCTATGATTATGTGCAAAACCAAATGTACGAACTATCTTTTTATGTGAGTCCATGTGACAGCCTTAAAACGACCCTAGTCGGAATGTGGTTTCGGGACCACAAAACCGAGGCATAAAAATAATTTGATATTTATTTTGATGCCTATAATATGTGTTAACTCATGTGTGACATTTTGATGCTTTAATTTAGAGTTATAAATGTGAATTTCACTAGAAAGGACCTAGTAGAAAACTTTGAAAGTATGATGGGGAAATGTATGATGACTAATTAAAGCATGCATGCAAAACAATGGCCTTGCATGTCAAATACCCCTTTTACAAGTGATGGCCGGCCATGACAAGGAGTATGGGCTAAACATGTCATGAAACATGTTTTGTTGGTGCATTAGGGAAACAATAAACAAATAAGCATGGGTAGTAAAGAAAGAAAAAAACGTGTGAGTGAAACCCCCATTGCCGTACATGGAAGAAAAGAAAAGAAAAAATTTTGCTCATCCATTTCATTCTCTCTTGACCGAAAATACTAGAGGGAAGGAGGAATTTTGCTTCATGCTTGGGTTGGAAGAGGATTAGGAAGAGGTTTGGCTATATTTGCATCAAGATTAAGGTATGTTTGATGTTGTGCCATGAGATTCATGCATGTTTTGGTTGCTAACTTGATGTTCTTATTAGCCCATGGTTCAAATCTTTGTTATATCATGGGGATGGTATTTGGCCAAGGTGGATTTTGAGTTAATGCCATTGCATGTTAAATATGAAGCTTGATGATGATACATGTGATGGTGGATTGAGGACTCTTAGATTTTCTTTGAGCATTTTTGAATGATATACTAAGTTCTTTGTGTAATCGTGACCAAAATTATGGTGTTGTGATGTATTTGGCCATGGTACATCCCCAAGTGTGATTTATGCTCTTTGCATGGAGAGTAAGATTTGTGTTTCGAAATCATGTTCATGTTTAGTTACAATCAACTTGAGATTCGGCTCTAGATATATGTATATATGTTTGAGCATGATGTATTGGTATGACGTATATACTATCTTAAGGTATATACTTACTTATGATGATGTTTTGGTTATGAAGGAAATGATAGATGTGTATTGAGTTACAATATGGAAAGGTATTAGTTAGTAATGTATGGTGTTTTTGTGTGGTAATAAGTGCATAAATGGTCTCAACATGGACATGCATATTCGGCCACATGAAGGGAAATTGGTGAGCATGTATTCGGTTAGAGGCAACCATATTGAAGCCTTATCTTGGCTTAGATTGTTGACTAAATGGGTAATAAGTGAGGATGGTTGCCGAATATACAAACATACATATGCATGTGTAATTGAATTATGAATGTTTAGCAAGATGGTTAAACTAGTTGATTTATTGATTAAGCTCAAGAAGTTAAAGAAGGAGAATCAAGCAAGGGAAAGGCGAAGGTCATCGAGTAGCCGACTTGGACTATTTTACCCAACACAAGGTAAGTCATTAAGCATATATTTGATATTGCTTAAATGATTGTAATATCTATGCAATTGTGTTTAATGAGATGAAATATATACAAATGTATGTGTATGAAAAGATGATAATGTTGAACGTAAAAGAGATAGTGAAATGTGTAGGAAGTTTGCTTCGGCACTAAGTGTGCGAGAAATAGATGTGTACGGTGACAAGATTGGCACTGAGTGTGCGAGCTTGTAATGTACGGCACTAAGTGTGCGAGTTTGGACTATATGGCACTATGTGTGCGGGCTTGAATCATATGGCACTAAGTGTGCGTGATTGAGTATTAAGCACTATGTGTGCGAACTCTACACATATCTCCGATTGAACATTTATATGGAGGCGTGACTTTATCGAGATGAGTATGGACAGCGGAAAGAGTAAGTACCTTGAGTTCATGGCTAATAGATGCTATGTTCATGCTCGGGTGGAGTTGGTAAGATTTAAATCTATGTGATGATTTCAATTGCATTCCGTAAATAAGGTATCGTGGAATAGATGAAAGTTCATTTGATTGCATGATTGTTGCGGAAATGAAATGATGTATGGAAATTGCTTCAAATATCCTATTGAACAGTATATGAAATGTAAATGTATGACTTGGTATGAGATTGATCCGAAAGATCTAAGGAACTATGGTATAGTTCGGTATGGCTGGAACATTTGGCCTTGTTTCATTATTTCATTTTATGATAATTGTATTAATGGATGGTTGTGGAATGCTTATGACTTACCGAGTTATAAACTCACTCGGTGTTTTCTTGTCACCCATTTTAGGTTCCTTGGGCTCGTCTCCTTTTGGTGTTCAGAATCGTCAACGAAGTCATCACACCGGCGAGCAATCTTTGGTATTATCTTCTTAGTCGACTTAGGAGAACATTTGGCATGTATGAGCTATTTTGTTTTGTTAAATTTTGGGTTGTAAACTTTAAGCCATGTGAAAATGGCCTATGTGGTCGTTTGAGTGGGATGCTAGAATCTATAGCCACGAGTCTTAGAAACCTTAATTTTGATAAGGTGGCCATAATTTGTGTCACGTATGATGGATGAGTAGTAAGACTAAGGAAGGATTCATGAAATTGGCATAGTCTACTGCAGTAACTGTTGCGGACAGCAGCAGTGATATGAGATCGAAAAATCACTAAAAATAGTAGAAGTGGAATTAATAGCTAAAAAAATTATGTACTCGAAGCTTGATGGGTCTATTTTCATATGGATGAAACAAAACGACCATATGAGCTGTATTTTAAGAGATATTAAAGTTCTCGTGAAACAGGGCCAGAACAGTTTCTGGATCCCCTGTTCCGACTTTGGAAAATCATTGTAAATTAACCAGAGATAATTAGGAGTCATGCCATATATGTGTAGATTCCTCTCTGAGTCTAGTTTCTATAGAAACAAACGGCATCAGTATTGAAGCCCTGTACAGGGAGATATCCAATTCGTAACGCACAAAGGTCAGTGTAGTCGATCCCTGCAACAGGGGAGACTTTAACTAATAAACTGTACTAATTGGCTTGACAAAAAATTCTAGAAAAAAATCTGTAGATGGACATATGAGTCTAGTTTCAGGGAAAAATTACGAAACTGATTTTCGAGTTGTAAAACTCAAGATATGATTTTTGAAGCGACTAGTACACAGATTGGCAGCTTGTCTAGGAAATTCTCAATAAGTGGTTTGAAGTCTGTTAACACCTCGTGTTCGACTCCGGCGACGGTCTCAGGTTCGGGGTGTTACAGTCCATATATGAAAGATATGCTAGTTCGTCAGGACGATTTCATATGTATGATACCACAAATAGGGGATTCGCTCTTAAGAATCCACTTGCATGTTATCTGTTTCTACAAGTGGACCACTATGAATGGGATCTCAGTGAAATCCTCGATGCGGATTTCTATTAGCAACTTGTTAATGGACTCAAATTAGAATTATGATCCTCATGGATTCTTGTTTCAAACCCCAGTCTATGGATTCATGCTTTACGAAACATACCGATGGATTCATAAGGAAGACTCTCTTGACGAGTTGATAAAAAAAAATAAACTCATCTTAATCAAGCAAACAAATTTGGCGAACCGTCGTATCCTACCTCAGTTCTCGAGATCTAGCTTATTTGTAATTATTGGTGCAAGGAATGCTATGGAAATTATCCATGGGTTTTCTTTCTTAAGTTCTCAAGTAAGAATTCGTAAGGATTTTTCTCTCAATGAAATAGATGCATATGTAACACCCTAAACCCGACTAGATGGAAAGACTAAGTTAAGAGGGTCACAATGTCTTACCAGACCACAATCATACTTAAAGCAAGTCCTTTACTATCATTAAGTTATAAAACATTCAATGTCCAAAACGTGATTAAATCCTAGAGTTTTTGTAATACGAATTCAAAGTTATAGTTTTTCACCCACATATAATATAGTAAGTCTTACAAATGACCGAGTTCCCCATCCGCCAACCCTTTAGTCCTATGCATTCCCTGAAATTCATACGAATAGTTAGAATGTTGCAACAAAGAGTAAAACATAATTGAACTATATTATATATATTTGGATGATATTGAGTGTTCAGATACAGTTCAGCATCATTATTCGAGTGATACCCTAAAGTAGATTCAAATACAAAATAGATTGGAAAGACAACAGATTAGTTACAAATGCACTTATAACACAAACATATCAACAGACACAGATATCACGTTGGTACAGATACAAATGCAATTTCCCTAGTCCAACCACTGCACACTATCTCCATTTCCCCTTGTACACACCAGTAGGTATATTACACCCACCCATCCCTACACACCTCATAACGCAAGTGTGACAGGCCAAAATTGACCCTAGTTGGGAAGTGGTTTCGGGACCGCTAAACCGAGCCACCGAAATGTTTGAACGTAATATTTATTGTCTAGAATATGTATTTATGAATGTGTGAAAATTTCAAGCTTCGATTTAGTCGATTGCATATGAATTCAATTATTAGGACTTGTGTGACACTTTTGAAATGTGATAGGCTAATCTATAAGGACCTAATAGTGCATGTAAACAAAAGGGGGGACTTGCATGTCAAATTTCCCCCCCTAATAGCTAGTGGCCGGCCATGACAAGGGATTATGGGTAAAAACATGTCATAAAACATGTTGGGACAATGGTGTTTGTAAGAAAAAAATAAAATAATGAGCATGGGAATTTAATAATGAAAGGGAAAAAAAAAAAAAGAATGGTGAGTGTCCCCCCCCCCCTTTTGCCGTGAGTTGAAGAAAAGAGAAGAAAAAAATTTGTTGTTCATCTTTTTTTTCATTTCTTTGAGCTGAAATTCTAAGGAAGAAGGAAGGGGTTCTTGCTTCATGCTTGGTTTGGAAGAGGATTAGGAGGAGGTTTGGCCATACTTGTGTCTAGATTAAGGTATGTTTGAGGTTGTGCCATGAGATTCATGCATGTTCTTAGTTGCTAGCTTGAGTTCTAATTAGTCCATGGTTCAAAACTTTGCTATATCATGGGGATGATATTCGCCAAGGTAGATTTTGTGTTAATGTCATTGCATGCTAAATATGAAGCTTGTTAATGATACATGTGATGGTGGATTGATGACTCTTGGATTTTCTTTTTAGCATTTTTGAGTAAGACATTAAGTTTTGGAATTGATGGAATGGAGAGTATGCTCAAGTTGTGTTATGAACAACTATGTGTTAAATCGAGGTTTGCTAAGCTAGCTATTAAGGTGAAGTGCAATGTTAGTGATTGATTAATAGTGTATATACATGTATGCATATTCGCCATCAAATTAAGAGCATAGGTGATGATGAGTCTATGCTTTGTACATTCGCCATATATATATATATGCATGTGTGATTGGATTATTGATAGTAGGGCTATAGCATATGGTTATGAGCCGAATAGCTAAGAGCATGAGGTAGCAAGATAAAAATTTTTACCATGCCGTTCCGTATGTCATAAAATCATTAAAGTGTGAATATCAATATGTGTAGCAAAGCGGTTGAATGAGTTAATTTATTTGTTTAAGCTCAAGATCCTAAAGGAGAGGCGTCCAACAAGGGGAAATCGAAGGTCATCGAGTAGCCGACTTGGAATTATTTTACACCACACAAGGTAGGTCACTAAGCATATATTTTGTGTTGATTTAAATAGACATAATGTCTATGTAATTATGCCGAAAGGAATGATAAATTTATATACATGTATGTATGTGGTGATGAAAGTATTGAATGAAAAGAAAAGAGGTGAGATGTATTGAGTTGTTGATTTCGGCACTAAGTGTGCGGGTATAAACATTTGTGATCATGAGAATGACACTAAGTGTGCGGGTTTAAAATTTGTATAGCACTAAGTGTGCGAGTTTGATCATATAGCACTAAGTGTGCGAGTTGATTATATAGCACTAAGTGTGCGGACTCACTATATGCTTTTGAATCACTATTGACACTGAGTGTGCGACATTATTGAGTCGATCACGGACAGCGGATCGGGTAAGTACCTTGAGTTCATGGCTAATAGGCGCTATGTTTATATTTGGAGTTGAGCTTGGTAAGTTTCGAACCTATGTGACAATTTAAATTGAAGTCACGTACATAAGAATTATCGTGGAATAAGTGAAAAGCCATGAAGATGTATGAATGTAACGAAAACAAAATGGTGTATAAAAATGCTTCAAATATCCTATTGATTAGTATATGGAATGTGAATGTGTAACTTGGTATGAGATTGAATCGAAAGGTCTAAGGAACTATGGTATAGTTCGGTTTGAATGGAGTAATTAGCCTCGTTCCATTTTGTTTCCTCTTGCGATAATGTTATTAATTGTTGGTAGTGCATTGCTTATGACTTACTGAGTTATATACTCATTCGGTGTTTGCTTGTCACCTATTTTAGGTTTCTTGGACTCGACTTTTTGCGTATTCGGGACCGTCATCGAAGTCATCACACCGCTAACAACTTTTGGTATTTTCTTCAGTAGTTGGTCTAGGAGTACATTTCGGCATGTATAGGCTGTTATGCTTTGTTGAAATTTGGTATGTAAACTTTTAGCCATGCAAAAATGGCGTACATGTTCGGTTGGAATTGGTTTTGTGATGTTTGGACACAAATCATGGTTATAATTTGGGACATGCATGATGAATTATTAGTTAAATTAAGGGAAAGTCATGAAATAGGCATGGTTTGTTTTAGTAATAGATGCTGACAGCAGCAGTGGTGTGGATGTGAAAAATCACTAAAAATAGCAGGAGTGGAATTAAATAGTGAATAAATTATGTAAATGAGCCTTGATGAATCTACTTTCATATGGAAGAAATGAAACGGTCATATGAGTTGTATATTGAGAGATATTTAAGTATTCGTGAAACAGGGCCAGAAAGGTTTCTGGATTCCCTATTCCGACTTTGGAAATTCATTATAAATTAACCAGAGATAATTAGGAGTCATACCATATATTTATAGATTCCTCTTTGAGTCTAGTTTCTATAGAAATAAACGGCATCAGTATTGAAGCCCTGCACAGGGAGATATTCAAGTTGTAACGCATGAAGGTTAGTGTAGTCGACCCCTGTAACATGGGAGGCTTTAACTAATAAACTGTACTAATTGGCTCAACCAAAAATTCTAGAAAACAATCTGTAGATGGACATATGAGTCTAGCTTCAGGGAAAAATTACGAAACTGATTTTCGAGTTTTGAAACTCAGATATGATTTTTAAGACGACGGTGATGCAGTAACCAGCTTGTCTGGAAATTTTTTATGGATTTGTGAAAACAATTAAGTTAAGTCTGTGCACCTTGTATTTGACTCGATAGCGGACTCGGTGCACGGGTTTTACAATTTTATTGGTATCGAGCTATGGTTTAGTCGGTTCTAGGACTACCATAGCACGTATGAGTCTAGCTATACATGCCTTAATGTTAATGTTTAAATGTGTGATGACTTCGACGGTTAAATTTTTGTTTTGATTAGTAAATGGATCCGGTAGAGAGAACCTTGGCGGATGATGTTGAAAGTGTAGCGGCTGCTCTCGCATAAGGGACGCCCTGTTGAACCTCGGTCATCTGCGAATAATCAAGGTGAGGGGCTAAACAAGCCTTCTTTACCATGATGAATGAGTGGGTCGCATAATATGCCCGAACCAATCCTACTGTCCAACAATTCACAATTTGAATAATCCACCCCAAGAGCCCGTAATGCCATCGATTCATCGACCGTGAGAAATTTGAGTAAGCCACCTGTAGACTTGATTAGGAAGCGGGGCTGAGGAGTTCAGGGCCATAGTTCTTGATGATGCCGAAGGGCCGAAGTTCGCTTGATAACACCATTCGGTGTTTGATGAACTGTCATGCACACCGATGAATGTCTAAAGTGTGCTATATCCTTGCTGCGGGACTCGACCTACTATTAGTGGAGGACCTTGATTTCCATAGTCCCAAACGAACGAGTTACTTGGGATTTCTTTCAAACGAATTTGAAAGAAGTATATTAGTCAACGGTTCATCGATCAAAAACGTAAGGAATTCTTGGAACTCAAGCAAGGTCGTATGACAGTATCTGAATATGAACATGAGTTCGTAAGACTCAGTCGGTATGCTCGGGAGTGTGTGGCCGATGAGGTTGCTATGTGCAAAAGATTTGAAGAAGGATTGAATGAAGATTTAAAGCTACTAGTGGGTATTTTGGAGATAAAGGAGTTCGTAACACTAGTCGAACGAGCCTACAAGGCGGAAGAACTTGGAAAGGAGAAGAAGAAGGCTGAATTTGAAGCTAAAGACTATCGTAAGAGATCGACAGGTAAAGCTTCGTTCTCGGCTGTAAAGAAGTTTAGGGAGGACACTAATAAATCGAGGACGACTGTGGGAATTTCCATTAGAGCACGACCATCGACGGACTCCCGAGCTACTTTGGTAGCTAGTGTGGGCAATAACCGTCAAGAGAAACCTGAATGCCCCCAATGTGGAAGAAGACACATAGGTGAATGTTGGGGTAAGTCTACTAACAGGGCCTGTTACGGATGCGGTTCGAAGGACCACTTCATTAGAGATTGCACGGAGTTTGAAGAGAAGAATAGGATGCAAGGTGCAAGACCTAGTGGAATGACAGCTAGAGGTAGACCACCGAGAATTTCAGGAGGTAGGGGTAGTAGTCGAGAGAGGGCCACCGATACAAATTGTTCGATCCGAGACCAGTACTCTGCTAGGGCATATGCCATCCGCACGAGAGGAAGCATCCTCCCCGATGTTATCACGGTACTTTCACTCTTTTGATACTAATGTAATTGCATTAATCGACCTCGCTCTACTCATTCTTATGTATGTCGACTTTAGCATCCAAGAAGACTACGCCTATTGAGTCTCTCGAGTTCGTAATTCGAGTGTCAAATCCCTTGGGTCAATATGCGCTTGTTGACAAAGTGTGTAAGAGATGCCTCGATGATCCGAGAATCTTTTCCAACCGATTTGATGCTTTTACCATTTGATGAATTCGATGTTATTCTTGGTATGGACTGGTTGACCGATATGACGCTTGATGGTGAGTTGCAAAAGAAAAACCATTAATTTGAGGTGCGCAAATAACGAGATAATCCGAGTTGAGTCTACGGACTTAAAGAGGTTGCCAGCTGTAATATCGTCAATGTTGGCTCAGAAATATGTAAGAAAGGGGTGCGAAGCGTACCTTGCGTATGTACTTGGTGACAAAGAGTTAGAAAAGAAACCGAATCGTGCTTGGTGGTTAGCGAATACCGGACGTTTTCAGAAGAATTACCGGGTTTGCCACTGCTCGGAGATAGAGTTTGGTATTGAGCTTGTACCTAGGACTACGCCAATTTCGATAGCTCCGTATCGTATGGAACCAACCGAGTTAAAGGAGTTGAAAGCTCAGTTGCAAGAATTGACGGATAGAGGTTTCGCTCGACCAAGTTTCTCACCTTGGGGTGCACCAGTATTGTTTGTGAAAAAGAAGGATGGAACTATGAGATTGTGTATTGACTATCGTCAGCTGAACAAAGTAACGATAAAGAATAAATATCCGTTACCGTGTATTGATGATTTGTTTGATCAACTAAAGGGAGCCTCAGTGTTTTCAAAGATAGATTTGAGATCGGGTTATTATCAATTGCCGATTCGAGATTCAGACGTACTGAAAACTGCTTTCAGAACGAGGTACGGTCACTACGAGTTCTTAGTGATGCCGTTCGGGCTCACTAATGCCCTCGCGGTATTTATGGATTTGATTAATCGATCTTCGCATGATTTGGACCGGTTCGTAGTTGTGTTCGTTGATGACATCTTGGTCTATTCAAGAAATGAGACCGAACATGCTAAACACCGAGACTAGTGTTGCAAATTTTACGGATAAGCGGTTATATGCTAAGTTCAGCAAGTGTGAGTTCGGTTAGAGAGGTTAGCTTCTTGGGTCATGTGGTATCGGCATCGTATTCGAGTCGACCCGAGCAAAATTTCAGCCATACTTAACTGGAAGCCTCGAGAAATATTCTTGAGGTTCAAGCTTTTGGGACTTAGGTTACTACCGACGATTTGTGAAAGGTTTCTCGATGATAGCCACACCCATGACGGCTACTTCAAAAAGATGTTAAGTTCGAATGGACGGAAAAATGTCGAAAAGTTTTGATCAACGAAAACTTATTTGTGGAAGCTCAATTTTAGTGCAAACTGAATCGGGCAAAGAGTTTGTCATCTATAGTGATGCCTCCCTACTTGGGTTGGGTTGCGTATTGATGCAAGAAGGTCGAGTTGTGGCCTATGCGTCGAGACAATTAAAGCCACATGAGAAAAATTATCCCACCCATGATCTCGAATTAGCTGCCATCGTATTCGCCTTGAAAATATGGCGACATTACTTATTTGGTGAAAAGTGCCATGTGTATTCGGATCACAAAAGTCTCAAATATTTGATGACTCAAAGAGACTTAAATCTGCGACAAAGATGTTGGCTCGAGTTGTTAAAAGATTATGAGCTTGTCATTGATTATCACCCGGAAAGGCTAATGTGGTTGCGGACGCCTTAAGCCGGAAATCACCTTTGTTTTACTGACGATGAATGTACACTTGTCTATTCTACCCGACAATGTGTTAGTAGTCAATTAAAGGCCAAACCATCATTGATTCATCAAATTCGTGAAGCTCAAAAGGTCGACGATGAGTTGGTTGCAAGACGGGCTGAATGTGTGCCTAATGTGGAATCAGAATTTCAAGTTGATGATGACGATTGTTTGAGGTTCGAAATCGTTTGTGTATTCCAAGAAATTCGAACTTATTTCGATAATTCGAACGAAGCTCATTGTAGCGAATGTCGGTCCACCCGGGAGTACGAAATGTACAACGACCTAAGACGTCAGTTTTGGTGGTATGGTATGAAACGAGACATTTCCGATTTTGTTTTGAAGTGTTTAATATGTCAGCAAGTGAAGGTGGAACATCAAGTGCCTACGGGTCTACTCCAACCGATCATGATACCTGAATGGAAATGGGATCGAGTAACGATGGATTTTGTATCTGGGTTGCCAGTGTCGGCAAGTAAGAAAGATGCGATTTGGGTCGTTGTTGATAGATTGACTAAGTCGGCTCACTTTATCCCCGTGCGTACGGATTTTTCAATGGATAAATTAGCTGATTTTTCAATCAAGTATTAAGATGGCGCTTACGAGGCCTTGTGCGAGCATAAATGCCGTACACCATTGTTTTGGACCGAGCTCGTGAAAGCAAAATTTTCGGTGGATTTGATTAAAGATGCTAAACAGAAAGTAAAGGTAATCCGTAAAAATTTGAAGATAGCCTCCGATCGTCAGAAGTCGTACGCGGATCTGAAACGAAAAGACATTGAGTATCAGGTGGGAGACAAAGTGTTTCTTAAAGTTTCACCTTGGAAAAAGATACTCGATTTGGTCAGAAGGCAAATTGAGTCCGAGGTTCATCGGGCCATATGAGATATCCGAACGAGTCGGTCCAGTTGCGTATCGTTTGATTTTGCCTCCTAAACTTGAAAAGATTCACAACGTCTTCCATGTTTCGATGCTTCGACGTTATAGATCTGATCCGTCACACGTAATTAGTCCATCAGAGGTTGAAATTCAAGCCGATATGAGTTATGAAGAAGAACCAATTCGTATCCTAGCTCGTGAAGTGAAGGAGTTGCGAAACAAAAGGGTTCCGTTAGTAAAAGTGTTATGGCTCAAACACGGGATGGAAGAAGCTACTTGGGAACCCGAGAACTCTATGAAAGAGCGATACCCAAACCTATTTACGGTAAGATTTTCGGGACAAAATTTCTTAAGTGGGGAGAGTTGTGACAGACCCAAAATTGACCCTAGTCGAGAAGTGGTTTGGGACCGCTAAACCGAGTCACCAAAATGTTTGAACGTAATATTTATTGTCTAGAATATGTATTTATGAATGTGTGAAAATTTCAAGCTTCGATTTAGTCGATTGCATGTGAATTCAGTTATTAGGACTTGTGTGACACTTTTGAAATGTGATATGCTAATCTATAAGGACCTAATAGTGCATGTAAACAAAAGGGGGACTTGCATGTCAAATTTCCCCCTAATAGCTAGTGGCCGCCATGACAAGGATTATGGGTAAAACATGTCATAAAACATGTTGGGACAATGGTGTATGTAAGAAAAAATAAAATAATGAGCATGGGAATTTAATAATGAAAGGAACAAAAAAAAAAAGAGAATGGTGAGTGTCCCCCCTTTGCCGTGAGTTGAAGAAAGAGAAGAAAAAATTTGTTGTTCATCTTTTTTCATTTCTTTGAGCTGAAATTCTAAGGAAGAAGGAAGGGTTCTTGCTTCATGCTTGGTTTGGAAGAGGATTAGGAGGAGGTTTGGCCATACTTGTGTCTAGATTAAGGTATGTTTGAGGTTGTGCCATGAGATTCATGCATGTTCTTAGTTGCTAGCTTGAGTTCTAATTAGTCCATGGTTCAAAACTTTGCTATATCATGGGGATGATATTCGCCAAGGTAGATTTTGTGTTAATGTCATTGCATGCTAAATATGAAGCTTGTTAATGATACATGTGATGGTGGATTGATGACCCTTGGATTTTCTTTTTAGCATTTTTGAGTAAGACATTAAGTTTTGGAATTGATGGAATGGAGAGTATGCTCAAGTTGTGTTATGAACAACTATGTGTTAAATCGAGGTTTGCTAAGCTAGCTATTAAGGTGAAGTGCAATGTTAGTGATTGATTAATAGTGTATATACATGTATGCATATTCGCCATCAAATTAATAGCATAGGTGATGATGAGTCTATGCTTTGTACATTCGACCATATATATATATATGCATGTGTGATTGGATTATTGATAGTAGGGCTATAGCATATGGTTATGAGCCGAATAGCTAAGAGCATGAGGTAGCAAGATAAAAATTTTTACCATGCCGTTCGTATGTCATAAAATCATTAAAGTGTGAATATCAATATGTGTAGCAAAGCGGTTGAATGAGTTAATTTATTTGTTTAAGCTCAAGATCCTAAAGGGAGGCGTCCAACAAGGGAAATCGAAGGTCATCGAGTAGCCAACTTGGAATTATTTTACACCACACAAGGTAGGTCACTAAGCATATATTTTGTATTGATTTAAATAGACATAATGTCTATGTAATTATGCCGAAAGGAATGATAAATTTATATACATGTATGTATGTGGTGATGAAAGTATTGAATGAAAAGAAAAGAGGTGAGATGTATTGAGTTGTTGATTTCGGCACTAAGTGTGCGGGTATAAACATTTGTGATCATGAGAATGACACTAAGTGTGCAGGTTTAAAATTTGTACAGCACTAAGTGTGCAAGTTTGATCATATAGCACTAAGTGTGCGAGTTGATTATATAGCACTAAGTGTGCGGACTCACTATATGCTTTTGAATCACTATTGACACTGAGTGTGCGACATTATTGAGTCGATCATGGACAGCGGATCGGGTAAGTAACTTGAGTTCATGGCTAATAGGCGCTATGTTTATATTTGGAGTTGAGCTTGGTAAGTTTCGAACCTATGTGACAATTTAAATTGAAGTCACGTACATAAGAATTATCGTGGAATAAGTGAAAAGCCATGAAGATGTATGAATGTAACGAAAACAAAATGGTGTATAAAAATGCTTCAAATATCCTATTGATTAGTATATGGAATGTGAATGTGTAACTTGGTATGAGATTGAATCGAAAGGTCTAAGGAACTATGGTATAGTTCGGTTTGAATGGAGTAATTAGCCTCGTTCCATTTTGTTTCCTCTTGCGATAATGTTATTAATGGTTGGTAGTGCATTGCTTATGACTTCTTGAGTTATATACTCATTCGGTGTTTGCTTGTCACCTATTTTAGGTTTCTTGGACTCGACTTTTTGCGTATTCGGGACCGTCATCGAAGTCATCACACCGCTAACAACTTTTGGTATTTTCTTCATAGTTGGTCTAGGAGTACATTTCGGCATGTATAGGCTGTTATGCTTTGTTGAAATTTGGTATGTAAACTTTTAGCCATGCGAAAATGGCGTAAATGTTCGGTTGGAATTGGTTTTGTGATGTTTGGACACAAATCATGGTTATAATTTGGGACATGCATGATGAATTATTAGTTAAATTAAGGGAAAGTCATGAAATAGGCATGGTTTGTTTTAGTAATAGATGCTGACAGCAGCAGTGGTGTGGATGTGAAAAATCGCTAAAAATAGCAGGAGTGGAATTAAATAGTGAATAAATTATGTAAATGAGCCTTGATGAATCTACTTTCATATGAAAGAAACGAAAAGGTCATATGAGTTGTATATTGAGAGATATTTAAGTATTCGTGAAATAGGGCCAGAAAGGTTTCTGGATTCCCTGTTCCGAATTTGGAAATTCATTATAAATTAACTAGAGATAATTAGGAGTCATACCATATATTTATAGATTTCTCTTTGAGTCTAGTTTCTATAGAAATAAACGGCATCAGTATTGAATCCTTGCACAGGGAGATATTCAAGTTGTAACGCACGAAGGTTAGTGTAGTCGACCCCTGTAACATGGGAGACTTTAACTAATAAACTGTACTATTTGGCTTGACCAAAAATTCTAGAAAACAATCTGTAGATGGACATATGAGTCTAGTTTCAGGGAAAAATTATGAAACTGATTTTCGAGTTTTGAAACTCCAGATATGATTTTTAAGGCGACAGTGACGCAGTAACCAGCTTGTCTGGAAATTTTTTTTTATGGACTGTGAAAACAATTAAGTGAAGTCTGTGTGCACCTTGTATTCGACTCCGGTAACGGACTCGGGTACGGGGTGTTACAGCAAGTATGATACGTTGCAATCTTTACAGTCTCACTGCCAGAATAACAAAACATACAGATAGCTAGACCACCGATTCAAATACAAAAATTCTCCTTCCATATCATGACCTCCTTACATGCAGTTTCAGAACAAATATTAGTCATATTTATACATAACACGGTAGTAAGACAGACACAAAATTTAACATGCAACATACCAATTTCATTAATATCTATCTCATACCCAAGTCTAAGATCAAATAACATTCATGATAAATAGATTCAAACTCCTAGTTTAGTTCAAATAACAGCTTATCCCACCTTGCACGTCAACTACTGCACTAAAAGATATACAGAAATCAAGTTCACACACCCACATGGCCTGGCACACGCCCATATGCCTTGACTATGTGTCTCAAATATAAATTAGTGAGTCACACAACCTGGACACATACCCATGTGTCTCACTCGTGTATCTCTAATAGGAACTCAGTGAATTACACGACCTGGACACATGCCTGTATGTCTCACCTGTGTGCCTCTAATATGAACTCAGTGAGTTACATGGCTCGGACACAAGCCCATGTATCTTACTCGTGTGACTTATGCACCTCATTACCCACACACGGCCTGACACACACCCGTGAGGTTTGCCCGTGTAATCACAAAATCGATGTCAGGGAGTTACACAACCTACAACTTGGTCTCCCACATGGTTGTGTGGCTTACACGGCCAGTATACACACCTATGTGGCCACTCGTGTGCCGTCAATAACCCATGATTCTGGCAAAGAAAATCATAGAAAAAAGATGGGTTTCGGTACCCACCTACTACCCGATGTTGTAGAGGCACCTGATTGCAAATTCCAAGCCCAAAATAAGTTTCAAACTTTCAATTTAACCACTTTTTCAAAACACGTAGGTAACGACAATCAAACATTGTCAAAACTTCCAATCCACCACACAAATGATGAAAAAGTACTTAGTGCAGACTCTCCCGAATCGTTCAGTTTCTAAGTAAACGGAAGGTGTTAGGTGTCCCTTGAATCCCTTCTTAACACATCAAAACACAAGGCATAATGAATTATCAAACTTTAAGGTTTTAAAGAACAAATTTCACAATAATAAACTTTATGAAAGTTGATTCAACTGACCGTGAAGTACACCAGAACCAGCGATAATGCAATCTAACGAAGCAATTTACCTCAGACGATTAGAAAAAAAAAAGAGAATTAAGTCAAACATGAATGAAAACGGAAGAAAGAAAAAGAATAAAAACCACAATTGAAAAAAGATGAGAAAGAATGTCAATTTGATAGAAGAAAGAAAACATTTAAATTTCAAATTAGTTTTTTTGAAAAAATACAAAATAAAAATCCTTGTTGTGTACACAGTGACTCGAACACGAAACTAGAAAGTAGACAGATGCTTAACTAGTGAACCAGTAGGCTCATTCTTAACACAGAATACACAGAATTAGCCTTAAATAATAAATCCAATGTTAAGAGTTCAAATAAGGGACTTTAACAAAATTCCAAAATAAACTAGACATGAACCTCATATCACAAGTAAGCAAACAGAACATACAACCATAGAAGCAGACATATATTCATTGACGCAACTCAACATCAAAACTCAAATTTTAGGGCGTTACAGCATAAGAGTTCGGAAGGCAACCAGTGAAGATAAAATCTACAGGGATAATCTACCAAGGGGTCAATCGCTATTAAATATGTATCCTAATATTACATCTAGTAACTGTCATTAGTAGAAACTCTATGCAATCAAGGCTTTGTATAGAAAAATATGAAAACTTCAGTTTTTAACTCAACATGAATGCCAAGCCATGAAATACAAGTTTACTAGTGTTAGACTAAGACAAGGTATGAGAACTCACCAAGTTCTATTGAACTTATGTATATGTTATTATGTATTGTAAGTAAAAGAGAAAATTTGAGAGTTCAAAGAGGGACCACACCAGAATTTGTCGTGCTAAGGCAAATTTGTTTCTTAGTCATAATATGCATACAACGGGGCAGTCTCGAGGTGGAGTCTCATGGTTATAGTCATAGTTGTAGTCAACTATGCTTAAAATGTTATTTTCAAACCTAAGAAAATAATTAGTATGTTAAAGACCACTTTGTAAAATATTTTTTGTATATTAGATTCAAGTATATAACTGGAAGTAATTTCATGTATATTGTGAGGTTAAATAAATGGTTGTGTTTCCATAATACTTGTGTTTTGTGAACATGGATTTTTTATTGCAATAAGAATTAGTTAGTTGATTTTTGGATCTTGAGTGTCGCACCCTATCGTCCAGACCTGGCAGTAGGGTCAGGTATGAGGTGTTACAAACCTAACTTCTTGTAGTAGCCACATGTCTTGTCTTGATTTCTCGACTTTGATGTGTTTTCCGCAACCAAAATGCTAGGGTTGCCCATTTTACTTACTATTTCAGCCTAACTCACTATCGACTTTGTCTTTGCTCAACAAGTTTCCCTTCACGACCTCGAATAAGAGTTTATCTCTACCATAAATTAGGGTCTCCCTGAAAGTCTTATATAAAGGGGATAAAGAGCACAATAATAGCACAGCCTAGTCTTCAACATCTATATTAGCCTCGACGTTCTTCAAATTATTCAAGAGAGTAATGAATTCACTTATGTGATCCCTAATGGACGCACCTTCGGCGATACAGAACGTTAATAGGCAATGTTTAAATACCAATCAGTTAGCCAGAGCCTTTATCATGGAAAGAGTTTCTAACTTCTTCCATAAGGTGGATGTCATTTTCTCCAAGCACCTCCTACAACACATTGTTTGTAAAGGACAACTCAATTATAGATAGAGCCCTCTCATAAAGCTCATCCCATTCCAACTTATTCGAATCTACGGGATTTTTTCCTATAACAACTTTTTTCATGTCGTTCTGAACTAGTATTGCAGTCATCTGAACTTGCCATAAACTAAAATTTGTGGTCCTATTGAACTTCTCAATATCGAATCTTATTGTCTTCATCTTTGAATGGGTTTTTTGGAATTTTAACCAATCTCTGATACTAGTTTGTTGAGGATTAACCGTATAAACAATGAGAAAGAAGGAATAGAGAAAATTTGACACACAAATTTATGTGAAAAAACTCTTCTAACCAAAAGGATAAAAAAAACCATGAGCAAAGGAGACTTTAGTAATGAGAAAACAAATGAAGAGTAGAAGATGAACAAATTCAAAACAAACCCTAACCTCGAATACAAAGTTCTCTGGCTAAAACACAAAATTACCGTAAAACTCTCTAAAGCTCTCTCTTGATTTTCTCTCTAATGTTGTGTTATGATCTCTTCAATTAGAATTATAATGACTCTATTTATAGGCTAAAATATAGGATTAATCTGACTAAAACTGCTCTAGACTAATCAAAGGCCATGTGGAAGAAAGTGTCCTGCTTGACTGTAAAAATGTGATTGTGTTGCTTGAGGAATACGTCGCGTCGTTCCAACACCAAGCTTCCTCATCGGGACACTACCTCTACTTCGGTTCTGGTTTTGTCATGTGCCAGCAAAATGTCCAAAATGCGAGGCTTTCCCATTTGACTTGCTATTCAAACCTAACTCATTGTTGAGTTTGTCTTTCCTCAAAATGTTTCGCTTCATGTCCTTGAACAAGAGTTTATCTCTACTATAAATTAAGGTCTCCCTGATAGTCTTAAATGAAGGGGGTAAATAGCACAATAATAACATAGCCTGATCTTCACCATTGTTATTAGCCTCACGTTCTCCAGATCATTCAAGAGAGTAATGAATTCACTTATGTGAGCCTTAATGGATGCAATTTTGGCCATACGGAATGTGTATAGGTGATGTTTCAAAACTAACCGATTAGCCAGAGACTTCGTCATGGAAAGAGTTTCTAACTTCTTCGATGACGCAGGTGTCATTTTCTCTATGAGCACCTCCAACAATAGATTGTTCGTGAGACACAACTAAATTATAAATAGAGCCTTCTCGTTAAGCTCATCTTATTCCATATTATCCAAATTTGTGGGCTTTTACCCTATAATACTTGCTTCATGCCATTTTAAACTAGTATTGTAGTCACCTAAACTTGTCATAAACTAAAATTTATGATCCCATTAAACTTCTCAATATTGAATCTTATTGTCATCATCTCTTAACGGGTTCTTTTGGAATCTTAACCAAGCATTGATACTAGTTTTTTGGGATCAACCCGTATAAAAAACGAGAAAGAAGGAATAAAGAAAATTGGACATACAAATTTACGTGGAAAATCTCTTCTAATCAAAATGATAAAAACCCACTAGCAAAGGAAACTTCACAAATGGTAAAACAAACAAAGAATATAAGATGAAGAAATTCAAAACAAGCCCTAACTTTGAATACAAAGCTGTCTAGATGAAACACAAAATTCCTTTAAAGCTCTCTAAAACTCTCTCTTGGTTTTCTCTCTAATGTTGTGTTATGATCTCCTATATTAGAATTATAATGACTCATTTATAGGCTAAAAATATAAGATTAATTTGATCAAAACTACTCCAGGGTAATTGGAGTTCAAGTGGAAGAAAGAGTTCTGCTTGATTGTAAAAATGTGGTTGTGTTGCGTAAGGAATACGTCTCATTGTTGCAAAGTCCCATGCTTCCTCATATCGACACTGCCTCTACTTTGGTTCTAGTTATGTCATGTGCCTGCAAAATGTCCAAAAATGTGAGGCTTGCCCATTTGACTTGCTATTCAGACCTAACTCATTATGGAGTTTGTCTTTGCTCAACAAGTTTCCCTTCATGTCCTTGAACAAGAGTTTGTCTCTACCATAAATTAGTATCTCCCTAACAATCTTATATAAAGGGGGTAAAGAGCACAATAATGGCACAGTCTGATCTCCATAAGCTATATTAGCCTCGACATCCTTCAGATTATTCAAGAGAGTAATGAATTCATTGATTTGAGCCATAATGGACGCACTTTCGGCCATACGGAATGTGTATAGGTTATGTTTCAAAACCAATCAATTAGCTAGAGACTTTGTCATGGACAAAGTTTCTAACTTTTTCCATAAGACAGATGTTGTTTTCTCCATAAGAACCTCCTAGCATACATTGTATGTGAAAAATAACTTAATTATAGATAGAGTCTTCTCATCAAGCTCATCTGTAACACCCCTAACTTGTATCCATCGCTGAAATAGGGTTACGAAGTATTACTATACAAACGAAACATTGAAACATTTATTTCATACGTCAATAAAATCTAAATACATTCAATTACATACATAACGTCCCTTAACTGAGCCCTCGAGGCCCTAGAAATACGATAGAAACACATTCAGACTAAATTGGAATCAGTTGGAAAGTATATGAAAATGCTAGAAAATTTCAACTGCAAGGGTTACACTAGGTGTGGTGGCTGTGCCATCGCCGCATTACGTATGTGGCGGTGCCGTGTGCCACACACGGCTATGTGGCCAGGCCATGTGCCGCACGTGACTGAGACACACGCCCGTGTCTTAGGTCGTGTAATATTTGAAATACAGACACACGATCGTGTCCCAGCTCGTGTCCTCACCCTTATAACTCTTTGAGTTGGGTCACACGTCCAAGCCACACCCCTATGTGTTAGGCCATGTAACATTTGAAATAGCCCCACACGCCCGTGTGCCAGGCTGTGTAACTGCCTAACTTGTAAGCCTTAAAAACCTACAGGGGGCAAACGGTCGTGTCACATGGCTGTGTGTCACACACAGCTGAGTCACACGCCTGTGTCTCAGGCCGTGTGGACATGAAATTGGCCAAAATCAAGCTATTTCCATCACCCAATCAAAAGGCATTTTGTGCACACATTCAAAGCATCATAACCTTGCCAAAACATGCATAAAATGACCATTTCAGAAGATCAAATCCATTCAACCAAAATGCCATACAAGGAACCTCGAATGCAAACATACAAATTTACCTAAACATATACATCTACTTGACTACATTTTATTCGTAAACACCTAATTCATTTCCATCACAAAACATATCACAACTTGACCTATATCACTTCAACATAAACTTACCATTTGAGATCTACCATTCAAGAATCATATGTACCAAAATAATGAACTCGTAAATACCAAAATAAACATCTAAGCATTCAACTAAAAATCAAAAACACAAGTCCGCCTATCATGCCATTATAACCTCGGCCAAAACATTAAAAACTACCGATATAATCGTTGGATAGTGTGATAGGTCTTCAATGAACTTCCAAATTGATAGAGCTTTCGATTATTTAGAAAAAAACATAGGAAAGAAATCTGCATAAGCACATAATGCTTAGTAAGTTCGTAAAACATAAACATAATTTACCATTTCAAAACATAAAAATCAAAACTAAACATAGCATAATCCAACAAAAAACTTGGCACAAGCCTAAACATCATCAACAACACATGTTAGTATATTCAAACATAATTCACTTGAATTTAACATAAGCTAAGCCATTATACATAAACATATTTCCTTTGAATTCATCAATATCTTTAACATATCATACTTTCAATGAAACTTGCTATTTCAATCATTTTCATAAATACATGACATAGTTCATTTTAAACACTTACAATTCCTTTCTTTTTCATGTCCGTTGAACCGTTTAAAATATCATGGGATATGTGGGATAGCTCACACGAAGTGTACTAAACATATAACCACAACCTTTCCTTTCCTTTACATCAATGCTCATACGAATTGTAAAATGGGCCTACTCACACGAGCTGTGGGTCAAAATGTAAGCTACACGATACTGCTCACATGAGCTATGGAGTATGTGCAAAAAATGCAAGACCTCAGCCATCGGTAGGACACTCAAGACCAGTACTTGGAACATAAAAACCCTAATGACATGTAATTTGTATCTTACAAATTCCTAAGGTTCAAACTGGGCTCGATAACTGTAGTGACATCGTTGGATATGCGCCATTTAATTACATTGAAAATAACAGAATAACATATGGATCAAAATAACATTAAAACCATATTTAATCATACAAACTTACCTCGACGATTTGAGTGTAAAAACAAAGTTGATCAGTCTGAGTTTTTCGCTTTTCCCCGATCTAAATCTGTACGAGGTCTATCTTGATCTAAATATAGAAATTCAATCCATTTAGTACTTCTATCATTCAATTTAATCTATATTTCATATTTTTACAAAATTACAAGTTTGCCCCTAACATTTCAACTTTTTTACAATTTAGTCCTTAAGCTCATAAATTGAAATTTAAGCACTTTCATCCCTAACCCATGCTAGCAAAATTTATTATGAACTCAAAAAAATAATCATTTCACAATCTCACCATGTACTCCCTAAATGACATTTTCATCAAAAATCACTTTACAAAACTTGTTTTTTTATCAACAAGGACCCATAATCTTTTATAAAACATCAAGAATAATGCCATAAAATTCATGGAAAAACCCTAATTCTTTAAAAATTTTGCAAATTGATCCCTGGGCTAGTTAGATTAAGCTACAACGATCTCGAAAACGTAAATATCATTTAAAACGAGGCAAAATTACACTTACATGCAATGGAAGAGCTTGGCTGAATATCAACCCCCTTTCTAATGGTGATTTTCAGTTAGGTTTTTCAATGAAGAAGATGATACCATCCTTTTCTTCACTTTTGTTTATGTTTTAATTATCATTTTACCATTTTGACCTTAAAAACATTAATAATCTCAATAAAACCAAGCCCATAAATATCCACTATGAGATTAATTGGTCAAATTACCATCCAATACTCTTAGATTAAAATTTCATAACTATTTGACATCATTAACTATTAGAACTCTACTTTTGCACCTTTTATGATTTAGTCCTTTTCACATAATTAATCATGCAAATGTCAAAATTTCTTAACAAAATTTTAACACAACCCTAATATAGTCCCATAAAAATCAAAATAATAATAAAATAAATATTTACTTGTCAAATTTGTGGTCCCAAAACCACTGTTCTGTTTTTACCAAAAATGAGCTATTACATCATCTCATTCCGATTGAACCTAATCCATGGGCTTTTGCCTTGTAACAGCCTTTTTCAAGTCATTCTGAACTAGTATTTCAGTCATCCAAACTTATATAAACTACAATTTGTGATCCCATCGAATTACTTGATATTGAATCTCATTATTGTCATCTTTAAACGGGTTGTTTTTAGAATTCTGACCAAGATCTAATACCAGTTTATTTGCTGTTGATCCATATAAACAATGAAAAAGAAGGAATGGAGAAAATTGGGCAAACAAATTTACTTAGAAAAACTCCTCCAATCAAGAGAATGAAAAACTACAGGCAAAGGAGAGACTTTATTGATGAGCAAAAAAATAAAGAGTACAAGATGGAGAAATTCAAAATAACCCCTAACCTCAAATACAAAGCTCTCTGGCTAAAACACAAAATTCCCTTAAAGCTATCTAAAACTATCTTTTGATTTGCTCTTTAATGTTCTGTTATGATATCCTCTATTAGAATTATAATGACTCTATTTATAGGCTAAAAATAGAAGATTAATTTGACTAAAACTTCTCTTGAGTAATCACAGTTTGAGTGGAAGAAAAAGTCCTGCTTAGCTGTAAAAACGCTACTGCGTTGCTTAAGGAATAAGTCATGTCGTTAAGATGTCACATGTAACATTCCAAATTTTAGTTGGATAGGAATGCAAAGTTATTTCAAAGATGAGTAATTAGCCTAACAGTTAAAAGAACAATAGGAAAGCATGGAAATTAAATTGAGGTCCCAAGTTTGATTCCCTTGTGCAAATAATCTAATTTTGCAAAAAAAAACCCTCTTTTTTTCCTTTAGGTGTGATGTCCATACCTAGTTAAACCTACGTATAAATATCACTTTTAATTAATTTTACTGCACCCTAGCCACCTTCCCTCTTTCTCTCCTCTCTTCTCTTCAATTTTTTTTTTCTTTTCCTCTTGTTGCCGCCGCCCAAACCACCTAAAACCACTATCTCCTTTTTCTTTTCTTTTTCCTTAACTTCTTGTGCCATTATCCCTTCCTTCTAGCTTTCATTTTTCTTTATTTTTTCAGCAATAAATCTGAAATCTTTGACTTCCAAGAATGATCCCCATTGCTGCCCAAGAAGTGCCATTGTCGCCCCTCTTTTCCAGCTTGTGTAAATGCCTATTTTCTTTGATTTTCTTGATGAATCTTTCAAGGGAATACCCAAATTTCCAGATCTGGAGTTGGGAGTAATTTTGATGATTTATGGGTATTTTTCCAGCCTTTGAAAGTGATTTCAATTGACTTTTTAAATCAGCCTCGATTTCCCACCATTGGTGGTAGTGTGCCGCGCCTAAAGGCACTAAAAAGTGGTTATTGTTTTCTTTAATTTTCCCATCTATTTCCAACAATATTTTGGTCCCAAGGACCCTTCCTAATATTCCTTTAATCATATGTGTCTTAGGGAAATTCAATCTTGATCATTTGATGACTTAGATTTGACAATTCAGGAAGCGCAAGTGTATTGCTAATAACCTGATTTTCGTGGTGTCAAAAATAGTGGTTTTGGGACCACAAATCTGATGATTAAATCTGTAATAACTAGTATTTAAATTATGATGCAATTATAATTTATAATATATTTCGATTTTTAATGAAAATTTAGTTAATTGAATAAATGGCTAGTATAAGTGGTTATCCTAAAAGTCAAGTGGTTTCCGAAAATGAGGTATCGGGACATCATTTTTGGAAACCGAACATGTAAATATTTTTATTAAATATCTATGAAGTTACTATTTATGTATGTGAAGTTTTGGTCCAGAAAATTTATTGTTCAATTAGTGAATTAAAGAAAAAAGACTAAATTGTAAAAGATGTAAAACTTCATCGTTCTTGAATTATAATGATGAAATGGCTTAATTAATATAAGATGAAGGATTTAAATTGTAAATATATCATTTTTATATAGTGGGTCAGTTAGTAGGTAAATTTTATACATTTCACTTATTAAACTTTCTTGTTAATTTAACAATAAAGTAAATCAAAAATATAATAATTAAAATGTTCATCTTCCAAAACCAATTTTGTAACAGCCCGATATGGACCCTAATCGGAACAGTGGTTTCAAGACCACGAATTCGAGTCATAAAAATATTTAAAAATTATTTTCTGCGTTTATTTTGTGTGAATTTATATCTGTGAAATTTTCGTGATTTAATTTTGTCGTTTAGGTACCTGATTAAATAAAGGACTTAATCGCGTAAAATGAAAATTTGGTGGTTATTTCTAAAAGGGACCTAATTGCTAATGGCTTTTTTATGGGAACCTTTATGTTGTAAATAGTCCACTTATACATTAGTTGGACGGTATTAGGCTTATCGTATAAAGATTTTATATTAATTCATTAAGGTTATATTAGTAAAATTAAACTTAAGTTATAATATGTTATAATATATATAAAAAAACATAAAACAAAGTTAATATATATGTGTTATTATCCTTTTTCTTGTCGAAATCAAATAAAAGAAAAAGAAACTAGGTTCGGCCATCCTTTCAAGCTCAATCAAGGTTTTTTTTTGTTCAGTTTTGGATAATTTTACGTTTTTGAGATCGTTGCTTTGAGTACTACAAAACCCATGCTTGAATTTTTTATTTTGGTGAATATTTTGAGTTATGCCATTGTTGAGAGCTTGTGATTTTTTTTATTTGGTGATGAAATATGAAAGATATGTTTTAGATTAACATGTTTTATATTGGAGTTTTTGATGATTTTGAGTAATTAGGACTAAATTGCAAAAATAATAATTTGAGGGACTAAAATGTGACATCCCTAATTTGACCCTAGTCGGAAAGTGGTTTCGGGACCACTAAACCGAGTCTTATAAGTAATTAAAAGTTATATTCTATGTTTATGATGTTAGTAAATGCATGTGTGAAAGTTTCATGCATTAATTTGATCATTTCTATGTGAATTTATTTAAAATGGACTTGTATGAAACATTGTTGAAAGGTGATAGGCTAATCTTACAATGGTCTAATAGTACATGCATGCAAAAGAGTGGTTTTGCATGTCAATTTGCCCAAAAAAGGGAAGAGTGGCGGCCATGACAAGTTATGGGCAAGGGAAACATGTTTCAAACATGTCTAGTTAATGGATTATGTAAGGAGGAATAAAAAAAAAAAGGAAGCATGGGAAATAAACTAATGAAAAATTAAAGGAAGAAAACAAAGAAAAAAAATGTGTCCATCATTCTCATACATGACCGAAAAAAAAAAAAAGGGAGAAGGAAAAGGCTTCATACTTTGGTTCTTCTTAGCCGTGTAGAAGAGGGAAAAGAGGAAGAAATTTAGCCACTTTGAGCTGGAAATTAAGGTAAGAATTCAAGTTAGCTCTTTAAATCTTAGCATGGTTTTAAGCTAGATTCTAAGCCCTTATTTAACCATGCCGAAATCTTTGAAAATTATGGTGATATGAGCGTTCGGCCATGGTAGATGTTAAAGAAGATGGTGGAAATGTTGTACACATTTGATTAGTAAGTTAGATGGATGAGATTTGAACTAGTTACCAAGTTCTTTAGGTAACCCATGTTGAAATCTTGGTTTTTGAATAAGTGAGGTTTTCGGCTAGGGTGACTAACAAGGGTGATGATTGTTGTTTCATGCTGAATCTAGATGAACAATAGTTTAAGAGGAGCACTCGGCCATGATATGAGATTGTGATGTTAGTGCGAATATGAAGATGATGAACTTGAATAAGAAATATTGGCTAACATGATAAGTATGAATTATCAAGTAGTTGTGATAATTGATGAGTGAAGTGGCTAATGGGGACTCTTAATGAAATTATGCTAAGGCCAAATGTATCAAATGCTAAATGTGCTTATATGTGTGTGTGTCGTTAGTAGCTAATGGCATTCGGCATTGTTTAACTAAAATTAGAAATGAATGCTTGAAAGTTAAATATGGTCGCCCTAGTGACCAAATCGTTAAAAGCTAATATATGAACAAATGATACGAATAAATTGACCTTTGAAATGTATATGGTTGCCGTGTGTTTGTGTCTCGATTGAGAAGTAAATTTGTTTGATTTAGCTCAAGATCTTAAAGGAGAGGCGTCTAACAAGGGAAATCGAAGGTCATCGAGTAGCCGACTTGGAACTATTTTACCTAACACAAGGTAAGTCATAAGCACATATGTTTGATATTGCTTAAATGATTGTAAAATCTATGCAATTGTGTTTAATGGGATGCTATATATATATAAATGAAATTGTATGTGTATGGAGTGATGACAATTGTTGAATGTAAAAGAAATAGTGAAATGTGTAGAAAGTTTGCTTTCGGCACTAAGTGTCTTGGGCAATACGTGTGTGCGGTGGTGAGATTGGCACTAAGTGTGCGTCTTTGGAAATATATGGCACTAAGTGTGCATGCTGGAAATATATGGCACTAAGTGTGCGAGCTCGAAGGGTATGGCACTATGTGTGCGGGCTTAAATCGCATGGCACTAAGTGTGCGAAATCGAGTATTAAGCACTATGTGTGCGCACTCTATATATATATATATAAATATCTCCGATCGAACAATTATATGGAGGTGTGTCTCCACCGAGTTGAGTATGGGCAGCGGATCGGGTAAGTACCTTGAGCTCATGACGACTAGGTAATATGTTCATGCTCGGGGTTGAGCTTGGTAAGCTTTAAATCTATGTGATGATTGCAATTGTATGATTGTGGTGAAAATGAGTTGGTGTGTAAAATGCCTCAAATATCTTATTGTATAGAATATGAAATGTGGATGTATGACTTGGTATGAGATTGAACCGAAGGTCCAAGGAACTATGATATAGTTCGATATGGATGGAGTACTTAGCCTCGTTCATTATTTCATGTTGTAATAATTTTGTTAATGGATGGTTGTGGAATGCTTATGACTTCTTGAGTTGTAAACTCACTCGGTGTTTTCTTGTCACCCATTTTAGGTCTCTTGGACTCGTATTGTTGCGTGCTCGAACCGTCGTTGAAGTCATCACACGGCTGAAATCTTGTGGTATTGTTTTTGTTGTTGAAGAACATTTGGCATGTATAGGCTATTATATTTTGTCGAATTGTGGGTTGTAAACTTTAAGCCATGTGAAAATGGCCTATGTGGTCGTCGAGTGGGATGCTAGAACCTATAGCCACGAGTCTTAGAAACTCAAATTTTGATAAGGTGGCCATAATTTGTGTCATGTATGATGGATGATTAAGGCCAAGGAAAACTTCATGATATTGGCATAGTCTCTGCAGATGGCTATTGCGGATAGCAGCAGTGGGATGAGATTGAAAAATCACTAAAAATAGTAGAAGTAGAACTAAATAGTGAGTAAATTTTGGAACTGAACCTTGATGAATCTATTTTTATATGGACGAAACGAAACGACCATATGAGCAGTATCTTGAGAAATATTAAAGTTCTCGTGAGACAGGGCCAGAACGGTTTCTGGGTCCCCTGTTGCGACTTTGAAAATTTACCATAAATTATCCAGAAAGAATTAGGAGTCATGCCTTATATTTACAGATTCCATTTTGAGTCTAGTTTCATTAGAAACAAACGGCACCAGTATTAAAGCCCTGTACAGAGAGATATTCAAGTTGTAACGCGCGAAGGTCAGAGCAGTCGATCCCTGTAACATGGGTGACTTTAACTAATAAACTGTACCAATTGGCCCAACCAAAATTCTAAAATAAATCCATGGATGGGTATATGAGTCTAAATTCATGGAAAATTACTGAAACCAGTTTCGAGTTTTGAAACTCGAGATATGATTTTAAAGCGGTTTCGAATTTGAAGCAAGAGATTACCGTAAAAGATCAACGAGTAAAGCTCCGTTCTCGATTGTAAAGAGGTTCGGGAGGACACCCAGAAGTCGAGGCATTGCGGGAATTTCCATTAGAGCCCGACCATTGACGGACTCGAGCTACATCGATAGCTAGTGTGGGCAATAATCGTCAAGAGAGACTGAATGTCCCCAATGTGGAAGACGACACCTAGGTGAATGTTGGGGTAAGTCTGTTAACCGGGCCTGTTACGGATGTGGTTCGAAGGACCACTTCATTAGGGATTGCACGGAGCTAGATGAGAAGAATAAGATGCAAGGTGCGAGATCTAATGGGGCGACGACTAGAGGTAGACCCAGAGGGTTTCGGGAGGTAGGGGTGGTAATTAGAGGGGAGCCACCGACACTGGTATTCGATCCGAGACCCGAGCTCTGCTAGAGCCTATGCCATCCGTGCACGAGAGGAGGCATCCTCCCCGACGTTATCACTGGTACTTTTACTCTCTTTGATACTAGTGTGATTGCATTGATTGACCCGGCTCTACTCATTCATATGTATGTGAAACTTTAGCATCGAGAAGACTCTACTGTTGAGTCTCATCGAGTTCGTAATTCAGTGTCAAACCCTTTGGGTCAATACGTACTCGTTGATAAAGTGTGCAAGAGATGCCCCTAATAATTCGAGAATCTGTTTTCCGGCCGATCGATGCTTCTACCATTTGATGAATTCGATGTTATTCTTGGTATGGATTGGTGACCGTACATGATGCAATGGTGGATTGCAAAAGGAAAGCCATTGTTTTGAGGAGTGAAAATAATGAGGTAGTCCGAGTCGAGTCTCTTGATTAAAAGGAGTGCAGCGATAATATCTTCTATGACCGCTCGGAGATATGTGAAAAGGGTGTGAAACATACCTTGCGTATGTGTTTGGAAGTAAAGAGACGGAAAGGAAACTTCGAATCGGTACCGGTGATTTGTGAGTATTGGATGTTTTTCCGAGGAGTTCTGGGATTGCCACCGGTTCGAGAAGTGGAATTGACATCGAAGTTGTACCGGTACTACGCCGATTTCAATAGCCCGTATCGTATGGCATTAACGGAATTAAAGGAATTGAAGGTTCAATTGAAAGAATTGACGGATAGAGGTTTCGCTCGATCGAGTTTTTCTCCATGGGCGCTTTTGTATTGTTTGTGAAGAAGAAGGACGGAACCATGAGGTTGTGCATCGACTATCATCAACTCAATAAAGTGACGATAAAGAATAAATATCCATTGCCACGAATTGACGATTTGTTTGATCAATTAAAGGGAGCCTCGGTGTTTTCAAAGATAGATTTGAGGTCGGGTACTATCGGTTGAGGTCCGAGAATCGGACATACCCAAAACCGCTTTTAGAGCGAGTACGGTCACTACGAATTCTTGGTGATGCCGTTTGGGCTCACTAATGCCCTGCGGTGTTTATGGATTTAATGAATAGAATTTTCAGGCCATACTTGGATCGGTTCGTAGTTGTATTTATCGATGACATTTTGGTCTATTCGAGAGATGGCCGAACATCTTGAACACTGAGGCTAGTGTTGCAAATCTTACGAGATAAGCGATTATCGCAAAGTTGATAAATGTGAATTTTGGTTGAAAGAGGTTAGCTTTTTGGGGCACGTGGTGTCGCATCGGTGTCGAGGTGGACGAACAAAATTCAGCCATAGTCGATTGGAAGCCACCAAGGAATGTTACGAAGTTAGGAGCTTTTTGGGGCTTGCGGTTATTACCGACGATTTGTAAAAGGTTTCTCGACGATAGCCACGCCAATGACGGCTTACTCCAAAAGGATGTTAAGTTCGAATGGACGGAGAAATGTCGAAAAGTTTCGATCAATGAAAGCTTATTTGGTGAAGCCCCAATTCTAGTGCAACCCGAATCGGGCAAAGAGTTTGTCATTTATAGTGACGCATCCCTACTTGGGTTGGGTTGCGTATTGATGCAAGAAGGGCGAGTTGTGGCCTATGCGTCGAGGCAATTAAAGCCACATGAGAAAAATTATCCGACCCATGATCTCGAATTGGTCGCCATCGTATTCGCCTTAAAGATATGGCGACATTACTTATTTGGTGAGAAGTGCCATGTGTATTCGGATCACAAAAGTCTCAAATATTTGATGACCCAAAGAGACTTAAATCTGCGACAAAGCGATGGCTCGAGTTGTTAAAAGATTATGAGCTCGTCATTGATTATCACCGGGAAGGGCTAATGTGGTTGCGGATGCCTTAAGCGAAATCACTATTTGCTTTATGACGATGAATGTACACTTGTCTATCCTACCCGACAATGTGTTAGTAGCTGAATTGAAAGCCAAACCATTATTGATCGTCAAATTCGTGAAGCTCGAGAAAGTCGACGATGAGTTGGTTGCAAAGCGGGATGAGTGTGTTCGAACAAGGACTCGAATTTCAAATCGATGATGACGATTGTTTGAGGTTCGAAGTCGTCTGTGTGTTCCAAAGAATTGAACTTATTCCAATAATTTTGAACGAAGCCCATTGTAGCCGAATGGCAATCCACCGGGAGTACGAAGATGTACAACGATTTGAAAGCGTCGGTTTTGGTGGCATGGTATGAAGCGAGACATCTCGATTTTGTTTGAGATGTTTAATATGTCAACAAGTGAAAGCGGAACATCAAGTGCCTTGAGGATTACTTCACCGATCACGATACCCGAGTGGAAATGGGATCGAGTCACAATGGACTTTGTATCCGGACCGCCATTGTCGGTGAGTAAGAAGGATGCGATTTGGGTCGTTGTCGATAGATGACTAAGTCGGCTCACTTTATCCCCATACGTACGGATTTTTCAATGGACAAATTAGCCGAATTGTACGTTTCTCAGATTGTGAGATTACACGGGGTGCCTATTTCCATCGTGTCGGATAGAGATCCGAGATTTACCTCACGATTTTGGAAGAAGTTGCAAGAAGCTTTGGGTACCAAGTTGCATTTCAGACCGCCTTTCACCCCCAAACCGATGGTCAATCCGAACGGATAATTCAAATACTCGAGGATATGTTGAGATGTTGTATCCTTGAGTTTAGTGGTTCATGGGAGCGGTATCGCCTTTGATTGAATTAAACACAACAATAGCTTTCAATCAAGTATTAAGATGGCGCCTTACGAGGCTTTATACGATTCGTAAATGCCGTACCCCATTATTCTAGACTGAACTTAGTGAAGGTAAATTCTTCGGGGTTGATTTGGTTAAGGATGCCGAGCAAAGAGTTCGAGTAATTCGTGAAAGTTTGAAAGCTACTTCGGATCGCCAAAAGTCGTATGCGGATTTGAAAAGAAAAGATATTGAATATCGGGTTGGAGACAAGGTCTTTCTAAAAGTTTCACCTTGGAAGAAGGTGCTTAGATTTGGCCGTAAGGAAAATTGAGTCCGAGGTTCATCGGTCCGTATGAAGTATCCGAACGAGTTGGACCAAGATGGCGTCGATTAATTTTACCCCGAGCTTGAAAGGATCCTAGCGTTTTCCATGTCTCGATGCTTGACGATATAGGTGCGATCCATCGCACGTAATCGCTCCGTCGAGATTGAGATTGACCTAATTTGAGCTATGAAGAGGAACCGGTTCGCATTCGATGTGTGAAGTAAAAGAGTTGCATAATAAGAAAATCCCATTAGTGAAGGTGTTGTGGCATAAACACGGAATTAAAGAAGCCACTTGGGAACTCGAGGACTCTATGAAAGAGCGATACCCAAACCTATTTACGGTAAGATTTTGGGGACGAAAATTTCGTAAGTGGGGAGAGTTGTGACATCCCTAATTTGACCCTAGTCGGAAAGTGGTTTCGGGACCACTAAACCGAGTCTTATAAGTAATTAAAAGTTATATTCTATGTTTATGATGTTAATAAATGCATGTGTGAAAGTTTCATGCATTAATTTGATCATTTCTATGTGAATTTATTTAAAATGGACTTGTATGAAACATTGTTGAAAGGTGATAGGCTAATCTTACAATGGTCTAATAGTACATGCATGCAAAAGAGTGGTTTTGCATGTCAATTTGCCCAAAAAAAGGGAAGAGTGGCCGACCATGACAAGTTATGGGCAAGGGGAAACATGTTTCAAACATGTCTAGTTAATGGATTATGTAAGGAGGAATAAAAAAAAAAAGGAAGCATGGGAAATAAACTAATGAAAAATTAAAGGAAGAAAACAAAGAAAAAAATGTGTCCATCATTCTCATACATGACCGAAAAAAAAAAAAAGGGAGAAGGAAAAGGCTTCATACTTTGGTTCTTCTTAGCCGTGTAGAAGAGGGAAAAGAGGAAGAAATTTAGCCACTTTGAGCTGGAAATTAAGGTAAGAATTCAAGTTAGCTCTTTAAATCTTAGCATGGTTTTAAGCTAGATTCTAAGCCCTTATTTAACCATGCGAAATCTTTGAAAATTATGGTGATATGAGCGTTCGGCCATGGTAGATGTTAAAGAAGATGGTGGAAATGTTGTACACATTTGATTAGTAAGTTAGATGGATGAGATTTGAACTAGTTACCAAGTTCTTTAGGTAACCCATGTTGAAATCTTGGTTTTTGAATAAGTGAGGTTTTCGACTAGGGTGACTAACAAGGGTGATGATTGTTGTTTCATGCTGAATCTAGATGAACAATAGTTTAAGAGGAGCACTCGGCCATGATATGAGATTGTGATCTTAGTGCGAATATGAAGATGATGAACTTGAATAAGAAATATTAGGCTAACATGATAAGTATGAATTATCAAGTAGTTGTGATAATTGATGAGTGAAGTGGCTAATGGGGACTCTTAATGAAATTATGCTAAGGCGAATGTATCAAATGCTAAATGTGCTTATATGTGTGTGTGTCGTTAGTAGCTAATGGCATTCGGCATTGTTTAACTAAAATTAGAAATGAATGCTTGAAAGTTAAATATGGTCGCCCTAGTGACCAAATGCGTTAAAAGCTAATATATGAACAAATGATACTGAATAAATTGACCTTTGAAATGTATATGGTTGCCGTGTGTTTGTGTCGATTGAGAAGTAAATTTGTTTGATTTAGCTCAAGATCTTAAAGGAGAGGCGTCTAACAAGGGAAATCGAAGGTCATCGAGTAGCCGACTTGGAACTATTTTACCTAACACAAGGTAAGTCATAAGCACATATGTTTGATATTGCTTAAATGATTGTAAAATCTATGCAATTGTGTTTAATGGGATGCTATATATATATAAATGAAATTGTATGTGTATGGAGTGATGACAATTGTTGAATGTAAAAGAAATAGTGAAATGTGTAGAAAGTTTGCTTTCGGCACTAAGTGTCTTGGCAATACGTGTGTACGGTGGCGAGATTGGCACTAAGTGTGCGTCTGGAAATATATGGCACTAAGTGTGCATGCTGGAAATATATGGCACTAAGTGTGCGAGCTCGAAGGGTATGGCACTATGTGTGCGGGCTTAAATCGCATGGCACTAAGTGTGCGAAATCGAGTATTAAGCACTATGTATGCGCACTCTATATATATATATATAAATATCTCCGATCGAACAATTATATGGAGGGTGTGTCTCCACCGAGTTGAGTATGGGCAGCGGATCGGGTAAGTACCTTGAGCTCATGACGACTAGGTAATATGTTCATGCTCGGGGTTGAGCTTGGTAAGCTTTAAATCTATGTGATGATTGCAATTGTATGATTGTGGTGAAAATGAGTTGGTGTGTAAAATGCCTCAAATATCTTATTGTATAGAATATGAAATGTGGATGTATGACTTGGTATGAGATTGAACCGAAGGTCCAAGGAACTATGATATAGTTCGATATGGATGGAGTACTTAGCCTCGTTCATTATTTCATGTTGTAATAATTTTGTTAATGGATGGTTGTGGAATGCTTATGACTTACTGAGTTGTAAACTCACTCGGTGTTTTCTTGTCACCCATTTTAGGTCTCTTGGACTCGTATTGTTGCGTGCTCGGAACCGTCGTTGAAGTCATCACACCGGCTGAAATCTTGTGGTATTGTTTTTGTTGTTGAAGAACATTTGGCATGTATAGGCTATTATATTTTGTCGAATTGTGGGTTGTAAACTTTAAGCCATGTGAAAATGGCCTATGTGGTCGTCAAGTGGGATGCTAGAACCTATAGCCACGAGTCTTAGAAACTCAAATTTTGATAAGGTGGCCATAATTTGTGTCATGTATGATGGATGATTAAGGCCAAGGAAAACTTCATGATATTGGCATAGTCTACTGCAGTAACTGTTGCGGATAGCAGCAGTGGGATGAGATTGAAAAATCACTAAAAATAGTAGAAGTAGAACTAAATAGTGAGTAAATTATGGAACTGAACCTTGATGAATCTATTTTTATATGGACGAAACGAAACGACCATATGAGCAGTATACTGAGAAATATTAAAGTTCTCGTGAGACAGGGCCAGAACGGTTTCTGGGTCCCCTGTTGCGACTTTGAAAATTTACCATAAATTATCCAGAAAGAATTAGGAGTCATTCCTTATATGTACAGATTCCATTTTGAGTCTAGTTTCATTAGAAACAAACGACACCAGTATTAAAGCCCTGTACAGAGAGATATTCAAGTTGTAACTCGCGAAGGTCAGAGCAGTCGATCCCTGTAACATGGGTGACTTTAACTAATAAACTGTACCAATTGGCCCAACCAAAAATTCTAAAAATAAATCCATGGATGGGTATATGAGTCTAAATTCATGGAAAATTTACGAAACCAGTTTCCGAGTTTTGAAACTGGAGATATGATTTTTAAGGCGACGGTGACGCAGTTTTCCAGCCTGTCCAGAAATGCCAAATTGGTCGGTACTTTAAGAGGATTTGTCTCGTTAACCCCTCGTGTCCGACACCGGCGATGGTCTCGGGTTTGGGGTGTTACATAAAATGTGAAATAAATGAATTATATGGGTTTGTATAGACATGGGAAAAATTCGGCCCAACATGGGTATTTTGAAATTTTGTATATTTTGTGTTTTGTGTAACAGGGACTAAATTGTAAAAATTATAAATGTCAGGGGTAAAATGGTAATTTGCCCATTTATGTGTTTTTGGAATGAATTGAATGAAAATATGTTTGAATCAGCTTAATTTGAATATGTTTAGGTCAAGAAAGAAAAAAATCGAATTTGGACCGGGGAAAAACGAAAGTTGTCGACTAGCAGCCCTGTCTCATTTTATAACGTCCGAGGTAAGTTTATAAGCACATAGACATACTTAATTTTAATTAGATGCAAAGTATATATGCTGAATTGAAATATATGAAATTATAAATGCATTGGCCGAATGTTGTTAAGCTTGGCAACTATGTTATGACTTCGTTTCAATCGAGTTACGATGTTCGAAAGCCTCGTATAAACCTTAGGAATAGTTAGGATACATATGTCATGACATATGATTCCAATATATGTGTACGAGTAAGACCATGGCATCGATATGTGGTTTCGATATGTGTTTATGAGTAAGACCCTGTCTGGGACAGTGGCACTGATATGTGACTACATGTAAGACCACATCTGGGACGTTGGCATTGTACAACTTGTGTGATTATCCGAGTGTCCTATCCAATTCCAAATGGTTCATCGGGCAAAGGTAAATCGTGTACAGATGTGTAAAACGAGCTAAATGGCCAGGTATGAGTTAGCTTGTTGGCTACTAGTAAAAAGGTAAGTATATAACTTGATATTTGCTACAAGTCATGTGTTATGCTAATTGAATAAATGTGAGATTGATATGTTTGTTTGGCCTTGTGACTAAATAAGTTGAGTATCAAAGAAATGATTCCTAACTATGTGCATATGTGAGACCATGTATATTCGGTCACATATCAAGTATAGGCATATAAAGTTATATTATGATATATGAGCTTATGAATTGGAGAGTATGTGGATTACGTTTTTACAATGATTATTGGTTTGGAAGATTGAATGTTAAAATGTTAATTTGACCATATGGATATTCGGCCAAGGTGATTTTTATATATGAAAATATATCAATAATGAAATTCATATATTTGTGATTAAGTGTGGTAACGATGGTATAATTTGGTTTAGTTTAGTTGAATAGATAATATTATTGAGTTGTTTAATTGCTTATGAATTACTAAGCTATGATAGCTTACTGTGTGTATAATTGCTTCTGTTTTATAGATTTTGGATTCAAGTTACGAGCTCGGGGATCGTCAGCAAAGTCTTTCACACTATCCACAGCTTTGGTATTTAAATAGTTGAACTTGAAGTATGGCATGTATAGGCTAGCTTAAAGTTGGCTTATTTTGGAAGATGAATGTATATAGGCCATACGAAAATGGCTTTATTTCTATGCTTGAGTTCGGTATCGATGAAATCTTGGTTTAAGTTTATTTTGGTTATGATGCCGTATGTCATGGTTGATTATAAATTGTGTTATGTGATTATGATTTTGAGGTTGGTTGTTGAACTCAGATGTGGCATGAAGGAATCGACTATGCTATATACATCTATATATATATATATATGTGTGTTCGGTCTTAGTTTGAGCTTATATTGAAAGAGTAGCTAAATATATGATGTTTGTGAAAATGCTATGTGTTTCGGCCATTTGTATAAATGGATGTTAATTAAGCTAAGGTAGGTTATGTGTTGTTAGGTAAAAATCAAGACATATGCATGGTTTAAATTGAGTGATCATTGATGGACTATATTAATGATATGAATGACACTTGAATTGCGGTTTTGGTAAGTAAGACACATTGGGATTTAGATTTATATAAGCATTTGGGTTATTGATAAAGGACATATGTGTACTTGGTAAATTGTTATATTATGTTGTTGAGTTTTAAAATGTTTTACATGTATAAATATATGTGCTTATAATATGGTTGATATGTATAAGTGCATGGCAATATAAATTCATTAGATATTTATAAGTTATTAAATATGTATAAATGAATTGAGTTAGCCAAGTAGACATAGAATTGAAATAGGTTATTTATAACCAAATGCTTGTTATTAAATTGTGTTAATATGCAAACATACGAATCTCACATAGATTAACACATTAATACCGCATATATGAATGAAAGAGTTAGTAATGAAATTTAGTTCAATTGATATATAACTTGTGTATATGCATGACTTAATTAATTATAAAATATAGGTTTAATATTCAATAATGAATTTATTGATATGTTATATATATATTACGTATATGAATTAAATGATTTTAAATATATATATTTTGGATTATGTTTTATTTAAGCTATGAGGTGAATGATAGTAAATTTATGATTAGATATTGGATTAAGTCATAAGCATTGATGTGACGTATATCTTGAATTTCATTGAACGTATGATTCACATTTGTAATATGGCTGTTAAATATAGATGATTATGACTTGAATTAATATGAAAATATTCGAAATGGTGCTTTCGTTTAGTAATGCCTCGTAACTCCATTTCGGCGATGGATACGGGTTAGGGGTGTTACAATTTTCCTCCAAATTTGAAACATAGAAAACTCCATTGAAGGGTTTGAAGGTTCGGTTATCATATTTTCTTGCATGTGAGTGAATTTCTTACCTATTTCTTGTAATTTTTATGTTTTTGATGTAGTTGCAACTAGGTCAAGCTAACTCGAATCTCTGTTTTTGAAATTGTTAAAGATTTTGAATATTTCTATTGATGAATATTTGTTATTCTTAATATTAAATGATAAATTTGAAGTATTTGTTGTTGGTTAAGACTATTTTGTAAAGTGATTTGAGATGATTTTAAAGTTTAAGGACTTAATTGATAAAATAGAAAATTTAGAATGAAAGACTTGAGAAATTTTAGTAATTATGGGATGTTTATGTATGAGAGAGAATTCATCTATCTTGAATTTGATTTAATTGTGATGAATGTTAAAATTTTGGAATTAGGGACTAAATTGAACAAAGTGTAAAATTTTAGGAAATTACAAAAAATTTCAATTAAGAAATCATATGTATTACATGGACTTTTATAATGTATTTGGGAGTGACAATTGAAATAAAAATTATTGTATAGATCAAGAATCGGTAGATAATTATGGAAAAGAGAAAATTGTTGAATAGTCCCTAGTATTGTCATATTTGTTGTTAGCCTTGGTAAGTTCGTACGGTTTAAATTAAAATAAATTGTAATATTATATTGGCTTGTTAGTTATGATTTATTCAGTATTCATATATATATATATATATATATATATATGTTTATATATTGCTATAATTATAAAGATAATTTAATGTGAGAAATGTAATTGATTTGTAAAATATGATGCGATTACTTGTATTGACCCCGGATGAATAGGATCGGATACAATTGGCATGCCAATAGGTTATATTGCACGCTGTATGGGATTGACTTATGATGAGATGATGATTCCTGACTTGGTACTATCCACTGATTATACCGGAGTCCAACACTTGGTGTGTTTCGGGAGGATGTTAGCCTACGACATGCCAATAGGTTATATTGCACGTTGTATGTGTGACACCCCGAATGTGACCCTAGTCGGAGAGTGGTTTCGGGACCACGAAACCGAGTCACAAGAATAATTAAGTGTTATATTCCGTGCTTATTGTATGTGGAATTGGTATGCGTAAATATTTCGTGTCTCGATTTTTATTAATTAGGTGCTAATTTATAAGAAAGGACTTAGTAGTGAACTTTGAAAGTACGATAGGGAAATATGTGATGACTAATTAAAGCATGCATGCAAAATAATGGACTTGCATGTCAAATTCCCTTTTTACAAGTGATGGCGGCCATGACAAAGAGATATGGGCTAAACATGTCATGAAACATGTTTTGTTGGGCATTAGGAGAAATCATAAACAAATAAGCATGGGTAAGAAAAGAATGAAAAAAAAAATGTGTGAGAGAGTAGCATTCCCCCATTGCCGTGCAACCAAGAAGAGAAAACAAAAATTTGTTCATCCTTTCTCATCTTTTGGCGAAAATCATAAGGAGGAAGAAAGGATTTTGCTCCATTTTTGGTTTAGAAGAGAACTAGAAGGAGATTTGGCCATACTTGTACCAAGATTAAGGTATGTATGAGGTTGTGTTTGGAGTTTCATGCATGACTTGGTCACTAACTTGATGTGCATGTTAGCCATGGCTCAAATCTTTGTTATGCCATGGAAATGGTATTTGGGCAAAGTTGTTATGGTGATAAAGCCATTGCATGCTAAGTGTGAAGCTTGATGATGATGCATGCAATGATGGATTTTCTACTCATGAGTAAGATTTTGAGTTTTCTCTTTGTAACACCCCGAACCCGAGACCATTGCCGGTGTCGGACACGAGGGGTTAACAAGCCAAGTTCACATGGTTTGCCCACCAATTTGACATTTCCAGTCAGGCTGGAAGACTGCATCACCGTCGCCTTAAAAATCATATCTCGAGTTTCAAAACTCGGAAACTGGTTTCGTAAATTTTCCCTGAATTTAGACTCATATATCCATCCATGGATTTATTTCTAGAATTTTTGGATGGGCCAATTGGTACAGTTTATTAGTTAAAGTCACCCATGTTACAGGGATCGACTGCTCTGACCTTCGCGCGGTATAACTTGAATATCTCTCTGTACAGGGCTTTAATGCTGGTGTCGTTTGTTTCTAATGAAACTAGACTCAAAATGGAATCTGTACATATAAGGTATGTCGCATAATTCTTTCTGGATAATTTATAGTAAATTTTAAAGTTGCGACAGGGAACCCAGAAACCGTTCTGGCCCTGTCTCACAATAGCATTAATATCTCTTAACATGTAACTCCTATGACCATTTCGTTTCTTCCATATGAAAATAGACTCATCAAGGTTAATTTACATAGCTTATTCACTATTTAATTCCATTTCTACGAATTTTGGTGATTTTTCACATTCACGTCACTGCAGCTGGCAGCATCTGTTTTAAGGTAGGTCTTACCTATTTGGTAGTCTCCATGAACCAACTAGTCTTTGCCATACATAGGTTCATATATGATCATTTTAACCATGCCAATGGCTGATCATATGACCAACATTCCCATTTCAAGCCATAGCCACATCATGACACCAAATATATACATACAAACCACAATTATTCTAAGTTCATGTTCCTTTTCGAGCCATTTTCGCATGGCCGTACATACTTACATCACCACATATTTAACAAACAAGGGTAGTCCTATACATGCCATTTCAAGTTCAACCAAGAATTTATACCAAAATGGGGGCTTGATAGTGTGGATGACTTCGACTTCAACGATCCCGAATCCAATTGCTATCGGCGAAATCTAGAAAAGCGAGAGCCAAAGCGTGAGTAAGCATTTTTATGCTTAGTAAGTCTCAAGGAATATAATCAACTCTAATTACAGCAATACATTCACATAGTTAAATGCATCATTTCATTAATGCGCATTCACATAATCATACTTACTTTACCATCCCAACTCTTATGTTCATACACAAATAACGGCTTCATTAAGGCCGATAACTCGCTCCATCATAGGAGCGGATATTCATACGCTCTTACTCCTAGCGCAGCAAAGCACACACCGCACTTACCTTATCATTGGGAAATTTCACAAGTGCATTAGCTGAAATTTTCCAGCAAGCTCATAATTTTCAAATCACATACCTTGGAGTTTATCCGGATGTCGGTACTCGTTCAATCGCCTTGGGACATAGCCCGGTTATGGTAACCCGCACCAAGGCCAACGGGACTTTACCCGGATATCACGATTTGCACAAATGCCTTGGTCTTAGCCGGATTTAACAACTTGCACGAATGCCTTGGTCTTAGCCGGATATAGCTACTAGCACAATTGCCTTGGTCTTAACCGGATATAAATTTCAGCATAATTGTCTTGGGGCTTAGCCGGATATCATTCAATTTCTCATGCACACATACATCAATAATCATTGGACATACATATTTCATTTTAGTTACTAAGGCTCAAACACAATTATAATCATTAGCATATTCGCCTTGGGACTTAGCCGGGTGGAATTCAAATACTCATACACACATGATCAATAATCATACACATCCATGTTTCATCTTACATAATTCAAGTAAGATCACTTCTTGAGGACTTACCTCGGATGTTGTCGAACGGCTTTTTCGGCTATTCGATCACCTTTTCCTTCCCTTGTCCAATTGTGGCCCTCTTAGCTCTTGAGCTAATTCAAACAAATTCAATTTATTAAAACCTCATTGTGCTTGCTTATGGCGAATATGACAAGGATTTTAAATGGTCATATGGCCACTCTTTAGCTTGAATACACAATGGTCATGCACATTTTATACTACATCAAGCAATTCAATACAATTTATTTGAGCATCAAGGAAATGCTAAGGCCTTCAATAGGCTACCCAAGGCGAATATTCATGTACATGTTGAGGCCAATTATGCACTTAATACCTCACAAAAACAGCATGCATTTTACTAGTTAATGCTTTGCATATTGTGGCTCAAAACTTATAATATAGCATCAAGCACTTATATGTGTGCTAGGCGAATTGTGCTTGAAATTTCACAATTATTCTTCAACATCTTCTTCTTTAAACCAACTTATTCATCACTTACTTCATAGCCAAAACATCATGTGCAAACATATATATACAATATGAGCATGGCGAATTTTCAAGGTGTCCATAGCCATCCAAAATACAAATTTTAACTAACATGCAAGAAGCATGAACCATGCTCATGAATGGCCGAATATGACAATCATGCTCCTTTTCAACTTCAATCATGATAAATCAAAAAGAAGGCTCAAATCTTGCTCAAGAGTACACAATCCATCATTGCATGCATCATCATCAAGCTTCACACTTAGCATGCAATGGCTTTATCACCATAACAACTTTGGCCAAATACCATTTCCATGGCTTAACAAAGATTTGAGCCATGGCTAACATGCACATCAAGTTAGCAACCAAAACATGCATGAAACTCCTAACACAACCTCATACATACCTTAATCTTGATGCAAACTTGGCCAAATCTCCTTCTAGATCTCTTCCAAACCAAGCATGAAGCAAAAATCCTCCTTCTTCCTTAGTTTTGGCTCAAAGAAAGGATGAACAAAATTTTTTCTTTCCTTCTCTACAACTCACGGCAATGGGGGATTACCACACTCACACACATTTTTTTTTCATTTTTTATCACCCATACACCTTTGTTTATTATTTCACCCTAATGCACCAACAAAACATGTTTCATGACATGTTTAGCCCATCCTCCTTGTCATGGCCGCCACCACCTATAAAGGGGAATTTGACATGCAAGTCCATTATTTTGCATGCATGCTTTAATTAGTCATCACACATTTCCTATCATACTTTCAAAGTTCATTACTAAGTCCTTTCTTGTGGAATTCACCCTTATAACACTAAATCAATCATCATAAAATGTCATACATGAGCACACACATATTATAGGCATCAAAATAAATTTTTAATTATTTTTATGCCTCGGTTTTGTGGTCCCGAGACCACCTTCCGACTAGGGTCAATTTTGGGCTGTCACACTCTTTGTTTTATCATGATTAAAGTTGAAAAGGAGCATGATTGTCATATTTGGCCATGATGCATTCTTGAGCATGATTCATGCTTCTTGCATGTTAGTTAAAATTTGTGTTTTGAATGGCTATGGACACCTTGAAAATTCGCCATGCTCATATATGCATATATGATTGCACATTATGTTTGGTTATGAACTAAGTGATGAATATATTGATTTAAAGAAGAAAATGTGGAAGAATGCTTGTGAAATTGCAAGCACAATTCGGCCTAGCACACATATAAGTGCTTGATGCTATATTATAAGTTTTGGGCCACAATGTGCAAAGCATCAATTAGTAGATTGCATGCTGTTTTTGTGAGGTATTAAGTGTAAAATTGACCTCAACATGTACATGAATATTCGGCCTTGGGTAGCCTATTGAAGGCCTTAGCATTTCCTTGATGCTCAAATAAATTGTATTGAATTGCTTGATGTAGTATAAAATGTGCATGACCATTGTGTATTCAAGCTAAAGAGTGGCCATATGACCATTTAAAATCCTTGTCATATTCGCCATAAGCAAGCACAATGAGGTTTTAATAAATTGAATTTGTTTGAATTAGCTCAAGAGCTAAGAGGGCCACAATTGGACAAGGGAAGGAAAAGGTGATCGAATAGCGAAAAAGCCGCTCGACAACATCCGAGGTAAGTCCTCAAGAAGTGACCTTACTTGAATTATGTGAGATGAAGTATGGATGTGTATGATTATTGATTATGTGTGTATGAGTATTTGAATTCCACCGGGCTAAGTCCCAAGGCGAATATGCTAATGATTATAATTGTGTTTGAGCCTTAGTAACGAAAATGAAATATGTATGTCCAATGATTATTGATGTATGTGTGCATGAGAAATTGAATGATATCGGGCTAAGCCCAAGACAATTATGTTGAAATTATATCCGGTTAAGACCAAGGCAATTGTGCTAGTGGCTATATCGGGCTAAGGTTCAAGGCATTCGTGCGAGTTATTCTATCCGGCTAAGACCAAGGCATTTGTGCACGTGATTATATCCGGTTATATTCAAGAATCTTGGGCTGGAGGTGAGTGTTGGTTGCTGAAATGAATTTAATTAGTACACTCGGAAAGCCCAAAGGATAAGGTACGTTATATGTGCATTGGAAAGTCGGCGTGTTTGAGCAACATTCGCTCAATCGACTAATGAATTTCAGTTATTGAATTGATTGATGCTTTGCGAACTTATATAATGATGAAGTATGAAGTAAGAATGTGTATTAATGAAATGATGCATTTGGCTATGTGAATGTATTGCTGTAAATTATAGTTCATTATATTCCTTGAGGCTTACTAAGCATAAAATGCTTACCCGTTGCTTTGGCTCTTAGTTTTCTAGATTTCGCCGAGGCAATCGGATTTGGGATCGTTGAAGTCGAAGTCATCCACACTATCAAGCCTCCATTTTGGTATAAATTTTTGGTTGAACTTGAGATGGCATGTATAGGACTACCCTTGTTTGTTAAATATGTTGTAATGTAAGTATGTACGGCCGTGTAAAATGGCTCGAAAAGGAAGCATGAACTTAGACTAATTGTGGGTTGTATGTATATATTTTGTGTCATGATGTGGCTATGGCTTGGAAATGGGAATGTTGGTCATATGATCAGCCATTGGCATGGTTAAAATGATCATATATGAACTTATGTATGGTAAGGCTAGTTGAATCATGGAGACCACCAATTAGGTAAGTCCTATCTTAAAACAGATGCTGCCAGCTGCAGTGGCATGAATGTGAAAAATCACCAAAATTCATAGGAATGGAATTAGATAGTGAATAAGCTATGTAAATGAACCTTGATGAGTCTATTTTCATATGGAAGAAACGAAACGGTCATAGGAGTTACAGGTTAAGAGATATTAAAGCTATTGTGAGACAGGGCCAGAATGGTTTCTGGGTTCCCTGTCGCAACTTTAAAATTCACTATAAATTATCCAAAATAATTAGGAGATATACCTTATATGTACAGATTCCATTTTGAGTCTAGTTTCATTAGAAACAAACGACACCAGCATTAAAGCTCTGTGCAGAGAGATATTCAAGTTATACCGCGCGAAGGTCAGAGCAGTCGATCCCTGTAACAGGGGTAACTTTAACTAATAAACTGTACCAATTGGCCCGACCAAAATCCTAGAAATAAATCCATGGATGGATATATGAGTCTAAATTCAGGAAAATTTACGAAACCAGTTTCCGAGTTTTGAAACTCGAGATATGATTTTAAGGCGACAGTGACGCAGTTTTCCAGCCTGACTGGAAATGTCAAATTGGTGGGCAAAACATGTGAACTTGGTTTGTTAACCCTCGGGTCCGATAACGGCGATGGTCTCGGGTTTGGGGTGTTACAATTTTATTGGTATCGAGCCAGGTTTAGTCGATTCTAGGACTACCGTGATGTGTTTGGGGTCTAGCTATACATGCCATTAAATGATGAATCGATAGTGTGATGAATTACGACAATTTGACTTCATGTTTGTTTATAGCAATGGATCCCGATCCCAACCGGCGATAGCTGATGATGTGGAGAGTGTGGCGCTGCTCGCGCAAGAAGGGACAGCGCCAAGGACTCTCAACCTATGGGCAGTAATCCTAATGACGAGGCTAGGCAAGCCTTTTATAGTGTGATGAGCGAATGGTTTAATCAATACATTCGAACCAACACGGTTGTTCCACCACCTCCATTCCCGACGAATGCAACCCCGCACCTACAATACCTCCGGTGGATGACCAAATAGGTCAGGTAGGCCCCGATCGATAGGATTGAAAACATGGGGCCACTGAATTTAAGGCTACGGATGATGATGATGCCGAAGCGAGCTGAATTATGGTTAGATAACACTATCCGGTGCTTGATGAGCTATCCTGTACACCGATGAGTGCTTAAAGTGTACCATCTCCTTGCTACGCGAGTCCGCCTACTATTGGTGGAGTACTCGACTACGTGGTGCCTAGAGAGCAAGTGACTTGGGAATTCTTTCTAACCGAAGTTCGAAAAAAGTATATCGATCGAGATTCATCGACCAAAAGCGGAGGAGTTCCTTGATCTTAAGCAAGGTTCTATGTCCGTTATCGACTACTGAACGAAAGTTTGTGAGGCTTAGCCAAGACGCTGTGAGAATGCATTTCGTCCGAAGCTATTATGTGCAAACGCTCGAGGATGGGCTGAATGATGATATAAGGATGTTTGTTGGCATTCTCGAGATACGAGAGTTCGTAGTACTTGTTGAGCGAGCTTGTAAAAGAAGAGCTTAGAAAGGAGAAACAAAAAGCTGATGTGGGGATTGGAGAATTCGAAGAGGTCCTCGGAAAGTCTCTTCAACAAGCATCGAAGAGATTTCGAGATGATGCGAGCCGGTCTAGAGGCGTTTGGGCTTTTCTAGACGAGGACGCGATCGACCCCTGTGACCACACGAAGTCACCTCGATCACGGTGGCGGAAATGATCGCCGAGAGAGGGCGAGTGTCCACATTGTGGCAAATGGCATTCGGAGAGCTGTTGGTTTCGTGATCGCTCTGCTATAAGTGTGGATCGGCCGACCACTTTATGAAGGATTGCCCGAGGATGCATGAGCAGAATGCAAGTCGAGTGCAAACCCGGTGCTACCATCGCTCGAGGTAGACCACCTAGAAATATGGGCAATGTCATTGGCGGTCGAGAGGATCTAGAGATGCTACCATCGGATCGAGGCTCGTGCTCTGCTAGGACTTATGCCATCACGCACGCCGAGGATGCCGCTCCGGATGTTATTACGGTACTTTCACTCTTTTCAATACAAATGTAATTGCTTTGATTGACCCCGGTTCTACTCATTCATATATATGTGAAACCTTAGCATCCAGTAAGACTTTGCCCATTGAGTCTCTCGAGTTTGTAATTCGGTGTCAAACCCCTTGGGTCATTACGTGCTTGTTAACAAAGTGTGCAAGAAAAGTCCCTAGTGTTAGAGGTTCTTGTTTTCCGGCGGACTTAATGCTTTTGCCATTCGATGAGTTCGATGTTATTCTTGGTTTGGATTGGTTGACTATGCACGATGCGGTTGTAAATTGCAAGAGCAAGACTATCGATTTGAGTCTTGCGAATAATGAAATAATTCGGGTTGAGTCCAAGGACTTAAAGGGTTGCCATTGTAATATCGGCGATGTTGGCCCGGAAATATGTAAGAAAAGGGTGCGGCGTACCTTGCGTCGTACTCGATGACAAGGAATCGAGAAGAAACCCGAATCTGTGTGCGTGGTTTGTGAATACCGGATGTTTTCCCAAGAATTGCGGGTTTACCACTGTTCGGAATTAGAATTTGGCATCGAATTGGTACTGGTACCACTCAATTTTGATAGCTCCGTATCGTATGGCACCAACGGAATTAAAGGAGTTGAAAGTTCGGTTGCAAGAATTGGTGGATAGAGGTTTTGCTCGCCGAGTTTTTCGCCTTGGGGTGCTTGCGGTCTTTGTTCGTGAAGAAGAAGGATGGAACCATGCGATTGTGCATCGACTATCGTCGCCTTAACAAAGCGACGATAAAGAACAAATATCCGTTGCCACGTATTGATGACTTGTTCGATCAAGCTGAAGGAGCCTCGGTGTTCTCGAAAATAGATTTGAGATTGGGCTACTATCAATTGTGAATCCGAGATTGGGCGTGCCCAAGGCGCCTTGAGCGAGATATGGTCACTATGAGTTCTGGTGATGCCGTTTGGGCTCACTAATGCCCTGCGGTATTTATGGATTTAATGAATCGAATCTTTAGACCATATTTGGATCGATTCGTAGTCGTGTTCATTGATGACATCTTGGTCTATTCAAGAAATGAGACCGAACATCTTTGAACACTGCGGTTAGTCTTTGCAAATTTTACGGGACAAGCAATTATATGCTAAGTTCAACAAGTGTGAGTTACGGTTAAGAGAGGTTAGCTTCTTGGGTCATGTGGTATCTGCAGACGGTATTCGAGTCGATCCGAATAAAATTTCAGCCATACTAAATTGGAAGCCTCAGAAATATTCTTGAGGTTCGAAGCTTTTTGGGGCTTCTTAGGTTATTACCGACGTTTTGTAAAAGGGTTCTCAACGATAGCCACGCCGATGACGGCTACTCCAAAAGGATGTTAAGTTGAATGGACGGAGAAATGCCAAAAAGCTTCGATCAATGAAAACTTATTTGATGAAGCCCCAATTCTAGTGCAACCCGAGTCCAAGCAAGGAGTTTGTTATCTATAGCGACGCCTCTCTACTTGGGTTAGGTTGCGTATTAATGGAAGAAGGTCGAGTTGTGGCCTATGCGTCGAGGCAATTAAAGCCACATGAGAAAAATTATCCGACTCATGATCTCGAATTGGCGCCATCGTATTCGCCTTAAAGATTTGGCGACATTACTTATTTGGTGAAAGGTGCCATGTATACTCGGATCACAAAAGTCTCAAATATTTGATGACCCAAAGAGACTTAAATCTGCGACAAAGACGTTGGCTTGAGTACATTAAAGGATTATGAATCGATCATTGATTATCACCGGGAAAGGCGAATGTGGTTGCGGATGCCTTGAGTCGTAAATCGTTATTCACTTTACGAGCGATGAATGTGCACTTATGCGTCCGATCCGACGGTGTGTTAATGGCTGAATTGAAAGCCAAACCACTATTGACACACCAAATTCGAGAAGCTCGGAAAGTCGACGACGAGTTGGTTGCAAAACGGGCTGCGTGTGTTCGAACAAGGACTCGGAGTTTCAAATCGACGATGACGATTGTTTGAGGTTCAAAAGTCGCTCGTGTGTCCCAAGGAATTGAACTCATTTCGATAATTGAATGAAGCCCATTGTAGCCAAATGGCAATCCACCCGGGAGTACGAAGATGTACAATGATTTGAAAGCGTCGATTTTGGTGGCATGGTATGAAGCGAGACATCTCGACTTTGTTTCAAGATGTTTAATATGTCAACAAGTGAAAGCGGAACATCGGTGCCTTGAGATTACTTGACCAATCACGATACCCGAGTGGAAATGGGATCGAGTCACAATGGACTTTGTATCCGGACCGCCATTGTCGCAAGTAAGAAGGATGCGGTTTGGGTCGTGGTAGATCGATTGACTAAGTCGGCCCACTTTGTCCCCGCACGCACGGATTTTTCAATGGACAAATTAGCGGAATTGTACGTTTCTCGATTGTGAAATTACACGGGTGCCTATTTCTATCGTGTGGGATATAGATCCGAGATTTACCTCGCGGTTTTGGAAAAAGTTGCAAGAAGCTTTGGGTACCAAGTTGCATTTCAGCACCGCCTTTCACCCCCAAACCGATGGTCAATCCGGCGGGTAATTCAGATACTTGAGGATATGTTAAGATGTTGCGTCCTCGAGTTTGGTGGTTCATGGGAGCGGTATTTGCCGTTGATTGAATTAACACAACAACGACTTTCAATCGAGTATTAAGATGGCACCCTACGAGGCTTTGTGCGAGGCGTAAATGCCGTACACCATTGTTTTGGACCGAGCTTGATGAAAGCAAGATTTTCGGTGGATTTGATTAGGGATCTTTGAGCGAAAGTGAAAGTAATCCGTGAAAGTTTGAAGATAGCCTTCGATCGTCGAAGTAAATGCAGATATGAAGCGTAAGGATATCGAGTATCGGTGGGTGATAAAGTGTTTCTCAAGGTATCGCCTTGGAAAAAGATACTCGAGTTGGTAGTAAGGGCAAGTTGAGCCCGAGGTTCATTGGGCCATATGAGATATCGAGCGAGTCGGTCCGAGTGGCATATCGTTTGATTTTGCCTCCGAACTCAAAAGGTTCACGATGTCTTCCACGTTTCGATGCTTGACGTTATAGATCCGATCCATCGCGTGATTAGTCCATCGAAATTGAAATTCAAGCTAATATGAGTTACGAGGAAGAACCAATTCGTATCCTATCACGAGAAGTGAAAGAGTTGCGAAACAAGCGGGTTCCGCTAGTGAAAGTGTTATGGCTCAAGCACGGGATAGAAGAAGCTACTTGGGAGACCGAGAACTCTATGAGAGAGCGATATCCGAACCTATTTACCGGTAAGCTTTTCGAGGACGAAAATCTCTTGAGTGGGGGAGAGTTGTGACACCCCGAATGTGACCCTAGTCGGAGAGTGGTTTGGGACCACGAAACCGAGTCACAAGAATAATTAAGTGTTATATTCCGTGCTTATTGTATGTGGAATTGGTATGCGTAAATATTTCGTGTCTCGATTTTTATTAATTAGGTGCTAATTTATAAGAAAGGACTTAGTAGTGAACTTTGAAAGTACGATAGGGAAATGTGTGATGACTAATTAAAGCATGCATGCAAAATAATGGACTTGCATGTCAAATTCCCCTTTTTACAAGTGATGGCCGGCCATGACAAAGAGATATGGGCTAAACATGTCATGAAACATGTTTTGTTGGGCATTAGGGAGAAATAATAAACAAATAAGCATGGGTAAGAAAAGAATGAAAAAAAAATGTGTGAGAGAGTAGCATTCCCCATTGCCGTGCAACCAAGAAGAGAAAACAAAAAATTTGTTCATCCTTTCTCATCTTTTGGCCGAAAATCATAAGGAGGAAGAAAGGATTTTTGCTCCATTTTTGGTTTAGAAGAGAACTAGAAGGAGATTTGGCCATACTTGTACCAAGATTAAGGTATGTATGAGGTTGTGTTTGGAGTTTCATGCATGACTTGGTCACTAACTTGATGTGCATGTTAGCCATGGCTCAAATCTTTGTTATGCCATGGAAATGGTATTTGGGCAAAGTTGTTATGGTGATAAAGCCATTGCATGCTAAGTGTGAAGCTTGATGATGATGCATGCAATGATGGATTTTCTACTCATGAGTAAGATTTTGAGTTTTCTCTTTGTTTTATCATGATTAAAGTTGAAAAGGAGCATGATTGTCATATTTGGCCATGATGCATTCTTGAGCATGATTCATGCTTCTTGCATGTTAGTTAAAAATTTGTGTTTTGAATGGCTATGGACACCTTGAAAATTCGCCATGCTCATATATGCATATATATGATTGCACATTATGTTTGGTTATGAACTAAGTGATGAATATATTGATTTAAAGAAGAAAATGTGGAAGAATGCTTGTGAAATTGCAAGCACAATTGACCTAGCACACATATAAGTGCTTGATGCTATATTATAAGTTTTGGGCCACAATGTGCAAAGCATCAATTAGTAGATTGCATGCTGTTTTGTGAGGTATTAAGTGTAAAATTGACCTCAACATGTACATGAATATTCGGCCTTGGGTAGCCTATTGAAGGCCTTAGCATTTCCTTGATGCTCAAATAAATTGTATTGAATTGCTTGATGTAGTATAAAATGTGCATGACCATTGTGTATTCAAGCTAAAGAGTGGCCATATGACCATTTAAAATCCTTGTCATATTCGGCCATAAGCAAGCACAATGAGGTTTTAATAAATTGAATTTGTTTGAATTAGCTCAAGAGCTAAGAGGGCCACAATTGGACAAGGGGAAGGAAAAGGTGATCGAATAGCCGAAAAAGCCGTTCGACAACATCCGAGGTAAGTCCTCAAGAAGTGACCTTACTTGAATTATGTGAGATGAAGTATGGATGTGTATGATTATTGATTATGTGTGTATGAGTATTTGAATTCCACCGGGCTAAGTCCCGGCGAATATGCTAATGATTATAATTGTGTTTGAGCCTTAGTAACGAAAATGAAATATGTATGTCCAATGATTATTGATGTATGTGTGCATGAGAAATTGAATGATATCCGGGCTAAGCCCGAAGACAATTATGCTGGAAATTATATCCGGGTTAAGACCCGAAGGCAATTGTGCTAGTGGCTATATCCGGGCTAAGGCACGAAGGCATTAAATGCGAAGTTATTCTATCCGGGCTAAGACCAAGGCATTTGTGCACGTGATTATATCCGGTTATATTCGAAGAATCTTGGGCTGGAGGTGAGTGTTGGTTGCTGAAATGAATTTAATTAGTACACTCGGAAAGCCCAAAGGATAAGGGACGTTATATGTGCATTGGAAAGTCGACGTGTTTGAGCAACATTCGCTCAATCGACTAATGAATTTCAGTTATTGAATTGATTGATGCTTTGCGAACTTATATAATGATGAAGTATGAAGTAAGAATGTGTATTAATGAAATGATGCATTTGGCTATGTGAATGTATTGCTGTAAATTATAGTTCATTATATTCCTTGAGGCTTACTAAGCATAAAAATGCTTACCCGTTGCTTTGGCTCTTAGTTTTCTAGATTTCGCTCGAGGCAATCGGATTTGGGATCGTTGAAGTCGAAGTCATCCACACTATCAAGCCTCCATTTTGGTATAAATTTTGGTTGAACTTGAGATGGCATGTATAGGACTACCCTTGTTTGTTAAATATGTTGTAATGTAAGTATGTACGGCCGTGCGAAAATGGCTCGAAAAGGGAAGCATGAACTTAGACTAATTGTGGGTTGTATGTATATATTTTGTGTCATGATGTGGCTATGGCTTGGAAATGGGAATGTTGGTCATATGATCAGCCATTGGCATGGTTAAAATGATCATATATGAACCTATGTATGGTAAGGCTAGTTGAATCATGGAGACCACCAATTAGGTAAGTCCTATCTTAAAACAGATGCTGCCAGCTGCAGTGGCATGAATGTGAAAAATCACCAAAATTCATAGGAATGGAATTAGATAGTGAATAAGCTATGTAAATGAACCTTGATGAGTCTATTTTCATATGGAAGAAACGAAACGGTCATAGGAGTTACAGGTTAAGAGATATTAAAGCTATTGTGAGACAGGGCCAGAATGGTTTCTGGGTTCCCTGTCGCAACTTTAAAAATTCACTATAAATTATCCAAAAATAATTAGGAGATATACCTTATATGTACAGATTCCATTTTGAGTCTAGTTTCATTAGAAACAAACGACACCAGCATTAAAGCCCTGTGCAGAGAGATATTCAAGTTATACCGTGCGAAGGTCAGAGCAGTCGATCCCTGTAACAGGGTAACTTTAACTAATAAACTGTACCAATTGGCCCGACCAAAATCCTAGAAATAAATCCATGGATGGATATATGAGTCTAAATTCAGGGAAAATTTACGAAACCAGTTTCCGAGTTTTGAAACTCGAGATATGATTTTTAAGGCGACAGTGACGCAGTTTTCCAGCCTGACTGGAAATGTCAAATTGGTGGGCAAAAACATGTGAACTTGGTTTGTTAACCCTCGGGTCCGACACCGGCGATGGTCTCGGGTTTGGGGTGTTACAGTATGGGATTGACTTATGATGAGATGATGATTCCTGACTTGTTACTATCCACTGATTCTACTGAATTCCAACACTTGGTATGTTCTAAGAGGATGTTAGCCTACGGGCTGGGCACTTGGCGCCCAACTGTGTTCTTGGTTGGTTTAGCTCGTTTAAGCATTCTGGTGTGGGTCTGGATGTGATGGGAATAAATCGCGATAAGTTTTAAATTTATGATTGATCGTACTTGAAAACTAACTATTATCACGATAAAGGCAAGCGTACCTATCAAACAGTAGTATAGTTTATAACAAGACCAGAATGTCGAACCCACAGGAACTAAAAGTACTAGTATTAACTCTCTTTTTATTATCTAGCCTAAAAATAAAGAGGTTTGTTTTATCTAAGTTAATTAACTAAAATAACAATGCACAAGAGGAAAATTGGGCAAATACTTTTGGGAAAAATTAATTGATTTGGACAATACCCAAGGAGAAATGCACCTAGACTTCACTTGTTATTAGACTCTGAATCAGACGATTTATTCACTTGACTTGATCCGTAAAAATCCCTAAGTTATATTATTATCTCTCTTGAGACTAACAACATCTAACCCTAGGTTGATTAATTGAAATCTCTTTCTAATTAAAACCCTTAGTGTTGCATTAACTCGATCTATGGATTCCCTTATTAGGTTTCACCCTAATCTGGCAAAATTATGTCGCCCTATGTCTAGGGGTGCAATCAACTCCGCTTAATTATGCTAGATCTACTCTTAGATAGGGGCTTTTTCTCCTCTGAATAAGCACATCAATACCTGAATCAATATCCTGGAATATTAAAGCAAGAATTAAGAACTCATAATTCAGAACAAGTCAAATATGTGACAGCCCAAAATTGACCCTAGTCGGAAGGTGGTCTCGGGACCACAAAACCGAGGCATAAAAATAATTAAAAATTTATTTTGATGCCTATAATATGTGTGTGCTCATGTATGACATTTTATGATGATTGATTTAGTGTTATAAGGGTGAATTCCACAAGAAAGGACTTAGTAATGAACTTTGAAAGTATGATAGGGAAATGTGTGATGACTAATTAAAGCATGCATGCAAAATAATGGACTTGCATGTCAAATTCCCCCTTTTATAGGTGGTGGCCGGCCATGACAAGGGAGGATGGGCTAAACATGTCATGAAACATGTTTTGTTGGTGCATTAGGGTGAAATAATAAACAAAGGTGTATGGGTGAAAAAAAAATGAAAAAAAAATGTGTGTGAGTGTGGTAATCCCCCCCCATTGCCGTGAGTTGTAGAGAAGGAAAGAAAAAAATTTTGTTCATCCTTTCTTTGAGCCAAAACTAAGGAAGAAGGAGGATTTTTGCTTCATGCTTGGTTTGGAAGAGATCTAGAAGGAGATTTGGCCAAGGTTGCATCAAGATTAAGGTATGTATGAGGTTGTGTTAGGAGTTTCATGCATGTTTTGGTTGCTAACTTGATGTGCATGTTAGCCATGGCTCAAATCTTTGTTAAGCCATGGAAATGGTATTTGGCCAAAGTTGTTATGGTGATAAAGCCATTGCATGCTAAGTGTGAAGCTTGATGATGATGCATGCAATGATGGATTGTCTACTCTTGAGCAAGATTTTGAGCCTTCTTTTGATTTATCATGATTGAAGTTGAAAAGGAGCATGATTGTCATATTGGCCATTCATGAGCATGGTTCATGCTTCTTGCATGCTAGTTAAAATTTTTATTTTGGATGGCTATGGACACCTTGAAAATTGGCCATGCTCATATTGTATATATATGTTTGCACATGATGTTTGGTTATGAAGGAAGTGATGAATAAGTTTGTTTAAAGAAGAAGATGTTGAAGAATAATTGTGAAATTGTAAGCACATTCGGCCTAGCACACATATGAGTGCTTGATGCTATATTGTAAGTTTTGAGCTACAATATGCAAAGCATTAACTAGTAAAATGCATGCTGTTTTTGTGTGGTATTAAGTGCATAATTGGCCTCAACATGGACAAGTATATTCGGCCTTGGGTAGCCTATTGAAGGCCTTAGCATTTCCTTGATGCTCAAATAAATTGTATTGAATTGCTTGATGTAGTATAAAATGCACATGACCATTGTGTATTCAAGTTAAAGAGTGGCCATATGACCATTTAAATTCCTTGTCATATTAGGCCATAAGCTAGCACAATGAGGTTTTAATAAATTGAATTTGTTTGAATTAGCTCAAGAGCTAAGAGGTCCACAATTGGACAAGGGAAGGAAAAAGTGATCGAATAGCCGTAAAAGCCGTTCGACAACATCCGAGTAAGTCCTCAAGTGACCTTACTTGAATTATGTGAGATGAAATATGGTTGTGTATGATTATTGATTATGTGTGTATGAGTATTTGAATTCCACCGGGCTAAGTCCGAAGGCGAATATGCTAATGATTATAATTGTGTTTGAGCCTTAGTAAGGAAAATGAAATATGTATGTCCAATGATTATTGATGTATGTGTGCATGAGAAATTGAATGATATCCGGGCTAAGCCCCGAAGACAATTATGCTGAAAATTATATCCGGGTTAAGACCCGAAGGCAATTGTGCTAGTAGCTATATCCGGGCTAAGACCCGAAGGCATTCGTGCAAGTTGTTAAATCCGGGCTAAGACCCGAAGGCATTTGTGCAAATCGTGATATCCGGGTTAAGTCCGTGAGGCCTTAGTGCGGGTTATCATAACGGGCTATGTCCGAAGGCGATTGAGCAGTAGCGACGTCGGTTAAACTCGAAGGTATGTGATTTGAAAATTATAAGCTTGCTGGAAAATTTCAGCTAATGCACTTGTGAAATTTCCCAATGACAAGGTAAGTGCGGTGTGTGCTTTGGCGCTAGGAGTAGGCGTATGAATATCCGCTCCTATGATGGAGCGAGTTATCGGCCTTAATGAAGCCGTTATTTGTGTATGAACATAAGTGTTGGGATGGTGAAGTAAATACGATTATGTGAATGTGCATTAATGAAATGATGCATTTGGTTATGTGAATGTATTGCTTTAATTAGAGTTGATTATATTCCTTGAGACTTACTAAGCATAAAAATGCTTACCCGTTGCTTTGGCTCTCGGTTTTCTAGATTTAAGCTCAAGCAATCGGATTTGGGATCGTTGAAGTCGAAGTCATCCACACTATCAAGCCCCCATTTTGGTATAAATTCTTGGTTGAACTTGAAATGGCATGTATAGGACTACCCTTGTTGGTTTAAATATGTTATGATGTATATGTGTACGGCCATGCGAAAATGGCTCGTAATAGTGAAGTATCAACTTAAACTATTTGCGGTTTGTATATATATATATGGTGTCATGATGTGACTATGAATTGGAAATGGGAATGTTGGTCACATGATCAGCCATTGGCATGGTTAAAATGATCATATGTGGACCTATGTAAGGCAAGACTAGTTGGTTCATGGAGACTACAAAATAGGTAAGACCTACCTTAAAACAGATGCTGCCAGCTGCAGTAGCGTGAATGTGAAAAATCACCAAAATTTGTAGGAATGGTATTAAATAGTGAATCAGCTATGTAAATGAACATTGATGAGTCTATTTTCATATGGAAGAAACGAAATGGTCATAGGAGTTACATGTTAAGAGATATTAAAGCTATTGTGAGACAGGGCCAGAACGGTTTCTGGGTTCCCTGTCGCAACTTTAAAATTTACTATAAATTATCCAGAAAGAATTAGGAGACATACCTTATATGTACAGATTCCATTTTGAGTCTAGTTTCATTAGAAACAAACGTCACCAACATTAAAGCCCTGTACAGAGAGATATTTAAGTTATACCGCACGAAGGTCAGAGCAGTCGATCCCTGTAACATGGGTGACTTTAACTAATAAACTGTACCAATTGGCCCGACCAAAATTCTAGAAATAAATACATGGATGGATATATGAGTCTAAATTCAGGAAAATTTACGAAACCAGTTTCGAGTTTTGAAACTCGAGATATGATTTTAAAGGCGACAGTGACGCAGTTTTTCCAGCCTGACTGGAAATGTCCAATGGATGGGCAAAACAAGTGAACTTGGCTTGCTAACCCTCGTGTCCGACACGGCAATGGTCTTGGGTTCGGGTGTTACAATTTTATTGGTATCGAGCCACGGTTTAGTCGATTCTAGGACTACCGTGAGGTGTTTGGGGTCTAGCTATACATGCCATTAAATGATGAATCGATAGTGTGGTGATTTCGACAATTTGACTTTGAGTTTGTTTATAGCAATGGATCCGATCCCAACCGAGCAATAGCTGATGATGTGGAGAGTGTGGCGCTGCTCCGACAAGGACAGCGCCGCGGACTCTCAACCTATGGCCAACAATCCGAATGATGAGGCTAGGCAAGCCTTTTATAGTGTGATGAGCGAATGGTTTAATCAATACATTCGAACTAACACGGCTGTCCCGACCTCCATTCCCAACAAATGCAACCCCGCACCTACAATACCTCCGGTGACTGACCAAATAAGGTCAAGTAAGCCCCAGTCGATAGGATTCGAAAACATGGGGCCACTGAATTTAAGGCTACGGATGATGATGATCCGAAGCGAGCTGAATTTTGGTTGGATAACACTATCAAGGTGCTCGATGAGCTATCTGTACACCGATGAGTGCTTAAAGTGTACCATCTCCTTGCTACGTGAGTCCGCCTACTATTGGTGGAGTACTCGACTTCTATGGTGCCTAGAGAGCAAGTGACTTGGGAATTCTTTCAAACCGAGTTAGAAAAAGTATATTAGTCGAGATTCATCGACCAAAAGCGAAGGAATTTCTTGATCTTAAGCAAGGTTCTATGTCCGTTCGACTCTGAGCGAAAGTTTGTGAGGCTTAGCGATCTGCGAGAATGCATTTCGTCGAAGCTATTATGTAAACGCAGCGAGGATGGGCTGAATGATGATATAAGGATGTTCGTTGGCATTCTCGAGATCGAGAGTTCGTAGTACTTGTTGAGCGAGCTTGTAAAGCGAAGAGCTTAGAAAGGAGAAACAAAAAGTTGATGTGGGGCTGGAGAATTCGAAGAGGTCCTCGGAAAGTCTCTTCAACAAGCATCGAAGAGATTTCGAGATGATGTGAGCCGATCTAGAGGCGTTTGGGCTTTTCTAGAGCGAGGACGCGATCGACCCCTGTGACCACACGAGTCACCTCGATCGCCGGTGGTGGAAATGATCGTAGAGAGAGGCGAGTGTCCACATTGTGGCAAATGGCATTCGGGGAGCTGTTGGTTTCGTGATCGCTCTGCTATAAGTGTGGATCGGCCGACCACTTTATGAAGGATTGCCCGAGGATGCATGAGCAGAATGTAAGTCGAGTGCAAACCGGGTGCTACCCTTTGCTCGAGGTAGGCCACCTAGAAATATGGGCAATGTCGATTGGCGGTCGAGAGGATCTAGAGATGCTACCATCGGATCTGAGGCTCGTGCTCTGCTAGGACTTATGCCATCGCGCACGCGAGGATGCCTCTCCGGATGTTATTACGGTACTTTCACTCTTTTCAATACAAATGTGATTGCTTTGATTGACCCTGGTTCTACTCAATCTTATATATGTGAAACCTTAGCATCCAGTAAGACTTTGCCTATTGAGTCTACTGAGTTTGTAATTCGGGTGTCAAACCCCTTGGGTCATTACGTGCTTGTCAACAAAGTGTGCAAGAAAAGTCCCCTAGTGTTCCGAGGTTCTTGTTTCCCGGCGGACTTGATGCTTTTGCCGTTCGATGAATTCGACGTTATTCTTGGTTTGGATGGGTTGACCATGCACGATGCGGTCGTAAATTGCAAAAGCAAGACTATCGATTTGAGGTGCACGAATAACGAGATAATTCGGGTTAAGTCTACGGACTTAAAGGGGTTGCCAGCTGTAATATCAGCAATGTTGGCCCGAAAATATGTAAGAAAAGAGTGCGAAGCGTACCTTGCGTCGTGCTTTCGATGACAAGGAATCGAAAAAAAACCCGAATCGTGCGTGGTTTGTGAATACCGGATGTTTTCCACGAAGAATTGCGGGTTTACCACTGTTCGGAAGTAGAATTTGGCATCAAATTGGTACTGGTACCACTCCAATTTCGATAGCTCGTATCGTATGGCATTAACGGAGTTAAAGGAATTGAAGGTCAATTGCAAGAATTAACGGATAGAGGTTTCGCTCGTAGAGTTTTTCTCCATGGGGCGCACCGGTATTGTTTGTGAAAAAGAAGGACGGAAGCATGAGGTTTTGCATCGACTATCGTCAACTCAATAAAGTGACGATAAAGAATAAATATCTGTTGCCACGAATTGACGATTTGTTTGATCAATTAAAGGGAGCCTTGGTGTTTTCAAAGATAGATTTAAGGTCGAGGTACTATCGGTTGAGGTCCGAGAATCGGACATACCCAAAACCGCTTTTAGAGCGAGTACGGTCACTCTGAATTCTTGGTGATGTCGTTTGGGCTCACTAATGCCTCTGCGGTGTTTATGGATTTAATGAATAGAATTTTCAGGCCATACTTGGATCGGTTCGTAGTTGTATTTATCGATGACATTTAGGTCAATTCGAGAGATGAAACTGAACATCTTTGAACACCGAGGCTAGTGTTGCAAATCTTACGAGATAAGAGTTATCGCAAAGTTTGGTAAATGTGAATTTTGGTGAAAGAGGTTAGCTTTTTTTGGGGCACGTGGTGTCGCATCGGTGTCGGGATGGACTGAACAAAATTTGACCATAGTCAATTGGAAACCTCAGGAATGTTACGAAGTTAGGAGCTTTTGGGGCTTGCCGAATACTATCGACGATTTGTGCAAGGTTTTTCGATGATAGCTGCCGATGACGAAACTACTCCAAAAGATGTTGAGTTCGAGTGGTCGAACATTTGTCAAGAAAGTTTCGATCGACTAAAAACTTGTTTAACCGAGGCCCAGTGCTAGTACAGTAGAGTCCGGTAAAGAGTTTGTCATATCTGATGGCGCATCCTTGCTTGGGTTAGGTTGTGTGTTGATGCAAGAAGGTCGAGTTGTGGCTTACGCGTCGAGACAACTAAAGCCGCATGAGAGAAACTATCCACCCATGACCTTGAACTAGCAGCCATAATGCTCGCCTTGAAGATATGGCGGCATTACTTGTTTGGAGAAAGGTGTCATATTTATTAGGACCACAAGAGTCTAAAATATTTGATGACTCGGAAAGATTTAAACTGCGACAAAGGCGTTGGCTTGAGTTGTTGAAAGACTATGAACTCATCATTGATTATCACGGGAAAGGCCAACGCGGTGGCCGATGCTTTAAGTCGCAAGGCCTTTATGCGCTTTGAGCGATGGATGCTCATTTATCCGTTTCACCCGAGGAGGTGCCAGTAGTCGAATGTCAATCCACCCGGGTAGTACTAAAATGTACAATGACCTGAAACGCCAATTTTGGTGGCCGGTATGAAATGAGACATTTCTAAATTTGTTTCAAGGTGTCTGATATGTCAACAAGTGAAAGCGGAACATCAAGTGCCATCGGGATTACTTCAGCCAATCATGATACCTGAATAGAAATGGGATCGAGTGACAATGGATTTTATATCGGATTACCGGTGTCGGCAAGTAAGAAAGATGCGATTTGGGTCATTGTTGATAGAGGTGACCAAGTCGCTCATTTTATCCTGTCCGCACGGATTTTTCGCTCGATAAATTGGCGAATTATCGTCTCCCAAATTATTCGATTGCATGGGGTGCCTATTTCTATCGTGTCGGATAGAGACCCAAGATTACATCGCGATTTTGGAAGAAATTGCAAGAGGCTTTGGGTACCAAGTTGCATTTCAGACCGCCTTTCACCCCCAAACCGAGGGTCAATCCGAGCGGATAATTCGAGATACTTGAGGATATGTTAAGATGTTGCGTCCTCGAGTTTAGTGGTTCATGGGAGCGGTATTTACCGTTGATTGAATTCGCTTACAACAAGACTTTCAATCAAGTATTAAGATGGCACCCTACGAGGCCTTATGCGGTCGTAAATGCCGTACACCATTGTTTTGGTGAGCTTGGTGAAAGCAAGATTTTCGGGTGGATTTGATTAGAGATCTTTGAGCAGAAAGTGAAAGTAATCCGTGAAAGTCGAAGATAGCCTCCGATCGTCGAGAAGTCGTCGCTGCGAACTGAAGCGTAAGGATATCGAGTATCGGTGGGTGATAAAGTGTTTCTCAAGGTATCGCCTTGGAAAAAGATACTCGATTCACCGTAAGGGCAAGTTGAGCCGAGGTTCATTGGGCCATACGAGATATCCGGCGAGTCGATCTAGTGGCATATCGTTTGATTTTGCCCCCGAACTCGAAAAGGTTCACGATGTCTTTCACGTTCGATGCTTGACGCTATAGATCCGATCCATCATACGTGATTAGTCCATCGAAATTGAAATTCAAGCTAATATGAATTATGAGGAAGAACCGATTAGTATCCTATCACGAGAAGTGAAAGAGTTGCGAAACAAGCGGGTTCCGCTAGTAAAAGTGTTATGGCTCAAGCACGGGATAGAAGATGCTACTTGAGAGACCGAGAACTCTATGAAAGAGCGATATCAAACCTATTTACGGTAAGATTTTGGGGACGAAAATTTCTTAAGTGGGGAGAGTTGTGACAGCCCAAAATTGACCCTAGTCGGAAGGTGGTCTCGGGACCACAAAACCGAGGCATAAAAATAATTAAAATTTATTTTGATGCCTATAATATGTGTGCTCATGTATGACATTTTATGATGATTGATTTAGTGTTATAAGGGTGAATTCCACAAGAAAGGACTTAGTAATGAACTTTGAAAGTATGATAGGAAATGTGTGATGACTAATTAAAGCATGCATGCAAAATAATGGACTTGCATGTCAAATTCCCCTTTATAGGTGGTGGCGGCCATGACAAGGGAGGATGGGCTAAACATGTCATGAAACATGTTTTGTTGGTGCATTAGGGTGAAATAATAAACAAAGGTGTATGGGTGAAAAAAAAATGAAAAAAAATGTGTGTGAGTGTGGTAATCCCCCATTGCCGTGAGTTGTAGAGAAGGAAAGAAAAAATTTTGTTCATCCTTTCTTTGAGCCAAAACTAAGGAAGAAGGAGGATTTTTGCTTCATGCTTGGTTTGGAAGAGATCTAGAAGGAGATTTGGCCAAGGTTGCATCAAGATTAAGGTATGTATGAGGTTGTGTTAGGAGTTTCATGCATGTTTTGGTTGCTAACTTGATGTGCATGTTAGCCATGGCTCAAATCTTTGTTAAGCCATGGAAATGGTATTTGGCCAAAGTTGTTATGGTGATAAAGCCATTGCATGCTAAGTGTGAAGCTTGATGATGATGCATGCAATGATGGATTGTCTACTCTTGAGCAAGATTTTGAGCCTTCTTTTGATTTATCATGATTGAAGTTGAAAAGGAGCATGATTGTCATATTCGCCATTCATGAGCATGGTTCATGCTTCTTGCATGCTAGTTAAAATTTTATTTTTGGATGGCTATGGACACCTTGAAAATTCGGCCATGCTCATATTGTATATATATGTTTGCACATGATGTTTGGTTATGAAGGAAGTGATGAATAAGTTTGTTTAAAGAAGAAGATGTTGAAGAATAATTGTGAAATTGTAAGCACATTCGCCTAGCACACATATGAGTGCTTGATGCTATATTGTAAGTTTTGAGCTACAATATGCAAAGCATTAACTAGTAAAATGCATGCTGTTTTGTGTGGTATTAAGTGCATAATTGGCCTCAACATGGACAAGTATATTCGGCCTTGGGTAGCCTATTGAAGGCCTTAGCATTTCCTTGATGCTCAAATAAATTGTATTGAATTGCTTGATGTAGTATAAAATCGCATGACCATTGTGTATTCAAGTTAAAGAGTGGCCATATGACCATTTAAATTCCTTGTCATATTCGGCCATAAGCTAGCACAATGAGGTTTTAATAAATTGAATTTGTTTGAATTAGCTCAAGAGCTAAGAGGTCCACAATTGGACAAGGGGAAGGAAAAAGTGATCGAATAGCCGTAAAAGCCGTTCGACAACATCCGAGGTAAGTCCTCAAGAAGTGACCTTACTTGAATTATGTGAGATGAAATATGGTTGTGTATGATTATTGATTATGTGTGTATGAGTATTTGAATTCCACCCGGGCTAAGTCCCGAAGGCGAATATGCTAATGATTATAATTGTGTTTGAGCCTTAGTAAGGAAAATGAAATATGTATGTCCAATGATTATTGATGTATGTGTGCATGAGAAATTGAATGATATCCAGGGTAAGCCGAAGACAATTATGCTGAAAATTATATCCGGTTAAGACCGAAGGCAATTGTGCTAGTAGCTATATCCGGGCTAAGACCGAAGGCATTCGTGCAAGTTGTTAAATCGGGCTAAGACCGAAGGCATTTGTGCAAATCGTGATATCCGGGTTAAGTCCGTGAGGCCTTGGTGCGGGTTATCATAACGGGCTATGTCCGAAGGCGATTGAGCGAGTAGCGACGTCGGTTAAACTCGAAGGTATGTGATTTGAAAATTATAAGCTTGCTGGAAAATTTCAGCTAATGCACTTGTGAAATTTCCCAATGACAAGGTAAGTGCGGTGTGTGCTTTGCTGGCGCTAGGAGTAAGCGTATGAATATCCGCTCCTATGATGGAAGCGAGTTATCGGCCTTAATGAAGCCGTTATTTGTGTATGAACATAAGTGTTGGGATGGTGAAGTAAATACGATTATGTGAATGTGCATTAATGAAATGATGCATTTGGTTATGTGAATGTATTGCTTTAATTAGAGTTGATTATATTCCTTGAGACTTACTAAGCATAAAATGCTTACCCGTTGCTTTGGCTCTCGGTTTTCTAGATTTCGCTCAAGCAATCGGATTTGGGATCGTTGAAGTCGAAGTCATCCACACTATCAAGCCCCATTTTGGTATAAATTCTTGGTTGAACTTGAAATGGCATGTATAGGACTACCCTTGTTGGTTTAAATATGTTATGATGTATATGTATACGGCCATGCGAAAATGGCTCGTAATAGTGAAGTATCAACTTAAACTATTTGCGGTTTGTATATATATATATGGTGTCATGATGTGACTATGAATTGGAAATGGGAATGTTGGTCACATGATCAGCCATTGGCATGGTTAAAATGATCATATGTGGACCTATGTAAGGCAAGACTAGTTGGTTCATGGAGACTACAAAATAGGTAAGACCTACCTTAAAACAGATGCTGCCAGCTGCAGTAGCGTGAATGTGAAAAATCACCAAAATTTGTAGGAATGGTATTAAATAGTGAATCAGCTATGTAAATGAACATTGATGAGTCTATTTTCATATGGAAGAAACGAAATGGTCATAGGAGTTACATGTTAAGAGATATTAAAGCTATTGTGAGACAGGGCCAGAACGGTTTCTGGGTTCCCTGTCGCAACTTTAAAATTTACTATAAATTATCCAGAAAGAATTAGGAGACATACCTTATATGTACAGATTCCATTTTGAGTCTAGTTTCATTAGAAACAAACGTCACCAGCATTAAAGCCCTGTACAGAGAGATATTTAAGTTATACCGCACGAAGGTCAGAGCAGTCGATCCCTGTAACATGGGTGACTTTAACTAATAAACTGTACCAATTGGCCCGACCAAAATTCTAGAAATAAATCCATGGATGGATATATGAGTCTAAATTCAGGAAAATTTACGAAACCAGTTTCGAGTTTTGAAACTCGAGATATGATTTTAAGGCGACAGTGACGCAGTTTTTCCAGCCTGACTGGAAATGTCAATGGATGGGCAAAACAAGTGAACTTGGCTTGCTAACCCCTCGTGTCCGACACCGGCAATGGTCTTGGGTTCGGGGTGTTACAAAATATTTATCATATAATTCAAAAAATAATAACAAGATCTGTCTTAGGTTTCATTCCCCTTAGGTATTTAGGGGATTTAGTTCATAAGTGTAAAAGAAAACATCTCAGATGAATAATAACAAAACATAAAGAAAACCCAGAAACCCCTGAAGGAAATTGAAGGGAGATCTTCAGTCTTGAAGGAGAATCTGGCTTCTAAGATGGATCAATCGACTTTCTTCGAGTAATTCCTTGCCTCCTACTCCGTGTGTACTTTCTAGGTACCTCCTGGGGTGTTTATATAGGCTTTAGAATGGTTCAAAACCCTCAAGAGTGGCCTTTTCTGAATAAGACTAGATTTGGGCTTGATAGGGACACGCCCGTGTGCAAGTGCTTCAACCCGTGTTCAAGTCTGTTGAATAGACACGGGCGTGTGGTCTACCCGTGTAAGGAAGTCCAGGCCGTGTTGATTTCCCACGTTGGCCCATTTTCTCTGTTTTTGGCCCATTTCTTTTACTTTCCTATGCTCACCTAAGTATACAACATGAAATTAAAGGATTAGGAGCATCGAATTCACTAAATCTAAGGAGAAATCATCCATAAATGTGCTAAGCATGGGATAAAAATATGTATAAATTACGATTTATCAAATACCCAGCGTTTGCTTGTCCTCAAGCAAAATCCTCAACTCACAATTAATAATTGATTTTTCTCTACTTATAATTCCTATCAATAATATCTCAAAATAAACCATAAGTAATCATACATTGAGAATTCGACTAGAAGAACATCAAAGTTTCAAACATTCCAAGTTAAGCATTTTATCACGAAAACTTTAGGTGTCTCCCCTCATCTAATTAATCACCTTTGATTCAAAATATCACAAAATTTAACATCCTCACTAACGATTCACTCAAATCACTCGAAGTGTTTAAGGAAAACAAATGAAGCACTCATTAGTCAATATGAAAAGTTATTACCATAGGCTTGCGTGAAAATCAACTCTCTACCACTATATATTGAGATGATACATCAATCAAAAGGTCTTTAGATGGTTGTAATGTGGCTCTGGTTAGGAATTGTGGTCATAAGCTGAAAAAGAAGGTTAGAATCGAGATTGAATTGAAAAATTACCTAACAAGAAAAATACTTCAATTGACAATTTACATTCCCAATTGAGCTTTTTTTCATGGATAACATCGTTTTAATCTAAGCATTACATAATTTCATAATATTTTTTTTAGAACAAGTCAAATATTATAGGACTTTGCTAAAAATAAAACATAGCTAAGCAATTTATTCAAATCAAATCTCAACAAAAATAGGGATCAAATTAATTGAGGGGATTTCAATAATAATGGGTTATGGGTTAATATTGAGGGTAAATCAATGAATGGCTTGTTAGGCTCAAGGGGGTTCACTAAGGGTTAATTATGGAGGTAGGATTTTTATGGAGTAAGTGGGTTAAACCTAGTGCCTTTATCATCTCAACATATCAAATCAAAGGTGTGGTCTTGACATGCATAATCAAGCAAGTTCTAGAATAACAATCTGATATTGACGCACTCAAAGCAATAATAAAAGTGAGCATGAAAGAAATAATATATGCTTTAAAGGCTCAAGATCTCACAAAAATTATGGCTTTTTAATGTTTAACCTGTGAATTTCAACTCAAGATAATACCTAAACTTGGAAAACCACCTAAAAAATTTTTAATTCTCAAAAATCGACTTTATCATGCTTTACTCTCTAATTCCTTAAAGTCTAACAATCAATGCATAATTGCCTATTTTTTAATTCAAGACATATCAATAAAAATCATAAATTAATCAAAATTCATTCTAATAATGATATGAGAAGATTATTTGAGAACAAGACAAAATTCAGGAATTTTTCTGATAATGATGTAAATAACTCCCCCACACTTAAGATGTACATTGTCCTCAATGTACAAAGATATATAATAGTTATATAAATATAATATCGAAAGAGAGGAAAAGAAGTGAAACTGCCATGAGATTGTGGATGAAATCCTTGGATTAGCTAGAGCGAGAACTAAAGATAAAGTTGAAGGAAAGGCATGATTCTGAGGGATAAATGAGAAGACACTACTGTGAAGGAGAATTAAGGGAATAATTTGATGATTACCATAAAGATAGGTAGAGTGTAAAAATATAAAACATGAGTCTTCAAAAATATATAGAAATAAAAGTAAAGAAAATAAAATGAGTTTAAAAAGAGGCACAGTCCTGTCGCCCAACGCTAGTCTTAAACGGCCGTGTCACATGCCCGTGTGTCTCGCGTCCAGCCCGTGTTTATCACGAAATAAAGAATCGCCACACGGCCTGCAGACATGCCCGTGTGTATAGGCCGTGTGGTCAGATGGTCATATATCATGACCGTGCTCGATGTGGTTCACTTCTCCAATGCCCGTGTGTATATGTGCACGCCTATGTTCTTTTGACAGTCTTAACCACGGGTGGTGACATGAGCGTGTCGCACGCCCGTGTTAATTTCTTAGTTTCTTCCACAGGTGTGGCGCACGATCGTGTTATTTTGATAGGATTGCCCACGACCATGTCACACGGTCGTGGAAATGTATCGAATCCAGTGTTTTGGGTAAATTTTTGCTCTATTTTCACACGGCCGTGTCACTGTCCGTGGTATGAGCACGGCCTAAAGCACACCTGTGGGATAGGTCGTGTTTCCCCCTGTCAAATGTCAAAATTTCCTGCAGTTAAACTATTGACAGTTAAAGAAAAATTAAACCCTATTTAGTGAGGTTAGTGCTTGAGCTACCTTCCAAGAAGCGCTTATTTAGAGTCTAAGCTCGACTCTACCTTTTGGGTATATTTAGGGAAGTTCGTGGAGCCGTAGCTCCTTTTTATCGTCTTTGAAATTCTTACCGTTGTAAAGTTTGAGGCGATGTCCATTTACCTTGAAATTGCCTTGTGATGGGTGACTTACCTCTACTATGCCATATGGAAAGATAGTTTGGACTATGAAAGGACCTGACCATCATGATTTAAGCTTCTGAGGGAACAATTTGAGCCTTAAATTATACAATAGGACAAAATCTCCAACTTCAAATTGTTTGCGTTGTCTTAAACGAGCGCCGTGGTGTGAAATTTCATATGCATTGGTTTGCCACTCATCTAACTCGTTCAACTGCATCAACCTGTTTTCACCTGCAAGTTTGGGATCAAGGTTTAGAAATTTTATAGCCCAGAATGCCTTGTGCTCTAACTCAAATGGTAGATGACAAATTTTTCCATAAACAAGTTTGTAAGGTGGTGTTCCTATAGGGGTCTTAAAAGCAGTTCTATAAGCCCATAAAGCATTATCTACTTTCATTGCCCAATCCTTCCTGTTCGATTCTACTATCTTTTCTAGGATACGTTTAAGCTCTCTATTTGCCACTTCGACTTGGCCACTAGTTTGAGGGTGGTAAGGGGTAGCATTCTGTGGTGAATTCCATATTTCTTAAGGATCTTGTCCAATTGGGCATTACAAAAATGAGTACCCTTATCATTGATGATTGCTCTAGGTGTTCCAAATCGAGAGAAAAGTTTCTTAAGGAAATGTACTACTACTTTAGCATCATTAGTAGGTAAAGCTTGGGCTTCAACCCATTTGGACATATAATCGACAGCTACTAAGATGTATTTATTCCTAAATGAACTAGGGAATGGACCCATGAAGTCGATACCCCAAACGTCAAATATTTCACATGAAAGCATATATGTCTAAGGCATTTCATCACGTTTGGAGATATTACTTGTCCTTTGGCATTTGTCATAAGAAGTAACATACCTGTTGGCATCATTGAATAGAGTGGGCCAATAAAAACCTGATTTGAGTATTTTATGTACGGTCTTATTACCATTGTAATGTCCTCTAGTCGGTCCTAAGTGGCAATGTTCCAAGATCTTCAATGCTTCTGTCCTTGTAACACATCTCCTAATGACTTGGTCTGCGCATATACAGAAAAGGAAAGGGTTTTCCCAAAAGTAATTTTTCATATCAGTAAAGAATCACTTCTTTTGCTGATGTGTCAACCTTTCTAGAATAATGTTAGCGGCTAAAAAATTTGCAATGTCTGTAAACCAAGGTACCTCAGAAACAGATATAGTAAAAAATTGTTCTTCAGGGAATGAATCATTTATTTCAACTTCATCTAGCTCTTTGGTACTTGAATTCTCAAGCCTGGAAAGATGATCAGCTGCGAGATTTTCAGTTCCTTTCTTATCCTTAATCTCTAAGTCAAATTCCTGCAATAACAAAATCCATCTAATGAGTCGAGGTTTTGCATCAGTCTTAGTTAAAAGGTAGTGAAGAGTAGAATGGTCAGTATAAACGACAACTTTAGACAATATTAGATATGGCCTAAATTTCTCGAATGCAAAAACCACAACTAGTAGCTCTTTCTCCGTGGTGGTGTAGTTTTCTTGCGCGGTTGTCAAAGTTTTGCTAGCATAATAGATAGGTTGAAAATGCTTATCTCTTCGATGTCCCAAAACTGTACCTACTACAAAATCACTCACATCTCACATTAGTTCGAAAGGTGAATTCCAATTAGATGCAATTATAATTAGAGCTTTAGTCAATTTATCCTTTAAAGTATTAAATGCTTCTAAACATTCCTGATCGAAATTAAAAGGCACATCTTTTTCTAGTAATTTAGTCAAAGGCTTAGCTATTTTAGAAAAATCTTTAATAAATCTTCTATAAAACCTAGCATGTCCTAAAAAGCTTCTAATAGCCTTAACTGATTTAGGGGGAGGTAGTTTTTCAATGGCTTCAATTTTAGATTTATCAACCTCAATCCTTTTACTAGAAATTTGATGTCCTAACACAATACCTTCTTGAACCATAAAGTGACATTTTTCCCAGTTGAGCACAAGATTTGTTTCATCGTATCTTATTAAGACTTGTTTTAAATTTTGAAGGTAAAGATGGAAAGAGTTACCAAAAATCGAGAAATCATCCATAAATACCTCCATGATGTCTTCTACGAGTTCATCAAAGCTGGCCATCATGCAACGCTGAAAAGTAGCAGGAGCATTACATAATCCAAAAGGCATTCTACAATAAGAAAACATACCGTATGGACATGTAAATGTCATCTTTTCTTGATCTTTAGGAGCTATTGGGATTTGAAAATAGCCAGAGAGTCTGTCCAAGAAGTAGTAGTACATGTGCCCTGATAATCTTTCCAACATTTGGTCAATGAATGGAAGGGGGATGATCTTTTCTCGTGGCATCATTCAGCTTCCTATAGTCAATAGAAACTCTTTAACCTGTGGCTGTCCTTGTTGGGATTAATTTATTCTTCTCATTGGCTACAACAGTCATGCCTCCTTTCTTAAGAACAACCTACACTGGACTAACCCAAGAACTGTCAGAAATAAGATAAATGATTCCAGCATCTAGGAGTTTAATTACCTCATCTTTAACAACTTCCTTCATGTTGGGATTCAGTCGTCTTTGGGCTTGCACACATGGCTTATATTCATCTTCCATTAAAATTTTGTGGGTGTAAAAAGAAGGGCTGATCCCTTTAATGTCAAAAATTTTCTAAGCTATGGCCCTTTTATGCTCTCTTAATACTTGGAGTAATTCATCTTTCTCCTTGGGTTTCAAGTTAGATGCAATAATTACCAGTAATGTAGAATTATTTCCAAGGAATGCATATTCCAAGTGATTCGGCAATTGTTTAAGTTCTAGTTTGGGAGGTTTTACAATAGAGGGTTTTTGCTTAAGTTCATCGTTGTGACAGCCTTATTTTGACCCTAGTCGGGAAGTGGTTTTGGGACCGCTAAACCGAGTCACCGAAATATTTGAATATAATATTTATTGTCTAAAATATGTGTTTATGCATGTGTGAATTTTTAAATGTTTTAATTGTTGCAAATTGATATGAAATTAATTGAAATGGACTTGTGAGAAAATTTTAAGAATGTGTTAGGTAAATTTTGAAATGGCTTTGTATTATGTGACTTTAAAACATAAGGACTTGCATGTCAAATTGACATTTTTATTATGTAGTGGCCAGCCATGTGGAATGATCATTGAAGTGTATGTAATTTATACATATATTTGTATTATAATATAATTATAATAATATATGTTGTTGGTGTTATAATAAAAATAAATAAATAAAAGAGTGAAAGGTGAAAAGATCAAGGTTTAGCTCATCTTTTGTTCTTCATTGTCGAAAATAAGGGGGAAAGCTAGGCTTTCGGACACACTTGATTTTTGCTTGATTAAGGTAAAATGTCATGTTATTTTCTTTAATTTTTTTTTTTAGTGTGGTTGATTGCTAATTATATGACTTAGCCCATTTTGAAATTTTGAATTCTATGGTGATTTTGGGGTATTCGGCCATGATATGGATGGTAAGAAATGGTGGTTGTTTTATGCTTTCATGAGTAAAGGTGGATAAGTGTGGTTTTAACTTGATAGATATGCATAGTAGTGGTTTAGGTGCTTTGGGAAATTTTTGGTTAATATGTTGGTGCTTGCCGAAATTGAGGTTGAGATTTTGAGCATAATTTGTGTAACTTGTGAATGACATACTTGAAATTATGAATTAAGAACATGAATTTATTTGGATACTCAAGATAAATTGTCAAATAATGCTCAAACTTAGTGTTATTTACTTAATTGGTAAATTGAGTTTAGAATAGGTGAATCATAGGTATGGGGCAAAGAATTTATATTCGGTCGTTAGATAGATTTTGTTAAGATTTGGATAATTGAGAATTTATTCTATGTGCTTAAAAAGAAGTTTTCATGGTTGCCGAGTTATAGAGTGAGAGGTTGCTAAGTAAATTTTTTGTTAAAATCAATGAAATTGATTTGGTGATATACATGTTTAAATAATATGTATACAAAGAATGTGTGAAAGAGTGAATTTGGAAAATCACTATAAATTGTGGGAGTTGAGTTAGAAGCTGAATAAATTATGTAATTAAAGTTTGGTTAGTCTAGTTTCTTATAAAAGAAACTATAAAAGCAAAAGAATTGCCAATAATGAGATAATTGAAGTAATGTGGGACAGAGTCAAAATGACTTCTAGATCCCCTGTTCTGTTTTTATAAAATCACTATAAAACGTATAAAAATAGTCAAATGATGAAATTTATATGCTTAGACTCCTTAATGAGTCTAGTTTCAAATGAAATAAACAAGGACATGTTTTGAATTCTGTACAATGAGAAATTTATTTTGTAGTGAAGAGTGGTCAGATGAGTCAAACAGTGAAACAAGGGAAATTTTAGGAAAACTCTGGTATTGATTGGCTAAACTAAAAATTATGAAAATTTTATAGACAAAATATAAATGAGTCTATTTTCAAGGAAAATTTACAGAAATTAATTTGGAGTTTCGTAGCTCTAGTTATAAATAATTTAGTGACTATTGCTCAGGAAGTCAGCTTACAGTGAAATTGTGATTATATTGTAATCATTGATAAAAATTTGCTAATGGATTGCTTATTGATTTCTTATAAGCTTACAATAATCTGTATATGTTAAAGTCGAGTATATATGTATTATATTCTGAAAATAATATTTGAATAGTCGATTAATGATTAGTTTAAAATTTGTTGAATTAAAGTGAAGAGCATAAGGGGCAATTTGAATAAGGGAAAAGAGAAAGTAACCGAGTAGCCATTTCATAACCGTTCAAATATATCCGAGGTAAGTTTTAAGTAGTTTCCTTTAGTATATAATTGACGATGCCACTATAATAGTATAGTAGGTAAATTGTGATCTTTGGCTTGCACTTGAATTAAGATGTATAATAGATAATGCATGTATATGACTTATAGTTTGATGGCCACTTTGAATTTAAGATTAAATGATGAATAGAATGAGTGATATGAGATATAACCACTGAGCTGAAGTGTGAATGATAATGTGCGTATCGAGTTTATATTCGAATGTAATATCGACTATTAAGTGATAAGGTATCGACATGTGTTATGATCAAATGTGTATGAGATTGAAAATATCCGGACATGAGGTCCATGAGCTATATCTTGGAAAAATATCCGGACATGAGGTCCGCAGCTATATCTTTGGAAAAATATCGGGCATGAGGTCCATGAGCTATATGCTAGAAATATATCCGGACTTGAGGTCCGCAGCTACGTCTTGGAAAAATATCCGGGTTAAAGACCCGCGGGCTTACGCTAGTGATGTATTCCGAGCTCTAAGATTTGATAGAACCTATGCCAGTAAGTTAAATAAGATCTCAACTTCGAATATCAGTGGTAAACATCTTTGCGTAAGTATTATATGTTTTACATGTTAAGGTTCGTGTTATGTGCTTATATTTGAATTGAATTTTTTTAAGTGATTTAATAGCATCAAGGCACGAAATATATATATATGTCAATGAATTCGGTATCTGAGGATAAGATAATAATATAATTGGTTAATGTAAGTCACCATATGAAAGAATGTGATTAAAGGTATTAGTATAGTCTATGTAAATAGTGAAATATGTGCAAGAAGTCTTGTGTATAAATACATACATATTCGGCCAAGGGGTTTTGTAACTAATGTACTGGTGTATATTTGGTCAAGTGAATTACAATTAGAATACAAGTTTTGTGATACTCAATGTTCAATTTTAATGATAAGCCTTAATAGTATGAATTGCTTAAAACTTACTAAGCCTCAAAAGCTTACTCTGTTTCTTATTTCTTTGTTTTATAGATTGTTGATTTTGGCTATCGACTCGGGGATGGTCAGCAGTTCTTCATACTATCGATCTTTTTGGTATAGTTATATTTTGGACTCAATATGGCATGTATCGGTTGGACCGTTGACAAAAAAATATGTTTTGAAATTGTAAATATCTTGGCCGTATGAAAATGGCACTTATGACTTATAAATCTGTATGTATTCAGTTTGATTTATACTTGTGTGGGTAGATTATGTGATTGAAATTAAATGTTTAGCTTGGTAATACCTCATAGCCTATACCGACAATCGGACACGGGCTAGGGGTGTTACAATCGTTTACCTTAATACCCTCATATTCTATTGGTCTTTGGAAGGTTTCATTGGAATTTAGTTCGGTTCCTATCTCAGAATCATCATCCACCCCATCTCCTTGGGCAAGACACAATTCCATCGTGTCCTTATGTATGATTTCTTGAAAAGAATCTTGAGTAGCATGATCAATAGAGTCAATGAAATAACATGAGTCATCCTGTTCCCTAGAAAATCTCATGGCATCATAAATTTTAAAAATAATCTCTTCGTCACTTACTCAAGTACCAATTTACCATCACCCATATCAATAACAGCCCTAGCAGTGGCTAAAAATGGACGACCTAAGATTAAAGGCACTTCAACATCCTCATTCATGTAAAGCACAACGAAATCAACAGGGAATATAAATTTATCTACTTTTACAAGTACATCCTCTATAATTCCCCTAGGATATTTAACAAATCTATCAGCTAATTGAATAATCATCGTAGTGGGTTTAGGTTCCCCAAGACCAAGTTGTTTAAACATTTTATATGGCATGAAATTAATGCTAGCGCCTAAATCAGCTAGTACGTTATCAACATTCAAACTACCAATTAAGTAGGGAATAGTAAAACTTCCTGGATCTTTCAGTTTGATTGGCAGTTTATTTTGGAGTATGGTTGAGCACTCCTCATTAAGTTCCACTGTAGATAGGTCTTCAAACTTCCTTTTGTTTGTTACAAGCTCCTTTAAAAAATTTGCATATGTAGGCATCTGTGATATAGCTTCAACAAAAGGTAAGTTAATATGCAGTTGTTTAAATAGTTCAAGAAATTTACCAAATTGTGCATCCATGCGGTCTTTCTTCAAATTTGCTGGATATAGGATTGGTGGTTTATATACCTTTAGCATTGGATTGTCATTGTTTTTGGGTTTTACCTCCTCTCCTTTGTTTCTGTCAACTTCTTGTGGCGGCTTCTCTTCAGATTCAGCTAACACTTTCCCACTCCTTAGAGTAACTGTTTTTACATGCTCTTTTGGATTGGGTTCGGTGTTACTAGGTAGACTTCCTAGTGGTCTTTCTGAAATCATCTTAGCCAGCTGCCCAATTTGATTTTCGAGTCCTTGGATTGACGCTTGCTAATTTTTAAGTACAGTTTCAATTTTCTGAAAACGGTCTTCCGCTACTAAAATAAATTTTGACATCATCTCCTTAAGGTTCGGCTTTTTCTCTTGTTGGAAGCCTGGAGGGGGTGGTGGTCTCTGATTCCCTTGGCCTCCCCATGAGAAATTTGGGTGGTTACTCCATCCTACATTGTAAGTGTTACTATAAGGATAATTTTGAGGTCAAGGATTATTACCCATTTAATTTAATTTCTCATTTTGTGGCCATAAGGTGGGTATTCTGAATTGCTCATTCCTCCTCCACTTGCATTGCATTACTAGGTGAACCTGTGAAGAACCAAGTAAACCATCAATTTTTCTATTCAAAAGTTCTACCTGAGTAGAGAGCATGGTGACCGAATTGACGTTAAAAGTGTCAGCTGCTTTTGTTGGCTTTGTCCTTATGGCTTGCCACTGATAATTATTCAGTGATATCTCTTCTTTAAATTCATAAGCCTCCTCAGGTGTCTTATTATTGATAGTCCCACTAGCAGCAGCATCAATCATCTGTCTAGTCGAAGGATTCAGTTCATTGTGAAAAGTTTGAACCTATAGCCAGAGTGGTAACCCATGGTGAGGGCACCTTCTCAAAAGATCCTTGTATCTCTCCCATGCATCATAGAGTGTTTCTAAATCCATCTTTACAAAAGAAGAGATATCATTCCTTAATTTAGTCATTTTAGCCGGCGAAAAATATTTAAGTAAGAATTTTTTGGTCATTTGTTCCCAAGTAGTGATTGACCCTCATGGTAACGAGTTCAACCACTATTTAGCTTTGTTCCTAAACGAAAAGGGAAATAACCGAAGGCGAATGGCATCATCAGAAATGCCATTGATCTTAAAAGTGTTGCAAAACTCCAGAAAATTCACCGAATGAGTATTTGGATCCTCATCCTGCAAACCATCAAATTGAACAAACTATTGTATCATTTGAATTGTGTTAGGTTTCAGTTCAAAATTATTTGCAGCAACAGCAGGCCTAAATATACTCGACTCAGTTCCTGTTAAAGTAGGTTTAGCATAATCATACATAGTGCGTGGAGCAGGATCCTGATTTACTGGATCAACAGCAATCGTAGGAGGGAGCAGATTTTCCAGATTTTCAGCCATCTCCTTGGTTGTGGTGGGAATATCGTCCTCTTGCTCTTCTTCTATGTATCTTAGGCTTCGTCTTATTTCTCTTCGGTTTCTTCGAGCTGTGCAATCGATCTCACTATCAAAAAGTAATGGTCCAAACGAGTTTTGTAACGCCCCGAAATTGGGCCTAGAAGTATTGAGCCTCTAGTATGGGTCCGTAAGGAAGTTGTATATAAGCATTTAATTGTACAAGGAAATGACACAATTAAATTTCTGCTTTAGTGGTTAATGGCCTTGAGAAGTGTTGGAGAAATCTTGGGTTCAAACTTGGGTTTTAGAAAATATTTTGGTTTTAAGTGAATAAAACCCTGGGTACTTGAATGAAGCCTTTTAAATTATTGTGGTAAATAAATGACACAAGAAAGCATGTGGTCTAGTGGTTGTGGCATCATTAAGGTTGTAAGGGAGCTTGGGTTCAAGTCTTGGCTCTTGCAATTTATTTTGGTTTTTCTTTAAAAGAACCTGGACTTTGGCCTATAGACCTTATATTTAATTGAGGATAAAATATGACACAGAAAGAGCCTGTGGTGGATTGGCAAGGTGGCGTGTTGTAATATCCTGATTTTGGGCCTAGTCGGAATAGTGGTTTCGTGACCACAAAATCCGAGATAGAAATAATTATTTTATGATTATTTTGAGGTCTATGATATGATTGCATGATTGTGTGAAAATTTCATGAAGAAATTTTATGCAAAAAGTGCTTAAATTGAAATTAGGGACTAAATCGAATAATTTGTAAAACTTGCATTCTAGAAGTTTCTAGTATGAAATTGTTTTGAAATATTAATTACGAGGTCTTAAATAGCAATTTTACCAATTTCTAAGTCTATGGACAAAATTGGACATGGATGGAATTTTGGAAAGTTTAGTAGTAAGGGCATTTTGGTCATTTAGGGTAAAATGAATTAAAATACAAAATTAAAAGCCAATTTTGCTCATCTTCAACCCCATGGCCGAATGTAGCAAGGAGAAACCATGGCTAGGGTTTTCAAGCTTCCAAGCTCGATTGTAAGTCCGTTCTAGCCTCGTTTTTAACGATTTTTACGTTTTGGAGTCCGTTAGCTCGATTAAGCTTATGCTAGCAATAATTCAACCTAGGGTTCATATTTGGAAAAATAACCATAGGTGAAATTTGTGTATTTTGGTGTTTTATGATAGAATATGAGGTTTTAAATTATGTTAGACAACTTGTACTACTCGGTTTTAAGCGAAAACGAGCAAAAGGGCTTAATCGGTAAAAATACCTAATAGTCATAAGTACATGTTAAAGTGAGAATTTGATGTTTCCATAGAAGGGAAAAATGATCAGCATGTCATAAAACATAAGAAAATAGGCTGAAGTTTAATTTACGAGCTTTGGGACAAAAGTGTAAATATGTGAAAGTTTAGGGGCAAAACTGTAATTTTGCCAAAATATGATTTTGGGTCAATTTGAATAATGTGAGTCCTAATTAGACTATATTTTAAATGATAGAGCAAGGAAAACTAAAATTTGGGCTAAAATGGGGAAAATACCAAGGTGTGGACGAAATGGTAAAAGTAGCCATTTTCGCATACGAGGTAAGTTCATGTGTAAATAATGTAGTATAATTGTTATTTTTAAGTTATTGATGTTAATTATATGATATGCTGATTTTTATCATGAAATATATGCTTTGTGGTTATTTTCGTATAAAATGCAAATTATGTGAATTATTTGTTAAATATAAAGTGCTACCGAGTATTGGTTTCGGTATTTTACGGAATATGGCATGGAGATGTGTTCGAGGAAAATCCCATTTGAACCTTAGGAATAGATTAGGATACAAGTGACATGTCACTAGGATATTTGGGCATCCGAACTCGTTGAGTTGAGTCCGAGTTCACTTATGGATGCGAATGTCCGAACTCGTTGAGTTGAGTCCGAGTTCGAGAGATGTAACTAGGCACCCGAGCTCGTTGAGTTGAGTCCGAGTTCACTTATGGATCTGACGCTTGAGCTCGTTGAGTTGAGTCCGAGTTCACTTATGGGCGGGTTACATGGTAGCTTGGCTACATATGTGGCACTTATGTGCAAACTTTCCATGTATCCGAATTATATTCCGATATGTTCAACAGGTAAAATTCTACTCAAATGGAGGAATAATCGAGATGAAAGGGACGTATTGGTAAGTGTTGTGAAATGAATACTTTGAACAGGTATGTACTTAAACCTCGGGTTGAAAACTCGATATAACAACAATATGGTAAGATGATAAATGAAAATATGATATGAATGTCTCGGTGATGATTATGCAAATGATGTTTTATGTTTGCTTATATAGTTGTGTTACTTGCTATTTGCATGTGAGCTTACTAAGCATTTATGCTTACTTCCTCCTTTTCATTCCTTGTAGTGTTGACAAGCCAGCTCGGAAATCGGGAACGGTCGGAGGCATGCTCACACTATCCGTATACCATCTTGGCATAATGGCTTGCATATTTTGAGTATGGCATGTATAGCATTATAATCATTTTGTATATATGGTCTTATGATATGGTTATTGAGTGGTATAGAAATGTTTGGTAATGATTAGCCATTGGAATGGCTAATCATGATCATATTTGGTGTTATGTATGCTAAATTGCTAGCTAATTCATGGAAACCATGAAATAGGTAAAATTTACCATAAAATAGATTCAGACAGCAGCAGTGACGTGAGTTTGAAAAATCATTAAAAATAGTATAGATACAATTAGATGGTGAATAAAATATGGAATTGAAGAATTATGAGTCTATTTTCATATGGATGGAACAAAACAGGTATATGAGTTATATTTTATGAGATGTTTAAATTTTTGTGAAACAGGGCCAGAGCTATTTCTGGATCCCCTGTTTTGACTTTGGAAATTCACCATAAATTTTAAAAGATAATTAGAAGTCATGATTTATATGTACAGATTCCTTATTTAGTCTAGTTTTATTAGAAACAAACGGCATAGTCATTGAAACTCTGTACAGGGAGATATATGATTCGTAATACACAGAGGTCAGAGCAGTTGAACCCTGAAACAGGGGAGAATTTAACTAATAAACTGTACTAATTTGCTCGACCAAAAATTCTAGAAAAAAATTATTAAATATATATATGAGTTTAGTTTCAGGGAAAATTTATGGAATTGGATTTAGAGTTTTGGAACTCGAGATATGAATTTTTAAGCGACTGTGACACAGACTACTAGCTTGACTGAAAATTTAAAAAATAAATTGTTTGAGCTGTTTAAGTAATGAATTAAGTCTGTTAACACCTCGTGTTCGACTCCGGCGACGGTCTCGGGTACGGGGCGTTACATGTGTTGTGTAACTGTGAGGTCTAAGGTTCAAGTCTTAGGATGCGCAATGGAGTATTTATTTTGTTGTTTGAGCTGTGTAGGAGGTGGAGTTGGACTAGAACTCTGTGGTTGAGGTGATCATAAGAAAATAAGGGATTTTCCTAATGGTTGAAAGTAATCCCACATCGAGAAGCTAACATGGGAATTGGTGAGAAGCTGGCTTTAAATAGAGCGAACCAGATGAGTTGGGGAAAAAGAAAAAGGTGATTAAGACCCCATTCAAGATGTGCCAAGGTTGGTGATCGTGGACTTCGTCGCGTTCTCATAAACAGGTGTGTATTCACGCCCTTTTTTGTTAGAAATTGGCAAAAGCTGAAAGCCGTCACGAGCATTCTCGTGTGCTGGGGTTGTTTTGGGCCACGTGGGCCGAATGGGCCCGACGTGCCCGTGGGCCCGCTTGTGTAAATCTAACTGTTAGGTGGGAAGTAGTTGGGCCTGATGGACCATATGAATGTGATTGGGCCTAATGCGACATATGAATGTGATTGGGCCCGATGGGCCATGTGAAAGAGATTGGGCCTAAAGGGGGCAAATGAATAAGTGTGGATCTGTTAGTGTTTAGTAAAGGGTTGTGGACCTAGTTTTTGGTAACTACTCAAGCAGACATAAAACTTAAATAATTAATTAATCGCGAACGTGGACGAGTTATAAGGTTAAGGTGTGGCAATGGGGATATGCATGTCTAGGATTAATCTAGGGAGAGATTGATACTTAAGCGGTCTTAATGACTTACCTCCTCTTCTCTGGAATCCTACTTGGTGCATAGTATCTGTTCACTTTAGCCAACGAGGACTTGTTAACGGGCCAAGGTAAGTAATAAACCCATAATAAAGAGAAATTACAGAAATACCCTCGGTTTGTACCGAAATACCCTCGATTTGTAAAATTACCGAGTACCCCCGATTTGAAAAATTACCGAAATATCCTTGATTTGTAAAATTAGTGAAATACCCTCGATTTGCAAAATTATTGAAATACCCTTGATTCGTAAAATTACCAAAATACTATCAATTGTAAAATTACTGAAATACCCTCGATTTGTAAAATTATCAAAACACCATCGATTTGTAAAATTACAGAAATACCCTCAATTTGTAAAATTACCGAAACACCCTCGATTTGTAAAATTATCGAAATACCCTTATAGTGTAAAATTACTGAAATACCTTTGTAGTGTAAAATGACCGACATGCCCCTGTAGGGTAAAATGACTGTTTTGCCCTTGAGGGTAAATGATCGATTTAGACTTCGAATTTGACTGATTTGATTATGAATGTATGACTGCATTTTAATTGACTTGACTGTGGTTGTATGACTAATATGCTCTTAATATATGTTTAAAAGACAGTTACCGAGTATGGCCATTCTGCGTACACGTGTGATGATTGAGCATGACATACATGACATATTGCACAGGTTGGGAATTATGGAATGGAGGAAGTATATGAGGATCGCATGGTTGCTTGAAAACCGTGGATCCAACGATGGCTATTAAGCCTAATATTTGATTAGCAGCTTGCCGCAATGAAGGTAGTACTGCAACCGGGCTACCATTGATGTGTATCGGATGGGTGGGTCGATATTTATATCCCCACATGATGTGTACTGGGGGACGAAGTTGGTGTGTAGTGGTTGGATTATTGGGGTGGGTTGCACAGCATTGCATGTATGATATTATCGTGATATTATTGTGATGTGGGCTTCGGCCCAACTGAGGCTAAGATGGGCTAGGCCCAATTGATTCTGTTATGGGCTGTAACCCAAATGATATTGTAACGGGCTTTAGCCCACGTATGCTCTGAACTGGACTGTACTGTTACTATAATGGGCTCCGGCCCAGACTGATTCTGAATTCTATCTATTTCCTAGCGTTACTCTAGTAAAGGGATTACACACCGAGTTTTCGTACACTCACCCCATTAATCCCCAGCGTTAGGTGGATCGGTGTTGCAGAGGGACTCGGAGATGACCACACAACTGCATATGTTTTTCTATTTTGTTTATTTAATTAAGCACTTTGGTTTTTGATCCGGGTTGTATTAAGGCCTCTTTATTTTCTTAACTTTTTATTTGGGAAATTTATTTAGTATGCTTAATATCTATTAGAAGTAGGGCACGATTTTCCAAAATAACAACTGGTTTTCAAAATATCACGTTTTCGCAACTGTTTAAAAGTAAGCTTCTGCAGTAAGTAAGATTTTAAGGGAATTAACGTTTCACAAGTTTTAAAAAGGCTAGAGGTTTTCAGCAATAAGAAGGGTTTTCAATGAGAACATGGTTTTTAAAAAACACTTCAATGTGACATGCCAGATTTGGGCCTAACTTCTAGGTCGAGTTTGGGGTGTTACATTTAGTGGTATCAGAGCCAGGTTACAAAACTCGACTGTGGAATGGGTTTTAAAATTGGATATTCGAAAGAATTGTTTCAAAAAGGTTTGAAAAGATTAGAAGTATTTGAAATGTTTTTCTGAATATTTTCCTAAAAGTGTGGTTACCTGTAACAGCCCTAACCCGTATCTGTCACCAGACTAGGATTACGAGACATTACCGATCACACAAATTACTTATACAAATATTTATTAATATAAAATTCTATACTGACTTCATTAACATTTCATACGATAGTATAAACTTTACACACAATTATCCCTATCAAAGTTCGAAACATTTTGAACACCTAAAATAAATGAGACAAGATAAATTGTACTTAAACCACTAAATTACTTAAATTATGTTCGATCACTTTATGCATCCATATTAAATCATTGGTGCGGCTTTTATTCCTAAATTTTTATCAACTTTGCATGTATTATATAATTACACAAACTAAAGTCAAAAATTTAGGAATATACAAAGAAAATCCATTCCATTCTATAGCTATTCGGCTATCACAAGCTAAATTGCATGATTTCATAACTTTACAAAAAAATTCAATGAATCAATATAATCATGCATGTTTGCAACCCAATTATAATACAAACATCTATAAATATATATAACAAGAAATACAAGGATCCATCTGTATGTCATGATCAAACATTCAGTCACATATATCCATTTATAATATCCAACTAACTTAAATTTTTAACTACCTAATACTAAGGTTAATTTAACCCATATGACAACCTCATAAATACACATAATATGCATGCAAACATATTAATTTATCTAAATGACATTCTCATATATATATATATATATAATCCCATACAAAATATCAAAACCAAACCAATAAAATAAGGTACACATAAAATATATGTGTCTTACCCGCAGTAGAAACCTTACTTAACATAAAGTATATAACTTTTAAACACATCAATTGTTCACAAAATATCTATACACTATTTATCATCAATCACACTTAGTGAACATTCAATCCCATTTGCATAAACCGAATAGGAACATGGCAATATCCATATTTTAGCACACGTAATACCTAACACAAGTTCATGCAAACATGTCACATAATTATAAGGCAGAGTGGGCAAAGATCGAGCTTAACACAGATAATTTTTAAGGATAATTGCTTAGCCATTTTTGCATGGCTTTATATACAACCCCCAAATTAACATTTCCAAAACATACTATAGCTTATACATGCCATAATTTCTAATTCAACTTATAAAAGTACCCAAAGTAGTGGATAGTGTGATGAGCTTCGTAGATGATCCCCGAGCTTGTAACTTGATTTTCCAAAATCTATAAAACAGAAACAAATATTCACACGATAAGCTATTTCAGCTTAGTAAGTTATAAGCGAATAAATAACTTAATGATATTAACAGAATTAGCAAAACTAATCAGAATATTTTATCATTGTACATTTAAATCCAATCATTTATAGGTACATTCATATGCAGTATTTTTAAGCATATATAATTATTTCCTTTTATAATTCCATTTAACCGAATGTATAAATAATCAAAACCAACATAGTATCATTTAACCACCAAAGCCGAATATTCCTATTACACTTAGTTCCCCTACACAAAATGCAAAACTCTTATATTTAATAAAATTTTACTACATAAGTTAACCATATAACCGCATATATACATTACCACTCATACATATATATACAAGAGCTATTCATAGTATATTTACTACTTATTCACAAGTCAACTATACACATTTATATAAGCTCAAAGATCCGATTATATGATCATGTACATAATTTACTTTCATAGCCGAATATTCATATGCACATATAAATGCAGTAAAAGAATCATTTCCATAATAAATACACCATTCGTTCAAGGCCGAAAACACTATTTGAACTAAGGAAGTTTATCCTTTATATCATACATAACACATTTTATCAATAAGTCACATACTTACCTTACAATTTGATAACCAATAAACTAAATCATACTTGTCCCCTTTTGCTCATCCAACACATCCGATTATGTTTACCTTTGCCCGATGAACCACTCAAAATTAGGTAGGACACTCGAATAATTCACACATATATCGTACAATGCCAATGTCCCCGACGTGGTCTTACATGTAACCACATATCGATGTCACTGTCCCAAACAGGGTCTTACTCGCAAACACATATCGAAATCACAAATTGATGCCATGGACTTACTCGCACTCATATATCGGAATCCTATGTCATGACATATGTATCCTAGCTATTCCTAAGGTTCATACGGGGCTTTCGGACATTGTAACTCGATCGAATCGAACTCGAAAGTGTAATAACCACATTTAATCACATTCGGCCATAATATATTTAGTTTCTAACATTTCAAAACAATAAGTAAATATAACATTAAGTTACCAATAAACATGTCTATTTGCTTATAAACTTACCTCAGACGTCGTAAAATGGGACGGGGCTACTAGTCGACAACTTTCATTTTTCCCCGATCCAAATCTGATTTCTTTGGTTCTTGTTCTAAACATATTCAAATTAAGCTCATTCAAACATATTTTCATTAAATTTAGTCCAAAAACACATAAATGGGTAAATTACAATTTTACCCCTGACATTTATAATTTTTACAATTTAGTCCCTATTGCACAAAACACAAAATACATCAAATTTCTCCACAGCCAAGCTAGGCCGAATATTACCCATGTCCATACAAGCTCTTATAATTCATTAATTTCACATTTTAGTCCCCTAAATTATTATTTTTGCAATTAAGTCCTAATTACTCAAAATCATCAAAAACTCCAATACAAAATATGTTAATCTAAAACATACCTTTCATCTTTAATCATCAAACAACAAATATCACAAGTTATCAACAATGGAAAAACTCAAAATATCCATCAAAATCAAAAATTTAAGCATGAGTTTTGTAGTACTCGAAACAACAATCTCAAAAACGTAGAAATTATCAAAAACCGACAAAGAACGAACCTTGATTTTTGCTTGGAAGATGGCCGAACCTAGTCTTGTGTTCTTTCTTTTTCTTTTTTTTTTTATATTCGGTGTAAGAGAGAATGAAAAACATAGTTTATTTTATAATATATTATATCATATATATATGTTTTAATAATTAACTTACTTTTATAACCTTAATAATTTAATATTAAAAACCACATATTATAAGTCTTTAACCGTCCCACTAATATCTTTATAGGTTATTTACAACATAAATCCCTCATCCTTAAAAGCCACTAACAATTTGACCCTTTATAAATTAAACTACCAAATTTTCAATTTACGCGGTTTAAGTCCTTTTGTTTAATCGGACACCTAAACGAAGAAATTAATTCACGAAAATTTCACAAATATAAATACACACAAAATAAACACAGAAAATAATTTTAAAACATTTTTTCGGCTTAGATTCATGGTCCCGAAACCACCGTTCTGATTGGGATCAAAATCAGGCTGTTACATTACCGAGTCTCCGGCACCAAATCCGTAAGTTTTCTGTTAAACTGTACTTAAAGTTATATTTTTTATTTATTCAGTGTATGTTCTAGAAATCAGATTTTTTCTTTAGTTAGCAATAATATTGTGATGGATTTCGAAGGCAAGCAAGGTCGCGAGGAGTTGCCCGTCCCCCCGGAACATGAGATGGTTCAGGAAACTGTAGTCAAGGTAAGTTCGCTAACTTCGAGTAACAATAACCTGAAGCTTGGTACGGAGGCACTGATCCGGTTGGTAAGGGAAGTGCTAAAAGAAGTGTTCAAGGCAAGAGTTAAGGCGTATGGTGAAACACTTCAGGCTAGGCATTTGGAGTGCAGCAGGAAGAGGGATCACAGTTCCTTTTAAGTCAAGTGTGTTTTGTTTGGATGTGATGTTTGAACATAGAAATTGTAGGCATGTGTGGTAAATATTTGTTTGCTTCTGTGGTTAGATGTTTTGGTTGGGTGTAAAAGGTTTTGAGATTAAACTAAAAGTGTATTCGTGTAGATTGGAAAAAGAGTGCGCGCGGGAGCATAGTGGTGTAGATTGAGCTAAGCGGTTGTTCAGATAGTTGGAAATTTCGAGGACGAAATTTCTTTAAGGGGTAGAATTGTAACGCCCCGAATTTGGGCCTAGAAGTATTGGGCCTTTAGTATGGGTTCGTAAGGAGGTTTTATATAAGCATTTAATTGTACAAGGAAATGAAACAATTAAATGTCTGCTTTAGTGGTTAATGGCCTTGAGAAGTGTTGGAGAAATCTTGGGTTCAAACTTGGGCTTTAGCAAATATTTTGGTTTTAAGTGAATAAAACCCTGGGTACTTGGATGAAGGCCTTTTAAATTATTGTGGTAAATAAATGACACAAGAAAGCATGTGGTCTAGTGGTTGTGGCGCTATTAAGGTTGTAAGGGAGCCTGGGTTCAAGTATTGGCTCTTGCAATTTATTTTGGTTTTTCTTTTAAAAGAACCTGGACTTTGGCCTATAAACCTTATATTTAATTGAGGATAAAATATGACACAGAAAGAGCTTGTGGTGGAGTGGCAAGGTGGCGTGTTGTGTAACTGTGAGGTCTAAGGTTCAAGTCTTGGGATGTGCAATAGAGTATTTATTTTGTTGTTTGAGCTGTGTAGGAGGTGGAGTTGGACTGGAACTCTATGGTTGAGGTGATCATAAGAAAATAAGGAATTTTCCTAATGGTTGAAAGTAATCCCACATCGGGAAGCTAACATAGGAATTGGTGAGAAACTGGCTTTAAATAGAGCGAACTAGATGAGTTGGGGAAAAAGAAAAAGGTGATTAAGACCCAATGCAAGATGTGCCAAGGTTGGTGATCATGGACTTCGGCGCATTCTCATAAACGGTGTGTATTCACGCCCTTCTTTGTTAGAAATCAGCAAAAGCTGAAAGCCGCCACGAGCGTTCTCGTGTGCTGGGGCTGTTCTGGGCCTCGATGGGCCGAATGGGCCCGACGTACTCGTGGGCTTGCTTGCGTAAATCTAACTGTTAGCTGGGAAGTAGTTGGGCCAATGGGCCTGATGGGCCATGTGAACGAGATTGGGCCTAAAGGGGCCAAATGAATAAGTGTGGATCTGTTAGTGTTTTGTAAAGGGGTTGTGGACCTAGGTTTTGGTAACTACTCAAGCAGACATAAAACTTAAATAATTAATTAATCGCGATCTTGGACGAGTCATAAGGTTAAGGTGTGGCAATGGGTATATGCATGTCTAGGATTGGATCTAGGGAGAGCTTAGTACTTAAGCAGTCTTAATGACTCACCTCCTCTTCTTTGGAATCCTACCTGGTGTATAGTATCTGTTCACTTTAGCCAACGAGGACTTGTTAACAGGCCAAGGTAAGTAATAAACCCATAATAAAGAGAAATTACCAAAATACCCTCGATTTGTACCGAAATACCCCCGGTTTGTAAAATTACCGAAGTACCCCTGATTTGAAAAATTACCGAAATACCCCCGGCTTGTGAAATTATCGAAATATCCTTATTTTGTAAAATTACTAAAATACCCTCAATTTCTAAAATTATCGAAATACCTTCAATTGTAAAATTACTAAAATACCCTCAATTTGTAAAATTACCGAACCACCCTCAATTTGTAAAATTACTGAAATACCCTCGATTTGTAAAATTATCGAAATACCCTCGATTTGTAAAATTATTGAAATACCCTTGTAGTGTAAAATTATTGAAATACCCTTGTAGTGTAAAATGACTGACATACCCCTATAGGGTAAAATGACTATTTTTCCCTTGAGGGTAAATGATCGATTTAGACTTTGAATTTGACTGATTTGATTATGAATGTATGACTGCATTTTAATTGACTTGACTGGGGTTATATGACTGATATGCTCTTAATATATGTTTAAAAGACTGTTATTGAGTATGGTCATTCTGCGTACACGTGTGATGATTGAGCATGACATATACGACATATTGCATGGGTTGGGAATTATGGAACAGAGGAAGTATATGAGGATCGTATGGCTGCTTGACGACCGTGGATCCAACGATGGCTATTAAGCCTAATATTTGATTAGCAGCTTGCTGCAATGAAGGTAGTACCGCAACAGGGCTACCATTGATGTGTATCAGATGGGTGGGTCGATATTTATATCCCAACATGATGTTTACCGGGGGATGAAGTTGGTGTGTAGTGGTTGGATTATTGGGGTGGGTTGCACAACATTGCATGTATGATATTATCGTGATATTATTACGATGTGGGCTTCGGCCCAACTGAGGCTAAAATGGGCTAGGCTCAATTAATTATGTTATGGGTTGTGACCCAAATGATATTGTAACGGGCTTTGGCCCACGTATGCTCTGAACTGGAATGTACTATTACTGTAATGGGCTCCGGCCCAGACTGATTCTGAATTCTATCTGCTCACTGACTGTTACTCTAGTAAGGGGATTACACACTGAATTTTCGTAAACTCACCCCGTTTATTAGCTGTGCAGGTAATCCCCAACGTTAGGTGGATCGGTGTCGTAGAGGGACTTGGAAACGACCACACAATTGCATATGTTTTTCTATTTCATTTATTTAATTAAGCACTTTGGTTTTTGATTTGGGTTGTATTAAGGCCTCTTTATTTTCTTAACTTTTTATTTGGGAAATTTATTTAGTATGCTTAATATCTACTAGAAGTAGGGCACATTTTTCCAAAACAACAATTGGTTTTCAAAATATCACGTTTCCACAACTATTTAAAAGTAAGCTTCTGCAGGAAGTAAGGTTTTAAGGGAATTAACGTTTCACAAGTTTTAAAAAGGCTAGAGGTTTTGAGCAGTAATAAAGGTTTTCAATGACAACATGGTTTTCGAAAAACACTTCAATGTGACATGCCTGATTCGGGCCTAACTTATAGGCCGGGTTTGGGGTGTTGCATGTTTCTTCTAGTCATAAACTATAAAAACTTGCCAGAAGGAAAAAGAAAATTTAGTAACAAAAATCAAAATCAAATTTAAATTACAATAAAATAAATGGCTAAAGTAATAAAAATTAAGTGTTCCTAATATCTTAGTTCCCCGGCAACGGCGCCAAAAACTTGGTGTGAACAAATGGCGATAAGTTTTAAATTTATGATTTATCGTACTTGAAAACTAACTTTTATCACGATAAAGGCAAGCGCACCTATTGAACAGTAGTATAGTTTATAGCAAGACCGAAATGTCGAACCCATAGGAACTAAAAGTACTAGTATTAACTCTCTTTTTATTATCTAGCCTAAAAATAATGGGGTTTGTTTTATCTAAATTAATTAACGAAACTAAAAATTCATAGGAGGAAATTTGGGAAAATAGTTTTGGGAAAAACTGATTGATTTGGACAATACCCAAGGAGAAATTCACCTAGACTTCACTTGTTATTTGACTCTGAATCAGACGATTTATTCACTTGACTTGATCCATAAAAATCCCTAAGTTATATTATTATCTCTCTCGAGACTAACAACGTCTAACCCTAGGTTGATTAATTGAAATCTCTTTCTAATTAAAACCCCTAGTGTTGCATTAACTCGAGCTATGGATTCCCTTATTAGGTTTCACCCTAATCCGGCAAAATTATGTCGCCCTATGTCTAGGGTGCAATCAACTCTGCTTAATTATGCTAGATCTACTCTTAGATAGGGACTTTTGCTCCTCTGAATAAGCACATCAATACTTGAATCAATATCCTAGAATATTAAAGCAAGAATTAAGAACTCATAATTAAGAACAAGTCAAATATTTATCATATAATTCAGAAAATAATAACAAGATCCGTCTTAGGTTTCATTACCCTTAGGTATTTAGGGGACTTAGTTCATAAGTTTAAAAGAAAACATCTCAGAAGAATAATAACAAAACATAAAAAAAACCCAAAAACCCTTGAAGGAAATTGAAGGGAGATCTTCAGTCTTGAAGGAGAATCTGGCTTCTGAGATGGATCAATTGGCTTTCTTCGAGTAATTCCTTTCTTCTTATTCCGTGTGTCCTTTCTAGGTACCTTCTGGGGTGTTTATATAGGCTTTAGAATACTTCAAAACCCTCAAGAGTGGCCTTTTCCGAATAGGACTAGATTTGGGCTCGATAGGGACACGCCTGTGTGCAAGTGCTTCAACTCGTGTTCGAGTCTATTGAATAGACACGGGCGTGTGGTCTACCTATGTAAGGAAGTCCAGGCTGTATTGATTTCCCACGTTGGCCCATTTTCTCCGTTTTTGGCCCGTTTCTTGCTCTTTTTACTTTCTTATGCTCACCTAAGTATAAAACATGAAATTTAAGGATTAAAAGCATCGAATTCACTAAATCTAAGGAGAAATCATCCATAAATGTGATAAGTATAGGATAAAAATATGTATAAGTTACGATTTATCAGGATGGTTTACCACATATCCTTATCTATTATATTGTTCATCGGGTGAATTTCTAATGGTAGATGATTTGTTATGGAATTATATAAAAGTTTGTACGATTTTTTGATATTATTGTGACTTGATATTGAATGATCTCGTGTGATTGAATGGATAATGAAACTCGTACATATATATATAAACTCACTTGTTGAATGATTGTAAATGACAAGATTATTATTTATTAATCTTGCTATTGTATAACTGATCTGTTTATAATGTAAGTCTTATCGTTTCGACCGTTGAACTTACTAAGCTCTATTAAAGCTTACTTGTGTCATTTTTCTTGTTTCTTTGTAGATAACATTTGGTGGAATTGAGCGATTGGATCAACCTAAAGATCACACTATCTAGATATCTATAGGTAGATTTTAACATGTTTACCTTTGGGTTATATGGCATGTAATAGGTGTATTTTGTATATATTTTTTGAATACTTATTTCATGTGTTACATATTGGGTTAATGTAAATTTGTTTTAACTTGATATTAGTTTGCTTGTGTATATGCCTTTGGTTTTGGTATGTGTTTTAAATATGTTACCTGTGAACTTGATTTTGGGTATTTGGCATAAGTTTGAAGGATGTATTTGAAATATGCTATATTGGTTGTGAGTGGTTTGAATGGTAATGGTAGATTTGGCATGAGATATTATAAGTATTTGAGAACTTTGAATGAAATCGAAATTGGTATGAAATGTGAATTTGATTTGGATATTGAATTGTGGTGTCAATGAGGGCATATTGGTTAGGCACTTAAGTTGGATGATTTTAGTATGTTTTGGGCTTGTTTAAGTGTGTTTCGAATAGGTTTAATTGATGGTAAATGAGTTGTTTTATGTTCAAGTAAGCATGTTTTGGTAAACTTGTATTTGAAGGAAAAATTAGGGGCACATGGCCTAGGACACAGGCTGTCACACGGCTGTGTACTGCACATGGTATCTTTACATGGACCTATATTTCAAGTTAGTGTGTCACATTATTTGGGACACGGAGATGTGATCTAACATCAAATTGAACATGGTTTAGCAGAGACCTGCAACACAGCTGTGTGAGGGTATTTCGATTGTTATACGATCTGGTATATGGCCATGTGAAATTATTTTGAAAGTTACACGATTTGTCACATAGTTTGCCACACGGCAATGTCCCTGTGACACAGCCGCGTGACCCCTATTTTAAAATTTTTTTAATTTTTCTAAAACTTTTAGTTTTGTTTAAAATTAGTCCCTAATTGTTCTTAAATTATTTTAAGGCCTTGTAAGCTCGATTTAAGGTCAATAATCATATTTATGCTATGAATGACAATTGAATTTGATTATTTGTTATTTAATTTAATTTTTTAATGGCTAAATGTTGGTAATTATTATTATATGTGTCAAAATACTTTGTAACCCTAATCTGATGATGGAGACAAATTAGGGGTGTTACAGTGGTAGTTTGCCAACTAGTGCATAGTTTCGACTTAATTGTTGGGGAAATTGATAATTGATTGGATTAAAGAATTTTATGATTGTATAGATACTTATTTCTTAGTATTTAATGGTTTTAGGTGTCGACCCAAACTCCCCAAACCGACAGTGAAGCTGTTAGACATTCGCCCGTATGTTTCGCATCAAACTAGTGTAAGAAACCTAGTTAATTTAGATTCGAAAAATTTTTATAGTTTTGTTGTTTGATTTGAACCCAAAAAAAAGTGTTTTAGGGTTAATTAAGCAGTATATTAATTTGATGAAATATTGATTTTTAATTTATGCTTGATTTAAGGTCATAAGGAGAAACTGCGGGTTTCGTCAGTGTCCTGCAGTAGTGCGAAATAATGTGTGGGTCCTAATTTGTTAACTTGAATGTTTTGATAATATTATATATGGCCTAAATGTGGATTAAGCTTGCTGGTCGAACTTAGTTAATTGACTAAATGAATGTGTTAAACTGGCTAAATCAAGTACGTTACTAGCCTTGACTAAATGGCATGTTTGCAAAATTGTTTGGTTGACTAAATAGTTAATTGTTTGATATTGATATGAAAAGTTTTTTTTGATATGCTGTGTGATTTATTGTAAGTATAGCATGTGTTATTTTGGAAATAGATATTGAATGCCCGAAATCTTTTGGGTAAAATGCCATGAAAAGTATTAAATGGAAAAACTATTATACATGTACTGGAAATATTTTCCCATAGTGTTAACAATTGATAATATGATTAAATGTCACTGTATTGATGGTGAAACTAAACGATTGATATGTGAACATTATAATGATGGCATGTAATCTATGCCACTGAAAGAATACGTATGAAACATGCATTTGATTAAAATATTGTATGACATACCACATATGCATGGGGTGGGATATTGTGGTTGACGGAGGAGTTCCGTGGAGTTCTGGTGGTATATTAAGTTTGTAACAGTCCGATTCTGGGCCTAGTCGAAACAGTGGTTTCGGGACCATAAATTCGACGTAGAAAAAAATTATTCTTATTACATTTTCATGGTCTACAGTTTTAAGGAATGATTTCGTGAAAATTTCGTTGGAAAATTTTGACGTTTGAGCACACAATTTAGTCAAAAAGACTAATAAGTGCAAAAGTTGAGTTCTACATGTTAAAGGTGTCCAATTGTTATGAGATTTTAAATTAGAGGTCCTTATATGATAAATATACCATTAGTAAAGTTTATGGACAAAAAATGGACATGATTAGGTGAAATTTCAAAGTTTTAAGTGAAGGGCATTTTAATCATTTTGTTAATCAAAGAATAAAAAGGTAAAATAAAGCCAAAATTGGTGTCCATCTTCTCTCCTTGGTTGAATTTTACAAGACACCATAGCTAGGGTTTTCTTCAATTTTCAAGCTTAATTGTAGGTACATCCTAGCCCCGTTTTTAATGCTCTTTACATTTTTAATATCCTCGTAACCTGATTTACCTATTTCTACCATTATTTTGAAGTAGGGTTCATGTTTAAAAATTTACCCATGTGTGATATGAATGCATTTTGACGTTTGATGGAAGATATTGTATGTTTAAGGTGTGATAAACAACTTTTACTAAGTGATTTTTAGTGAAAATGTATAAAAAGGACTTATTTGTAAAAGTTGTTAAAATGGGTAGTAGAAATGTGATTTGATGAAAAATGTGGGATGTTATAAGCATGAGATTGGTTCGGCTAGGCTTGGGTTATCAAGAAATTGAATAAATTTCATTTTATGAGCCTAGGGACTAATTTGTAAAAATGTGAAACTTTAGGGGCAAAAAGGTAATTTTGCCATAATGTCATGTTTGGACTGATTTGAGTAATGTGAATATTAAATAAACTAAATTTGCTAATATAGATCAAGAAAAACGAAGTTCAGACCTTGGTCGGGAGAAGAATAAGGTGTTTGATGATTAAATCTTTTTTTACTAATTTGTACCAAGGTAAGTTCGTATGTAAAAAAATGCATTATTTTATTTATGTTTTAACTGCTTTAATATTGTTTGACTTACGATCGACTCTGTAGATGTAATTGACAAAGTGAGAAAATATCCCAATTGAACCTTAGGAATAGATAGGATACAAATATCATGACATTAGGGTTATTTGAGATTACGTGTAAGACCATATCTGGGATATGGCATCGATGTGAGACTTCGTATAAGACCATAGCTGGGCTATTGGCATCGATATGAGATCCATGTAAGACCATATCTGGGATATGGCATTGGTATGGTAACGTAGGCTATTGGCATTGATATGAGATCCATGTAAGACCATATCTGAGATATGGCATTGGTATGGTAATGTATATGTGAGACTCCCGAGTATCCTTTAGTATTCCAAGTGGTTCAACAGGAAATTAAACAAGAATGACAATGTAACACCCCAAACCCGGCCCAGACGTTATGGTCGGATCCGACGTGTCACATTGAAGTTTTTAAGAAAACCCATGCCTCCTTCAACGTCCTTCTTAATGTTTTAAAAGATAGTCTTTGCTAAGTTAATAAAACGAATGGAAGCTGTGCACTAGGTAGGTATCCAAAATAGAGGAGGTGAGCCTAGAAGGCTACTTAAGTACCAAACTCTTGATTGGATCCAATCCTAGACATGCCTACAACCATTGCTACACTTTGGTGCTAGGTTAGGTTTTGAGAAAAACAAGTTGGAATTCATTTAAGTAGATATTTTTGATAAATCAATTAATTGTATCGTTGCGTTATTTTGAAAACAATTATCATTTTGGAAACGCGCCCTAGGTCTAACTCATATTGTTATCAGAAAAATATAAGGTATAAGATAAAATAATCCCAGAAAAAAATTAAAATGGCCGTATTACAACCCAAAACCAAATAATAATATTAATAAGATAAAACTTATAAAGAAATAAATCGGCTACTTATTGCAATTAAAAGCAATGAGAAGCGATGAGTGTGGCCATCTCTAAGTCCTCGCAGCTCCAAACCATCTAAGCTTAGGGATTACCTTGCAGTTAGAAACGGGGTGAGTTTATGAAAACTCAGTGTGTAATCCCCAACAACAAACAAACAGTGAATAACACAGTGTCAGTACAATCTGGGCCAAAGCCCTATTTAGTCTTGACATATCTTGGGCCAAAGCCTTTCGTTTAACATTCTCGGGTCAAGCCTTTTCATAAATCATATCCTTGGGTCAAGCCTTTATCAGAAGCGGTATGGCCCTTAGGCCCATTTCAATATCACATGTAATGTCAATGGATGTATGCAAGCCTATTTGGGGAGACTACTCGACCCACCATCCGCTACTCTCCACCCGTACCAACCAAGCTCTCTATGTGGGGAATAACTCAACCCACCCAACCAAACTATTCACTTGCAGCATAGCAGCTTTATCATATAACTGGAGGCCTAGCCTCTTTTAATAACTAGGGCAAAGCCCTTTTGTAAACCAGGGCAAAGCCCTTTTGATGGCAAGCGAGAGCCCTTTTAGCACTTCCTCCATCAATATAACCCATATCCCATGCAATATGTCATGTATGCAGAATGTCATGCCCATATTTGACTCAAACAATCATAGTCAAGTCATTCATATCACCAACATATATTCACAATCAAATCCGTCAACCACACAGTCCAAGTCAGCCACTTGCCCACAAGGGCAAAACAGTCATTTTTCATATTATAAGGGTATTTTCGTAATTTTACCAAAAATCAAGGTTTTCCATGTTCATTACAATTGTCAATATTTTTGAGTGTTTAAACAATGATCTTTAACCCACTTATCAAATTCGGGCTTTTGGGCCCAAAACCCCTAATAGGCCCTACGAATGCTGATTTAGCCCACTAAGCCTGCTTAACCCAAATTTTACAACAATACTAACCGTGTTAACATGCAACTTTTCCAAATTCCATTTTCCATCAATTTTACCCAAATGGGCCCAAAAGCCCATTTGGCCCAATTCCTGCCCATTGAGGCCCAACTTACCATCATGCACAAAATTGAGTTCTTACCCGTTCCATCGATCCAAACACCGATCTTATCGTATTTATCGCATCTATACCCATACGCAACATTACAAGTTCTTGAAATGCCGATATTTTAGCATTTCGGCTTCTCAACAAATATTAATCTAACCTACTACGAGGGTTAGTACACACCTGTTATGGGTTGAAGTTGAAACATTTCCATAATCAATCACCTACGATAACCACCATCTGTCACTCAAACTTAACTAATCCAATATCAATATATGTAAATCCTAAGCACATCAGTCATACGGAACACAAGGGCATATTCATTATTTTACCATACAAGGGTATTACGGTCACTTTACCCTACAGGGGCTTTACGGTCTTTTTACCTATTAAGGGTATTTTAGTCATTTCATCCTACAAGGGTGTTTTGGTAAATCTACAAACCAAGGGTATTTCTGTAATTTTGTAAATCAGGGGTATTTTGGTAATTTTACAAATTGAGGGTATTTCGGTAATTTTACAAACCAGTGGTATTTCGGTAATTTTATAAACTAGGGGTATTTTGGTAATTTTACAAACTAGGGGTATTTTGGTAATTCTATCCTACAGGGGTATTTCAGTAATTTCACAATCGAGGGTAAAACGATAATTTTGTAAACTGAAGGTAAAATGGTAAATTTGTAAATCGAGGGTAAAACGGTAATTTTGTAAATCGAGGGTAAAATGGTAATTCTATAAATCGAGGGTAAAGCGGCAATTCTACAAATCAAGGACATTTCAGTAATTTGGTAAATTAAAGTATTCTAAACAGGGATAACAATACGAATGGGCCTAAAGCCTATTCTCGGCCCAAATAGGCCCACACGCTCGTGTGGCCCTTTTAGCCCAAATCTAGGCACAAATATGAGATTCACCTAGCCTAGTCCAATATTTACTACACAATCAAACAAACTTATTCAATTGGGCCCGTAGGCCCATTAGGCCCACATGACCCCTTTCGGCACATCGCGGCCTGAAGTAGCCATCCTACAGCTAGAGTAGCGAGAAACTACACACCTGATAGGAGACTGGAGTTAATCCACGCTCCGAGCATTCTTAGCCGACGCCCAACCCAAACGAGCACGCCATACAGCGAAAGGGATCAGCCAAGAAAAGGTACCTTTACTCTCCTCATGGTTCCCTCTATTTAAAGCCAGCTTCGCAACCATTCTTATGTTAGCTTCCCGATGTGGGATCCCTCCAACATCAGAGTTTAAATTCAACACCAACTCTTACCGCCCACTGTTAGCAAAATAAATGCTCCTTGCTTACCATGGGATTCAAACCCATGCCTCCCCTCAGATGCTCCACACGCTACTTGCCACTAAGCCACAAGGCTTTTTGTGTCATATCTTATCCCCAATTAATTATAAGGTCTAAAGGCCAAAGTCCAAGTTCCCTTAAAAAAAACCAAAATAAATTGCAAGAGCCAAGGCTTGAACCCAGGCTCCCATACAACCTTAATGACGCCACAACCACTAGACTACAAGCTTCCTTGTGTCATTTATTTAACACAATAATTTAAAAACCCTCATCAAGCATCCAGGTTTTTTATTTCACTTAATACCAAAATTTTTGCTAAAGCCCAAGTTTGAACCCAAGATTTCTCTAACACTTCTCAGGGCCATTAACCACCAAAGAAGACATTTAATTTTGTTATTTCATTGCACAATTAAATACCTATATACAACCTCCTTACAGACCCGCACTCAAGGCCCAATACTTCTAGGCCCAAATTCGGGGTGTTATAGACAAGCTATGAAAAGTTATGTTTTATTGCGAGTTGGTACAAGTACGTACGTAAAACTCATTGAATAATGAGCTCGATATGTGATGAACCCTCGGTAAGATTATGAATAAGTTATGATTAGATGACCTTAATACCATTTATGCCAAGTTCATCATGTTTATTTGTATGTTACATGTGTGGTTATAATGCTTATTATTTGCATAGGAACTTACTAAGCTATATAGCTTACTCCCTCTCTCTTTTCCTTTGTTTTATAGTGTCACCATGCCAGCTCGGGGATCGGAGACTGTCGGAGATCCATTCACACTATCAACTTAATATTTTGGGTACCAATGATTTTATTATTTTGAGTTATGGCATGTATAGGGACTTGGTCTTTTTGTTATGTGTCATAGTTGATTTGGCCAAATGCGTTAGCTTCTGTTGGTTGATAATTCATTTTGTAAATGGCCATTGAAATTGGCTAATATTGGTTTAAGTATATGCATATGATGATCACTTTCATGGATGTAGAAAATTGTATGGTTTAAGTTGAATAGCATGTGATGGTTGTATGTGATAGATGATAGTATGTGAATGATGTGTGGATGCCTTGTTTGTGGTTGACTGGGTTGAATGTATATGCTTGGATTGGTATTATATGTTGTTGTGTAGGTTGTGCATGGAAGGGTGACAAAAAGGCTTGGTAAATAGCCTTATTTTTGTCCACATGGGTAGATATACAAGCGTGTGTCTAGGCCATGTGTGACACACGGCTTGTGCCATTGTCGTGTAATCCAGCCGTGTGTCCCCTGCACCTTAATAGTTGCAAAACATAATGCTTAGTATCGAGCACACGGGCAGAGACACGAGCGTGTGTCTCAGCCGTGTGGACAAAACAGCCTTAGGGATGGGCGTGTTCCCTGGGCGTATGAAGTCTGCACCTATTTTATAAAAATTTTGGAAAATTAAATCTACCACACGACCTAAGCACATGGGCATGTGCTTGGTCGTGTGACTTCATTTTGTTCATGGATGAAAAACAGAGAGTTACACAGAGTTTAGACACGAGTGTGTGTGACCCCACGGCCTACCTACAGTATGTCCCAAGCCACACGGGCGTGTGACCCGTTTTTGATGAAAAATTTTCTAAGTGTTGTGAATTTTTTCTAAAGTTCTCAGATTGGTCTCAAATCACTACCAAAGCATGTTTTGGGCCTCGTAGACTCGTTATAAGGATGATTTGAATGTATGTAAAAAGTTTTAATTTCGACAAAAATTTGTGACTCGAAAAAGTGTGTTTGCTTGTATTTAAGTCTGGTAATGCCTCGTACCCTATTCCGGCGTTGGATATGAGTAAGGGGTGTTACAAAGTCACATTTATATGTAGTCAGTATATTGCATCGGGAGTACTGTGGAGATTGGCGATTTTATCGCATTATTTCTTAAATGGAAAAATATCTACATTATGTTTATATAGTGGTTTAACCATATTAAGCGTTGTTGTGCCTGTTTGGAGTTTGGCAAACAAGTTTTGGGGAACTCATGATGTGTAACGGATGGTTGGCGTAGGAATTCATTCTTGCATTATGATAATTCCATAACTCATTCTAATGTTGATATGGTTGTTATGAATATGTTACATGGATGTTTCGTGTGATTGATCCTAAACGATTGTTGAATGTGCTTATTGATTAGACTCACACTGAGCTAGTTAACTTACCCCATTACTTCAAACCTCTCAGGTAATGAACAAGGCTAGCATCGGACATGGCATAGGGATGTACAGCAAATTTCAAGCTTAGATTCTATTTAATTTTATTTTTGATATAGTTCCCTAAATTTATTTGATTTTAGACTGTAAAGCTATTTGTACTATGGTTTGGGTTATTTTTGTTTCGGGGATTTTCATGCATGCATAACTTCATTCTTTAAATTGATTTATAGGAATATTCTGAAATTGGACTAAGCGTGTTACTCAACTTAATAAATAATTAGATTTTTAATTGTTTTTCCGCTGTAACCAAACTTAATAGGGTTTTTCAATTGTAATCATGAGCAATGTGTTTTTCTTAAAACCACACCAATGTTATTAACTTGACTTAATAAAAGTTGAACTTGTTAAATGAACATTTCCCAAAATAACAAAGGTAATCGCTGTTTTTTTTTTTCAAAGAAAAAGAGTGTATTTGATGTTTTCAACCAATGATAGGGTAGATTCGTAGTTTAGGTGTCCCACGTGACCTTCATGATTCAACCATAATGTTTAATTTGAGTTTAGGAGGTTACATCATATGCTTCCTCATAGAGACGTCATTATCACGTCGTCGTGATGTCCCATGCTTCCTCATTAGGACATGCCTCTGCTTCGATTATGGTTGCGTCAAGTGCTTGCAACATGTCCAGAAATGCGAGGCACACTCCACAATAACTCAAAGATTATACTTTTTGTCAAATTAATCCTATTTCTATTTAAAATTTATAAACAAATATATAATTTAAAAATAAAAATTTTAAAATATTATAAAAATCATCCCCATATCTTAGTTGAATATTAGAGACCTAAAAATCATCCTCAATTCACTCTTTTTATCCTATAAAATTTATTTTTTGCTTTCTCTCCCTTCATCTTTAATTGTCGGTTGAAAATAGTTTCTCTATCTCCCATTTACCATTGGGCAAAGAGTTAAGGGTGTTCAAACAGTTAGTTCAATTAATATCTAAGCCAAACTACCATTAATTGAAAATTTTAAATCGTTAATTGAATCAAATTTTTCTTAATCCTATTAACTAATAGAAAATTTTAATTAATTTAAACAGTTAATTGAATTAACTAAAATTAGTACATTTTTTTGTTCAAACAAGTTGAATAAAAAATCAGTGACTATTTTTTCCTTTATTTTTATTTAAAAGAAGTTTCAATGAAATAAAAAAATCAACAAATAACACAACAAGAATAGTAAATTAAAAACATAATGACGAACATTACATTGAAAACATTAATTTTTACTTTTGTAGATTCTGTTTTCCAAATATTTTGTATTTCATATTACTTTGTTGCCTACTATAAGATTATTTATAAATTCATTAATGTTTTTATACGGTAGTAACATTATTAGTCACTGTATATATTTTTCGTTTGGTCAATTAATTAAAAAAAGTTATAATTTGGTCACTGTACTATTTAAAAAATTTTATTTGAGTCTCTGAGTTGTTAAAATCAATGCTATATGATTTTCTCTGTTCGCACTGCTTGCACTAACCGAAAGCTTTTTTTTGTATTATCTTCTACATTCAGTTTTTTTTTCATGTAATAGCTAACGAATTTACGAACCAAAATTTAAATAATTTTTTTCCACTCTTTGACACTTATTGTCAGATCGACTTGGATCTAAAGTATGTTCTTCTGCTCGTTGATGGTTCTACTCATCCACCGTATGAGTTGTCTAATTGTTGTTTGGATCTTCTTGGTGGAACCTAAAAAAAAATAGCCCAATAACTTAAATAATTTTTTGAATAGTTTAATGACTAAATTTAATTATAATTATAAAACTTGATAATTATTAATAATAAAGCATTAAAATTACGTAACTTAGAATTAAAAAAAACTTATAAAGTGGCCTTATTAAAATTCGCTAATTAAATTTTAAGGTACAAAATTATAACTTCTAAGAAACTTAAAAAAAACATAATTACAAATATCTTATAACTTTTAAAGTGAAATAAATAAAATAAATCAATAGTAGTAAGAAATCCGTAATTTTAATAATTTTATTAGAAACCTTAAATTATTCTATCCACTCTTGAATTGAAAAATATATAAAACATAGATTAAAAATAAAATAATTAGATATAAATGAATATATTTAGATATCAAGTAGAAATTAATCACAAATAATTAAAAATAAAATAAATTTAAAAATATTTTTAAAAATTGAACATTAAGTAAGATCAAAATCAAAAATAATTTAAATGGGATATTTATACATATTGCAACATCCAAAATATGTAGCTTACAATTAAAAAAACTTAATTATAAAGTAACCTTATTAAAAATACAATAATTAAACTCTAAGATACAAAATTATCACCGCTAGCAAAACTTAAAAGGCACAATTCAGTATACCTTATAAAATAACGTTTAAAGTACAATAAATAAATTAAATAATAGTAGTAAAAAAACTTATAATTTTAATTTTTTATTAAAACCTTAAATTATCCTATTTCCTCTTGATGAAGTTGAAAATATATAAAAATATAATTTTTAAAATAAAAATTAAACATAAATGAATTTATTTGGACATTGAGTAGAAATTAATCACAAATAATTAAAATATAACAATAAATTTTAAAATTATTAAAAATATATTTGAACATTAAGTAACAATTAAATCACAAATAATTTAAATGTAATAAAAATTATAAAATTATAAAAATAATTATTTTACGAAATATTTAAATTGTCATTATTAAATTTTAATATCTAAATTGACCCAACTAATTTTTACAATGCATAAACTACCCCAATTTCCTTCTAATGAGTCTCCAATGAGCTGGATTATATATATATATATTATAGATCGATATAGATAAATTTTAAGTACTTTTAAGCTATTAATATAATTAAAAAAAATACTTTGAATATACAAACCATATTTTAACTATTCTCATATAACACTTTATTTTGCTTAGGGCTTCTCTGCCTCTACATTTTTAATGGTTGTAGGTCGTTTTAGTTGTCTTAAAGGCCCACTGTTTGTAACGTATCTTAGACTCTTCATCATCGAGGTGGTTGGGTCATTTCAAAACTCCATTTATTTCCTTATGCTCAACTATGAAGCCTTTTTATGATCATCCCTCCCGTGATGAATAACCTCATTCAACATGCAGAAAAAGCCAAGAACAACAATGAAGACCTAACATTTGACATGGATATGCTCCAACTCCAACTAGGCGAGCGCATATGTGAGAAGAAAAAGAAACATTTGTCGGGTCCATGGAGTGAAAGAACAGCTTATGGAAGAGATGAAGCTGGGAAGCAGGCTCAAGCAGGGCCTGCTCTTCGCCATTGCCAAACCCAACAACCACAAGTTTGATTCTTTCCTTCTTTTCTAAGACGCATCCTTACAATTGCAATAACCGCTATTTATCTTTACTTTAAAGAACGAAATATTATTGCACAAACCCATTCTTCTTCAGTGTATTTTTTTCCACCCATCTCAATTATTCGATCGAGTCTAGTAATTTTATCTACAGAAATCATACAGTAGTAGCATATTAAAAACTACTTTAATTTCCTATCAACATCTTGAAATTACCAGAGACAGGGAAACCAAAGGAAACCTAAATGTCCTATCTAAATTTCATTGGTGCTAAAAAGCAATGAGGAAAATCGCGGCGGCTTTAGCTGGTGCACTTGTCTCTCCTCCATCAGAGCAGCCGTTTTATTTCGCATATAAATCAACACATTCTGCCACGTATTCACTCTAGATTGGACCTTCCCATGGACTCCGACGTTCAGCTCCACCAACTCCTCCGCCGTCACCCCGACAACCTCTTCAGGGTCGGCACCGTCCATCACCCATATTAGACACGAACAAAAACCTTTACTTATCTCGGAATCGCTGTCGGCTCGAAACCGAACCTTCCCATTTTTGTCAATCCTGGCGTCGACCCACACCTGGGTTGTGCAACCCTTGACTCGATTCTCCGGCAGCCGAGCCGCCTCGTCAAACGGAGCCAGCATCTCTCCGTAATATAACAGCCGTTTCACGCGATCGATTGGCTCCGTTAAAGACTTGAACTCCGAAACCAAAAGCTGAACCTTGTGGGAAACTCCTTGTTTATACGTAGTTCCCCAAGGTGTTTGAATCTTTGACGAAACAACGAATGACTTGGTCAAATCAGATTTACCAGAGAATTTGTTTGATTCAATAATAGTATCTGCTCTGGGAAGCTTTAAATGAATGTTTTTAGTGTTGGGGAAATAGTGTTTATCAAAGAAACAATGGAAGGGAATTCTTATGGATAAGGAGGTCATGTTTGGATAGAAAGAAAATGAAGAAAAGGAAGAGAAATAGGGAGGAGAGAAAAAAGAAAGGGGAGATGGAGCGAGAAATTCGTTAAACTTGAAGATGTAAAATGGGAAAGAAAGGTCCTTAAACTACGCAATTGATTGGTTGTCTTGTCTGTGTCTGAGATTTTCGTGGAAATTGAGGAAGTATTGAAGTTGACGATTTATAATGAGGAGAGGAACCAAATGGATCTTTACAAGCGTGAGATTGTATAGTCGAATAGATTCTGTTTGTTTTCGTTGTAGTTTGGATAACAAATTTTTATTTGAGAAAATTCAACCTAAATTAATTTTTAATAACAAAAATAATTTTATTTAAATTAAAGTGAAATATATTAATATATGTTATGAATATCTTATTAAGTGGATGTCCATAATGATCAAGATAAAGTTTTAATGTAATTTAAATTCTAATAGTTATTAGAATTAGATCTTTACTTCTTTTATACTTCTTATACTTATAAATAGAGACTCTGATTAAGCTTGTAATAACCCCTTTTGATCAATAAAGTACATTCTCTATTACTTTCATATTTTCTTTGTTTTTATTCTCCCTATCTCTTTTTATTTTATAACATGTTATCAGTACGATCTTGCTCGAAGTGATAATTCATTTTATCAACAATCAAATTTATCCTTCATGATTTTCAATATCTTTGACGACAATATACAAAGTTTTTATAGGAAGTTTCTTTTATTTAATGTTTCATATCTGATTATTATTTTTCATTCTTCTTTCATTATACATTATCATTATTTTGATTAACTTATTTTACTTTTTGTTCTTAAGGATGGTGAAGATTTGATACCGTTATCTATATGAAATCGAGAAGATGTTTATAATCACTACTTCTCATCCATGGTAACGATGTTGAAAGATTCAATCTCGTAATGAATCATGGTGATGACGATGATGTTAAAGATCTTCAGGTATATTTTTACTATATTTTATTTATTATATCATATTTATAATAATTAGAGACTAATCATGACAACATTAATAGATAGATTATGATTTAAAATCCACGCATGTTTGCAATGGGGATTATGAAATAAAGAATCTATTGGGATGTTTATAAGTTCGTCCTACTAGATTTGTTGCATTCCCTGAAGTGAATGTAAACATGAAGAAAATAAAAGATATACTCATGGACCACTAAAAGTGGGAACATAGTAATAAATAAGAGAACAATAAGAGTTCTCAATATAACTCTTCAAAGGATAAAGATAACTTATGTTATCAATGTAATATGAAATATTATTGGCCACATATGATATTTTGTTTTGTTAATATTCTTTGAGGAAGGATATGAGAATGTAGTAATAAATTCTATCATTATAGATAAAAAGCATTTATCTTATTTGGTACTAAAACAAATAAATATTATTTCAATATTTGATAGTACAAAATTAGTTGAAAGCTCTAGAAGAGCTAATATATTAATATCTTTTGATGGTTAGTCCATTGGTTTTAAAAGATATTTATAAAGGATCTTATATTGAGATTTTGAATGAGAAAATATTATATTTCATATGAATCACTATTGCTCTTGTTATTAAATTGAATTGATTGTGATTATCTTTGTGATCTTCTTTTGTTATCATCCCCGTTAAGGGGTTGGAAGCAAAATATTTGACTGTGAAAGATCTTTTTATAAGCAATTAAATATGTAATTCTATCTAAAACTCGTTATGGTTGGATGCACCTGAAGTTGCAAATTTTTTTAGATATTTGAAGATTTTGGCATATTCCCTGAAGCGAATATTGCATATAATTATTTGGAAATTATATTTATTGACTTGGTGGCATTATAGACTTCACATTAATTTAGACATTTTCAGTAGTAAATGTCACAATAGTTCTTATACGTGGATACAAATTAAAAGGAATAATAATAAAATTATCAATTTGTTACAATTTAATACAATTGAAACACATGTTAAAGTAAACCAGAAGTTTACTAATACAAATGTGTTTACTACTTGGCGTGACCAGTTAGACCATCCTGGATCATATATGATGGGAAAATTAATTGAGATATCATATGGACATCCATTAAAGAACTAGAAGATTCTTTAATTTAAAAGAATTCTCATATGTTGCTTGTTCGCAATGAAAATTGATTATTAGTGTAATACCCCAAACCTGGGATAGACGTTAAGGCCATATTTGACGATGTCACATGGAAGGGATTTTGAAAACGAAGCTAACTCGATAAAATCTTTAATTGCCTTTACTTATTCCAACCATATGTTCAATTAGTTGTATTGCCTTAAAACATATTAATTTAGCGGAAGCTTAGAAAAACATTGTGTTTTAGAAAGATAGTTCGTATTTTTAGAAAAAAACAATGCTCAATGTGAAACCATTATAAAAATATGCAGTCAAATCCAAAAATAAAACCGAAACCAGACAGTTAAATAGTCCATACAATCCCGGAAAATATAACTTAAATGAAACCATAAAACAAAATAAACCAGTGATAATGTGTGGCCACCATCGAGTCCTCCGCTGCACCGATCTGCCTAACTCTGTGGATTACTTGTACATATTTAACAGAAAAGAGTGAGTTTACGTAAACTCAGTATGTAACCCCACATAATTAAGCATGCACATAATAGAAAATCAGAATCAGACATATATAGATTCGGGCCTAAGCCCATCTTAGATACAGACAAAGATATATAGATCAGAATCAGAAATCAAATGTCTTACGCCCATCCTCTACACACCATCTCCGACCATCTCTACACACCATGTGGGATTTAAAAACACTCACCCAACCCTACACACTATATTGTACTGATGCGGTACATAACAAATTAAGTGCAGCCAAGTTGCCAGAATATAGGGAATAAATGCCTTTTAGTACACTTCCTCCATATATATATCATCCAACCCCAATATCAGATATAGAATATTCAGTTTCAGACATACAGATTAACCATGCTCACATGCTTACAAACAAATATAACATGCATATATTATCATGCTCAGTATAGAATATCAGTCAAACAGATCATACGCTTTAGGGTTTAGTTAGCCCTTATCGACCCTACAGTAAACCCACAGTCGTTTGGGACGACCCGTGCAACCATAAGGAAAAACTCAGATAAATGGGCCTATACGCCCGTGTGGGTCCACACGCCCAGATTAGCCTTGCCCGTGTAGATCACATGGCCCAGCCCAGTTATCACACATCTATATGGCGTGCCTATGTGGGCCCACACGCCTAATCTGGCCTAGCTCGTGTGGCTCACACGACCACACTTTGGCTATCACACGGTCGTGTCTAGCCCACGGCCTGGCCTTCGTCGTTAACACAGCAGTGTCGTCTCACATGGCCTACCAGATGGCCTACCACCCAGCCGTGTGGCGTCGACAGTAAGGTTTTCGAATTTTACCGAAAACTTGTTTTCTTGTGTTACGGCTACACACCTTGTAACACCCCAAACCCAGCCCAGACGTTATGGTTGAATCTGACGTGCCACATTGAAGTTAAAAATCCATGTTTCATTTGAGTGCTTTAAATACCGACTTTTGTTAAGCACACTAAGTGAACGGAAGCTAGGCACCAGGTAGGAATCCGTAACAGAGGAGGTGAGCCATGAAGTCTGCTTAAGTACCAAGCTCTTCGGTTGGATCCAATCCTAGACATGCCCACAACCATTGCCACACTTGGCTTAAATCGAGTCATAATTTATTTAAGTTGAAATCTTTGATAAATCGGATAATCGCGGCATGGTGTTATTTTGAAAACAATTATCATTTTGAAAACACGTCCTAAGTCTAGCCCATTTATTATCAAACAGATTAAAGTTATTAAAAATAAAATAATCCCAGAAAAAAAAAAGAAAATAAAGTTAGAATGGCCTTATTACAACCCAAAGAAAATAAAATAGTAAATAAGATAACTTAAAGAAAACTAGTCACTTGTTTCAAAGCCCAAAAGCAATCACTGTGGCCACTCTGAATCCCCTCCGGCTCCAAGTCCCCAAATCAAGGCTCACCTGCAAGGTTAAGGGAAGGGGGTGAGTTTGGAAACTCGATGTGCAACAAGCCCTTCGAGCCCAAAACAATATCACCTACTGGGCCTAAGCCCAAATTCCATCTCAGCATATACTGGGCCGAAGCCTTTTCATATTTCATATTTCATAACACTGGGCCGAAGCCTTTATTGTAAACGGTATGGCCCGTAGGCCCATTTCATTATCACGAGTAATGTCAATGAAAGAATGAATGCAAGCCCATTTGGGGAGACTACTCGACCCACCATCCGCTACTCTCTACCCGCACCAACCAACACACCATGTGGGGAATGACTCAACCCACCCAACCAACACACCACTAGCAGCATAGCTGCTTTATCATATAACTGGAGGCCTAGCCTCTTTTAATAACTAGGGCAAAAGCCCTTTCGGTAAACTGGGGCCTAAGCCCTTTTCAATAAACTGGGGCATAAGCCATTTTCGGTAAACTGGGGCATAAGCCCTTTTGCACTTCCTCCATCCATATAAATACCCAACCCAATGCATTTATGAATACATCATGTGCATGTCATACATATCATGTGCATATCGTACATATCATGTGCATATCATACATATCATGTGCATATCATATCAATATTGTATATCAAAATCCCATGTGTCAAGTTCATAATTAAACCCTAGGGGTATAATAGTCATTTTTACCTAGGGGCAAAACAGTCATTTTCATACTATAAGGGTAATTTCATAATCTTCCCAAATATTAGAGTTTTCCATGTTCATTAACAGTTACTAACAATTCATATGTTCTAAACAACGATTCTGGCCCATTTTTAGTGTAACCGAATTATTGGGCCAAAAACCCCTAATGGCCCTACATAGCCGATTTTGTCATCTAGGCCCATTTAGCCTATATTCCATAATGTTGTTACCAGTCTCAATGCGCAACTTAACAGGTTTCCATTTTTTACCAATTTTACCCAAATGGGCCCGAAAGCCCATTGGGCCCAACTTCAGCCCCTCGAGGCCCAACTTACCGTCATGCCAAAAATCGTGCTCTTACCTGTTCCAACGATCCCGATCGTCAACTTAGCAAATCTAAATAACCAATGAGCGTTCGCTTGCTCACAAGTCCTCGAAATGCCAGAATTTTGGCATTTCGGCTTTTCGACATTTATCGTTTTAAGCTGTGACAGCCCTAAAGTGACCCTAGTCGGAAAGCGGTTTCGGGACCGCTAAACCGAGTCACCAAATTATTTGGATGTGATATTTATGGTCTAAAATATGTGAATATGAATGTGCGAAAATCTTAAGCTTCGATTTAGTAAATTGCATGTGAATTTAGTCAAAAGGACTTGTGTGACACTTTTGAAATGTGATAGGCTAATCTACAAGGATCTAATAGTGCATGTAAACAAAAGGAGGACTTGCATGTCAAATTCCCCTTTTAATTGCTAGTGGCTGGCCATGACAAAGGATGATGGGCAAAACATGTCATAGACATGTTTTGTTGGTGCATCATGGGTGGAAAAATAAATTAAAGAGCATGGGCAAAGAAAGAAAAAAAATGGTCTCATCCATGCTCCCCCTCCCTTGCCGTGAATGGAAGAAAGAAAACAAAGAAGAAAAAAAATGTTCATCCTTTGATTCATCTTTTGGCGAAAATTTAAAGGAAAAAGGGAAGAAGGGAGTGAAGCATTCGGCTATCCTAGGTCACTATTAAGGTAAGTTTGATGTTTTGCCATGAGATTCATGTATATTTTAGTAGTTAGCTTGAGTTCTAACTAGCCATGGTTCCAATCCTTACTATGTCATGGAGATGATATTGGCTAAGGTAAGATTGTGTTGATATCATTTGCATGCTAAAAGTGAAGCTTTGTAATGGTGCATGTGATGGTGTATTGATGATGAATGTGTTATGGAAAGAAATCGGTCTTCCTAAGAAAATATTTGTGAATGTTTATATTAGTAATAGCCGAAATTAAAGAGGTTTGATGTCTTGAACAAATGTTGATTATATGATTGAAAATGAGATATGTCAATGATGAAGTATAATCGGCCATGGAGGTAGCTCATTTTGGAAGTGTGATTGTGGTATATTTTCTTTGTGATTGATTATAAAAATTTGGCTTAAGTGAGGTAATTGGTAAAAGATGTGTTTATGATGTAATACATATGTTCTCATAGGCTAAGTTATGTATATGTGATATCTTGTGTATTGGTTGTTATGGTAAGGTTTGAGATATCGACGTATGAATATGTTTTGTTTGTGGTTCGCAACTAATGGTTAAGTTGTTAAGTTACATGCTTGAGTAGTAAATATGTTAAGAATGGTTCTAAAATGTATATGGATGCCGTGTGATGGTGTTTGATTGGGAAGTAAATTGTTTGATTTAGCTCAAGAGCCTAGAGGATCAAAGTCGGATAAGGGAAAAGAGGAAGTAAGCGAATACCGTGGATATCTAGTCGTCGACCACTTTCGAGGTAAGTTTTAAGCGATAAATCGTTGAGTAAATTCAATCATAATAGGGCATAATGAGTTGATTTGATAAGATATGATGTGGCCATGATATGTCTTAAACCCAAATGGTAAGTTCATAAGTGTTTGGACTTGGAAATTTAAGAGCAAATTGTAATAAATTGCTTGGACAGCAGCAGTAAGGTGATTTTAGAAAATCACTATAAATTGTTGGTGTGGAATTATAGGCTGAATAAAATATGTAATCAAAGCTTAGTTGGTCTAGTTTCTTATAAAAGAGACCGTGGAAGCAAAGAAATTTCCTATAAAGAGATATTTAATGTTGTGCGGGACAGTGTCGGAATGACTCGAAATCCCTGTTCTGTTTTTGGAAAATCATTATAATTCGTACAAAAATGGTTATGAGATAATATTTATATGCTTAGACTCCTTAATGAGTCTAGTTTCAAATGGAGTCAAATAGAACACATTATGAATTCTGTACAATGAAAAATTTGATTCGTAGTGAAGAGTGGTCAGATTAGTCAAACAGTGAAACAGGGAAACTTTAAGAAAAATCTGGTATTGATTGGCCAAACCTAAAATTCTGAAAATTTTATGGGTGGAAGATACATGAGTCTACATTAGGGAAAATTAACGGCAATTGATTTTGAGTTTTGTAGCTCCAGTTATAAACAACTTAGTGACTGTTGGTCAGAAAAACTGCTTGTAGCGAATATGTGATTTTGTTGTAAACTTTGATGAAACTATTTGAGTTGCTTATAAGCTATTGCTGAAATTGATGTACAAGAAAATATGAAATATGTATGATATACATATATGTGTGATAAGGCGAATGACCAATGCGATGAATGTGAAAGTGGATGTATATGTGATGAGGCCTAATGGCGATGTGGTGAATGTGAAAGTGTATGTATATGTGATGAGGCCTAATGGCGATGTGGTGAATGTGAAAGTGTATGTATATGTGATGAGGCCTAATGGCCGATGTGGTGAATGTGAAAGTGTATGTATATGTGATAAGGCCTAATGGCGATGTGGTGAATGTGAAAGTGTATGTATATGTGATAAGGCCTAATGGCTAATGTAAAATATATGTGTGATATGCATATGTGGTAAAGCCGAATGGCTAATGTGAATGTTGTAACATGTAATTAAATGTACATGAAACTTGGAATATGTTCCGGTGAGACCCGATGACTACGTGTGGAGATTATGACCGGTAAGACCCGATGACTACGTGTGGAGATTATGACCGGGTAAGACCCGATGACTACGTGTGGAGATTATGTCCGGTAAGACTTCTTTTATAAGAATTGCTTATAAAATTACATAATGCGAAAGGTTAAACAGTATGTACTCCAAGCTTATATGTGAGCTTGATTTAAACTAAACCATAAGGTAGTTATGTGATGTATACTGAGAGCAATCTATGAGACTATTCCTATGATTATGATGAGATGTGCATATTTGGATAAAGGGTGGTATGCCGAAGGAAGAGTGAAATAAAAAACGAACAACTATGTTATAACTTGATTGTTATCTGTTGACTTGCTTGAAACTTACTAAGCATTGTAATGCTTACTCAGTGTACTTTGTTTCCTCTGTTTTATAGATCTCATTTGGAAGCTACTGAGGCTCGGGGATCGTCGACAACTAGTCACACTATCACTATCCGCTATTTGGTACTACTATGTTTTGGAATATCTTATGGCATGTATAGAATAGACTAGTAGTGAGAGGATATCTTGGTTAATGTATAGGACTACCCTTTTGGTGTAGGTCATGTACCCTTCGGTTTTGTGTAAATTCGGATAGCCATGCGAAAATGGCTTAGATATACTTTGATCACAGCATTATAATCGTTGTATGTTGGTTGTCAAGAGGTATGGAAATGTTGGTAACGGTTAGCCATGGGAATGGTCATTCATGATCACTTTTGGTATATGTATGACAAACTCTAGTTGATCCATGGAGGATCATGAAATAGGTAAAGTTTACCTTAAAAATAGATGCTGGTAGCAGCAGTGATGTGAATGTGAAAAATCACTAAAAATAGTAGAAAGGGAATTAAATAGTGAATAAATTATGTAGTCGAACCTTGATGAATCTATTTTCGTAGGAAAGTAACGAAACGATCATATGAACAGTATGTTAAGAGATATTTAAGTTTTTGTGAGACAGGGCCAGAACGGTTTCTGGATTCCCTGTTCCGACTTTGGAAATTTATTGTAAATTAACCAGAGATAATTAGGAGTCATGCAATATATGTATAGATTTCTCTTTTAGTCTAGTTTCTATAGAAACAAACGGAATCAGTATTGAGGCCCTGTAGAGGGAGATATCCAATTCGTAACGCTCGAAGGTCAGTGTAGTTGATCCCTGCAACAGTGGAGACTTTAACTAATAAACTGTACTAATTGGCCTGACCAATAATTCTAGAAAACAATTTGTAGATGTATATATGAGTCTAGTTTCAGAGAAAAATTACGAAACTGGTTTTCGAGTTTTGGAACTCAAGATATGATTTTTAAAGTGATAGTGACGCAGTTAGCTAACTGCCTGGAAAATTTTAAAATGGACTGTGAAAGTGAATGGTTTAAGCCGTTAACCCTCGTGTCCGATTCCGCAGCGGACTCAGTGCGGGTGTTACAATTTTATTGGTATCGAGCTACGGTTTAGTCGATTCTAGGACTAACGTAGTACGCGTGAGTCTATTTATACATGCCATAAAGTGATAAAATGATAGTGTGATGATTTTTGACTATTAAAATGTGGTTCTTTGTATTGTAATGAATCTTGATCCCGATCGAGTGTAGCAAGCTTCGACTATGAGAATTTGTGATGTAACTTCACTTAGATACGCCTAAATTATTAAGTTGATCAGTGCGTATCATGTACTCGTATTTGAATTTCGATTTGGATTGAACTAAGGGTATAAGCGATGCAATGTTGAAAGAGTGTTATGACTATAAATGTGATTTTTGTATGTGGCTATGGGAACCGGAAGTTGAGTGGTCGATAAGCATGTTGTGTTTGTATTCAAGTAATGTAAATGATATACAAATGTGTATTGCTATATGTGTATATGTACATGAGAATTGAGAGTGATGTATCCGGACTAAGTTCCAAAGAGCATTCGTGCTAGTGATGTATCCGGGCTAGGCCAGAAGAGCAATCATACTAGTGGCGTGTATTCGTGCCTTCGTGCCTAGTAGGCTTCGTGCGGTAATTTGAGCAAAGTTTAAGTGTTCATTTCTATACTGAATTCAAACTTAAATGAGATGATATGTTTAAAAGTGTACATATATGATGTTTTATAGACTTGGTTAAGTCCTTTCAATGGGTAATAACGAATGAATATGGGCATTACGTGTGCGAATGATTGAGGCACTATGTGTGCGAGATCGATGTCGAGGCACTATGTGTGCGAGATCGATGTCGAGGCACTATGTGTGCGAGATCGATGTCGAGGCACTATGTGTGCGAGATCGATGTCGAGGCACTATGTGTGCGAGATCGATGTCGAGGCACCATGTGTGCGAGATCGATGTCGAGGCACCATGTGTGCGAGATCGATGTCGAGGCACTATGTGTGCGAGATCGATGTCGAGGCACTATGTGTGCGAGATCGATAATTGAGGCCTTGTGTATGAAGTTTTTCAACAGAGCACTTAGTGTGTGAAATGAGACTCATGTAAAACCTCGTCTGGGACGAAGGCATTGATTTGAGATAATGTGTAAGACCATGCCTGGGACATGGCATCGGCTCGAGATGTGAGAATATGTAAGACCATATCTAGGATATGGCATTGTAAGAGCTATATGTGCTTGAATTAGTTGAGCCCTTACAAGTAAGTATTCGCTCAGTTGATAAACGAGCTACCGGCCTTTGGCTAAATTGATCTTTTGTGTATGAACATAAGGGTTGGTAATGTGAAGTAAGTTCTTGAGTGAATAGAGCTTAAATTATGATTTGATTAGATCATGTTTTAAGCAAATCGAAATCACGCTCTTGGTGTGTGGCTATTGAGCCGAAATTGTAAATATGATGAGTGTCTTGTGTTTGACCTTTGGTAAGGAGAATGTAATAAGAATGTGTATTGATTTGTTGATATCTGTGCTTGGTTATTCGAATGGTATCCGGGCTAAGTCTCGAAGGCTTTTGTGCTAAGTTACTAAATCCGGGCTAATTCCTGAAGGCAATTGTGCGAATAACTATAACTGGGCTATGTCCCGAGGACAATCGAGCGAGTCGCTATATCCGGTTAAATCCCGAAGGTACGTGATTCGGAAATGAGCAATCTTGCTGTAAAAATTTCAGTTAATACGCTTGCAAAAATTCCAGCAATGAGGTATGTTCGTATGTGCTGAATGAATTAAATGTTCAGGTGTGTGGAAGTTGAATATTGAGATACGACGGAGTTATAAAGGATATTTATTGGGATGTTTGAGTATATGTGTATTTTCGGCCAGGTTACAGCTTATACATGGATGAAAATGTGGGTTACAAATATGTGGGTTGATGATGTGAATTATACATGTTAGTATGTGCTTGATATGTGTTTGAAATGCAATTGTGAATTAAATTAAGTGATTATTGCTTATGAAATCAAGGAAATGAGATATATGTGCATACTTGTAGAAATGTTTATGTATTTGTTTTGAGATAAGAAAATGATTTTATAGATCGATGTGAAATCAATAATGAATTACAATTGCTATCGATGAGCTAATGTTTATATGAATATAATTCAATAAGAGGACGTTATTCTAAACCACGCATCGGTAGAAATTTTTGGGGACAAAATTTCTTAAGTGGGGGAGAGTTGTGACAGCCCTAAAGTGACCCTAGTCGGAAAGCGGTTTCGGGACCGCTAAACCGAGTCACCAAATTATTTGGATGTGATATTTATGGTCTAAAATATGTGAATATGAATGTGCGAAAATCTTAAGCTTCGATTTAGTAAATTGCATGTGAATTTAGTCAAAAGGACTTGTGTGACACTTTTGAAATGTGATAGGCTAATCTACAAGGATCTAATAGTGCATGTAAACAAAAAGGAGGACTTGCATGTCAAATTCCCCCTTTTTAATTGCTAGTGGCTGGCCATGACAAAGGATGATGGGCAAAACATGTCATAGACATGTTTTGTTGGTGCATCATGGGTGGAAAAATAAATTAAAGAGCATGGGCAAAGAAAGAAAAAAAAAATGGTCTCATCCATGCTCCCCCTCCCTTGCCGTGAATGGAAGAAAGAAAACAAAGAAGAAAAAAAATGTTCATCCTTTGATTCATCTTTTGGCGAAAATTTAAAGGAAAAAGGGAAGAAGGAGTGAAGCATTCGGCTATCCTAGGTCACTATTAAGGTAAGTTTGATGTTTTGCCATGAGATTCATGTATATTTTAGTAGTTAGCTTGAGTTCTAACTAGCCATGGTTCCAATCCTTACTATGTCATGGAGATGATATTCGGCTAAGGTAAGATTGTGTTGATATCATTTGCATGCTAAAAGTGAAGCTTTGTAATGGTGCATGTGATGGTGTATTGATGATGAATGTGTTATGGAAAGAAATCGGTCTTCCTAAGAAAATATTTGTGAATGTTTATATTAGTAATAGCGAAATTAAAGAGGTTTGATGTCTTGAACAAATGTTGATTATATGATTGAAAATGAGATATGTCAATGATGAAGTATAATCGGCCATGGAGGTAGCTCATTTTGGAAGTGTGATTGTGGTATATTTTCTTTGTGATTGATTATAAAAAATTTGGCTTAAGTGAGGTAATTGGTAAAAGATGTGTTTATGATGTAATACATATGTTCTCATAGGCTAAGTTATGTATATGTGATATCTTGTGTATTGGTTGTTATGGTAAGGTTTGAGATATCGACGTATGAATATGTTTTGTTTGTGGTTCGGCAACTAATGGTTAAGTTGTTAAGTTACATGCTTGAGTAGTAAATATGTTAAGAATGGTTCTAAAATGTATATGGATGCCGTGTGATGGTGTTTGATTGGGAAGTAAATTGTTTGATTTAGCTCAAGAGCCTAGAGGATCAAAGTCGGATAAGGGAAAAGAGGAAGTAAACGAATACCCGTGGATATCTAGTCGTCGACCACTTTCGAGGTAAGTTTTAGCGATAAATCGTTGAGTAAATTCAATCATAATAGGGCATAATGAGTTGATTTGATAAGATATGATGTGGCCATGATATGTCTTAAACCCAAATGGTAAGTTCATAAGTGTTTGGACTTGGAAATTTAAGAGCAAATTGTAATAAATTGCTTGGACAGCAGCAGTAAGGTGATTTTAGAAAATCACTATAAATTGTTGGTGTGGAATTATAGGCTGAATAAAATATGTAATCAAAGCTTAGTTGGTCTAGTTTCTTATAAAAGAGACCGTGGAAGCAAAGAAATTTCCTATAAAGAGATATTTAATGTTGTGCGGGACAGTGTCGGAATGACTCCGAAATCCCCTGTTCTGTTTTGGAAAATCATTATAATTCGTACAAAAATGGTTATGAGATAATATTTATATGCTTAGACTCCTTAATGAGTCTAGTTTCAAATGGAGTCAAATAGAACACATTATGAATTCTGTACAATGAAAAATTTGATTCGTAGTGAAGAGTGGTCAGATTAGTCAAACAGTGAAACAGGGAAACTTTAAGAAAAATCTGGTATTGATTGGCCAAACCTAAAATTCTGAAAATTTTATGGGTGGAAGATACATGAGTCTACATTAGGGGAAAATTAACGGCAATTGATTTTGAGTTTTGTAGCTCCAGTTATAAACAACTTAGTGACTGTTGGTCAGAAAAACTGCTTGTAGCGAATATGTGATTTTGTTGTAAACTTTGATGAAACTATTTGAGTTGCTTATAAGCTATTGCTGAAATTGATGTACAAGAAAAATATGAAATATGTATGATATACATATATGTGTGATAAGGCCGAATGACCAATGCGATGAATGTGAAAGTGGATGTATATGTGATGAGGCCTAATGGCCGATGTGGTGAATGTGAAAGTGTATGTATATGTGATGAGGCCTAATGGCCGATGTGGTGAATGTGAAAGTGTATGTATATGTGATGAGGCCTAATGGCCGATGTGGTGAATGTGAAAGTGTATGTATATGTGATAAGGCCTAATGGCCGATGTGGTGAATGTGAAAGTGTATGTATATGTGATAAGGCCTAATGGCTAATGTAAAATATATGTGTGATATGCATATGTGGTAAAGCCGAATGGCTAATGTGAATGTTGTAACATGTAATTAAATGTACATGAAACTTGGAATATGTTCCGGGTGAGACCCGATGACTACGTGTGGAGATTATGACCGGGTAAGACCCGATGACTACGTGTGGAGATTATGACCGGTAAGACCCGATGACTACGTGTGGAGATTATGTCGGGTAAGACTTCTTTTATAAGAATTGCTTATAAAATTACATAATGCGAAAGGTTAAACAGTATGTACTCCAAGCTTATATGTGAGCTTGATTTAAACTAAACCATAAGGTAGTTATGTGATGTATACGAGAGCAATCTATGAGACTATTCCTATGATTATGATGAGATGTGCATATTTGGATAAAGGGGTGGTATGCCCGAAGGAAGAGTGAAATAAAAAAACGAACAACTATGTTATAACTTGATTGTTATCTGTTGACACTGCTTGAAACTTACTAAGCATTGTAATGCTTACTCCGTGTACTTTGTTTCCTCTGTTTTATAGATCTCATTTGGAAGCTACAGGCTCGGGGATCGTCAGCAACTAGTCACACTATCACTATCCGCTATTTGGTACTACTATGTTTTGGAATATCTTATGGCATGTATAGAATAGACTAGTAGTGAGAGGATATCTTGGTTAATGTATAGGACTACCCTTTTGGTGTAGGTCATGTACCCTTCGGTTTTGTGTAAATTCGGATAGCCATGCGAAAATGGCTTAGATATACTTTGATCACAGCATTATAATCGTTGTATGTTGGTTGTCAAGAGGTATGGAAATGTTGGTAACGGTTAGCCATGGGAATGGTCATTCATGATCACTTTTGGTATATGTATGACAAACTCTAGTTGATCCATGGAGGATCATGAAATAGGTAAAGTTTACCTTAAAATAGATGCTGGTAGCAGCAGTGATGTGAATGTGAAAAATCACTAAAAATAGTAGAAAGGGAATTAAATAGTGAATAAATTATGTAGTCGAACCTTGATGAATCTATTTTCGTAGGAAAGTAACAAACGATCATATGAACAGTATGTTAAGAGATATTTAAGTTTTTGTGAGACAGGGCCAGAACGGTTTCTGGATTCCCTGTTCCGACTTTGGAAATTTATTGTAAATTAACCAGAGATAATTAGGAGTCATGCAATATATGTATAGATTCCTCTTTTAGTCTAGTTTCTATAGAAACAAACGGAATCAGTATTGAGGCCCTGTAGAGGGAGATATCCAATTCGTAACGCTCGAAGGTCAGTGTAGTTGATCCCTGCAACAGTGGAGACTTTAACTAATAAACTGTACTAATTGGCCTGACCAATAATTCTAGAAAACAATTTGTAGATGTATATATGAGTCTAGTTTCAGAGAAAAATTACGAAACTGGTTTTCGAGTTTTGGAACTCAAGATATGATTTTTAAAGTGATAGTGACGCAGTTAGCTAACTGCCTGGAAAATTTTTAAAATGGACTGTGAAAGTGAATGGTTTAAGCCGTTAACCCCTCGTGTCCGATTCCGGCAGCGGACTCGGGTACGGGGTGTTACATAAGCGATGAAAAAGGGTTCATTACACACCTAATTGCGATATTCCTTGATGAGATCTCCTATACGATTTCTCCAATAATCAACCACTTATAGATCAGCTCACAATAATTAAACCAAAACGAGAACCATCTATTGTCAAGACTTACACATTTGGCCACCATCCATCATGGCCTTAGCGTCCATACCTTTGCCGAAGTTGATGACTAGATCTAGTCACTTCAATGAGTCGAGCTAATCCAAGTCGACACTATGAATTGCTACTCATCCACTATACAAACCATAAAAAGATTAAAAGAAGAAGCCAATAAGGTCTATACCCACATTCGGCCACCTCCCTAAACTATAGGGGTTTCGGCTTTTGTCAACATTTACTATAGGAATCGTTTAGAGTTCGAGCACTTACCACAGTCTCTCTTCTTGAATCTATCTATGCCTAGAAGATAAAGGGATTGGCCACCAAAAAGTGAAAAGAAAAAGAGGGTTGCTAGTCAACAAAGAATCGGCACCACCTAGCTTCACAGATTTCAGCTTTTTTGGTATTTCGGCAGAAGTGGAGGTAAGGGAAAGAAACAATAGATGAATGGAGGGAAGTAGTGGGCTGGTTTGGAAGAAGGAAGAGGAGGAAAAGATGAGAGAAGAGATGGTAGATTCGGCTGAAAAAGAAAAAGGAGAGAAAAGACCAAACCAAAGGAAGAAAATGGCACAACCTAGACCCTAATGCCGAAAATCCCTAACTAAAACCCCTTTTCCAAAATCCCCTCTCTAATCCCCTCAATTCGGCTAAGCTCTATCCTTCTCTCAAATGCCTAAAATCTCTCCCCTTATCCCTCCTTAATCCATGCATCTGACTGTTTTAAACTCTCTCCCACAGAGTTCCATCCAACTTTAAACTCTAGCATGCACAAGCATAAAAATAACATTACCTTTGCCATCCCAAGGAATCGAACCCAGGTCTTCCCTCAACACTTACACGCCACCTTTATAGCCCCCTAGTGGTGTCAGTTAGCCACTTTACTAGAGGCTCTTTTGTGTTACATTTTACCCACAAATTTTAATAAGACCACCTACCCAAGACCCCTAACTTCTTAAGTCCAAAATTCAAAAATTCCACCGGGTTTTGGCCAACACATGGGCCTTCCATAAGCCCATTTACCTACTCAAATTATGAATTCTACAACCAAATACCAAATTTTAAAAACTTTACCAAAATATCGAGAATCGTTAAAAACCTAAAAATCAGGATATTACACACCCGGTATCGATTTGATGCAAAAACTATCTCAAGCCCTTCCAAATCTAAAATTCAACAAACCACATTCACAAGATCAGTCCCTAATCACGACTAACCCGTAATTACAAAACTGATAAGAATCCGATTCCAGTGTTTAACACTTACCCTAACCCACCGAACGATTTGACTATGATTCTACGGGAGTAAAGACACGACCTTCTCGATTCGCTATTGCCAAAACACAAATTTCGTTACTAAACAAGAAAGGGAAAAACATTTTATCGATTCTAAAGAAGAACTCCCCACTCGAGCAAAATTACCACCCTCACTTACCAATTCGTGCGAATACCGTGAACAAAGAAGAAACAGTTCAAAAAAAAAAAAAGTGAGGTCGATTCAAGAGAAAGAAAATAATAAAAAAGGAAGAAAAAGAAAAGGAAAACAAATGGTGGAGGAAAAAACAGAAACGTTAGATTCTTTTTCCTGATCGGAAATTTCTTAGAGGCGAGAGAAAAAAAGAAAAAAAAGAGATACTACCAAAAAAATAAAATAAAATTAGGAATAACCCACATATCCCTAAATTCACTGACCACTTCTTAGAATTCAAATTCATCAAAACTCTACATCGCAGAACCGAACAAAAATAAGTACCCTTGCTAACGCAGGGATTTGAACACAGAACTTCCAACACACTAACTCTATCACCACTCGAACCAACAAGCTCATTTGATATGGAATTACAGACAATTAAATATAAGCCCACTGAATAGAGATAGGGCTTAATTCCAAAAATAACAAAATTTGCTAAAGCTAGGGCTTGAACTTAAGACCTCTCAGACACTCCCAGAACACTTAGCCACTGAAGCAGATACACATTTGTGTCACAATTTTATAGAAACAGAAATAAATATTTTGGGGCTTTACAACTTTACCTCCTAAAAGAAATTTCAACCTCGAAATTTACCTGATCAGAACAAGTGAGGATATTGCTGATGCATTAAATCCTCAGGTTCCCACGTGGCCTCCTCAGTGCTATGATTCTGCCACAACATATTCACTAACGGATTAGAACCTTTACATTTCGATCTAGGATCTGAACCGGATCCTCCTCAAGTTCAAGTCTGGCCTAACCCTAATCTCCTCTACCGAGACAACTCGGGATGGATCAGAATGGTACTGCCTTAACTTAAAGACGTGGAACACATCATGAATACAGTCCAGCTCATGGGGTAGCTCCAATTGATAAGCCATTGGTCCCAACGCTTTAGAATTCGGTATAGTCCAATAAACCTAGGGCTCAGCTTGCCCTTATTGTGACAGCCCAAAATTGACCCTAGTCGGGATGTGGTTTCGAGATCACAAAACTGAGGCAAAAAAATAATTTAAAATTTATTTTGATGCCTATGATATGTGTTAAATTGTGTGTGACATTTTTGATGATTTGATTTAGTGTTATAAATGTGAATTTCACTAGAAAGGGCCTAGTAGTAAACTTTGAAAGTATGATAGGGAAATGTGTGATGACTAATTAAAGCATGCATGCAAAACAATGGACTTGCATGTCAAATACCCCCTTTTTATAGGTAGTGGCCGGCCATGGCAAGAGAGGATGGGCAAAACATGTCATAAACATGTTTTGTTGGTGCATTAGGGAGAAATAATAAACAAAGGAGTATGGGTAAGAAAAGAATGAAAAAAAAAATGTGTGTGAGTGTGGTATTCCCCCCCATTGCCGTGAGTTGTAGAGAAAGAAAGAAAAAAATTTGTTCATCCTTTCTTTGAGCCAAAACTAAGGAAGAAGGAGGGATTTTTGCTCCATTTTTGGTTTAGAAGAGATCTAGAAGGAGATTTGGCTATACTTGCATCAAGATTAAGGTATGTTTGAGGTTGTGTCATGAGATTCATGCATGTTTTAGTTGCTAACTTGATGTTCATGTTAGCCCATGGTCCAAATCCTTGTTGTGCCATGGAAATGGTATTTGGCCAAGTTTGATATTGTGTTAAAGCCATTGCATGCTAAATGTGAAGCTTGTTGATGGCGCATGCAATGATGGATTGACTACTCTTGAAATTTCTTTTAGCATTCTTGAGTAAGACATTGAATCCTTTGTTTAACCATGACCAAAAAATTAAAAGGGTATGGTGTGTGATGTATTCGGCCATGGTATGCTCATGAGCATGGTTTATGCTTCTTGCATGTTAGTTAAAATTTGTGTTTTGGATGGTTATGGACACCTTGAAATTGACCTTGCACCTATATGTGTATATATGTTTGCACATGATGTTTTGGTTATGAAGTAAGTGATAAATATGTTTGTTTAAAGAAGAAAGTGTTGAAGAATGTTTGTGAAATTGCAAGTACATTCGGCCTAGTACACATATGATGTGAAAATCTTGCAATTTATTGTTGATTTTGTGCAAGTATGACTAAGTATAATCGGCCACATGAGGGGAATTATTGTGCATGCATTCGGTTAGAGGCAAGCTTAATGGTGCCTATTCTTGACTTAGGTAATCGGCTACCTTGTTGTGAGCTAAGGCCGAATGTGTGCGTAATTAAAGAAAATTGACTAAAGTGCTTAGTTATGTGATGTTGAGTCAATGATGTGTGTATTCGCCAAGGCTAGCAAGCGAGACTTTAATAAATTGAATTTGTTTGAATTAGCTCAAGAGCTTAGAGGGCCACAATTGGATAAGGGAAGGAAAAAGTGATCGAATAGCCGTTGAAGCCGTTCGACAACATCCGAGGTAAGTCTTCAAGTAATGACCCTAATTGAATTATGTGAAATGAAATTATGGATGTGTAATGATTACTAATATACGTGTGTATGAGTATTTGAATGGTACCGGGCTAAGTCCCAAGGCAATTACGCTAGTGATTATATTTGTGTTTGAGCCTTAGTAACTGAAAATGAAACATGAATGTGTAATGATTATGGATGTATGTGTGCATGAGCAATTGAATGATATCCGGTTAAGACCAAGGCAATTGTGCTAGTGACTTTATCCGGCTAATACCGAAGGCATTCGTGCAAGTTGTTATATCCGGCTAATACAAGAAGGCATTTGTGCGAGTCGTTATATCGGGCTAAGACCGAAGGCATTAAATGCGTGTGGTTATATCCGGTTGTATTCAAGAAGCTTGGGTTGAAGGTGGCGTTGGTTGCTGTAATACATTTAATTAGTACGCTCGAAAAGCCCAAAGGATAAGGTATGTTTACATGTGCAATGGAAAAGCCGATACGTTTGAATAATATTCGTCAATCGACTAACGAATTTTCAGCTCTTGAATTGGTTGATATCTTGTGAATGTATATGTTGATGAAGTGTGAAGTAAGTATGATTATGTGAATGTGTATAAATGAAATGATTCATTTGGCTATGTGAATGTAATGCTTTAGTTAAAGCCGATTTCATTGCTTGAGATTTACTAAGCATAAACATGCTTACCTCGTTGCTTTGGCTCTCTGTTTTATAGATTTTGCTCGCTAGCGATCGGATTTGGGATCATTGAAGTGAAGTCATCCACACTATCAAACCCCCTTTGGTACTCTTTTAGTTGAACTTTGGATATGGCATGTATAGGACTACCTCGGTTGTTTTCAAGTGCTTTTGTGATGTATATGTGTACGGCCATGCGAAAATGGTTCGTAAAAGTGGAGTACTGGAATTAGACCATTTGTGGTTTGTAATTTTATATGGTTTCATGATGTTATTATGGATTGGAATGGGAGTGTTGGTCACATGATCAGCCATTTGAATGGCTAAACATGATCATAGGTGGACCTATGTATGACTAGACTATAGTTGGTCCATGGAAACTACAAAATAGGTAAGGCCTACCTTAAAAACAGATGCTGCCAGTTACAGTGACGTGGATGTGAAAAATCACCAAAATTTGTAGGAAGGGTATTAAATTGTGAATAAGTTATGCAAACGAACCTTGACGAGTCTATTTTCATATGAAAGTAACGAAACGATCATATGAACAGTATACAGAGAGATATTAAAGTTCTCGTGAGACAGGGCCAGAACGGTTTCTGGGTCCCCTGACGCGACTTTGAAAATTTGCTATAAATTATACAGAAAGAATTAGAAGTCATGCCTTATATGTGCAGATTCCATTTTGAGTCTAGTTTCATTAGAAACAAACGGTACCAGTATTAAAGCCCTGTACAGAGAGATATTCAAGTTGTAACACACGAAGGTCAGTGTAGTCGACCCCTGTAACATGGTTTACTTTAACTAATAAACTGTACCAATCGGCCCAACCAAAAATTCTAGAAATAAATCCATGGATGGATATATGAGTCTAAATTTAGGGAAAATTTACAGAATCATTTTCTAAGTTTTGAAACTCAAGATATGATTTTTAAGGCGACAGTGACGCAGTTTTCCAGCCTGTCTGGAAATGCCAAATTGGTCAGTACTTTAAGAGGATTTGTCTCGTTAACCCCTCGTGTCCGACACCGGCGATGGTCTCGGGTTCGGGGTGTTACACTTATGACCAAACCTCAATATCTTTTTCCTTGGAGAAACCTTAAAAAACACGAAGTCCCCCACAAATACTCAATATCATGCCTCTTCAGATCTGCATAAGACTTTTTCCTATTAGAAGCTGCCTTTAGACGATCTCGAATCAGTCGGACCTTATCCTTATTCTCCGAAACCAACTCAGGATCCAACACTCGATGTTTGCCCAACTCAGTCCAACACAAAATAGTAGGACACTTAAGACTATATAGAGCCTCGTAAGGTGCCATCTTAATGCTAGCCTGGAAACTGTTATTGTAGGCGAACTCAGCTAGCGGTAGATAATCCTCTAAACTGCCTCAAAAATCTATCACACAGCTCCTGAGCATATCCTCCAATATCTAAATCACCCTATCAGATTGCCAATCGGTCTGAGGATGGAACACAATACTGAAGTCCAACCTTGAACCTAGAGCCTCGTGCAATTTCTTCTAGAATCGAAAAGTAAAGCGAGGGCCTCTGTCAGAAATAATCGACATTGGAACCCCATGCAGTTTGATTATCTCAAAGATATACAGCTTCACCAACTTTTAGAGAGCAAAGTCCATCTGAATCGGAATGAAGTGGATAGACTTGGGATCGACGATGATCCAAACAGAATCTTTCTTAGTGGGTGTCAAGGGCAGCCCACTAATAAAAGTCCATCGTTACTCGCTCCTATTTCCACAAAGGAATCTTAATTGGCTGCAAAAAACCTGAAACAACTGATGCTCAGCCTTAACTTGCTGACAAGTCAAACAGCAAGCAACGACATCAGTAACCTCACACTTAAATCCCGGTCACCAGTATAAGTCATAAAGGTCGTGATACATCTTATTACCACCGAGATGCATAGCATAAGGGCTACATGCGCCTCCCTCAGAATAGACTGCCTTAGGATAAAGTCATTGGGCACACAGATCCATCTTCGAAAACACAACACACCATCACTATTTAACCCAAAATTGGCAGTAGTAACACTTTCAATCTGTCGAAACCTCAAGCTTAGAGACTCATCCCCTAACTGCTTATCCCGTATTTGCTCAGTCCAAGTCGGCTTAACTTGCAACTCAGGCAACAATGTCCCCTCATTGAACAAACTAAGGAGTACAAACATCGCCCTCAAAATAGACATCGCCCTACGACTTAGAGCATCGACTACCACATTAGCCTTACGAGGATGATACTCTATCGTGCAGTCATAATCCTTGAGCAGCACAATCCATCTATGCTGTCAAGGTTCAACTCCTTTTGAGTAAGGATATTTTGAGACTCTTGTGATCGGTGTAAATGATACACCTCTCACCATACAGATAATGTCTCCAGATTTTCAACGTAAAGACCACTACAGCCAACTCAAGATCATATGTCGGATAGTTCCCCTCATGTGTCTTAAGCTGATGGGACGAATAAGCCACAACCTTACCATCCTGCATTAGAACGCAACCCAAACCAACGTGCGATGCATCACTGTACACTACAAACTTCTTTCTAGATTTAGGCTATATCAGAACAGGAGCCTGAATCAGAATAGATTTGAACTTCTCAAAGCTTGATTACTACATATCAGTCCAGATAAAAGGCACAAAAGCTTAGTCAACGGCGCAACAATCAAAGAGAATCCCTCAACGGAATGCCGATAGTATCCTGCCAACCCAGAAAACTATGGATCTCAGGTACATTCCTAGGCTGTTTCTAATTCAGAACAGCCTCAATCTTTCGAGGATCAACACAAATCCCCTCCGTAGAAACCACATGCCCCAGAAATGTTACTTTACGAAGCCAGAACTCACACTTGCTTAGTTTAGCATAAAGTTGCTTCTCACGTAGAATCTGAAGCACTACTCTAAGATGCTCATCATGCCCATCTTTATTCTTAGAGTAAACCAGAATGTCCTCGATGAATACCACAACGAACTGATCCAGATAAGGCTGAAACACAAGGTTCATCAGATCCATGAATGCAGCTGGAGCATTCGTCAACCCAAAAGGCATAACTAAGAATTCGTAATGCCCATAACGAGTCCTAAATGCAGTCTTATGTACATCCACCTCCTTAACCCTCAACTAATGATACCCTAACATAGATCGATCTTAAAGAACACAAAAGCCCTTCAGAACTGATCAAATAAGTCGTCGATCCTCGAAAGTGGATACTTGTTCTTCACAGTTAACTTATTCAACTCCCGGTAATCAATGCACATCCTCATGGTTCCATTTTTCTTCTTAAAAAATAGAACTGGTGCTCCCCACGGAGACAAACTAGGATGAATGAAGCGACGGTCTAGAAGTTCTTGCAGTTGAGCCTTAAGCTCAGTAAGCTTTTTCGGTGCTATATGGTAGGGAGCGATGGACACTAGAGCCGTACCTGGAAGAAGTTCAATCCCAAATTCAACTTCTCAGTTCGGAGGCAATCTTGGTAACTCCTAAGGAAAAACATCCAAACAATCCCTCACAGTTTTGATATCCTCAATTAAAGAGTCCCCAGAAGCAGAAACACTGATGTAGGTCAAGAACGCCTCACACCCTTTCCAAACCAATTTCTTAGCCACAAGTGCAGAGATCATATTAGACAAATAATCCTGATGCTCTCCGATCACAACCACGTCATCATCCATCTCAGTTCTCAGAACGACCCTTTTAATCACACAATCCAGACTAACCCTGTGCTTGACCAACCAGTCCATCCCAAAATTGTATCAAGCTCACCAAACGGAAGCTCCATCAGATCTGCCAGAAAGACAGTTCCTTGCATCACTAGAGGTACATCCCTATAGAGTTTACTAACCCGAATAGACTGCCCCATCGGACTCAGTATAGTGACCTCATTAGTAGTGCTCTTCACAGAAATCCCCAAAGTCTCAGATACATTACTACCTATGTATGAGTGAGTAGACCCTATGTCTATCAAAGCAAGGTAAGGTACATCATTAATAAAGAACGTATCAGTGATGACATACCATTACCACCCCTAGCCTGACCACGACCCCTAGGTGGCTACTGAACTACTCTCTGTGGCTGTACAGGACCTGACATTGATGCTTGCACCTGATCAACCCTCAATAGACACTCTTGAATACGATGCTCTAAAGACCCACATCTCAAACAGGCTCCAATCATCCTCCAACACTCGCCCGGATGACGTCTACCACAATCACTGCATGACTGCAACCCAGTCAGAGCAATAGAAGAAATAGGGGCCTCCACTCTATCTGGCCCATCAGATCTGGCCTTTTTCTCAGGCCTCTGCACAAAACACAAGGGCTTAGAATCCCTCTTGTTCTTACCTCTCTCACGGTCTCTATTTTGGCGCTCCGCGCGCTTAACATCCTCAGTAATCTTTGGCTTTTCTACTAGAACCTGAAATCACGCTCCCTCTGTGGAGCTATTAGAACCCTTAGATTATCCCTTAGGCCGTCCTCAATCCTAGCACATCTCTCATACTCGGACGCCACCATGCCTTGAGCGTAGCGACTCAACCTCAGAAATTTAACTTTATATTCAGCCACAGATCGATCACTTTGCGTGAGATTTAGAAACTCACGAATGCGAGCATCAATAGCTAGTTTCCACATACTTGCTTTGAAACGTAGTCTTAAAGAACTCCCAAATCAGACGGTCAGGCTGACTACCCTTCTAAACAATTAACCACCACTGATATGCTTCGTCGCGAAGCAAGGAGACTGCACCCTTCAATTTCTGCTTGGGGGTACAATCCAAGTCATTCATGATTCTCTTAGTGGCCTCCAACCAGTACTTAGCCACATTAGGGGCAACTCCTGTGACACCCCTAAATAACTCAGCTCCATTAGACTGGAGACGTTCAGTTACCAACCCTCGGCCCTTAGATCCAGAATTGGGTCCAGCAACCCTCTCCAATATCCTTAGCATAGCTTGGGACAGCGCGTCATCCCCAGCAGATCGACTCTGATACCCAGTTTCAATAGCAGGTGACACAGGTGTTTTGCTAATATCCAGATTTGGCATGCTGCCCAGAGATGAGGAGTCAGCTTGAGCCCTTTTACGGCCTCTACCTCAGCCTTGAATACTAGTCTACGGATACCTCGTGTGCTTATTGTGACTTAGAAGTTTTATCTACTTTAAAAATTTTATGCATCAGTTTCAATATTTATTAACAGATGTTTTATGCATAGAGTATCAAAAATTCGGAGGTGTTTTCGAAAGTTTTAGTCTCAACCAGCTTCACTACAGTTTCAGAGTGTACTAGCTATAGTGTTTTCAAGTAGACTATCAATAACATTTTCAGAATTTTCTACCAGAAATCAGAAATACTTAAAGGATCGACGCAGTAGACTCGGTGAACCACATACTAATCAAAATATTTTAAAACCATTTGAAAAAAATTTCTTTATACAAAATTTTGGAACCCAAAATTCACAGCCGAGTTTTGCAACTAGGTTCTGATACCACTAAATGTAACACCCCAAACTCGGCCTAGACGTTACGACTGTATCTGACGATGTCACATAAAAGGGATTTTGAAAACGAAGCTAACTAAATAAAACCTTAATTGCCTTTACTTATTCCAACCATATGTTCAATTAGTCGACTTGTCTTAAAACGTATTAATTTAGCGGAAGCTTAGAAAAACGCCGTGTTTTAGAAAGATAGTTCATATTTTTAGAAAAGAAAAACAATGCTCAACGTGAAACCATCATAAAAATATGCAGGTCAAATCAAAAACCCAAAACCGAAGCTAGATAGTTAAATAGTCTATACAGTCCCAAACAATACAACTTAAATGAAACCATAAAACAAAATAAACCAGTGATAATTTGTGGTCACCATCGAGTCCTCCGCTACACTGATCCACCTAACTCTGTGGATTACTTGTACAAATTAAACATAAAAGAGTGAGTTTACGTAAACTCAGTGTGTAACCCCACAGAATTAAGCATGCACATAACATAAAATCAAAATCAGACATAAACAAATTCGGGCATAAGCCCATCTCAGATACAGACACAGATATATAGATCAGAAGCAAAAATCAAATGTCCTACCCCCATTCTCTACACACCATCTCCGGCCATCCCTACACACCATGTGAGGTTTAAAAACACCCACCCAGCCCTACACACCACATTGTATCGATGTGGTACATAACAGATTAAGTGCAGCCAAGCTACCAGAATATAGGCGATAAACGCCTTTCAGTACACTTCCTCCATATATATATTATCCCAACCCCAATATCAAATACAAAATATTCAGTTTCAGACATACAGGTTAACCATGCTCACATGCTTACATACATATATAACATGCATATACTTTCATGCTCAGTATAGAATATCAGTCAAACAGATCATACAGTTTAGGGTTTAGTTAGCCATTATCGACCTTATAGTAGGCCCACAGTCATTTGGGACGACCCGTACAACCCTAGGGAAAAACTCAGATAAATGGGCCGACACGCCCAGATTGGCCTTGCCCGTGTGGATCACACGGCCTGGCCCAGTTATCACATGTCCGTGTGGCCCACACGCCCAATCTGGCCTAGCTCGTGTGGCTCACATGGCCACACTCAAGCCATCACACGTCGTGTTTAGCGTACGACCTAGCCTTCGTCATTCACACGGCCATGTCGTCACACAAGGCCTACCACCCGGTCGTGTGACGTCGATAGAGATAGTGCTTAATTCCAAAAATAAAAATATTTGCTAAAGCTAGGGCTTGAACTTAAGACCTCTCAGACACTCCCAGAACACTTAACCAGTGAAGCAGATACACATTTGTGTCACAATTTTACAGAAACATAAATAAGTATTTTAGGGCATTACAATTAGAAACTCGCTAGCTAAAGTTGAGATTTAATGTCTTGCATTTCTAAAACAAATATGGGCCCGTTCATCCACCATGTGGATAGTTTTGATATTATAAGATTTTGGTAGATGCATCTAGAAAATAATCACATATGTGTTATCAACTCGCAACCTGTCGTTTGCAAGATTGCTTGTTTAAATGATTAAATTTTGATTATGCAGTTAAAATAATTCATCTTGCTAATGTTGGTGAGTTTACATCCCAAGTTTTCAATGATTATTGCATGTCAATTGGGATAAAAGTTGAACATCCTATAACTCATGTTCACACACAAAATGATTTAGCTGAATTGTGTATCAAATGCCTCCAACTAATAGGTAAACCATTACTTATGAGAACAAAACTTTCTATTTCAGCATGAGATTCATGCTTGTATTAATTTACATGTTGTATGCATCAAGGAAATAAATTAGAAATACTCCCCATTACAATTGATTTTTGGTCAAGAGCCAAATATTTCCCATCTTACAGTTTTTGGATGTGTGGTATATGTTCCAACTACTCCACCACAACGCACTGGTCATAATAAGAGATTGGGAATGTATATTTATATGAGTCTCCTTATAATATTTTTGAGCAATTAATTCGAGATTTAATTATGACATGAGTTGTCAGTTTTCCCAACATTAGGGGGAGAGAAATAATAAATTGTAATGAGTTAGGGGGAGAGTAATTGAACCAGAAGTTCAATAAGGATAACTCATTACAAGTTAACTGTTAGATGTATTTTCAACCTTAATGAGAATAACCAATGTTATATACCATCTAATATTTTAATTTGAATCAAAGTCCTAGTAGGACAATCAGTTAGAATAAATAATATATTGATCGGTTCCAAAGATGAAAATTATTCTAGATGGTCATATAGTGGAGTCGGGGGCTACAGAAGAGACCCAAGACATAACTAATAAGTAAAACTCCAGAAGAAATTCAATTACCTGAAACTGAATTTTAAAATAATACAAATAAGAGATCTCAATAAGTTATGTCAATTTGAGAAAATGTGGATCTGAATAATAAAAATATTATTATTGAAATAATGAAATAAAATGAGGATCTTGAATAAATCTATTGAGAAATATAGATATGGAATAAATTGATCAAAATAGAAAGATGCAACTCAAGTATAATTAAATTTGTGGAGTTTTTGGACCAGTAGTGTAAATATCTAGTGGTATAAAACTAGTGAGGGTGCAATTGAAGTAGTTTTACAAAAGTGGAATAAAAATATGAAGTTTTCCGCTAAGTCATGACATTGATTAAGAAAAGATATAATATTATTTTGTGGTGGATACAATAACCTTTAGATATATTATTAAATTGACAATTCATAAAAGATTTAACTTTCGTTTAATGGTTATTGTTACAAACTTTTATGAATCACTATATAGTAAAGTTTATATTTAAATCCTTGAAGGATTTAGGATGCTAGAAGCATATTGAAATTCTCAAGAAATTAATTATTTATATGAATTGAAATAATTTGAATATATGTGGCAAATTTGACTTAGTGAATAATAGTTGAATGAGAATTATAAAATGACCCCAAATACATATTTGTGTTTTTCTTAAAAGAATCATGAATAAAGTTTGTTATGATTATTATTGAATCTCCTGAAGAGATCAAAATATATTTCCCCAAATTTCTCTCACTCGTGACTTTTAAAAGAATGGTAATATAAGTGCTTATCAAATACATTCAAATAGTCATTTGAAAAACTAGTGTTCAAGATTGAATACGTAGAATATGAGAAAATATGTGATGTTTCCATGATCCAAATACGCGTTGCACTTTTTTTCCCTTAATCGAGGTTTTGCCTCATTGGGTTTTCTTGGTAAGGTTTTTAATGAGGCAGCATATTATGTGTATTATAGATTGTGTACTCTTTTTGCTTCATTAGGTTTTTATCCCATAGGGTTTTTTCTAATAAGGTTTTAATGAGGCACATTATCTATCAATGGACATCCAAGGGGGAGTGTTATGAATATCTTATTAAGTGGATGTCCATCATGATGAAGATAATGTTTTAATGTACTTTAAATTCTAATAGTTATTAGAATTAAATCTCTACTTCTTTTATACTTCTTATGCCTATAAATAGAGACTCTTGTGAAGCATTGTAATGACCCCTTTTGATCAATAAAGTACATTCTCTATTGCTTTCATATTTTCTTTGTAACACCCCTTACTTGTATCCAAAGCCGAGACAGGGTTCGAGGTGTTACCAAACTTTAACACAAGCACACATACAAAATTAGGCCATAAAATTTTTGTTCAAATCAATTTCATTCATACATATGCAAATTGTCCCTTATATAGGCCTACGAGGCCCAAAACATACATTGAAGGTGGTTCGGGACTAAACCGAGGACTTTCGAAACCTTTTCAACACTTAGAAGATTTTATTGTTGTGGAGTGTCACATGCCTGTGTAGGTAGGTCGTGTGGTCACACACACCCGTGTGGCTCGGGACACGCTCGTATCCTTAGCCTGTGTAACTCTATGACTATGACGTCATCAACCAAATAAGGTCACACGGTCAAGTCACACACTCGTATGCTTATACTGTGTGGCGAATTAAATTCCAAAAAAAATTAAGTGCAGACTTCACACGGCTTGGGCATACACCCATGTCCTAAGGCTGTGTCCTTTACATGCTAGACATACGGTCATGTCTTTACCTGTGTGTTTACTACTGGGCATTCTATTTTTCATAATTAGGGCGCAGGGGACACATAGTCGGATCACACACCATGGGATGGACCATGTGTCACACACGGCCTAGACACATGCCTGTGTGTCCAATCGTATGGACAATTTCTAGGCTATTTTCCAAGCCAATTGCCACCCTTAAACAGTCACATACTCAATTCCATTTCATAGCATGCAATATGGCACTTTTGATCACTCAAGAATTCACATTCAAAGTTAAAATTATGACTTAGAAATGTCAGCATATCACCTATTCAAACTATCATGCTTTCCTACGGCATTCCACACCAATTTCATATTTATCTAACATTTTTTCTAATCTCTTTTTAAGTTACACATTTGCACCACTTTTATTGCTTACACATTAGCCATATTCCATACACCGACATACATGGCATTCATCACACTCATTAGCCATAGGCAACTATAGCCACAATAAAGCATAAGCACATTTAAATGCATGCATCAATAATTAGGGTTACATCCCAATTAATCAATATGAGCCACCTCTCATTGCCATATACAAAATAACCATAATAACATCATGAGCCAACACATTTGGCTAATTAATATGACACATAACAAAAAGACCAAGTCCCAATACATGCCATATCCAAAATAATGAAACTAACTATACCCAAATGTTTAATTGATAGTGTGATCGTGTCTCATACGTCCTCCGATTTCTGAGCTAGCTTAGCGGAACTATAAGAAATGGAAAAGAAAGGGGGTAAGCATAAATCTTAGTAAGTTCACATGCAAATAAAGTGAAACTAAAACAAGTAATAATCATACATATAACATCATGAACATAATCTTGTATTTCATCAAATCTCATAAACTTATTCTTCTCATATGCTTATACACATGTTCTTAACACGAGCTCATCGTTCATGGCATTCACATGAGTTCAATGTATATACCTATGCCTACTTGCACATAATAGCTTACTTTCTTGTCTTGATGCAATTGTCAAGATTACTCATCAAACTTCTCTTGTACTACCCGTTGAACACTTGAAATATTATAGGATACATCGAAAGGTTACACCTAAGTGCCTCATATGTAGCCAATGCTACTTTATATCTCAGATCACATATTGCTCAGGTACGAGCTACTCACGGGTCTGCTCATACAGGCTGCAGGTATCCGCAACACATGCTAGACTACCTCGCCTTTAATAACATATACGAGACCAGTACCTGAACACCAAAACATGTGTCATACATATCACAAACTCAGACCACAACTCAGTGAGTTCGGATGTCACATATATCATGAACTCAGACACAACTCAATGAGTTCAGATTACATAATTCCTAGTGACATGTCACTTGTATCCTAAACTATTCCTAATGTTCAAAAATAGGATTCTTCAATATCACATTTCCGTTGGGCTTGCTCATAATGTCAATTTCAATACTCATAGCATCAATCACATACTCATGAAATAATCAAAGCATCATTCATAATAATATGTAAGCATTTAAACACACGGTACGACATCACATTAAATATATACATATGCTTACCCTACATTCAATATCAAGCATTTAAAGTATGGTACATGTTGCATACTTTGCAAATGAACTTACCTCGGTACAAGATTGATAGAAACGAGCCTAATCCTCGTAAGCTTTGTTTTTCCCTCGATCAAGACCTGAATCACATTTTTCTTGATCTATAATGCCAAATTCCACTCGTTTAATACACACATTGCTCATATCGAATCATAACACAAGTTTAGGTAAAATTACCTTTTTACCCCTAACTTTTCACTTATTTATCCAAGCCTAGCCGATTCATATTCCATCTTATATCAGCCCATATTTTCCTTTGTTTTACATTTTTACTACTCATTTTTAAACCTTTTATAAACAAGTCCTTTTTAGATGTTTCCACTAAAAATCACTTAGCAAAATATGTTTATCACACATCAAGCATTCATTTTCCTACATTAAACATCAAAATACAACCATGACACACATGGGTGAATTTTCATACATGAACCCTAGCTAAAAATAATGGTAGAAATAGCTAGATCGGTTGATGACAACTTCAAAAATGTAAAGAACATTAAAAATGGGGTTAGGGAGCATTTACAAGCAAGTTTGAAAGATGAACAAAACCCTAGCTATGGCACCCTTAGAAATTTCGGCTAGCACTTGGAGAAGATGGACAAATTTTGCTTTCCTTTTCCCTTTTTATTCTTTTATTTACTAAAAGACAAAAATACATTTAAAGCCTTTCTTTCCAATTTTTCCTATTCATACCCATTTTTGTCCAAAATTTTAGAACTTGGTCTAATTGTTATTTAAATACCTCTAATTAATAATCCAATGCAATTTAATGCCTAAAGCTTCTGGAACACAATTTTTGAAACTTATTCAATTTGGTCCCTAAAGTCAAATTGGACATCTTAAGCATAGAATTTCTTCATGAAAATTTCACACAAACATGCAATCATATCATGGACCATCAAATAATCATAAAATAATTATTTCTATTTTAAATTTGTGTTTCAAAACCACTGTTTCGACTAGACCCTAATTTAGGATGTTACATTCTTTGGATGTTACATTCTTTGTTCTTTATTCTCCCCATCTCTCTTTATTTTATAACAATATTAGTATATTTTTTTATAATAGGGAATGAAATATTTTTCAAATACAATTGAATTAAATTATCGATTTAATTTACTCATTCAACTAAGTTGATTTTTATTAAGTTAATTTTATCAATTAAATCAATTTATTAGAGTAAGCCAATTAAGAGTTTTACTAAAACAATTAAGTTGATTGATTATTGATTATTGAATTTTATAACAAACCACAAATTAATTTAATTGACTTAATATACATATTAAAAAAGATGAATTTCAAAACTACACATGAATTTTGGTTCAATATGCAATGTTATATATTAGTTTCAATTTTGTGCAATTTCATCTATGAAATTTTGATTTGATTAAATTTCCACAAGCTATTAATACAATTATCAATATACCGTTATTTTAAGTTTACATCTTGCATATATAAATAATTATATTTATTCAATCTAAAATAAACCGATGCAACTATTTATTTAAATGTGTACTATTGAGTTAAAATTAAAGTTTCACGTATACATTTAAAGCACAATAAAAGTTTCATAATTTAATTGCACCAAATCAAAGTTTATGTACCAAATTGCACATTCAGTCAAAATTCATATGTAATTTTGAAAACCATCCCCAAAAAACCTGATCCTACATAAATAATTCATTAATTTAATTTAAGATAATATAATTTTTGGCCCCTAAACTTGGTACCTATATATTTTTTGGGTCCACTTTGGTCATTAAACTTGGCAATTAGATCTATTTTGATCCCTAAACTTGGATTTAGTCAAGATTTGATGATGAGACCAGTGTTATTGAAATAAAACCATTGTAATGCCACAAAATTTGAATGCCTAACTGTTAAATTTTGTCGTAATTGAATCTCTGTGTTTGTGGCTATTGTTCTGTGTATATGTTTGAGATCAGGGGTTTGAGTCGTGCTTTAGGAAGTTTTTCTCTTTTATTTAAATTAACCTCTACTCTTGAGCCATTACTTAAGTTTAATTCTATGCGAATTTGTATCAAGACTAAGCCTATTGGTTTAACGATTAAGCCTTTATATACCTTCTGGTCTTGTGTTTGAATCTTGGTGCTTCATTAAAGAATATTTTTGCTACATGTTAGGATTTTGATCAATAGTTAAATAAGAATGTAACGTTCTCCTTTTCCTTCCTTCCTATTTTTTTTTTTATTTCTTACTTTTGTTTTCTTTTTATTCTTTTTCGCTCTTTTCCTTTGCTTCTCTTTTCTTTTTCACTTGGTTGCTGCTTAGATCCATACTTCGTATTTACTACTATTGTCGGGTAAGTTTGTTTCTGTTAATTTCGTGACTTCGATTGTTTCATAACTGAATTGTAACGCCCCGTACCTGAGACCATTGCCGGAGTTGAACACGAGGTGTTAACGGACTTAATTCATTTACTTACACAGTTCATTTTTAAAATTCCAGACAAGCTGGTTAACTGCATCACAGTCACTTTAAAAATCATATCTCGAGTTCTGAAGCTCGAAAACTGATTCTGTAAATTTTTCCTGAAACTAGACTCATACATCTATCTTCAAATTTTTTTCTAGAATTTTTTGTCGGGCCAATTAGTACAGTTTATTAGTTAAAGTCTCCCCTGTTTCAGGGTTCGACTATTCTGACCTTCATGCATTACGACTTAAATATCTCCCTGTACAGGGCTTCAATACTTATGACGTTTATTTATAAAGAAATTATACTCAAAAAGGAATCTGTACATATAGGGCATGACTTCTAATTATCTCTGATTAATTTATAGTAAATTTCCAAAGTTAGAACAGGGGATCCAGAAATCGCTCTGGCCCTGTTTCACGAAAACTTAAACATCTCATAAAATACGGCTCATATGATCATTTCGTTACTTTCATATGAAATTAGATTCATCAAGGTTCGATTACATAATTTATTCACTATTTAATTCCATTCCTAATATTTTTAGCGATTTTTCAAATCCACATCACTGCTGCTGTCAGCATATTTTTTTTAAGGTAAACTTTACCTATTTCATGGTTTTCCATGGATCAACTAGAATTTTGTCATACATAGCACCAAAATGATCGTGATTAACCATTCCAATGGCTAATCGTTACCAAACATTTCCATACCACTCAATGAACAACATACAAAATGATTATAATGCTTTGCTCAATATATATATAAGCCATTTTCGCATGGCTATCCAAATATATACATTACCAAAGGTACTTGACAAACAACAAAGGGCAGTCCTATACATGCCATTATCGAGTTCAACTAAAAGAGTACCAAAAGGGCTTCGATAGTGTGGACGACTTGACTTTGACAATCCGAGTCCGATGGTGACGAGCAAAATCTATAAAACAGAGAATCAAAGCAACGGAATAAGCATTTAATGCTTAGTAAGTTTGAGTAATGAAATTAGTTTTGACTAAAGTATAACATTCATATGGCTAAATGAATAACTTCATATATGCACATTCTCATAATCATACTTACTTCACGCTTCAATCAACATATTCATACACAAGGTATCAAACCTAACTAAAGGCGAAAGTTCGTTAATCAATTGAACGAATACTATTTAAAACGAATTGACTTTTCGGATGCATATCTGAAACATACCTTATCGTTTGGATTTTATGAGCGTATTAATTGAAATTATTACAGCAAGATCACTCACTTCCAAACCCAAGTATCTTGGATTTAGCGGATATAACAACTTCGCACAAATGCCTTGGTCTTAGCCGGATATAGCAACTTCGTACAAATGCCTTGGTCTTAGCCGGATATAATCACTAGCATAAATGCCTTGGGACATAGCCCGTATATAGCAACTTCATACGAATGCCTTCGGATCTTAGTCCGGTTATCATCCGAATAATCATGCACATATGTCCACAAATCATAACACATCTTTATTTCGTTTTCATTACTAGAACTCAGACACAAGGCACTTATCTACCATTACCATTTTCGGCTCAATAACCACATACAAAGAGCATGGTTTTGATTCGCTATATAACATGATCTAATCGAATCATAATCTAAGTTCCATTACTCGAAAACTTACCTCGGATGTTGTCGAAGCGATTTCAATGACTATTCGATCACCTTTTCCTTTCCTTTATCGGATTTAGTTCCCCTTTGCTCTTGAACTTAATTTAAGAAATAAATTGATTTAATCATTTTGAACATCAAAGAGAAATTCAAGGTACTTAGCCCATATATATTAGGCATTAGTGTCATATATGTATGAAATCATGAATCAAATTCAACATATTAGCCAATATTCTCCTTTAGCCGATTTTCTAAGTCAAGATAAAGCCATCAATATGCTTACCTATAGCCGAACGTACAACATCAATCTATGTATTCATTCATGTGGCCGAATATGCATGTCTATGTTGAGGCCGATTATATACTTAATACATTCTACAAATATGGTTACTTGTATTGACTAAATACCATTTTGTTTCAAGTTCAAAACTCGGCTAATACACATATATACACTAGTAATCAAATACTAACATTTGCACTTCACCTTAATAGCTAGCTTAGCAAACCTTAATTTAACATATAATTGTTCATAACACAATTAAAGCATCCTCTCCATTCCATCAATTCAAAACACATACATTACTCAATAATATTCAAAATCATATTCGGCCTTAGTACACACTTGTTAGCGGATTTTTCTCCATTTAGCATGTAACACCTCGTACCCGAGTCCGTTACCGGAGTCGAACACAAGGTGCACACAACTTGACTTAATCATTTTCACAGTCCATTTAAAATTTTCCAGACAAGCTGGTTACTGCATCACTGTTGCCTTAAAAATCATATCTTGAGTTTCAAAGCTTGAAAATCAGTTTCGTAATTTTTCCCTGAAACTAGACTCATATGTCCAACTACAGATTTTTTTCTAAAATTTTTGGTTGAGCCAATTAGTACAGTTTATTAGTTAAAGTCTCCCATGTTACAGGGGTCAACTACACTGACCTTCACGTGTTACAACTTGAATATCTCCCTGTACAGGGATTCAATACTGATACCGTTTGTTTCTATAGAAACTAGACTCAAAGATAAATCTATACATATATGGCATGACTCCTAATTATTTCTGGTTAATTTATAATGAATTTCCAAAGTCAGAACAGGGGATCCAGAAACCGTTCTGGCCCTGTTTCACGAGAACTTTAATATCTCTTAACATATAACTCATATGACTGTTTCGTTTCTTCCATATGAAAGTAGATTCATCAAGGTTCATTTACATAATTTATTCACTATTTAATTCCATTCCTACAAATTTTAGTAATTTTTCAAATCCACACCACTGCTGCTGTCAGCATCTGTTTTCAAGGTAAACTTTACCTATTTCGTGGTTTCCATGGACCAACTAGAGTTTTGTCATGCATAGGTCCACATATAATCATATTTAGCCATTCCAATGGCTGATCATTTGCCCAACACTTCCAGTCCGTAGTCACATCATGAAACCATACATATATACATAAACACAAATGGTCTAATGCCATACTCCACTTTTACGAGCCATTTTCGCATGGCTGTACACACATACATCACAAAACGTACTTGAAAAACAACAACGGGTAGTCCTATACATGCCATTTCAAAGCTCAACCAAAATTGTACCAAAAGGGGCTTTGATAGTGTGGGAGACTTCGACTTCCAAAAATCCGAGTCCGATGGTGACGAGCCAAAATCTATAAAACAAAGAAACAAAGAAAGCGGAGTAAGCAATTTATGCTTAGTAAGTTTGAGCGAAGAATTTAAGCACAACGGAGGTATAGCATTCATATAACTAAGCGGATAATTCCGTATATACATACTTTCAAATCATTTCTACTTTACATTCCAACCCCTATGTTCATACATAAGGGATCATCTTAGCCAAATAGGAAGCTCATTACTCAAGCGGCGAATATTATTGAAGAATTCAACTATTCCAATGCACATACGAACATACCTCATTGCTGGAATTTTTGCAAGCGTATTAACTGAAATTTTACAGCAAGATTGCTCATTCCGAATCACGTACCTTGAATTTAAGCTGGATATAGCGACTCGCTCGATTGTCTTGGGACATAGCCGGTTATAGTGATTCGCACAATTGCCTTCGGAATTAGCTCGGATTTAATAACTCGCACGAATGCCTTGGGACTTAACCGGTTTTGGTAACTCGCACAAATGCCTTCGGAGTTGACCGGATTTAGTCACTTAGCACAAAAGCCTTGGGACTTAGCCGGACACCATTCAAATAAACATGCACATTTAACACTAAATCATGACACATTCAGTATTTCATTTCCATTAGCAAAACTCAAATACAATACACTTATCACTCTTGCACATTTCGGTTCAATATCCATACACAAAGAGCATGATTTGATTTACTTGAGACATGATCTAATCAAATCATAATTTAAGCTCTATTACTCAAGAACTTACCTCGGATGTTGTCGAATGATTCCGATGGCTATTCGACCACTTTTTCCTTCCCTTTATCGGATTTAGCTCCCTTTGCTCTTGAGCTTAATTTAACAAATAAATTGATTTAATCATTTGAGCATCGAAGAGGAATTCAAGGTACTTAGCCCACATATTTTCATTAGACCTTAAAGTCACATATGTACGAAATCATGAATCAAACTCAACATATTAGTTAGTACTCTCCTTAGCGAATTTTCCAAGCCAAGAATAGGCATCAATATGCTTGCCTCTAACCGAATGCATGCACACCAATCCCCCTCATGTGGCCGAATATGCATGTCCATGTTGAGGCCAATTATACACTTAATACCACACAAAAACAGCATACATTTTACTAACTAACGCATTCCATACTGTAACTCAATACGCATCAATCATTTATTTCATAACCGAAACATCATCATATGCAAATATATACCTTGAGATAGTATATATGTCATACCAATACATCATGTGCAAACATATATATATATATATGCTAGAGCCGAATCTCAAAGTTGCTTATATCCAAATATAAACAATATCCAAAGCTCAAATCTTACCTACCATGCAATATGCATAAATCGTACTTATGGATATACCATGGCCGAATACACCACAACACCATACCGTTTCAATTTTGGTCATGGTTAAACAAAGAACTTAATGTCTCACTCAAAAATGCTAAAAGAAAATCCAAGAGTCCTCAATCCACCATCACATGTATCATTATCAAGCTTCATATTTAGCATGCAATGGCATTAACACAACATCTACCTTGGCCGAATATCATCCCCATGACATAGCAAAGATTTGAACCATGGGCTAATAAGAACATCAAGTTAGCAACCAAAAACATGCATGAATCTCATGGCACAACATCAAACATACCTTAATCTTGATACAAGTATGGCCAAACCTCTTCCTAATCCTCTTCCAAACTAAACATGAAGCAAAAACCCCTTCCTTCTTCCTTAGAATTTTCAGCTCAAAGAAATGAAAAAAAAGATGAACAACAATTTTTTTCTCTCTTTTCTTCAACTCACGGCAATGGGGGAAACACTCACCATTCTCTTTTTTTTTTCTTCCCTTTCATTATTCAATTCCCATGCTCATTATTTTATTTTTTCTTAGATACACCATTGTCCCAACATGTTTTATGACATGTTTTTGCCCATAATCCTTGTCATGGCGGCCACTAGCTATTAGGGGGAAATTTGACATGCAAGTCCTCCCTTTGATTACATGCACTATTAGGTCCTTATAGATTAGCCTATCACATTTCAAAAGTGTCACACAAGTCCTAATAATTGAATTCACATGCAATCGACTAAATCGAAGCTTGAAATTTTCACACATTCATAAATACATATTCTAGACAATAAATATTACGTTCAAACATTTCGGTGACTCGGTTTAGCGGTCCCAAAACCACTTCCCAACTAGGGTCAATTTTGGGCTGTCACATAGCAACTAATGCACATATGTGCTCATTTGCTAGACTCTACTTCACCTAACTACCATTTCTCATCCAAATAACATGAACAACATTTACTCATGACATCAAGCATTCTTTAATTCGGCTATTACTAGTATAAGCTTTAACCATTCATATTTTTAGAAAGACCAAGTTCTTTCCTCAATACATTCATCATCAAAATTCAAGTAAAACAATCAAAATTCCTTCCTTTATAACCATAGCCGAAGGCTCCATTCACCCATCATTAGTGAAAATTTTAGCATGGGCTAAGCAAGAACCATGATAATTTACCTAAAACAAGTAAACATTTCACAAATTTAACACAATATACTAACCTCCCTAAGGATTCAAGTGACCGAGATTTTTCCCCTCCTTTGTTTCTTCTATTCGGCCAAGTTGAACAACAAAGAGAGAACTTTGTTTTCATCACCAATTTCCTTTTCATTACTTTATTACTAACCTTTTATTTTATTATTTCTAACATAAAACACTAACACAAAATGTTTATAATAGGCTTTAACCCATAGCATGGCCGGCCACCATCTTGGTTTTTGGTTAATTTGACATGCAAGTACAATTATTTGCAACATGCATAAATAGGCCACTTTACATTTGCCTAGCACATTTCTAAATTTTCTCACATAAGTCCTATTTAATAAAATTCACTTACAATTAACAAAATTTAAACATGAAATTTTCACACATGCATATATACATATAATAAGCATCAAATATGACTGTCAATTATTTTTATGACTCGGTTTAGTGGTCCCGAAACCATTTTCCGACTAGGGTCAATTTAGGGCTGTCACAACTCTCCCCCACTTAAGAAATTTTCGTCCCCGAAAATCTTACCGGTAAATAGGTTTGGGTATCGTTCTTTCATAGAGTCCTCGGTTTCCCATGTAGCTTCTTCGATTCCGTGTTTGAGCCATAACACCTTTACTAACGGAACCCTTTTGTTTCGCAACTCTTTCACTTCACGAGCTAGGATACGTATCGGTTCTTCTTCATAACTCATATCGGATTGAATTTCAACCTCGGAGGGATTAATTATGTGCGAAGGATCAGATCTGTAACGTCGAAGCATCGAAACATGAAAAACGTTGTGAATCCTTTCAAGTTCAGGGGGTAAAAGCAACCTATATGCAACTGGACCAACTCGTTCGGAGATTTCATACGGCCCAATGAACCTCAGACTCAGTTTGCCCTTACGGCCAAATCTAAGTATCTTTTCCCAAGGTGAAACCTTAAGAAACACTTTGTCTCCCACCTGATACTCAATATCTCTTCGTTTTAAATCCGCATACGACTTCTGACGATCTGATGCTGCCTTCAGACTTTCACGAATTATTTTTACTTTCTATTCAACATCTTTAATCAAATCAACTCCGAAAATTTTACTCTCACCGAGTTCGGTCCAAAACAACGGTGTACGGCATTTACGGCCGCACAAAGCCTCGTAAGGTGCCATCTTAATGCTTGATTGAAAACTATTGTTGTAAGTGAATTCAATTAAAGGTAAATACCGCTCCCATGAACCACTAAACTCAAGGATGCAACATCTCAACATATCCTCGAGTATCTGAATTATCCGCTCGGATTGACCATCAGTCTGTGGATGAAAAGCGGTGCTAAAATGCAACTTGGTACCCAAGGCTTCTTGTAATTTCTTCCAAAATCGCGAGGTGAACCTCGGATCTCTATCCGACACAATAGAAATAGGTACCCCGTGTAATCTCACAATCTAAGAAACATACAATTCAGCTAGTTTATCCAATGAAAAATCCATATGTACGGGGATAAAGTGAGCCGACTTAGTCAGTCTATTAACAACAACCCAAATCGCATCTTTCTTACTTGCCGACACTGGCAACCCAGATACAAAATCCATTGTGACTCGATCCCATTTCCATTCAGGTATCATGATCGGCTGAAGTAAACCTGTAGGCACTTGATGTTCCGCTTTCACTTGTTGACATATTAAACACTTCAAAACAAATTCGGAAATGTCTCGTTTCATACCATGCCACCAAAACTGATGTCTCAGATCGTTGTACATTTTCGTACTCCCCGAGTGAATTGACATTCGGCTACAATGAGCTTCGTTCAGAATCATCGAAATAAGTTCTGAATTTTTGGGAACACACAAACGACTTCTGAACCTCAAACAATCGTCATCATCAATTTGAAACTCTGATTCCATATTCGAAACACATTCAGCCCGTTTTGCAACCAATTCATCATCGACTTTCTGAGCTTTATGAATTTGATGAATCAACAATGGTTTGGCCTTTAATTCACTACTAACACATTGTCGGATAGAATGACAAGTGTACATTCATCGTCGTAAAGCAAGCGGTGATTTACGACTTAAGGCATCCGCAACCACATTAGCCTTTCCGGGTGATAGTCAATGACAAGCTCATAGTCTTTTAACAACTCGAGCCAACGTCTTTGTCGCAGATTCAAGTCTCTTTGAGTCATCAAATATTTGAGACTTTTGTGATCCGAATATCGTGGCACTTCTCACCAAATAAGTAATGTCGCCATATTTTCAAAGCGAATACGATGGCAGCTAGTTCGAGATCATGGGTTGGATAATTTTTCTCATGTGGCTTCAATTGTCTCGACGCATAAGCTACAACTCGACCTTCTTGCATCAATACAAAACCCAACCCAAGTAAGGATGCATCACTGTAAATGACAAACTCCTTGCGATTCGGCCGCACTAATCTTGGAGCTTCAATCAAATAAGTTTTGATTGATCGAAACTTTTCGACACTTTTACATCCATTCGAACTTAACATCTTTACAAGTAGTTTCGTTATTGGTGTGACTATCATCGAGAAACCCTTACGAACCGTCTGTAGTAACCGGCAAGTCCCAAAAAACTCCGAACCTCAGTAATATTTCTCGGAGGCTTCTAGTTAAGTATGGCTAAAATTTTGCTCGGATCAACTCGAATACCCGATGCAGATACCACATGCCCAAGAAGCTAACCTCTCTTAACCAGAACTCACACTTACTGAACTTAGCATATAACTGCTTATCCCGTAAAATTTGCAACACTAGTCCCAGGTGTTCAGCATGATCGGTTTCATTTCTCGAATAAACCAAAATATCATCGATAAACACAACTGCAAACCGATCCAAATACGGTCTGAAGATCCGATTCATCAAATCAATAAATACCGCAGGGGCATTAGTGAGCCCAAACGTCATCACTAAGAACTCGTAGTGACTATATCTCGTTCTGAAAGCAGTTTTGGGTATATCCGAATCTCGAATTCGCAACTGATAATAACCCGATCTCAAATCTATCGTTGAAAACACTGAGGCTCCCTTTAGTTGATCAAACAAATCATTAATCTGTGATAACGGATATTTATTCTTTATTGTCACTTTATTCGGTGACGATAGTCGATGCACAACCTCATGGTTCCGTCCTTCTTTTCACAAACAATACTGGTGCACCCCAAAGTGAGAAACTTGGTCGAGCAAAACCTCTATCCGTCAACTCTTGCAACTGAGCTTTCAACTCTTTTAACTTGGTTGGTGCCATACGATACGGAGCTATCGAAATCGGTGTAGTTCCAGGTACAAGCTCAATACCAAACTCTACCTCCGAGCATGTGGTAAACCCGGTAATTCTTGGGAAAAACATCCAGATATTCACAAACCACCGCACTGATTCAGCTTCTTTTCTAACTCTTTGTCATCAAGTACATACGCAAGGTATGCTTCACACCCCTTTCGACATATTTTCGAGCCAACATCGATGATATTACAGCTGGCAACCCATTCAAGTCAGTAAACTCAACTCGGATTATCTCGTTATTTACACACCTCAAATCAATGGTTTTTCTTTTGAAATTTACATTTACATCATGTACGATCAACCAATCCATACCGAGGATAACATCAAATTCATCAAGCGGTAAAAGCATCAAATCGGTAGGAAAAGCAGAACCTCGGATTACTAGGGGACATTTCTTACACACTTTGTCAACAAGTACATAACGACCCAAGGGATTCGACACTCGAATTACGAACTCAGTAGACTCAACAAGTAAAGTCTTACAGGATGCTAAGGTTTCACATATATAAGAATGAGTAGAACCAGGGTCAATCAAAGCAATCACATTAGTATCAAAGAGAGTAAAAGTACCGGTAATAACATCTGGCGAGGAAGCGACCTCGGCGTGCTTGGCAGATAGCATAAGCTCTAGCAGGAGCACGAGCCTCAGATCTAGTTGTAGCATCTCTAGATCCTCTCTGACCGCTACTAGCATTGCCCGTGTTTCTAGATGGTCTACCCCGGGCAGTAGTAGCACCTAGTTTCCCACTCTGATTTACATTTTGTTCAGACAGTCTCGGGCAATCCTTGATAAAATGGTCAGCTGATCCGCACTTATAACAGGAGCGGTCATGGAATCTACAACTCCCGAATGCCATTTACCACAATCGGCACTCGTTCTATCTCGACGATCATTTCCAACACGGCGTGATCGACATGACTCGTGTACTCACGGGGGTCGATCGCGATCTCGTCTAGAAAATCCCGAAGTGTCTCTAGACCGGCCTAAGTCATCTCTAAATTTCTTTGATGACTGTTGAAAGGGCTTTCCCGAAGATCTCTTACGAAACTCTTTTGCTCCCATATCAGCTTTTCTTTTCTCCTTCGAGCTCTTGACTTTGCAAGCTCGTTCGACAAGTACCACAAATTCTCGATTTCTAAAATACCAACATACTGACTTTATATCGCGTTCGGTCCATCCTCAAACGTTTACACATCACAGCTTCTGAAGAAATGCATTCTCGAGCGTACCGGCTAAGCCTTACAAACTTTCGTTCATAATTAGTAACCGACATGGAACCTTGTTTAAGTTCAAGAGATTCCTTCCGTTTTGATCAATGAATCTCGATCGATATACTTTTTCAAACTCGGTTTGGAAAACTCCCAAGTTACTTGCTCTCTGGGCACAAGAAATCAACGTATTCCACCAATAGTAGGCGAATCACGTAGCAAGGAGATAGTACACTTTAGGCATTCATCGGTGTGCAAGATAGTTCATCGAGTACCGAATAGTGTTGTCAACCAAAATTCAGCTTGCTCGGCATCATCATTGTCCTTAGCTTTAAATTCAATAGCCGTGTTTTGGATTACATCAGCTGGGGCTTATTTGACCTTATTTGGTCGATTCGGAGGTATTGTAGGTCTTGGGGTTGTATTAGTCGGGAATGGAGGTTGTGGAACAGCCATATTAGTTCGAATGTATTGGTTGAACCAATCATTCATCACGCTATAAAAAGCCTATCTAGCCGTCATTCGATTACTAGCAATAGGTTGAGAGTCCCGGTATTGTCCCTTGTCTTGGGAGCAGCGCTACACTCTCAAAATCATCAGCTACCACTCGGTTGGGATCGGGATCCATTTCTATAAGTAAACACATTTTAAGCGTAAATCACCACACTATCAAATAAACACATAATGGCATGTATAGCTAGACCCAAGCGTATTACGGTAGTCCTAGAATCGACTAAACCGTAGCTCGATACCAATAAAATTGTAACATACTGTGCGAGACCGTTATCGGAGTCGAACACGAGGTGTTAACGGACTTAATTCATTTACTTACACAGTTCATTTTTAAAATTCCAGACAAGCTGGTTAACTGCATCACAGTCACTTTAAAAATCATATCTCGAGTTCTGAAGCTCAAAAACCAATTCTGTAAATTTTTCCTGAAACTAGACTCATATATATATCTTCAAATTGTTTTCTAGAATTTTTGGTTGGGCCAATTAGTACAGTTTATTAGTTAAAGTCTCCCCTATTTCAGGGTTTGACTACTCTGATCTTCATGAATTACGACTTAGATATCTCCCTGTACAGGGATTCAATACTTATGTCGTTTGTTTCTAAAGAAACTAGACTCGAAAAGGAATCTGCACATATAGGGCATGACTTATAATTATCTCTGATTAATTTATAGTGAATTTCCAAAGTCAGAATAGGGGATCCAGAAATCGCTCTGGCCCTATTTCACAAAAACTTAAACATCTCATAAAATATGGCTCATATGATCTTTTCGTTACTTTCATATGAAAGTAGATTCATCAAGGTTCGATTACATAATTTATTAACTATTTAATTCCATTCCTACTATTTTTAGCAATTTTTCAAATCCACATCACTGCTGCTGTCAGCATCTTTTTTTTAAGGTAAACTTTACCTATTTCATGGTTTTCCATGGATCAACTAGAATTTTGTCATACATAGCACCAAAATGATCGTGATTAACCATTCCAATGGCTAATCGTTACCAAACATTTCCATACCACTCAATGAACAACATACAAAATGATTATAATGCTATGCTCAATATATATATAAGCCATTTTCGCATGGCTATCCAAATATATACATTACCAAAGGTACTTGACTAACAACAAAGGCGGTCTTATACATGCCATTATCGAGTTCAACTAAAAGAGTACCAAAAGGGCTTCGATAGTGTGGACGACTTGACTTTGACAATCCCGAGTCCGATGGTGACGAGCAAAATCTATAAAACAGAGAATCAAAGCAACGGAATAAGCATTTAATGCTTAGTAAGTTTGAGTAATGAAATTAGTTTTGACTAAAGTATAACATTCATATAGCTAAATGAATAAATTCATATATGCACATTCTCATAATCATACTTACTTCACGCTTCAATCAACATATTCATACACAAGGTATCAAACCTAACTAAAGGCGAAAGTTCGTTAATCAATTGAGCGAATACTATTTAAAACGAATCGACTTTTCCGATGCATATCTGAAACATACCTTATCGTTTGGATTTTATGAGCATATTAATTGAAATTATTACAGCAAGATCGCTCACTTCCAAACCCAAGTATCTTCGGATTTAGCCGGATATAACAACTCGCACAAATGCCTTGGTCTTAGCCGGATATAGCAACTTCGCACAAATGCCTTGGTCTTAGCTCGGATATAATCACTAGCATAAATGCCTTGGGACATAGCCGGATATAGCAACTTCATACGAATGCCTTTGGATCTTAGTCCGGTTATCATCCGAATAATCTTGCACATATGTCCACAAATCATAACACATCTTTATTTCGTTTTCATTACTAGAACTCAGACACAAGGACTTATCTACCATTACCATTTTCGGCTCAATAACCACATACAAAGAGCATGGTTTTGATTCGCTATATAACATGATCTAATCGAATCATAATCTAAGTTCCATTACTCGAAAACTTACCACGGATGTTGTCGAACGATTTCAACGGCTATTCGATCACCTTTTCCTTTCCTTTATCGGATTTAGTTCCCCTTTGCTCTTGAGCTTAATTTAAGAAATAAATTGATTTAATCATTTTGAACATCAAAGAGAAATTCAAGGTACTTAGCCCATATATATTAGGCATTAGAGTCATATATGTATGAAATCATGAATCAAATTCAACATATTAGCCAATATTCTCCTTTAGCTGATTTTCTAAGTCAAGATAAAGCCATCAATATGCTTACCTATAGCCGAACGTACAACATCAATCTATGTATTCATTCATGTGGCCGAATATGCATGTCTATGTTGAGGCCGATTATATATTTACTACATTCTACAAATATGGTTACTTGTATTGACTAAATACCATTTTGTTTCAAGTTCAAAACTCGGATAATACACATATATACACTAGTAATCAAATACTAACATTTGCACTTCACCTTAATAGCTAGCTTAGCAAACCTTAATTTAACATATAATTGTTCATAACACAATTAAAGCATCCTCTGCATTCCATCAATTCAAAACACATACATTACTCAATAATATTCAAAATCATATTCGGCCTTAGTACACACTTGTTAGCCGATTTTTCTCCATTTAGCAACTAATGCACATATGTGCTCATTTGCTAGACTCTACTTCACCTAACTACCATTTCTCATCCAAATAACATGAACAACATTTACTCATGACATTAAGCATTCTTTAATTCGGCTATTACTAGTATAAGCTTTAACCATTCATATTTTTAGAAAGACCAAGTTCTTTCCTCAATACATTCATCATCAAAATTCAAGTAAAACAATCAAAATTCCTTCCTTTATAACCATAGCCGAAGGCTCCATTCACCCATCATTAGTGAAAATTTTAGCATGGGCTAAGCAAGAACCATGATAATTTACCTAAAACAAGTAAACATTTCACAAATTTAACACAATATACTAACCTCCCTAAGGATTCAAGTGACCGAAATTCTTCCCCTCCTTTGTTTCTTCTATTCGGCCAAGTTGAACAACAAAGAGAACTTTGTTTTCATCACCAATTTCCTTTTCATTACTTTATAACTAACCTTTTATTTTATTATTTCTAACATAAAACACTAACACAACATGTTTATAATAGGCTTTAACCCATAGCATGGCCGGCCACCATCTTGGTTTTTGGTTAATTTGACATGCAAGTACAATTATTTGCAACATGCATAAATAGGCCACTTTACATTTGCCTAGCACATTTCTAAATTTTCTCACATAAGTCCTATTTAATAAAATTCACTTACAATTAACAAAATTCAAACATGAAATTTTCACACATGCATATATACATATAATAAGCATCAAATATGACGGTCAATTATTTTTATGACTCGGTTTAGTGGTCCCGAAACCACTTTCCGACTAGGGTCAATTTAGGGCTGTCACATGAAATCATTAGTTTTTACACTTCCGTCAAGTTGGTTTCTTGCCTAAACTGTTGAAATCCTTTGTTTATATGTTTGATTATTGTATTTAGAAGAAGGTCTCAAGAATAATGGTTCCCTTAACGTTCTTAATTCGTGAATTACGGTTTTGTACAGAGGTAATTATGGAGTTGAGTTGGGTTTGTGTCGAAACACTTTGACGAGTTTGGTTGTGCTTTAATCTTGGTGTTTATTACAAATTATTGCTTAATTGGTTATTGAATATTCATTTTAGGTCTCAGGAGTCCTCTACGCTGATTCTATTTTCGAAACTACTTCAGGTGCATACTGAAAATCTGACTTTTTGGTAATTTTGGATGCCAAAAAAATGGCTTTCAGGGCCACACAACCATGTGCTAGGCCGTGTGGTAGGCCATGTGCATGACACGACCATGTGTTAGGCCATGTGGCTGACCGTGTGACTCACTATTTGCCACTATGGATCATAAGGCCAGAGACATAAGCGCGTGTTTAGGTAGTGTGACTCACTATTAGCCACTATGGACCATACGGGCTAGAGACAAGGGTGTTTGTCCAGGTTGTGTGAGTTACTGTTTGTGATTTAGGACTACATGGTCGAATGACACGGGAATGTGTCAGGTCGTGTGAGACACATGGGCATGTGCCAGGCTATATGGAGCAATTTAGGCCAATCATTTAGGCTGTGTGAAACCACACAAGCATGTGGATCAAAGATTTGAGTTTTCCCAGGATAATATGCATCATTGGAAACAAATGCAGGGCTTCTGTAGGGTTTGTATATATTGAATTAAATTGTATAAGTTATGTTTGTGTGATTTGAAACGGCATATTGAGATATCTGTTGTATATTGCACATGGTAAATGTTATTAATATTGAACTATTTGGTGTGCACATTAATTTTGTCTAAATAGTTGTGTAAGACTCGATGTTATCTGTTATTTAAATTTGCATCTGTATCGGGTGGGATCGAATAAAGGAAGAAGTATTCTATTCTAAGACGGTGGTTAAGTCACTGCTAATTGTGTTCTAATATGGTAGCTAGTCTTTAACTACTGAAACGTCTCGTATTGACACTATATGGTGTGTAGGGTTAGACAAGTATTTAATACCTTAATTGGTGTGTTGAGTTTGTCAGAGATGGTGTGTAGTAGATGGGAAATAGGAAAACTGCATATATTCTAAACTGTTTGTTCTCTGAGAATAGTCTGACTTATTATCTGTTTGAACTGCTATGATCTATTAATTTGAATGATTTGGTTGCTGGAACTGATTCTGAAATCGGTTAGTGGGACTTAATCGGTTTTAGGCTAAATTAATGAATATATATAGACATTTCTTAAGAGAATCATTAACTGATTTCTTCTGCTGATTGGATTATAGGTAAACCATAGGCTTGATCGATTCGGCGGATCGTGAGCTCGGTCATTCTACCTACCTGTTTGTTATTATTAGGCTAGTTAGTTTATTTTTCAGTAGTTTTGATGCATGAAATGTTTTAAGATTTTAAGTGATGTAACATGTGATGCAGTTGCTAATCTCTACTGGTTTGCTTTGAAAACTAAATTTTGGATAATGTGAATTTGAGAGAAGCTCGAAGTACCTTTTTAGATTTGGCCTTATTGTCTAGGCTGGGTATGGTGTGCTACATTTAGTGGTATCATAGGTAGGTTGGTCAATACTCGAGCTATGATCTGGGCTCCTATTTTGTGTAAAAAGGTGTTTAAATGGGAGCAAGATATCTGAGTCATTTTGAAAACTAATTTTATAAATGACCGAGCCTTCGATGCCAAACTTGTGCGTATTTCTATTCCGTCATTGTATTGTATTGTTGTCTGGTTAAATATTCTAATATAAACTAGTGGAATAATTAATATCAAACCTCTGAAGTGACCTGTTCACTTCTGACATTGTAGATAAATTGATATTATGAGTTTGTGCGGTAGTCATGCACTAGGCACACGTGGACGTTGTAGACGCCGAGGTAGAGCTAGAGTAGAGTCATCCTCTATGGGTAGTATGCCCAATCTAGAGACCAGTGAGACTGTTGGTACACCTACTGCTGAGATTGGATCTCAGACCCTAACAACTAGGGATGACGCACTGTCCCAGTCTATAATTAAAGAATTAGAGAGGGTCACTAGGACCCATTCTAAATCTCAAGGCCACGGGTTCGCTACAAAGTGGCTCCGATCAAATGTTGCTGAGCTGTTAAGGGATGTCATTAGAGTTGTCCCTGCTATGGTCGAGTATTGGCTAGAGGCTACCAAGAATATTATGACTGTTATCAATGACACTCTGATTTAGGGTGTTGTATCTTTGCTCAGGGATGAAGCCTATCAATGGTGGCTAACAGCTGAGTAAGGTGCTCAGCTCGAACAGGTTAATAAGGATTTCTTTAGGACTACCTTTCAAAGTAAGTATGTGGAGGCAAGTTACGTAGAGGCTTACCGACACGAGTTTATGAATCTGGTGTAAGGCAAGAGATTTATGGCTGAATATGAGGCTGAGTTTTTGAGATTGAGTAGGTATGCTTGAGCTTTAGTAGCATCTAATTATGACAAAGTTTAAGATTTGAGGAGGGTCTGCATTACGATTTGCGGGTTTTGATAGCTCCTCAAAAAGAGTAGGTTTTCGTAGTTCTAGTTGAGAAGGCTAAGATAGCGGAAGAGGTAAAGTGCAATGAGCGTGAGAGACGAGGCCGAGAGAGAAGTCTGTGTAAGGTAAAGAGGGATTCGGGTCCTTCTAGTTTTGGACTATGCTCTAAAAAATGGGCGAGATTTAAGGGGCCTCCAAGGACTGAGGCATCAGTTGCAGTGGCTTAGGTTCAACTTTATAGTGATTGTGGGAGGCATCATCTAGGCAGGTGCTAGAGGAAATTGGGAGCTTGCCTCCGATATGGATTGGTGGAGCATCATGTACGAGATTTCCCTCATCGATCAAATCAGGTGCCTACTATGGCACAGACTCTAGTTGTAGGTCTAGTTCAGCCTCCAAGAGTAGCTCAGGAACCACCTAGGGGTCGTGCATTGGCTAGGGGTGGTAATAGTTTTGGTAGAGGTCAGAAAACACTGGGTAGATGTGTGGGTCAGGCTGAGGCATGGTAACCTGCACTGGTTTATGTGGCGAGATGCCATGAGGATAATGAAGATGCTGATGTTATAGTGGTACATTTCTTATTCATTATGTTCCGTACCTTGCTATGATTGATATTGGGTCTACTCATTTACATGTAGCTAGTACTGTTTCTATAAAATTGGGTATATCTATTGAAAATACTGCTAGGGAGTTTTCTATGATTAGTCCTCTAGGTCAGTCAGTCAGGGTGGATAAGGTATATAGATAGGTTCTGTTAGAGATTCAGGGTGTAGTATTTCTTTCCGACTTAATGGAGTTGCTATTTGGTGAGTTTGACTTAATTCTAGGAATGGATTGGCTCGTGGAACATCGGGTCAGTCTAGATTGTGCCTCTAAGAGAGTTACTATGTGAATCGGTGAGAACAGTGATGTTGTAATGAGTGGTGAGCATCGAGATTACCTCTATAATGTAATCTCTGCCCTTGTGGTTGAAAAGCTAGTTCAAAAAGGTAGCAAGGCATACCTTGCTTTTGTGTCCGAATCTATACCTGCTAAACTTCCTGGGTTTCTTTCTCGAGGAGTTGCTAACAGTACTTCCGAAATGGAAGGTTGAGTTCGGCATTAATTTATTACCAGGTAATGCTCCTGTGTCCATTGCACCCTATCGCATGTCACCGAATGAACTTACAGAGCTAAAAGCTCAGCTCCAGGAACTTTTCAATTAATGGCTCATGAGACCGACCATGTCTTCATGGGGAGCATCGGTCCTGTTTGTCAAGAAAAGGGATAGATTGGTGAGAATGTGTATAGATTACTGTCAGCTGAACAAGTTGACGATAAAGAATAAGTATCCACTACCGAGGATTGACAACCTATTCGATTAGATCCAAGGAGCATCGATGTTCTCAAAGATTGACCTTCGTTCTAGTTACCATCAACTTAAGGTTAAGGAGACTGATGTATATAAAATTGCTTTCAAGACTTGTTATGGACATTACGAGTTTTTGGTAATGCCATTCAGTCTGAAAAATGCTCCATCTGCATTCATGGATTTAATGAATTGAGTCTTTCAGCCATATTTGGATTAGTTTGTAGTAGTCTTTGTAACACCCCGAACCCGAGACCGTTGCCGGTGTCGGACACGAGGGGTTAACAAGCCAAAACCACTTATGGCACCGACCAATTTGACATTCCCAGGCAAGCTGGAAAACTGCATCGCTGTCTCCTTAAAAAGCATATCTCGAGTTTCACAACTCAGAAACTGATTCCGTAAATTTTACCTGAATTTAGACTCATATATCCATCTATGGATTTATTTCTAGAATTTTTGGTCGGGCCAATTGGTACAGTTTATTAGTTAAAGTCGCCCATGTTTCAGGGGTCGACTACACTGACCTTCGCCCGTTACAACTTGAATATCTATCTGTACAGGGTTTCAATACTTATACCGTTTGTTTCCAATGAAACTAGACTCAAAAAGGAATCTGTACATATAAGGCATGACTTCTAATTCATTCTGGATAATTTATGAAAAATTTTCAAAGCCGCAACAGGGGACCCAGAAACCGTTCCGGCCCTGTCTCACGAGAACTTTAATATCTCTCGGTATACTGATCATATGATCCTTTCGTTACTTTCATATGAAAATAGACTCGTAAAGGTTCGATCACATAATTTATTCACTATTTAAAACCATTCCTACAAATTTTGGTGATTTTTCACATCCACATCACTGCAGCTGGCAGCCTCTGTTTTTAAGGTAGGCTTTACCTATATTGTAGTTCCCATGGACCAACTATAGTCTAGTCATACTTAGGTCCACATGTGATCATATTTAGCCATTCCAATGGCTGATCATGTGACCAACTCTCTCATTCCAAACCATAATCACATCATGAAACCAAATATAATTACAAACCACCTATGGTCAAATTCCATACTCCACTTTACGAACCATTTTCGCATGGCCGTACACATATACATCACAAGTACTTAAAAACAACCGAGGGTGGTCCTATACATGCCATATCCAAACTCAACTAAAGGAGTACCAAAAAGGGATTTGATAGTGTGGTTGACTTCAACTTCTATGATCCCGAATCCGATCGCTAACGAGCAAAATCTATATGAGAGAAACAAAGAAACGGAGTAAGCAATTTATGCTTAGTAAGTTTGAGCCATAATATACACACAACCAAAGCATAGCATTCAAGTAGCTAAACAATAATTCATATGCACAATTTCTCAAAGACATGCTTACTTCACAATCCCAACTCTTATTTTCATACACAAACAACGGCTTAGTTAAGGCCGATAGCTCGTTTATCATTGGAGCGAATATCCAACACTTATTCATAGTGTGCAAAGCACACACAAAACATACCTTGTTGGGAATTTCACAAGTGCATTAACTGAAAATTTTCCAGCAGCTTATAAATTTGAATCACATACCTTGAGTTTATCCGGATATAGCTACTCGTTCAAAACACCTTGGGACATAGCCGGTTATGGTAACCGCACAAATGCCTTGGGACTTAACCGGATATCACAACTCGCACAATTGCCTTCGGGGACTTAACCGGATATCACAACTTCGCACAATTGCCTTGGGCTTAGCCCGATATCATAGCTTCGCACAATTGCCTTGGGCTTAGCTCGGATATCACAATTCGCACAATTGCCTTGGGCTTAGCCGGATATCACTCGAACATTCATGCACATCTTTGTTTCATTTTCACAACAAAACTTTTATGCACAATTCACTTAACAAAATATCATTTCGGCTCAATGGCCATATACAAGGGCGAATTTCGATTGCTTATTACTTCATTCAATCGAATCAAAATCTAAGTTTCGATACTCGAAAACTTACCTCGGATGTTGTCGAACGATTCGATGGCTATTCGACTACTTTTTCCTTCCCTTTATCGGATTTGGTCCCCTTTGCTCTTGAGCTTAATTTAAAAATAATTTGATTCAATCATTTGAGTATCGAAAAGAAGAACTCAAGGCACTTAGCCCACATATATTCACTAGACATTAAAGTCACATAAGTACGAATTCATGAATCGACTTAACATACAAAGCCTTCAACATGCTTACTCATGGCGAACAACACAACCTCTTAGGCACTCATTCATGGCCGATTATGCATGTTGATGTTGAGGCCAATTACATGTTTAACACCACACATGAATGGCACACATTTTACTAGCTAATGCTTTACATATTGTAGCTCAATACTTATAATATAGCATCAAGCACTCATATGGCCGATTATACTTAGTCATACTTGCACCAAATCAACAATAAATTCCAAGATTTTCACATCATATGTGTACTAGGCGAATGTACTTGCAATTTCACAACCATTCTTCAACATTTTCTTCTTTAAGCAAACATATTTACCACTTACTTCATAACCAAAACATCATGTGCAAACATATACACATATAGGTGCATGGCGAATCTCAAGGTGTTCATAACCATCTAGAACACAAATTTTTACCATTCAAGTAACAAGCATAAATCATGCTCATGAATGCACCATGGCGAATACATCACAACCATACCCTTTCAACTTCGGTCATGGTTAAACAAAGATTTCAATGCCCTACTCAAGAATACTAAAAAGAAATTTCAAGAGTAGTCAATCCATCATTACATGCATCATCAACAAGCTTCACATTTAGCATGCAATGGCTTTAACACAATATCAACCTTGGCCAAATACCATTTTCATGGCATAACAAGGATTTGAACCATGGCTAACATGCACATCAAGTTAGCAACCAAAACAAGGATGAACTTCATGACACAACCTCAAACATACCTTAATCTTGATACAAGTATAGCCAAATCTCCTTCTTGTTCTCTTCCAAACCAAGCATGAAGCAAAACTCCTATCTCCTCCTTTAGTATTTTCGGCCAAAAGGAAAGAACAAGGATGAACAATTTTTTCTTGTTCTTCTTTCACTTGCAACGCAAATGGGGGAAATGCCACACTCACACACATTTTTTATTTCTCATCCAACATCATTAATTTTTTATCATTTAATACATCATGCATTAACAAAACATGTTTCAACATGTTTTGTTTGCCCATAAACCATGTCATGGCCGGCCACTATGCCATCTTTGGGGAATTTGACATGCAAATCCCTTAATTTTGCATGCATTTTCAACTAGTCATCACACATTTCCCATCATACTTTCAAAGTTTACTACTAGGTCCTTTCTAGTGAAATTCACCTTTATAACACTAAATCGAACCATCAAAATGTCACACATGAATACACACATATTATAGGCATCAAAATAAATTTTAGATTATTTTTACGCCTCGGTTTTGTGGTCCCGAAACCACATTCTGACTAGGGTCAATTTTGGGCTGTCACAGTCTTCATTGATGGCATACTAATTTATTCAAAAAATAGGATTGAGCACTACAAACACTTCGAGAAAAACAATTGTATACTAAACTTAGTAAGTGTGAGTTCTCGTTGCAGGAGGTCACTTTTTTGTGGCATGTTGTGACTGCCGAAGGAATCTTAGTCAACCTTAAGAAAATTGAGGCTGTAGCCAAGTGGTAACAACCGAAGAGTGTGCTTGAGCTTTGGAGTTTCTTGGGCTTGGCAGGTTACTACCAGAGGTTTGTCGAGGGATTTTTGCTGATTGCGTCCGCTCTAACAAAAATATTACTTAAGAACATCTCATTTGTATAGTCTGATGAGCAGCAATTGAGCTTCGAGAAGCTCAAATCTCTCTTAACACAAGCTCCTATTTTGGTTTAGCCTGAGCCGGGTTGGGAATTTGTGGTTTATAGTGATGCGTCTCACGTTGATTTGGGATGAGTTATGATGCAAGAAGGTAAAGTGGTACCTTATTCATCGCCACAACTTAAGTCACATGAGGGTAATTATCTTATGCACGATCTTGAGTTAATTGCAGTTGTGTTTGCCTTGAAAATCTGGGGACATTACCTGCATGGTGAGAGGTGTATAATTTACACTGACCACAAGAGCCTCAAGTATCTATTAACTCAAAAGGAATTAAATCTTAGGCAACATAGGTAGGTTGAGTTTCTCAAAGATTGTGATTGCATGATAGAGTATTATCCAAGTAGGAAGATTGTGGTGGTCGATGCACTTAGTCATAGAGTAATGATCGAATGAGGGCGATGTTCGCTCGTCTTAGTTTGTTTGAGGATGGAAGTCGACTAGCTGAACTACAGGTTAAACAAACTTAGGTCAAACATATTCGAACTAAATAGTTAAGCGATAAGTCTCTAGTTCAAGGCCTGCAAAAAATGATTCGAGTGAAACTTCAAATTTTAGTTTGAACGGCAACTATAACAACCCGGTTCAGACCTTAGTCAGAATACTGGTTTCGAGACCACAAATCTGAGTCAAGAAAATATTTTAATATTATCCTCCGTGTTCACAGTATGTGTTTAAGCATGTGTGAAAGTTTCGTATGAAAATTTTACCATTTATGTGCTTAATTTGCAAAAAGGACCTAATCGTATAAAATGTAAAAATGGCATTCTATTTGATTAAGTGCCTATTTGTTGTGGCTTTTTAACTGTGGAGTCCTTATGATGTTATTAGACCATTAATGAAGTTAATGGACATTAATGACCTTCCATTAGGTGATATTTATATGGTTTAATAAAGGTTATAAATGGAAATTGTTATTAATATGTGTTATAATAAAAGAAAAACATGATAATGGATAAATGAATTGAATGAATTGTTGAATAAAAGAGTTAAATTTGAATATGTATAGATCAAGAACCAAAGAAAATGGACTTAGATCAGGGAAAGTCGAAAGTCGTCGAGTAGTCGATTCCATTCATTCTAATCCGTACGAGGTAAGTCGATATACAAATAAATGTGTTTGAATTGAATTATCAATTGCTTATATGATATTTTAATTGTGATGAATGGATATCAAAGCTGAATATGTGACATCCGAGAAAATTATGATAATGCGACAACGTCTAAAAAGCCCCGTACGAGCATAGGAATAGTTAGGATACATATGTCATGACATAGGATCCAATATATGATTTATGTGTAAGACTATGTCTGGGACATCGACATCATATTTGATTTCGTGTAAGACCCTGTCTGGGATAGTGGCATCGATATATGATTTATGTGTAAGACTATGTCTGGGACATCAACATCGTGTTTCATTTGATACAAGACCCTGTCTGGGACAGTGGCATCGATATTGGATTACATGTAAGACCATGTCTGAGATGTTGGCATTGCATGAGCTTTCTGAACTATCTGAGTATCCTTATTGATCTTGAACGGATTAACGGGCATTTTGAGAAATGAATGAACATGAAAATGTGTACCCAAATTCAGGTACGTTTGAAATGTACATTATGATTAAGAATGAAAGGTATGTATATGTTAATATGTGGATATATGAAATATGTATGAATTATATGAGGATGAAATGTATTATGTAAATGTGAGTTATGAACAAATGAGTTATATGGGATATATGGATATGTACTTATATCTTGCCATGAATTACATAAATAAATTGGTTTAGAATTTTTATGTCATAAGTTTATTTGTATATGGCTTAATAATCTTTTGAAAGCTTACTTTGTGTGTGTTTTCAATTATTTTTAGATATCGAAGCTATCGGGAGCTCGAGGATCGTCGAGGGTCATCACCACACTATCAAATTCTATTTTGGTACCTTTTGAAAATGTGAATATTGAAGTATGGCATGTATATGCTGGAAGTAATTGAATATGTTTTGTAATATGTATATCTAACCATGTGATATGGCTTGGTTATGGATGTCGTTATGAATGAATTTTGGTAAATGTCTTGTGTTCAAAAATGTTATGTTTTGATGTATTCTTGAATGACCAAATGAAATTTTCAATTTTGGTAAGTTATGGTATGTGCCTATTTTGGAATTTGGTAATATTTTGCCATGAGAATGAATGAAGTAAATTGAGATTATGAATCATATATTTGGTATGATTTTTGGCTTAGGATTTGGTATGATTTGGTATGGATTACAAGCATGAAATTTGTTGATAATGATATGTCATGAATGGTGTATGTTTTGGTTGTGAATTGGTTGAAATTTTGGTACAAAATGTTTTGGTTTGATGCTTGTAGGGATGGTTCAAAATGGATGGCAATTTGGCTTTGCAAATAGCCTATTTTTGTCTATACGAGTAGAGACACGGGTGTGTGTCTCAGCCATGTGTGACACACGGTTATGTTACATAGCCTTGTGTCCCCTAGGTTACCCTACGATTTAAAGCAGTATACCCTACAGTTTTGACACGGCCTAGACACATGGGCTTGCCTAACAGTCGTGTGTGGCATACAGGCTGGCACATGGTCATGTCATTGGCCGTGTGACCCAAGTTTGTAACCTCTCTAATTTTCACAAAGCCTGGCACACGAACGTGTCTTGTGGCCGTGTGGACAAGTCAGTATGTATGCCCTGTTTTACGACGGCCTAGACACACGGGCGTGTCTAATGCCGTGTAAGGCATACGACCTGTTCACACGGACGTGTGACCTTTATAACTTTGAAAAATGTTTAAGTTTCAAAATTTTTTTTGTATGAGCTCGGTTTAGTCCTAACCCCTTTCTAAAGTATGTTTAAGGTCTCCTTGACCTTCATAAGAGACTCTATAATGATGTGTGACTTTGATGCTATGTTGATTATTAAATGAATGCGAATTTTTCTAATATGCCTGGTAATGACTCATAACCCTAGTCCGACAACAGATACGGGTTAGGAGTGTTACTTTGGTTGGTATCAGAGCTACGATTTAGTCAATTCTAGGACTAACGTAGCGTATGTAAGTCTAGCTATACATGCCATATTTATGAACTGTGATAGTGTGATGAATCTTGAAAATGAAATTGTGTTTTTATATAGTACATGGATTCTGAACAAGCTGTAGCTGATGATGTTGAAAGCAATGCGCCTGTTCCCGCTCAAGGGACAGTGCCAGCTGACTCTATACCTACTACTACTAGTCACGAGAGAGAGGCTAAGCAAGCTTTTTACCAAATGATGAATGATTGGTTTACCCAGCATATTAGAACCAATCTGGTTGTGCCACAACCTTCACCCCCGCTAAATCCTCCGCGAGTCCCTATCACGCCACATGCTAATCCGATTCAGTTGAGTAAGCCACCTGTCAATAAAATTAGAAATATGGGGCCGAAGAGTTTCGTGCCACTACTAATGATGATGTTGAGAGAGCCGAGTTCTAGTTAGAGAATACAATACGAGTGTTAGATGAATTGTCATTGATTCTGGATGAATGCCTAAAATGTGCCATTTCACTTTTGAGAGATACGGCTTATCATTGGTGGAAGACGTTGATATCCGTAGTTTCGAGAGAACGAGTTACTTGGAATTCCTTTCGAGCTAAATTTGAAAGAAATACATCAGTTAGAGATTCATCGATCAGAAACGAAAAGAGTTTCTTGAGCTGAAATAAGGCCGTATGTCTGTTATAGAAGACAAGAGAGAATTTGTGAGATTGAGCTAGTATGCACGAGAATGTGTCTCGACTGAAGCAATTATGTGTAAGAGATTCGAGGATGGTTTGAATGAAGACATCAAATTATTAGTTGGGATTCTGGAAATAAAAGAGTTTGTAGTACTTTTGAACGAGCGTATAAAGCTCAAGAGCTCGAGAAAGAAAAAAGAAAAGCCAAATCAAAAGCTAGAGATGTGATAAAGAGATCCGCAAGTAAATCATTTCAGTCTGTATCAAATAAATTCTAAGATGGTTTAAGCCGTTCAAAGGCTAATGTGGGTCATTCAAGTAGAGATCATGCTAGATTGTAACACCCCGTACCCGAGACTGTGGCCGGAGTCGAACACGAGGTGCTAACAGACATAATATATTTATTTTCACATCCATTTAAAAATTTCAGACGGTGGCTAAGCGTGTCACTTGTCACCTTAAAAATCATATCTTGAGTTCCACAACTCGAAAATCAGTTTCGTGATTTTTCCCTGAAACTAGACTGATATATGCATCTACAATTTTTTTCTAGAATTTTTGGTCGGGCCAATTAGTATAGTTTATTAGTTAAAGTCTCCCATGTTACAGGGATCGACTACACTGACCTTCGCATATTACGACTTGGATATCTCCCTGTACAGGGCCTCAATACTGATGCCGTTTGTTTCTATAGAAACTAGACTCAAAGAGGAATCTATACATATATGGCATGACTCCTAATTATCTCTGGTTAATTTACAATGAATTTCCAAAGTCGGAACAGGGAATCCAGAAACTGTTCTGGCCCTGTTTCACGAAAACCTAAATATCTCTTAACATACAGCTCATATGACCGTTTCGTTTCTTCCATATGAAAGTAGATTCATCAAGGTTAATTTACATAATTTATTCATTATTTAATTCCATTCCTACTATTTTAGTGATTTTCACATCCACATCGCTTCTTTGTCAGCATCTACCTTTAAGGTAGACTTTACCTATTTCATAGTTTCCATGATTCAATTAGCCCTTTTGCATACATAGCACAAAGTATAATCATGATCAACCATTCCAATGGCTAATCGTTTCCAAACATTTCCATACCTCTTAGTGATCAACATACAAAACGATTATAGTACTATGCTAAAAGCATTATATAAGCCATTTTCGCATGGCTATCCAAATTTACACAAAATCCATGGGTACATGACCAACAACAAAAGGGTAGTCCTATACATGCCATTTCAAAGTCCAACCAAAAATATACCAAAAGGAGCTTTGATAGTGTGGGCGACTTTGACTTCAAAATCCGAGTCCGATAGTGAAGAACCAAAATCTATAAAACAGAGAATCAAAGAAGCGGAGTAAGCATTTAATGCTTAGTAAGTTTGAGTCATAAATTTAGACACAACCAAAGTATAGCATTTATGTAGCTAAGCAGATAATTTCACATGCACAAATTCTCAATATCATACTTACTTCACATTACCAACCCTTATATTCATACACAAAGATCAACTTAGCCAAAGGCGGTAGCCCATTTATCAAGCGAGCGAATACTTATTTGTAAGGGCTCAACTAATTCAAAGCACATACAAAACATACCTCATTGTTGGGATTTCACAAGCGTATTAACTGAAATTTTTACAGCAAGTTCATTCATTCCCGAATCACGTACCTTGAGTTTAACCGGATATAGCTACTCGTTCAAATGCCTTGAGGACATGGCGAGTTATAGTAACTTCGCACAAATGCCTTGGGACTTAACCGGATTTAGTAACTCGCACAAATGCCCGGGACTTAACCCGGATTTAGTAACTCGCACAAATGCCTTCGGATCTTAGTCCGGATATAGTCACTTAGCACAAAGCCATCGGGACTTGGCCCGGACATCATTCGAATAACCATGCACATTTATCAATAAATCATGACACATTCGTATTTCATTTTCATTAGCAAAACTCAAACACAAGGCACTTTTCACACTTGCAAATTTCGGCTCAATAGCCACACACAAAAAGCATGATTTGAATTTGCTTAAAACATGATCTAATCAAAGCATAATCTAAGTTCTATTACTCAAGAACTTACCTCGGATGTTGTCGAACGGCTTCAACGGCTATTCGATCACTTTTTCCTTTCCCTTATCCAACTGTGGTCCTCTAAGCTCTTGAGCTAATTCAAACAAATTTAACCTATCAAAGTCTCATTTTGCTAGCTTATGGCCGAATATGACAAGGAGTTTGATAGGTCATATGGCCACCTTTTAGCTCAGATACACCATGATCATACGTATTTTTAATCACATCAACAATTTAATACAATTCATTCGAACATCAAAAGAGAAGCTCAAGGTACCAGCCCATATATACATTAGACATTAGAGTCACATATGTACGAAATCACGAATCGAATTCAACATACTAGCTAATATTTCCCCTAAGCCAAATTTTCTAAGTCAAGCTAAAGCCATCAATAGGCTACCAATGGCCGAACATACACATCTATGCTAAGGCCAATTGCAACACTTAATACATTCTACAAGTATGGTCACTTGTGTTGACTAAACACCATTTGTTTCAAGTTCAAAACTTGGCTAATACACATATATACACTATTAAAACATCCTCTCCCTTTACACTAATTCAACACATGCATTACCCATAATATACCAAATTACATTCGCCTTAGCACACAACTTGCTAGCCGATTGTTCTCCATCTAGCAACTAATGCACATCTGAGCTCATTTGTTAGACTCTACTTCATCTAACAACAACCTTATTTCTCTTCTATATCCTACCATGGCGAATGCATCACAACACCTTACCATTTCAATTTTGGTCATGGTTGAACAAGGAACTTAATGTCTCACTCAAGGATGCTAAAAAGGAGATTCAAGAGTTATCAATCCACCATCACATGCATCATTAACAAGCTTCACATTTAGCATGCAATGATATCAACACAAAATCCACCTTGGCCGAATACCATCCCCATGACATAGCAAAGGTTTGAACCATGGGCTAATAAGAACATCAAGCTAGCAACTAAAAAAAAACATGCATGAATCTCATGGCACAACATCAAACATACCTTAATCTTGATACAAGTATGGTCGAACCTCCTCCTAATCCTCTTCTAAACCGAACATGGAGAAAGAACTCCTTCTTTCTTCCTTAGAATTTTCGGCCAAAAGAAATGAAAAGGATGAACACACTTTTTTTTTTTTGTTTCCTTTCCCTCAACTCACAGCAATGGGGGGGATCACACACCTTCTTTCCTTTTTCCATTTCTTTATTACCCATACTCCTTATTTTATTTATTCCAACATAACCCATTTACACAACATGTTTTATGACAAGTTTTGCCCATCACCCTTTGTCATGGCCGGCCACTAGGCTTTAATTTAGGGAAATTTGACATGCAAGCCCATCATTTTCACAACATGCATTAACAGGACACTTTACATTTGCCTAGCACATTTCTAAATTTTCTCACATAAGTCCTATTTGATAAAATTCACTTACAATTAACAAAATTCAAACATGAAATTTTCACACATGCATATGTACATATAATGAGCATCCACTATGATGGCTAATTATTTTTATGACTGGTTTAGTGGTCCGAAACCACTTTTCGACTAGGGTCAATTTAGGCTGTCACAACTCTCCCCACTTAGAAATTTTCGTCCCGAAAATCTTCTTGTAAATAGGTTTGGGTATCGCTCTTTCATAGAGTTCTCGGGTTCCCAAGTAGCTTCTTCTATCCGTGTTTGAGCCATAACACTTTCACTAGCGGAACCCTTTTGTTTCGCAACTCCTTCACTTCACGAGCTAGGATACGAATCGGTTCTTCTTCATAACTCATATCGGCTTGAATTTCGACCTCTGATGGACTAATTATGTGCGATGGATCAGATCTATAGCGTCGAAGCATCGAAACATGAAAGACGTCGTGAATCTTTTCAAGTTCAGGGGGCAAAATCAATCGATGCGCAACTGGACCGACTCGTTTGGATATTTCATATGGCCCGATGAACCTCGGACTCAATTTGCCCTTACGCCCAAATCTGAGTATCTTTTTCCAAGGTGAAACTTTAGGAAACACTTTGTCTCCCACGATACTCAATGTCTTTTCGTTTGAGATCCGCGTCGACTTACGGCGATCTGTGGCGCCTTAAGACTTTCACGGATTACTTTTACTTTCATTGACATCTTTAATCAAATCCACACCGAAAATTTTACTTTCACCGAGCTCGGTCCAAAACAATGGTGTACGACATTTGCGCCCGTACAAGGCCTCGTAAGGTGCCATCTTAATACTTGATTGAAAACTATTATTGTAAGCGAATTCAATCAAAGGTAAATACCGTTCCCATGAACCACTAAACTCAAGGAGGCAGCATCTCAACATATCCTCGAGTATTTGAATTATCCGCTCGGATTGACCATCGGTTTGGGGGTGAAAAGCGGTGCTAAAATGCAACTTGGTACCCAAAGCTTCTTGCAATTTCTTCCAAAATCGTGAGGTGAATCTCGGATCTCTATCCGACACAATAGAAATCGGTACCCGTGTAATCTCTGTCGAGAAACATATAATTCAGCTAGTTTATCCAATGAAAAATCCGTACGTACGGGGATAAAATGAGCCGACTTAGTCAGTCTATCCACAACAACCCAAATCGCATCTTTCTTACTTGCTGATACTGGCAACCCAGATACAAAATCCATCGTGACTCGTTCCCATTTCCATTCAGGTATCATGCTCAGCTGTAGCAAACCCGTAGGCACTTGATGTTCCGCCTTCACTTGCTGACATACTAAGCACTTTGAAACAAAATCGGAAATGTCTCGTTTCATACCATGCCACCAAAACTGACGTCTTAGGTCGTGGTACATTTTCGTACTCCCCGGGTGAATTGACATTCGGCTACAATGAGCTTCGTTCAGAATCATCGAAATGAGTTTTGAATTTCTTGGAACACAACCGATTTCTGTACCTCAAACAATCGTCATCATCAATTTGAAACTCCGATTCCACATTCGGAACACATTTAGCCCGTTTTGCAACCAACTCATCGTCGACTTTACGAGCTTCACGAATTTGATGAATCAATAATGGCTTGGCCTTTAATTGAGCTACTAACACATTGTCGGGTAGAACAGACAAGTGTACATTCATCGCTCGTAAAGCAAACAGTGATTTCCGGCTTAAGGCGTCCGCAACCACATTAGCCTTTCCTGGGTGATAATCAATGACCAGCTCATAATCTTTCAACAACTCAAGCCAACGCCTTTGTCGCAGATTCAAGTCTCTTTGGGTCAACAAATATTTGAGACTTTTGTGATCCGAAAATACATGGAACTTCTCACCAAATAAGTAATGTCGCCATATTTTCAAGGCGAATACAATGGCAGCTAATTCGAGATCATGGGTCGGATAATTTTTCTCATGTGGCTTTAATTGTCTCGACGAATAGGCCACAACTCAACCTTCTTGCATCAATACGCAACCTAACCCAAGTAGGGAGGCGTCACTATAGATGACAAACTCTTTGCCTGATTCAGGCTACACTAAAATTGGAGCTTCCGTCAAATAAGTTTACAGATTGATCAAAACTTTTTCGACATTTTTCATCCATTCAAACTTAACATCTTTTTGAAGTAAGCCGTCATGGGTGTGGCTATCATCGAGAAACCTTTTACAAACCGTCGGTAGTAACCGACAAGTCCCAAAAAGCTCGAACCTCATTAATATTTCTCGGAGGCTTCCGATTAAGTATGGCTAAAATTTTGCTCGAGTCGACTCGAATACCCGTCTGAGATACCACATGACCCAAGAAGCTAACCTCTCTTAACCGAACTCACACTTCTTGAACTTAGCATATAACCGCTTATCCGTAAAATTTGCAACACTAATCTCGGTGTTCAAAGCATGTTCGGTCTCATCTTTTGAATAGACCAAGATGTCATCAATGAACACAACTTGAACCGCTCCAAATACATCTCAAGATCCGATTCATCAAATCCATAAATACCGTAGGGCATTAGTGAGCCCAAATGGCATCACTAAGAACTCGTAGTGGCCGTATCTCGTTCTGAAAGCAGTTTTGGGTATATCCGAATCTCGAATTCACAACTGGTAATAACTCGATCTCAAATCTATCTTTGAAAACACTGAGGCTCCCTTCAGTTGATCAAACAAATCATCAATACGCGGTAACGGATATGTATTCTTTATCGTCACTTTATTCAGCTGACGATAGTCAATGCACAACCTCATGGTTCCGTCCTTCTTTTTCACAAACAATACTGGTGCACCCCAAGGTGAGAAACTTGGTCGAGCGAAACCTCTATCCGTCAACTCTTGCAACTGAGCTTTCAACTCCTTTAACTCGGTTGGTGCCATACGATACGGAGCTATCGAAATTTGCGTAGTCCCCGGTACAAGCTCAATACCAAACTCTACTTCTCGAATAGGTGGTAAACCCGGTAATTCTTTGGGAAAAACATCCGGGTATTCACAAACCACCGGCACAGATTCGGGTTTCTTTTCCAATTCCTTGTCATCAAGTACATACGCAAGGTATGCTTCGCACCCTTTCTTACATATTTTGGGCCAACATTGTCGATATTACGGTGGCAACCCTTTAAGTCAGTAGACTTAACTCGGATTATCTCGTTATTTTGCATCTCAAATCAATAGTCTTGATTTTGCAATTCACAACCGCATCATGCACGGTCAACCAATCTAAACCGAGGATAACATCAAATTCGTCAAACGGCAACAGCATCAAGTCCGCCGGAAAACCGGAACCTCGAAGTACTAGGGGACATTTCTTACACACTTTGTTGACAAGCACGTAATGACCCAAGGGATTTGATACCCGAATTACGAACTCAGTAGACACAATAGGTAAAGTCTTACTGGATGCTAAGGTTTCGCATATATAAAAATGAGTAGAACCAGGGTCAATCAAAGCAATCACGTTAGTATCAAAGAGAGTAAAAGTACCGGTAATAACATCTGGCGAGGAAGCATCCTCGCGTGCGGCGTATAGCGTAAGCCCTAGCTGAGCACGAGCCTCGAGATCTGGTCGTAGCATCCCTAGATCCTCTCGACCACCACTAGCATTGCCGTATTTCTAGATGGTCTACCTCGGCGGTGGTAGCACCGGTTTCCCACTCGATTTGCATTCTGCTCGGACAACCTCGGGCAATCTTTAATGAAGTGGTCAACTGACCCGCACTTGTAACAGGAGCGGTCATGGAATCTACAACAACCCGAGTGCCATTTACCACAATACTGACACTCCATTTTGTCTCGACGATCATTTCCAACACTGGCGACCGAAGTGACTCGTGCACTCACAGGGGGTCGATCGCGATCTCGTCTAGATAAGCCCGAAGTGTCTCTCGACCGGCCTAAGCCATCTCTAAATTTCTTCGATGACTGTGGGAAGGGCTTCCCCGAAGACCTCTTATGAAACTCATTTGCTCCCACCTCAGCTTTTCTTTTCTCCATACTGAGCTCCTCGGCCTTGCAAGCTCGCTCAACAAGTACTACAAATTCTCAGATTTCCAAGATGCCAATATATAGCTTTATATCATCATTTAGTCCATCCTCGAAACGTTTACACATTACGACGAGGAAATGCATTCTCGTCGCGTCTTGGCTAAGCCTCACAAATTTTCGTTCATAATCGATGGCGACATGGAACCTTGTTTGAGTTCAAGAAATTCCTTCCGTTTTGGTCAATGAATCTCTAATCGATATACTTCTTTGAAACTTCGGTTTGGAAGAACTCCCAAGTTACTTGCTCTCTAGGCTGTGAAGTCAATGTATTCCACCAATAGTAGGCGAGAATCACGTAGCAAGGAGATAGTACACTTTAGGCACTCATCGGTGTGAAAGATAGCTCATCAGTACCGAATAGTGTTGTCCAACCAAAATTCACTTGCGGCATCATCGCTATCCGTAGCCTTAAATTCAGTAGCCCCGTGTTTTCAGATTCTATCAACTTGGGGATTATTTGACCTTATTTGGTCAGTTATCGGAGGCATTGTAGGTGCGAGGGTTGTGTTTGTTGGGACTGGAGGTTGTGGAACAGCCATATTAGTTCGAATGTATTGGTTGAACCAATCATTCATCACGCTATAGAAAGCTTGTCTAGCTTCATCATTTGGATTACTAGCATTAGGTTGAGAGTCATTGGCGTTGTCCCTGTCTTGAGGAGCGGCGCTACACTCTCAAGATCATCACTACCGCTTCGGTCGGGATCGGGATCCATTACTATAAATAAACACATTTGCAAATGTTAGAAATCACCACACTATCAAATAATCACATAAAATGGCATGTATAGCTAGACCCAAACGCATTACGGTAGTCCTAGAATCGACTAAACCGTAGCTCTGATACCAATTTAATTGTAACACCCGTGCAGAGACCGTGGCGAGTCGAACACGAGGTGCTAATGGACATAATATATTTATTTTCACAATCCATTTAAAAATTTCCAAACAGCTGGCTAACTGTGTCACTGTCACCTTAAAAATCATATCTTGAGTTCCACAACTCTAAAATCAGTTTCGTGATTTTTCCATGAAACTAGACTCATATATGCATCTAAAAATTTTTTTCTAGAATTTTTGGTCGGGCCAATTAGTATAGTTTATTAGTTAAATTCTCCCATGTTACAGGGATCGACTATACTGACCTTCACGCATTACAACTTGGATATCTCCCTGTACAGGGATTCAATACTGATGCCGTTTGTTTCTATAGAAACTAGACTCAAATAGGGATCTATACATATATGGCATGACTCCTAATTATCTCTGGTTAATTTATAATGAATTTACAAAGTCGGAACAGGGAATCCAGAAACCGTTCTGGCCCTATTTCACAAAAACCTAAATATCTCTTAACATACAACCATATGACCGTTTCGTTTCTTCCATATGAAAGTAGATTCATCAAGGTTAATTTACATAATTTATTCACTATTTAATTCCATTCATACTATTTTTAATGATTTTTCACATCCACATCGCTGCTGCTGTCAGCATTTACCTTTAAGGTAGACTTTACCTATTTCATAGTTTCCATGATTCAATTAGCCCTTTTTGCATACATAGCACAAAGTATAATCATGATTAACCATTCTAATGGCTAATCGTTTCCAAAAATTTCCATACCTCTTAGTGATCAACATACAAAACGATTATAGTACTATGCTAAAAACGTATATAAGCCATTTTCGCATGGCTATCCAAATTTACACAAAATCCATGGGTACATGACCAACAACAAAAAGGGTAGTCCTATACATGCCATTTCAAAGTCCAACCAAAAATATACCGAAAGGAGCTTTGATAGTGTGGGCGACTTTGACTTCAAAATCCCGAGTCCGATAGCTGAAGAACCAAAATCTATAAAACAAAGAATCAAAGAAACGGAGTAAGCATTTAATGCTTAGTAAGTTTGAGTCATAAATTTAGACACAACCAAAGTATAGCATTTATGTAGCTAAACAGATAATTTCACATGCACAAATTCTCAATATCATACTTACTTCACATTACCAACCCTTATAATCATACACAAAGATCAACTTAGCCAAAGGCGGTAGCTCATTTATCAAGCGGCGAATACTTATTTGTAAGGGCTCAACTAATTCAAAGCACATACAAAACATACCTCATTGTTGGGATTTCAAGCGTATTAACTGAAATTTTTACAGCAAGTTCATTCATTCCCGAATCACGTACCTTCGGAGTTTAACCGGATATAGCTACTGTTCAAATGCCTTGGGACATGGCTCGGTTATAGTAACTCGCACAAATGCCTTGGGACTTAACCGGATTTAGTAACTCGCACAAATGCCTTCGGGACTTAACCCGGATTTAGTAACTCGCACAAATGCCTTGGATCTTAGTCGGATATAGTCACTTAGCACAAAGCCTTGGGACTTGGCGGACATAATTCGAATAACCATGCACATTTATCAATAAATCATGACACATTCAGTATTTCATTTTCATTAGCAAAACTCAAACACAAGGCACTTTTCACACTTGCAAATTTCGGCTCAATAGCCACACACAAAAAGCATGATTTGAATTTGCTTAAAACATGATCTAATCAAAGCATAATCTAAGTTCTATTACTCAAGAACTTACCTCGGATGTTGTCGAACGGCTTCAACGGCTATTCGATCACTTTTTCCTTTCCCTTATCCAACTGTGGTCCTCTAAGCTCTTGAGCTAATTTAAACAAATTTAACTTATCAAAGTCTCATTTTGCTAGCTTATGGCCGAATATGACAAGGAGTTTGATAGGTCATATGGCCACCTTTTAGCTCAGATACACCATGATCATACGTATTTTTAATCACATCAACAATTTAATACAATTCATTCGAACATCTAAAGAGAAGCTCAAGGTACTTAGCCAATATATACGTTAGACATTAGAGTCACATATGTACGAAATCACGAATCGAATTCAACATACTAGCTAATATTTCCCCTTAGCCGAATTTTCTAAGTCAAGCTAAAGCCATCAATAGGCTACCAATGGCCGAACATACACATCTATGCTAAGGCCGATTGCAACACTTAATACATTCTACAAGTATGGTCACTTGTGTTGACTAAACACCATTTGTTTCAAGTTCAAAACTTGGCTAATACACATATATGCACTATTAAAACATCCTCTCCCTTTACACTAATTCAACACATGCATTACCCATAATATACCAAATTACATTCGGCCTTAGCACACAACTTGCTAGCCGATTCTTCTCCATCTAGCAACTAATGCACATACGAGCTCATTTGTTAGACTTTACTTCATCTAACAACAACCTTATTTCTCTTCTATATCCTACCACGGCCGAATGCATCACAACACCTTACCATTTCAATTTTGGTCATGGTTGAACAAGGAACTTAATGTCTCACTCAAGGATGCTAAAAAGGAGATTCAAGAGTTATCAATCCACCATCACATGCATCATTAACAAGCTTCACATTTAGCATGCAATGATATCAACACAAAATCCACCTTGGCGAATACCATCCCCATGACATAGCAAAGGTTTGAACCATGGGCTAATAAGAACATCAAGCTAGCAACTAAAAAAAACATGCATGAATCTCATGGCACAACATCAAACATACCTTAATCTTGATACAAGTATGGCCGAACCTCCTCCTAATCCTCTTCTAAACCAAACATGGAGCAAGAACTCCTTCTTTCTTCCTTAGAATTTTCGGCCAAAAGAAATGAAAAGGATGAACACACTTTTTTTTTTGTTTCCTTTCCCTCAATTCACGGCAATGGGGGGGGGGATCACACACCTTCTTTCCTTTTTCCATTTCTTTATTACCCATACTCCTTATTTTATTTATTCCAACATAACCCATTTACACAACATGTTTTATGACATGTTTTGCCCATCATCCTTTGTCATGGCCAGCCACTAGGCTTTAATTTAGGGAAATTTGGCATGCAAGCCCATCATTTTCACAACATGCATTAACAGGCCACTTTACATTTGCCTAGCACATTTCTAAATTTTCTCACATAAGTCCTATTTGATAAAATTCACTTACAATTAACAAAATTCAAACATGAAATTTTCACACATACATATGTACATATAATGAGCATCCACTATGACGGCTAATTATTTTTATGACTCGGTTTAGTGGTCCCAAAACCACTTTCCGACTAGGGTCAATTTAGGCTGTCACATAGATCGTATTCGAGATTTAAAACTCCAGCTACTTCGATTGCTACTGTCAAAAATGTCAGATCTGATCGACCCAAATGTAAACATTATGGTAAAAGAGATCCTGACAATTGTAGACTGCATGATCGGGCTTGTATAAATGTGGATCTTTAGATCATTTTATTCGAGATTGTCTCGAGTCTATTGAATAAGAAATTATGCAAAATTTGAGCCTGAGTGGCAATATAACTCGTGGTAGACCTCCTAGAAATACGAGAAATATGAGTGGTAGTCAAAGAGGGATTAAAGATACAACTGTTAGATCGAAAGCTCGTGCACCTGCTACAGCCTATGCTATTCGTGCATGTGAGGAAGCTTCATCTTTTGATGTCATAATTGGTACTTTTACTCTTTACGATACTTCTATGATTGTATTGATAGATTCTGGATCAATGCATTCTTATATATGCATGTACTTAGTGAGTAAGACTTTGCGTGTAGAGTTTACTGAATTTGTAATTAGAGTATTGAACCCCTTAGGCAGATGTGTTTAGGTTGATAAAGTCTACAAGAATTGCCTGTTAATGTTTCGAGACATTTGTTTTTCGACTGATCTAATGTTATTACCCTTTGATGAGTTTGATATAATTCTGGGTATGGATTGGTTAACTTTGTATGATGTTTTGTGAACTGCAAACGGAAAACTATTAATTTGAGATGCAAGAATAATGAAATAGTCCGAATTGAATCTAGTGATTTGAATGGGTTACCTGCTGTGATTTTGTCAATGAAAGTTCTGAGTATTGTGAGAAAAGGTTGTGAAGCTTACTTTACTTATGTGGTTGATTTGAAAGTAACAAAAAAGAAAGTTGAATCAGTGCCTATTGTATGTGAATTACGTAATGTATTTCCTGAAGAACTTTCGGGATTACCTCTAATTCGAGAAGTTGAATTTGGCATTGACTTAGTACCGAGAACTACTCCGATTTCGATAGCTCCGTATAGAATGGCTTCGACCGAGTTAAAAGAGTTAAAGTCTCAGTTGCAAGAATTGACTGATAGATGATTCGCAAGACCGAGTTTCTCACCTTGGGGTGTTCTTGTTCTGTTTGTGAAAAAGAAAGATGATATGATGAGAATGTGTATTGACTATCGTCAGTTGAACAAAGTGATTATTAAGAACAAATACCCTCTGCCCAGAATTGACGATTTGTTTGATCAGCTGAATAGAGCAACCGTATTTTCAAAAATAGATTTGAGATCAGGTTATTATTAGTTTAGAGTAAAAGATTCAGACATTTCGAAAACTACTTTCCGAATAAGGTACGGACACTATGAGTTTTTTAGTTATGCCTTTTGGATTAACGAATGCACCTGCTATTTTCTTGGATTTGATGAATAGAATTTTTAGACCATATTTAGATCGATTTTTCATTGTATTCATTGATGACATTTTGATTTATTCACATGATGAAACCGAACATGTTGAGTATCTAAGAATAGTGCTACAGACTTTGCGTGATAAGCAGTTGTATACGAAGTTTAGTAAATGTGAGTTCTGGTTATGCGAAGTTGGACTTCTGGGACATATTGTGTCAGCATTAGGTATTCGAGTTGATTCGAATAAGATTTCAGCTATTTTGGATTGTAATCCTCTAAGAAATGTTTTCGAAGTTTGCAGTTTTTTAGGACTTGTCAATTATTATCGACGATTTGTGAAAGGCTTTTCTATGATCGCGACCCCATTAACGAAACTGCTTCAGAAAGATGTGAAATTTGATTGGTCTGAAAAGTGTCAGAAAAACTTTGATCAGTTAAAAGTCTATTGACTGAAGCTCCAGTGTTAGTACAACTAGAATCGGGCAAAGAATACAGTGATGCTTCATTGAACGGTCTAAGTTGCGTTTTGATGCAAGAAGGCAATGTTATAGCCTACGCTTTGAGACAATTGAAGCCGCACGAAAAGAACTATCCGACACACGTTCTGGAATTGGCGGCTATTGTGTTTGCTTTGAAGATTTGGCATCACTATTTGTTTGGTTGAGAAATGTCATGTTTAATCTGATCATAAGAGTTTGAAATATTTGATGACTCAGAAAGATTTAAACCTGTGATAGAGAAGATGGCTAAAATTGCTAAAGGATTATGAGCTTGTGATCGATTATCATTCGGGAAAAGAAAATGTTATTGCTGATGCTTTAAGTCAGAAATCATTATTTACATTATGTGCTATGAATGCTCAGTTGTGTATATCTGATGATGGTTCGATATTGGCCAAATTGAAAGCGAGACCGTTATTTTTACAGTAGATTATTGATGCTTAGAAAGTTGATAATAAGATAATAGTAAAGCGAGCTCAATGTGATTTGGATTCTGATTTAGAATTTCGAGTTGATAATGATGATTGTTTGAAATTTCGAGATCAGATTTGTGTTCTGAAAAATTTGGAGCTAATTCAGATGATTTTGAACGAAGCTCATAGTTATCGGTTATCTATACATCTGGGTAGGACAAAATGTATAACGATTTGAAATAGCATTACTAGTGGTCTGGAATGAAAAGAGATATCTTTGACTTTGCTTCAAAATGTTTAATCTATCAGCAAGTTAAAGCTGAACATCAGGTACCATCTAGTTTGTTACAACCAATTATGATTCCCGAGTGGAAATGGGATAGAGTGGCGATGGATTTTGTTTCGGGTTTGCTCCTATCTCCACAAAAGAAAGATGCTATCTGGGTTGTGGTTGACCGATTAACGAAATCAGCTCATTTTATTCTAGTACGATCTGATTACTCGCTTGATAAATTAGCTGAGTTATACATTTCCGATATTGTGAGATTACACGGTGTGCCATTATCTATTGTGTCAGATAGAGATTCGAGATTTACTTCACGGTTTTGGAAGAAACTACAAGAGGCATTAGGTACGAAATTGCATTTTAGTACTACTTTTCACCTGCAGATAGATGGCTAATCAGAATGGATTATTCAGATACTCGAGGTTGTGTTAAGATGTTGCATTCTTGAGTTTGAAGGTACCTGGGAATAGTATTTTCCATTGATTGAATTCGCATATAATAATAGTTTTCAATTGAGCATCAAAATGGCACCGTACGAAGCCTTATATAGTAGAAAATGCTATACACCATTGTATTGGTCAGAGCTCAGTGAGAATAAGATTCAAGGGGTCGATTTGATTAAGGAGACTGAACAGAAAGTGAAAGTGATTCGAGATAGTTTAAAAGCAACTTCGATTGTCAGAAATCATATGCAAATTTGAAATGAAAAGACAATGAATTTGAGATTGGCGACAAAGTATTTTTGAAAGTGTCTCTATGGAAGAAAGTACTTCAGTTTGGACGAAAATGCAAATTGAGTCCGAGATTCATTGGGCCGTATGAGATGATAAAGTGTGTTGAGCCAGTTGCGTACAGATTGTTATTGCCACCTGAGTTAGAAAATATTCACAATGTGTTTCGTGTATCTATGCTTCGACGATACAGATCAAATCCCCCGCATGTGATTTCTCCGTCTGAGATTGAGATTCAGTCCAATATGACCTATGAAGAAGAACCGATCTTTATTTTGGTTCGAAAAGTTAAAGAATTGAGAAATAAGAAAATTCCAATAATAAAAGTGTTATGGCATCGACATAGTGTTGAAGAGGCTATGTAGGAGCCTGAAGATGCTATGAGACAGCATTATCTGAATATGTTCATTGGTAAGATTTTCGGGGGCGAAAATCCCTAAAAGGGGAGAGTTGTAACAGCCTAATTTAGACCCTAGTGGGAATAGTGGTTTTGGGACCACAAATTCAAGTGAAAAAATATTTTAATATTATTCTCTGTGTTTACAGTATGTGTTTAAGCATGTGTGAAAGTTTCGTATGAAAATTTTATCATTTATATGCTTAATTTGCAAAAAGGACGTAATCACATAAAATGTAAAAGTGGCATTCTATTTGATTAAGTGCCTATTTGTTATGGCTTTTTTAATTGTGTAGTCCTTATGATGTTATTAGACCATTAATGACCATCCATTAAGTGACATTTATATGGTTTAATAAAGGTTATAAATGGAAATTGTTATTAATATGTGTTATAATAAAAGAAAAACATGCTAATGGAAGATTTATTCATCCTTGTTAACAGAAAATACAAAAGGAGAAGAAAAGAAAACTTGAGCTAGGGTTCGTCTATTGATTTTGGTGATTAAGGTATGGTTTTTAATCAGTTTTTGATAAATTCTATGTTTTTTGTGATCATTGCTTTGTGTTTTACTAAGCCTATGCCTCAATTTCTGATTTTGTTGATGATTTTGAGTTATGCCATTGATGAAATTATGAGTTTTATGAAGTTTGATGATAGTATATGGATGCTTGATGTTGGGTTAATATGTTTTGTCTTTGAATTTTTGATGAATTTGAGTAATTTGGGCTAAATTGTAAAAATGAGATTTTGAGAGACTAAAATGTAAAATAAATGAAATAAGTGGACTTGTATGAACTATATGAAAATACGGCTAAGCATATGTATAAGGAAATTTTGTGTATTTTGTGATTTTATGAATTAATGACTAAAGTGTTAAAATGTGAAAATATGAGGGCTAATTTGTAAAATGCCCTAAATATGTGTATATGGATTGAATTGAATGAATTTTTGAATAAAAGATTTAAATTTGAATATATATAGATCAAGAACCAAAGAAAATGAAATTAGATCGGGGAAGTCGAAAGTAATCGAGTAGTCGATTCCGTTCGTTCGAATCCGTATGAGGTAAGTCGGTATACAAATAAATGTGTCTGAATTGAATTATCAATTGCTTATATGATATTTGAATTGTGATGAATGGATATGAAAGATGAATATGTGAAATCCAAGAAAATTCTGATAATGAGACAACGTCCGAAATGCCCCGTATGAGCCATAGGAATAGTTAGGATACAGATGCCATGACATAGGATTCCATATATGATTTACGTGTAAGATGATGTCTGGGACATCAGCATCGTATTTGATTTCGTGTAAGACCCTATCTGGGATAGTGGCATCGATATATGATTTACGTGTAAAACCATGTCTGGGACATCGACATCGTATTTGATTTCGTGTAAGACCCTATCTGGGACAGTGGCATCGATATTTGATTACATGTAAAACCACGTTTGAGACGTTGGCATTATACGAGATTTTCGAACTATCTGAGTATCATTATTGATTCCAAACGATTCAACGGGTATTCCGAGGAATGAATGAACATGAGAATGTGTACCCAAATTCAGTTACGTTTGAAATGTACATTATGATTAAGAATGAAAGGTAAGTATATGTTAATATGTGGATATATGAAATATGTATGAATTATATGAGGATGAAATGTACTATGTAAATGTGAGTTATCAACAAATGAGTTATATGAGATATATGGATATTTAGTTATATCTTGCCATGAATTACATAAATAAATTGGTTTAGAATTGTTTATGTGATAAGTTTATTTGTATATCGCTTACTAAGCTTTTGAAAGCTTACTTTGTGTGTGTTTTCAATTGCTTTTAGATATCGAAGCTATCGGGAGCTCGGGGATCATCAAGGATTATCACCACACTATAAAACTCTATTTTGGTACCTTTTGAAAATGTGAATATTGAAGTATGGCATGTATATGCTAGAAGTAATTGAATATGTTTTGTAATGTGTATATCTAGCCATGTGATATGGCTTGGTTAGTGATGTGGTTATGAATGAATTTTGGTATATGTTTTGTGTTCAAAAATGGTATCTTTTGATGTATTCTTGAATGACCAAATGAAATGGTCAATTTTGGTAAGTTGTGGTATGTGCCTATTTTGGAATTTGGTAGCATTGTGGCATGAGAATGAATGTATTAAATTAAAATTACGATTCATATATTTTGGTATGATTTTTGGCTTAGGATTTGGTATGACTTGGTATGGATTACAAGTATGAAATTTGTTGATAATGATATGTCATGAATGGTGTATGTTTTTGTTGTGAATTGGTTGAAAATTTGGTACAAAATGTTTTGGTTTGATGCTTGTAAGGATAGTTAAAAATGGATGGCAATTTGGCTTTGCAAACAGCCTATTTTTGTCCACACGGGTAGAGACACGGGCGTGTGTCTCAGCTGTTTTCGACACACAATTATGTTACATGGCTGTGTGTCTCCTAGGGTACCCTACTATTTAAAGCAGTATACCCTACAGTTTTGACACGGCCTAGACACACGGGCGTGTCTAACGGTCATGTGTGGCACACGGGCTAGCACATGGGCATGTGGTCAGCCGTGTGACCCAAGTCAATAACCTCCCTAATTCACACGGCCTAGCACATGGGCGTGTCTTGTGGCTGTATGGAGAAGTCAGTATGTATGCCATGTTTTGCCACAGCCTGGACACACGGGCGTGTCTAATGCCGTGTAAGGCATACGGCCTATTCACACGGATGTGTGACCTTTATAATTTTGAAAAATGTTGAAGTTTCAAAAAAAAATTGTATGAGCTCGGTTTAGTCCCGACCCAATTCTAAAGTATGTTTAAGGTCTCATTGACCTTCGTAAGGGACTCTATAATGATGTGTGACTTTGATGCTATGTTGATTATTAAATGAATACAAATTGTTCCGATATGTTTGGTAATGCCTCATAACCCTAGTTCGGTGACAGATACAAGTTAGGGGTGTTACAGCAACAAGGTTTTGTGTTTCAGGGGTCAGATTTGTGTGCCTAACGAGAAGGAGTTGTGGCAGTCGATTCTGCAAGAGGCGCATAGCAGCCTTTATCCTGTGCATCCTGTTGAAAATAAAATGTATTGAGACCTCCGAGAACTTTATTGGTGGCCTGGTCTAAAACGGGAAGTAACTGCCTTTGTATCGCACTATCTACTATATCAAAAGGTTAAGGCCGAGCATCAGTTGCCGGCTAGCCTGCTACAGCCAGTTAAGATTTCTTTATGGAAGTGGGAGCGTGTAATAATGGACTTTGTTAGTGGATTGACTTTAACACCCACTAAGAAAGATTCAGTTTGGGTCATCGTTGATTGATTGACAAAATCCGCTCATTTCTTTCTTATTAGGACAAAATACTCACTACAGAAGCTCACTAAGCTATATGTTTCTAAAATTGTGATACTGCATGAGGTTCCAATCTCGATCATCTCTGATAGGGATCCATGTTTTACGTCCCAATTTTTGAAGAAGCTTTATGATGCGTGCTCATACTCGTGAATTCAATTACAAGACACTGAATTTCCCGATCATCTAATTTCAGTATCGTTTCAAGTTGGAATTCAAAATAAAATTGGGAGTAATGGAAAATAGGTTGAATGAGAAAAACAAAGAAGGTTTCGAAAGGATGACTTGCACGAATGAAACACTAAGAAAGGAACCAACAATATAAATGATAGTGACCCAATTTTTATATAGTGAAATAACAAACAAGTCTTTGAAGAAGAAGCAAACTGTGACTCGCTATTTAGAAAAATAGGAACCAACAGTATGTTAGAACGTCACACTTCAAAACAAAGAAAGAAAGGATGGAATTGATAAGTACAAAAAAAAAAGAGTTTAACGCCACAAGAAGCAGCTTGATAAGCCCATGTAAGTTAAACCAAGAACAAAGAGATAGAATTCTCACACAAAACTCAGAAAAATTCAAAAAGTTCTGTTTACAGGAAATTTATAGGCACTTTTGTGACTGTTCAAATGCCTATGTGAAACTTTTCATATTCAGCCATTAACTAGTATTATTACAAGCAATAATTTCATTTTTAACTCTTGTAAGGAAGCCAATGAGTCATGTCTCTTCATTAGAATCTGATGTAGTTGAAAAGGCATGCCAATTCTCCTTAATGGAAACTTAATGTATCCTTAATGTGTTTAATTGATGTCCCTTCAGCTTCCTTGTAACCACATGATAAAAGCTTGTGTAACATCCTCTTAAATGGAACCATGATGAACACTTAAGACCACAAAAGTGTTCAGACTTGAAGAGTCTCTTTTGGTCCATTAAACAACCTCCTTAATGTCCTTTTAAAAGCTTTGAAACTGTTTAATTTTGAAGAGTCTTTAATCAGATGAAAACTCACCTGGAAAATAGATATTTAAGATTAAATAATAACTTAAAACACTAATAAAATTAATAACTCTCATGCACAAAAATTAAATGAACATGCAACTTAAATCATACTTGAAGTAAATTAACCAATGAGATGATTTAATGCATGACTTATTAAACACATAATGGAAGTCTTAAATGATGCTAATGTATTAATGTAAAGCATTAACTAAAGACACATTCAATAAACAAGAAACATAATGCACATTTTTTAAAAAGATGTAGATGTATTAATGCAAAACATTAAATAAAGATGCATTTAACAAACAAAACACATAATTAAAAATTGAAGAGTTTATTCAAACTAATCAAACTGTCATATGCAACACATTGCATGGAATTGGATCATTATCTTGAGTCCAATAAAAATTGGACTTCTCATGCTCATCCCAAACTTGCTGAATCAACCCTAACATTGCCTCTTTGAGCTTCTTGGATCTAGCCTGAGTCATAGGCCCATCAGGAATTTCAATTGGATTTCTTGAATTCTCCTCATCTTTCAACCCAATTGGTATTGACATAGACAATTGTAATTTTGTTCCAATTGATTCTTCATCAGACGCTCCCGTACATGTATCATCCCCTCCCTCTTCAAAATGATTTGTCCTCAAATCATCACTTGCGTCATAAAGAGATAAATCAAATACATTAAAGCTAGCACTAATGTTGAACTCACCTGGTAAGTTTTGCTTATAGGAGTTGTCATTAATCCTCTCTATAACTTGGAAAGGGTCATATCCTTTTAGAAGTAGTTTTGACCGTCGTTGGGTCGGAAATCTTTCTTTGCGCATGTGCACCCAGACCCAATCTCCAGGTTTAAACAAAATTTTCTTGCAGCCCTTACTTGCTTTCATCTCATACTTCCTAGTTCTTCTCTCGATATTGTCTTTCACCTTTTGATGCAATTCCTTAACAAATTCTTCTTTCTTTTTACCATTTAAATTAACAATCTATTTAGAAGGTAAAGGCATTAAATCTAAAGGTCTAAGAGGATTAAAACCATATACAACCTCAAATGGTGAAAACTTCGTAGAAGAATGAACGGTACTGTTATAAGCAAACTCAATATGGGGTAGACAATCTTCCCATGTCTTTAAGCTCCTTTGTATGTTTGCTCTCAATAATATAGACAAAGTTCGATTAACTACTTTAGTTTGTCCATCCGTTTGTGGATGACAAGTAGTTGAGAACATCAGCTTTGTGCCTAACTTACTCCACAAGGTCTTCCAAAAGTAACTCAATAACTTAGCATCTCAATTTGAAACTATACTTCTCGGAATCCCATGGAATCGAACTACCTCCCTGAAAAACAAAGTTGTTATTTGCATAGTATCATCAGTTTTGTGGCAAGGTATGAAGCGTGCCATTTTATAAAATCTATCAACCACCACGAAAATAGAATTTTTACCATTTTTCGATCTAGGCAGTCCTAACACAAAGTCCATCGATAAATCAACCCAAGGTTCCATAGGTATGGGTAAGGGTGTATACAAACAATGAGCTTTAAGTCTAGACTTAGCCTTTTTGCACGTGATACACCTTTCACAAATTCTTTCAACATCTCATCTCATGTGTGGCCAAAAGAAGTGCTTTTGAAACACATCTAAAGTTTTGATCACGCCAAAATGACCCATATGTCCTCCTCCATGTGCTTCATTCACAAACAGCTCATGAATGGATCCTTGAGGAACACAAAGCTTGTTTTCTCTAAAAAGAAAACCGTCACGTCTCAAAAATTTTCCAAAAGCTCCTTTCTCACAAGCTTGATATATATTTCCAAAATCAACATCAGAATCATATAAGTCTTTAATATACTCAAATCCAAACAATTTTGTATTCAAAGTTGATAACAGAGCATACTTACATGACAACGCATCAGCAACAATGTTTTCTTTACCTTGTTTGTACTTGATAACATAGGGAAAGTTTCAAGAAACTCTACCCATTTCGTTTGTTGCTTGTTTAACTTATGCTACCCCTTCAAATACTACAATGACTCATGATCAGTGTGAATAATGAATTCTTTAGGCCAAAGTTAATGTTGGCATGTTTTCAACACTCGTACTAAGGCATATATTTACTAAGGCATACATTTCTTTGTCATAAGTCTAGTAATTCAAAGTAGCCATTCAACTTCAAAGTACCAATGCCTAAACCTGAAGCATCACACTCAACTTCAAAGGTTTTAGTAAAATCAGGTAAAGCTAATAACAGAGCATTGGTGAGTTGTTCTTTTATCAAATTAAAGGACTTTTCTTGCTCATCTCCCCACTGGAAGTTCGAATTCTTTTTAGTGATTCTAGTTAAAGGTGCAGCCAAAGTACTAAAATTTTTAACAAACCTTCAATAGAAGCTAGCTAGTCCATGAAAGCTTCTAACTTAACTTACACTTGTCGGTCTTGGCCAGTCTCGGATAGCACTCACCTTTTCTTGATTAACTTCGAGGCCTTTGGATGTCACTACAAAACCTAAGAAAATAATTTTTTCTGTAATGCCCCAAATTTGGGCCTAGAAGTATTATGTTTTGAGCAGGGGTGCAGTTAGGGGACTGCACATAAAGATTTAATTGTGCAGGAAAGTGACAGAAATGAATGTTTGGCCTAGTGGTTGAGTGCTCTGGAAGTGTCTGAGAAGTCATGGGTTCAAGTCCTGGCTTCCACAAAATTTTGGTTTTTAAGGATAAAACCCTTATCTTTGGTCACTAAGGTTATAAATAAAATTTGGTAAGGTATGACATAAAGAGCCTATTGATTTAGTGGAAGTGGCGTGTGGATGTTTCTCTGGAGGTCTAAGGTTCAAGTCATGGAAAGGTAAAAAGAGTATTTATTTTACTCTCTTGCCATGTGAGAAGCAGAAGCCGACTGAAACTCTGCAAGGTAGAATTTGAATTGGTCAAAAAGAGGAGGGTGGAGTAAATCAAGAAGGAGATAAATGAGGATTTTTAGGGAGAGATTTGTAGAAGAAAAGAAGGAGTTTGAAGAGTTGGGGGGTTTGTGCCGAATGGAGATGAGGAGTTCGGCTAGGTGTGTTCTTCTCTCATTTGGTTTGATTTTGGGAATTTTCCCTTCACTTTTCCATTTTGTTGAACTCTAAAGTGTCAAAAATAGTTCTTATTCTGTTTGTCGTTTCGGTCATTGATATTTCCCTTGCTTCTTTTCTTTCGGGTTAAAAGCTCTTGGCTAAATATTCCCTTTCTTCCTCTTCTTCTCTTCAATATTATTCCTCTTGGCCGAATACACTGTTATCTTTCATCCTTCCTTTATTCTTCTCACTTGACCGATTATGCCATCTCCCTTTCGATTCTTGAGTTAATCAAAGTTCATTCCTGTTCATTTGGCTATTGAGATCGATTACGTTATCCCTTTTTGGTTACGGTTGGTGTTATTTTATTAATAAGACGGTAAGTACTCTGCCACTACTTATGAGCCAAATATTTATTCTCTTCTTGCCGATTCTTACCCTCCTTTCTCTTAGGCGTGGGGTTCTTTTGGGTTCTAGAGTCTCTTAAAGAGAGAAGGTGACTCTTGTGAGAATTGGGCAGTCAAACCTCTTCCACTTTACTCGACCAAGTTAATCCTATTCACTGTTATGGTGTTCAACAGATGCATGACTGGTTTGGGGAGGGGTTGGTCGATTGTCTAATTCCTCTTATCCTTGGATTGAGTTTAAATAAGCCATATCTTAGTCTCATGTCATGTATCTTTATGTTCAAAATTAATAGGTTTTATTGTCAGTGCAGCTATTCGATGTGGATAGTAAACCCACCTTTTGCCAACGGTTCTAAGTAGGGTTATTCACTCTTGCGTTTAAGGCAGGTATTGAATGTTATTTTTAACTGGAATTAGAGAAGGGTGATTAACCTTAGTTCTTATTGACTAATGGATTATTGCGATGGAATGTAGGTTTGTCAAACTCTTGGGCTAGGTGCACGTTTTGTAACAGGTGTGTATTCAGGGACTGAATAGACTAAAGATCGACAAAAGCTGAAAAGTTGAAAAGCTGAAAGGATTTCCTTTTGGTCACATGGGCATGCGAACGCACATGTGGTAAACGGAGCCCACGAATCATGTGCGTAAGACTGTAGAGGCCACCTTGAGCATTTTCGTGGACTTAGGCTGTTGTGGGCCCTGATGGGCCATGTGGGCCCAATGGGCTTGTGGGCCCTACACGGATAAATTCACGTTATGTGGAAAATATTAGGCTGGGCTGTGCAGTTCGCATGGCTGTGGTAATTTTTGGGCATAGTGGGCCATATGAGCTTGTGGGCCCACATAGGCCGCATAGTGGGTATGAGCCCATTCGCACTGTTATGTATGTTGAGGTTACACGAGTTGTTCGAGATGACTGTGGACCTTCTGATGGGTCGGTAAGCTTGCCTTGACCCATTCTAATGAAAATGACCAAAATACCCCAAAAACGTAAAATGACTATTTTACCTCTCAAGGGTAAATGACTGATTTGTACTATGTTTATACTGTTCTTTCTGCGAATGATAGTCTGCATATACATATGATCATAACATGACATTCTGCATGGGATTGGGATACTGTTATAGAGGAAGTGTATTGTACTGGTGGCTTTGCCACATATCTTTATCGCGGCTGACTTTTGCGTTATCGATCTTGGCGACTTTCTTTGTGATATTATTCTGGCGACTTCTTTGCGATATTGTGTATCTTGGTGGGTGGGTCGACTTTGTCCCCACATGGTGTGTTGGCTGGTTTGGGTTGGGTTACATTATTGTACTGTATTGTTACTGCATTGGGCTAAGGCCGACACTGTTGCTGTTCCGTAATGGGCTCAGGCCCAGACCATTACTGATCTGGGCTTAGTCTTAGACTGTGTAATTCACTGTTTGTTTGATTTTGAGATTACACACTGAGTTTTCATAAACTCACCCATTTATTTTAACTGTTCAGGTAATCCTTAGGTAGATTGGTACTGCGAGGGACTCAGAAATGGCCACACTATTGCTTCTGTTTTCTTTTATCTGCTATTAGATTTCATTTTGGGTTTTGAATTATTTAATACGGCCTCTTTAATCTTCTTGTTTTGAATTTGGGTTTTTTGTTTATTATGATTTATAACTGTTGAACTTAGAACGCGGTTTTCCAAAACGATAACTATTTTAAAAACACTACGTTTTTGCAACGCTTTTGAAATGCTTCCGCAACAAATAGCGTTTAAAAAGTAATGACAATATAAAATGAATAACGAGTAGCTAGAATGATTTGAGGTCTAACAGAGAGGCTTTAAATTTCCAAACGGGTTTTCATCAACAAGAATAAGTTTTCAAAAATTTATCCAATGTGACATCGTCTGATTCAGTCATAACTTCTAGGTCGAGTTTAGGGTGTTACATTTAGTGGTATCAAAGTCAGGTTGTAACACTCAACTGTGGATTTGGGTTTCTTCCAAAACTTTGAAATTTTAAAAGAGCTATTTTAAAACAATTTGAATTGTTTTGAAAAGTTATACTGAATGGGTGGTACACCAAGTCTCCGCGCCGATTCTGTAAGTCATTATGAAACTGTCACTTGTTTGTACTGAACTATAGTAATAGAAATATTGTGATTTCTTTAGGTATTAGACTGTATTGAAGCACTTTAGTTAGAGTAAACTGAAACACGACAATTTAGATTTTGTATTTATTCCGTGTGTGTTCTGGAAATGTAGATTTTTAAGTTAGCAACCGTATTGATATGGATTCCGAAGGTAATCAAGGTTGCAAGGGGTTGCCTGTTTCACCAGATCATGAGATTGTTTAGAAGACGGATGTCAAGGTAGGTTCGCCAACTTTGGGTAGTGATAACTTGGAGCTTGGTACTGAGGCACTGACTCGGTTAGTAAGGGAGGTGCTAGAGGAAGTGTTTGAGGCCAGAGTTAAGGAGGTTTGTGAAACGCTTCAGGCTAGGTGCTTGGATTGTAAGAAGAAGAGAGATTAGAGTTCTCTGAGGCTGGAGCTTCGTTCTGTGAAACGTGTTAAAACGCGTCTGAACCTACCGGCTTGCGAGCATTTTAAAGGGTATCATTTGGGTGAATTCAAGAGGAAGTCAGGAGCATGTATTAGATGTGGTTCGAAGGAGCATTGGGTTCGGGATTGCCAAGTCACTTTTAAGTCAAGTATGTTTTATTTGGGTGTGACGATTGGGATATTGAAATTGTATGGGAGCGATATCTATTTTCTCCAATGGTTAGATGTTTTGAGGGTGTGTAAGAGGTTTCAAGTTCAAGTTAAAGTGTGTAAGTGTTATTGGGATCAGAGTCTGCAGCGAGAGCATAGTGGTGTAGTCTGGGTTGTGCAACTATTTTGATAGTTGGAAATTTTGAGGACGAAAATTCTTAAAGGAGGTGAATTGTAACGCCCCGAATTTGGGCCTAGATGTATTAGGTTTTGAGCAGGGGTGCAGTTAGGAGACTGCACATAAAGATTTAATTGTGTAGGAAGGTGACACAAATGAGTGTTTGGCTTAATGGTTGAGTGCTCTGGAAGTGTCTGAGAAGTCATGGGTTTAAGTCCTGGCTTCCACAAAATTTTGGTTTTTAAGGGTAAAACCCCTATCTTTGGTCAGTAGGGTTATAAATAAAATTTGGTATGGTATTAAATAAAGAGCCTATTGATCTAGTGGATATGGCGTGTGGATGTTTCTCTTGAGGTCTAAGGTTCAAGTCATGGCAAGGAAAAAAGAGTATTTATTTTGCTCTTTTGCCATGTGAAAAGCAGAAGCCGACTGAAACTCTATAAGGTAGAATTTGATTTGGTCAAAGAGAGGAGGGTGGAGTAAATCAAGGAGGAGATAAATGAGGATTTTTAAGGAGAGATTTGTGAAGGAAAAGAAGGAGTTTGAAGTGTTGGGAGGTTTGTGCCGAATGAAGATGAGGAGTTTAGCTAGGGGTGTTCTTCTCTCATTTGGTTCGATTTTGGGCATTTGTTTTGGGAATTTTCCCTTTATTTTGCCATTTTGTTGAACTCTAAAGTGCCAAAAATAGTCTTATTCTGTTTGTCATTTTGGTCACTGATATTTCCTTTGCTTCTCTTCTTTTTGGTTGAAAGCTCTTAGCCAAATATTCCCTTTCTTCCTCTTCCTATCTTCAGCATTATTTCTCTTGGCCGAATACACTGTCATCTTTCACCCTCCCTCTCTTCTTCTCACTTGACCGATTATGCAATCTCCTCTTTTGATTCTTGAGTTCATCAAAGTTCATTCCTGTTCATCTGGCTATTGAGACTGATTACACTATCCCATTTTGGTTACGGCTGGTGTTGTTTTATTAACAAGATGGTAAGTACTCTATCACTACTTAAGAGTTGAATATTTATTATTTTCTTACTGATTCTTGCCCTCCTTTCTCCTAAACATGGGGTTCTTTTGGGTTCTAGAGTCTCTTTAAGAGTGAAGGTAACGCTTGTGAGAATTGGGCAGTCGAACCTCTTCCACTTTACTCGACCAAGGTAATCCTACTTACTGTTATGGTGTTCAACAGGTGCATGACTAGTTTAGGGAGGGGTTGTTCGATTGTCTATTTCTTCTTATCCTTGGATTGAGTTTCAATAAGCCATATCTTAGTCTCATGTCATGTATCTTTGTGTTCAACATCATTGGGTTTTATGGTCAATACAACTATTTGATTTGGAGAGTAAACCCACCTTTCGCCAATGGTTCTAAGCAGGGTTATTCACTCTTGCGTTTAAGGCAGGTATCGAATGTTATCTTTAACTGGGAATTATAGAAGGGTGATTAACCCTAGTTCTTATTGACTAATAGATTATTACGATAGAATGTAGGTTTGGGAAACTCTTGGGCTAGGCACACGTTTCATAACAGGTGTGTATTCACACACTGAATAGACTAAAGATCGAAAAAAGCCAAAAAGCCAAAAAGCTAAAAGGATGGCCTTTTGGCCACATGGGCGTGTGAACGCACATGTGGTAAACAGAGCCCACGAATCATGGGTATAAGACTGTAGAGGCCGCCTTGAGCGTTCTCATGGGATTAGGCTGTTGTGGCCTTGACGGGTCGAAATGGGTCGTGTGGGCCAATGGGCTTGTGGGCCTCACATTGATAAATTCACATTATGTGGAAAATATTGGGCTGGGCTATGCAGTTCACATGGCCGTGGTCATTTTTTGGGCTTAGTAGGCCACATGGGCGTGTGGGCCCACATGGGCAGCATAGTGGGCGATGAGCCCATTCGCATTGTTATGTATGTTGAGGTTACACAAGTTGTTCGAGATAGATGTGGACCTTCTGATGGGTCGGTAAGTGTGCCTAGACCCATTTTAATGATAATGACCAAAATACCCCTAAAGGGTAAAATGAATGTTTTACCCCTCGAGGGTAAATGACTGATTTATGCTATGTTTATACTGTTCTTTCTGCGCATGATGGTCTGCATACACATATGATCATAATATTACATTCTGCATGGGGTTGGGATACTTTTATGGAGGAAGTGTACTGTACTGGTGGCTTTGCCACATATACTGTTACTGGCAGCTTTGCTATGTTACTGATATTGGCAGCTTTGCTGCGATATTATTACTGGCAGCTTTGCTATGATATCAGTGTGTTGGCTGGGTGGGTCGACTTTTTTCCCACATGGTGTGTTGGTTGGTACGGAGTGGTGTGTTGGCTGGTTTGGGTTGGGTTACATTATTGTACTATATTGTTACAACATTGGGCTAAGGCCTACACTGTTATTGTTCCATAATGGGCTCAGGCCCAGACTGTTACTAATCTGGGCTTAGGCCCAGACTGTGTTATTCACTATTTTTTTGATTTTGGATTACACACTGAGTTTTTGTAAGCTCACCCTTTTGTTTTAAATGTTCAGGTAATCCTTAGGCAGATTGGTGTGCGAGGGACTCGGAGATGGCCACACTACTACTTCTGTTTTCTTTTATCTGCTATTAGATTTCGTTTTAGGTTTTGAATTATGTAATAAGGCCTCTCTAATCTTCTTGTTTTTAATTTGGGTTTTTTATTTATTATGATTTATATCTGTTGAACGTAGAACGCGATTGTCCAAAACGATAACTGTTTTAAAAACACTACATTTATCAATGCTTTTGAAATGCTTCTGCAACAAACAAAGTTTAAAAAGTGATGACAATTTAAAATGAATAACGAATAGCTAGAATGATTTGAGGTATAACAAAGAGGCTTTAAATTTCCAAACAGGTTTTCATCAACAAGAACAAGTTTTCAAAAAGCACTCTAATGTGACACCACATGATTCGGCCATAACGTCTAGGTCGGGATTGGGGTGTCACATTTTCAGTACAAAATGAGCATTTCTTAAGATTAGAAAATAACTTCTCCTTACGTAAAACCTCTAAAATCGAACCTAAGTGCTGCGTATGATCATTTAAATTCTTACTATAAATCAAAATATCGTCAAAATAAACAACACAGAATTTACCAATGAAGTGTCACAACACATGATTCATCAATCTTATGAAAGTGCTTAGTGCACTAGTTAGGCCAAATGGCATGACTAACCACTCTTACAAACCATATTTTTTTTTTGAAGGCTATCTTCAACTCATCGCCTTCTCGCATTCGAATATGGTGGTAACCGCTCTTCAAATCAATCTTTGAAAAAATGCACGAACCACTCAACTCATCCAACATGTCATCGAGCTAGGGTATCAGATGCCTATATTTAATAGTTATTGTAACACCCCGAACCCGAGACCATCGCCGGTGTCGGACACGAGGGGTTAACAAGCCAAGTTCACATGTTTTGCCCACCAATTTGGCATTTCCAGTCAGGCTGGAAGACTGCGTCACCGTCGCCTTAAAAATCATATCTCGAGTTTCAAAACTCGGAAACTGGTTTCGTAAATTTTCCCTGAATTTAGACTCATATATCCATCCATGGATTTATTTCTAGAATTTTTGGTCGGGCCAATTGGTACAGTTTATTAGTTAAAGTCACCCATGTTACAGGAATCGACTGGTCTGACCTTCTCGCGGTATAACTTGAATATCTCTCTGTACAGGGCTTTAATGCTGGTGTAGTTTGTTTCTAATGAAACTAGACTCAAAATGGAATCTGTACATATAAGGTATGTCTCCTAATTCTTTCTGGATAATTTATAGTGAATTTTTAAAGTTGCGACAGGGGACCCAGAAACCGTTCTGGCCCTGTTTCACAATAGCTTCAATATCTCTTAACATGTAACTCCTATGATCATTTCGCTTCTTCCATATGAAAATAGACTCATCAAGGTTCATTTACATAGCTTATTCACTATTTAATACCATTCCTACAATTTTTGTGATTTTTCACATTCACGTCACTGCAGCTGGCAGCATCTGTTTTAAGGTAGGTCTTATCTATTTTGTAGTCTCCATCAACCAACTAGTCTTGCCATACATAGGTTCACATATGATCATTTTAACCATACCAATGGCTGATCATGTGACCAACACTCCCATTTCCGATCCATAATCACATCATGACACCATATATATACATTCAAACCATAAATAGTCTAAGTTCATGCTTCCTTTTACGAGCCATTTTCGCATGGCCGTATACATATACATCGCCACATTTTTAAACCAACAAGGGGTAGTCCTATACATGCCATTTCAAAGTTCAACCAAAATTTATACCAAAATAGAGGCGTGGATAGTGTGGATGACTTCGACTTTATTGATCCCGAATCCGTTTGCTATCGAGCGAAATCTATAAAACAGAGAGCCAAAGCAACGGGGTAAGCATTTTTATGCTTAGTAAGTCTCAAGGAATATAATCAGCTTTAATTAAAGCAATACATTCACATAACCAAATGCATCATTTCATTAATGCACATTCACATAATCGTACTTACTTCACCATCCCAACACTTATGTTCATACACAAATAACGGCTTCATTAAGGCCGATAACTCGCTCCATCATAGGAGCGGATATTCATACGCTCTTACTCCTAGCGCGCAAAGCACACACCGCACTTACCTTGTCATTGGGAAATTTCACAAGTGCATTAGCTGAAATTTTCCAGCAAGCTTATAATTTTCAAATCACATACCTTCGGAGTTTAACCGGACGTCGCTACTCGTTCAATCGCCTTCGGGACATAGCCCGGTTATGGTAACCCGCACCAAGGCCTCACGGACTTAACCCGGATATCACGATTTGCACAAATGCCTTGGTCTTAGCCCGGATTTAACAACTTGCACGAATGCCTTGGTCTTAGCCCGGATATAGCTACTAGCACAATTGCCTTGGTCTTAACCGGATATAATTTTCAGCATAATTGTCTTGGGCTTAGCCGGATATCATTCAATTTCTCATGCACACATACATCAATAATCATTGGACATACATATTTCATTTTCGTTACTAAGGCTCAAACACAATTATAATCATTAGCATATTCGCCGGGACTTAGCCCGGTGGAATTCAAATACTCATACACACATAATCAATAATCATACACATCCATATTTCATCTCGCATAATTCAAGTAAGGTCACTTCTTGAGGACTTACCTCGGTTGTTGTCGAACGGCTTTTACGGCTATTCGATCACTTTTCCTTCCCTTGTCCAATTGTGGACCTCTTAGCTCTTGAGCTAATTCAAACAAATTCAATTTATTAAAACCTCATTGTGCTAGCTTATGGCGAATATGACAAGGAATTTAAATGGTCATATGGCCACTCTTTAGCTTGAATACACAATGGTCATGCACATTTTATACTACATCAAGCAATTCAATACAATTTATTTGAGCATCAAGGAAATGCTAAGGCCTTCAATAGGCTACCCAAGGCCGAATATTCATGTACATGTTGAGGCCAATTATGCACTTAATACCTCACAAAAACAGCATGCATTTTACTAGTTAATGCTTTGCATATTGTGGCTCAAAACTTATAATATAGCATCAAGCACTTATATGTGTGCTAGGCCGAATTGTGCTTGCAATTTCACAATTATTCTTCAACATCTTCTTCTTTAAACAAACTTATTCATCACTTCCTTCATAACCAAAACATCATGTGCAAACATATATATACATATATGAGCATGGCCGAATTTCAAGGTGTCCATAGCCATCCAAAACACAAATTTTAACTAACATGCAAGAAGCATGAACCATGCTCATGAATGCATCATGGCCGAATATGGCAATCATGCTCCTTTTCAACTTCAATCATGATAAAACAACAAGAAAACTCAAAATCTTACTCAAGAGTAGACAATCCATCATTGCATGCATCATCATCAAGCTTCACACTTAGCATGCAATGGCTTTATCACCATAACAACTTTGGCCAAATACCATTTCCATGGCATAACAAAGATTTGAGCCATGGCTAACATGCACATCAAGTTAGCAACCAAAACATGCATGAAACTCCCAACACAACCTCATACATACCTTAATCTTGATGCAAATTTAGCCAAATCTCCTTCTTGTTCTCTTCCAAACCAAGCACGAAGCAAAACTCCTATCTCCTCCCTTAGTATTTTCGGCCAAAAGGAAAGAACAAGGATGAACAATTTTTTCTTGTTTTTCTTTCACTTGCACGGCAATGGGGGAGGATGAGTTATTTTCTTGATTTTTTGTTTCTCCTCCAACATCATTAATTATTTTATCATTTAATTCATCATGCATTAACAAAACATGTTTCAACATGTTTTCTTTGCCCATAAACCATGTCATGGCGGCCACTAGCTTCTTTTGGGGAAATTTGACATGCAAATCCTTTATTTTTGCATGCATGAGCAACTAGTCATCACACATTTCCCCATCATACTTTCAAAGTTCACTACTAGGTCCTTTCTAGTGAAATTCACCTTTATAACACTAAATCAATCATCAAAAAATGTCATACATGGATACACACATATTATAGGCATCGAAATAAATTTTAAATTATTTTTATGCCTCGGTTTTGTGGTCCCGAGACCACCTTCTGACTAGGGTCAATTTTGGGCTGTCACAGTTATCTTATTGATAGCTCAGCAATTGACAAACATATGCAACATACCATCTTTCTTTGGAACTAGCAATATAGGTATGACACAAGGACTTAGACTGTCACGAACATAACCTTTCTCCATTGATGCTTCAACTTGTCTTTGCAACTCCTTAGTTTCTTTAGGATTGCTTCAATATGCCGGTCGATTTGGTATAATGGCAATGGGAATAAAGTCAATTTGGTGCTCAATTCCTCGACAGGGTCGTAATCCATTTGGCATGTTATTAGGAATGACATCTTGGAATTCCTGTAACAATGAAACAATAGAAGATGGCAAAGTCTCATCGAGTTCGTTAGTATTAAAAAAGGCTTCCTTGTACACAAGTACAAGTAGTGGATATCTAAGAAGTAAAGTTCTCCTAACCTCTCTCTCATTGACATAAAAACTAACTTTTTCAGTTTCTTTCTCCTCCTTTTTTTTTTATTTCTTTTGAATTTACCTAATACTCTTTTTTCTTTTTATTGTTCTTTTCTTTTTCACTCTCATCATTCTTCTTTTTCTTTTGATTTTGTTTTTTCACTCTCTTCTTTCAAATGAATTTGATCTTCGTATACTTGCTTTGGTGTCATTGGAGCTAAGGTAATAGCTTTCTTATTATGCTTGAATGAATAGCAGTTGGTGTAACCATCATGCACCACTCGTCGATCATATTGCCAAGGCCTTCCTAGGAAAAGATGTCTAGCATACATTGAAACAACATCACAAAGCACTTCATCTCTATACTTGCCAATGGAAAAAGGAACTACAACTAGCTTGGTCACCTTGATCTCCTTACCATCGTTTAACCATTGCAACTTATATGGCCGAGGATGTTTAAGTGTTGGCAATCCAAGTTTTTCCACCATTGCATTACTTGTGACATTAGTGCAACTCACACCATCAATTTTTACACTATATATCTTTCCTTGAACATGGCATCGAGTGTGAAAGATGTTTTCCTATTGCTGTTCATCTTCCGAGGCATAAATATTCAAACTCTTTTTTACCACAAGAAGTTCACCACCAACAGCATATTCAATTTCATTTCCATCATCTTATGGCGGTAAAGACTCATCATTAGATTCATCTTCAATCTCAATTTCTCCATTGTCTCTAAGGACCATCGTACTTCGATTGTGACAATGGCTAGCAATATGCCTTCGGCCAAGACACTTGAAGCACTTAACATCTTGCAAACGATTTTTCTGCATTTCTTCCTTTCCTTTATATGCAACGTTACTTGGCTTTTGGAATTTGGGTGGTCTGGATTTGTTTTTTGCTGGCATGGTTACATCCTTTTTAAAAGATGTTTAGCCCCATTTTGAGGCAGAACCAGTGTTGGATGCCATTTGAAACACTCCTTTCTTCTTGAGTTGCCGCTTAATTTTTATGGCCATATGAACCATATCTGTCAATTTGACATAATGTTGTAGTTCAACAACATTAGATATTTCTTGATTTAAGCCGGACAAAAACCTTGCCATGGTAGCCTTTCGGTCTTCATCAACATTGGCTCGGATCATAGCTATCTTCATCTCCTTAAAATAATCTTCTACACTCTGATTTCCTTGTGAAAGATTTTGGAGTTTCTGGAACAAGTCCCGCTGGTAATGACTAGGAACATGTAACAGTCTAGTTTAGACCCTAGTCGGAATAGTGGTTTTGAGACCACAAATTCGAGTTTGAAAAATATTTTAAATAATATTTTTCGTGTTTATGGTATGTGTTTAAGTATGTGTGAAAGTTTCGTATCAAAATGTTATCATTTGTGTGCTTAATTTGCAAAAAGGACCTGATGGCGTAAAATGTAGAAGTGGCCTTCTACTTGTTAAATGTTATGTCTCTTCAAATGAGAGGTCTTTAAGTTGATATTTTCCCATTGAAAGTTTAGATGGACATATATGCTAAAGGTTAGTCGAATTTAAATTTTTATAATAAGGTTAAAATGGTAAAATGTATATTTCTGTTAATATTAATGAAACAAAACATGAATTTAGTGTTTTAACTCATCACTCTTGTCGAAATTACTAAGTAAAAGAAGAAGAAAAACACAACTAGGGTTTTGACACTTATCTTGGCTAAATAGGTATGTGTTTTTGTTCGGTTTTTGATAATTTCTATGTTTTTGTGATCGTTGCTTAGAGTTCTATCAAGCCCATGTTTGAATTTATGATTTTGATGATGATTTTTGAGTTGAGCCATTGATGAAACTATGAGTTTTATGCAGTTTGATGATAGTAAATAAAAGATATGTGTTGGGTTGATATATTTTGTCTTTGAATTTTTAAGTAATTTGGGAAATTTGGGCTAAATTGTAAAAATGAGATTTTGAGGGATTAAAATGTGAAATGAATAAAATATATGGACTTATGTGAACACTATAAAAATTTGGCAAAGCTTGTGAAAAAGGAAATTTTGAGTATTTTGTGATTTTTTGAATTAGGGACTAAAATGTTAAAATGTGAAAATATGAGGGCTAATTTGTAAAATTCCCTAAATATCTGTATATGGATTGAATTGAATGGTTCAGTGAATAAAAGGGTTAAATTAAAATGTGTTTAGATCAAGAACCACAGAAAATAGAATTATATCGGGGAAAGTCGAAAGTCGTTGAATAGCCGTACGTTTCCGTTCATTCTCGTACAAGGTAAGTCGATATAGAAATAAATGTGTTTTGAATTGAATTATTAATGTTTATATGCTATTGAACATTGAGGAATGACTATATGAATTGAGCATGAGATATCCAAGAAAGTGTCAACAAAGTTTCGACGTCCGAAAAGTCCCGTACAAACCATAGGAATAGTTAGGATACATATGTCATGACATAGGATTCGATATGTGATTTCATGTAAGACCACATCTGGGACATTGGCATTGACTTATGATTTACGTGTAAGACCATGTATGGGACATCGACGTTGTATTTGATTTCGTGTAAGACCCTATTTGGGACAGTGGCATCGATATTTGATCACATGTAAGACCACGTCTGGGATGTTGGCATTGTACGAGCTTTCTGAGTTATCCGCGTATCCTTATGATTTCGAGTGGTTCTCTAACATCTTGAAATAGGGCCTAAATGGAATAGTGGTTGCTAAACCACAAATCTGAGATAGAAAAGTTTATTTCAATTAATTTTTATGATTTACCGAGTGATTAGATGCATGTGTTAGAGTATTGCTAAGAAATTTTATAGATTGCATGTTTAATTTGCCTATTAGGGCTTATTTGCAGAAGTTGCTGTAACAGCCCGATTTAGGGCCTAAACAGAATGATAGTTTTAGAACCAAAAATTCAAAGTCGAAAAATTTATTCCAATTAAGTTTTAAGGTTTATTTATTGATTAAAATATTGTGTAAAAATATCGTTAAGTAATTTTACTGATAAAGTGCTTAATTGGACTTTTAGGACTAAATTGCAAAAGTTGCAAAATATGTGTTCTAATTCATAAGTACTTGATTGAAATGGGGGTTTAAAGAGGAGGTACTTAAATGGAAATTAGACCATTATATTTTGTTTGGACAAAAATGGGCATGAATAAGACAAAATTTTAAAGAAAGGCCTTAAGGGCATTTTAGTCATTTGGTAATTAAAAGAAATAAAAAGGGAAAATAAAGCCAAAATTGACTCATCTTTTTCATGGAGGCCGAAATTTGCATGGGGGAAGCCATGGCTAGGGTTTTCAAGCTTTCCAAGCTCAATAGTAAGTCTGTTCTAGCCCCGTTTTTCAAGTTCTTTACGATTTTGGAATCCCGATAACTTGATTAAGCTTATTCTAGCAATAATTTAAGTTATGGTTGATATTTGGAAAAATAACCATAGGTGAAATGTGTTTATTTTGATGTTGTATGGCAGAATATGAAGGCTGAAATTATGTTAAACAACTTTTGCTAAGCGGTTTTAAGCAAAAATGTTTTAATCGGTAAAAGTTGTTATTGTTCATAACTACATGTTAGAGTGAGAATTTGATGTTGCCATAGAAGGAAAAAATGATCAGCATGTCATAAAACATAAGAATAAGGGATGAAGTTTAATTCCCGAGCCTAGGGGCAAAAGTGTAAATATGCAAAAGTTTAGGGGAAAAATTATAATTTTTCCAAAGTTTGAGTTAAGGACTGTTTTGAATAGTACATTAATTAAATAAGTAAAATATGATGTTTTAGATCCTAGAAAATGAGATTTGAATCTAGAATGGGAGAAAAATCAAAAATCGGGAAAGTTGGTAAAATTGCCATTTTAATATCGAGGTAAGTTCATATATATAATAAGCATTAATTTATGCATGTTTCAATGTAAAATTGATATATTCACTATGATTTCCGAGGTGTTGAAAGTAATTATAATTATGATGATTTATATGTTCAATATTAATTCGACATGGAAATGAGAATGTATGTAAGTTTGTTTGTAAATAATACATTATCTTTATTATGTTTTTGTATTTCAGCATATTTTATGTATTGTAGCTGATTTTTGAATCATAATTGACTATTGGAAGTATGAAATCAAGTATTAGAAAGAGAGAGAAATCCCGGTTGAACCTTCGGAAAGATTGAATGATACAAATGGTATGTAGCTAGGTCAGATGTATGGTGCTGAGTGCACATCATGTGTACAAGAGAGCTACGAGGCATTATGATGTAGCTAGGTCACATGGGTGATACTATGTGTACACCATGTAGACAAGAGAGCTACGGGATATATGTTGCTAGGTCCCATGCGTGGTTCCAGGTGAAGGACACCATGTAGACAAGAGAGCTACGAGATAAACTGGCTGGGTCACATGGGTAGTACTAAGTGTTCACCATGTGTACAAGATAGCCAAAATTATGTGTACAATCGAGCTAGGTCACATGAGTGGTGCTAAGTGAAGGCCACTATGTGTACAAGAGAGCTTCGATTTTAAAGGTGGGTTGTGTGCGATACCATTGCGTATCTGTTATTATTCCGAAGCGTTCAACAGGGAAATTGATTAAATGAAACTGTGTATGACTTTGTGATGATAAGTGTAAGTATATACGTGTGTAACTTATGAGCAATATGCTCGGTATGTGATTGGAAATTGGAACGATTGTTATGGGAAAGTGATGAATACAATTGAAGTGTAAAAGATCAAAATTGACAATAAAACTGTTCTGGATAGTTGCAGTGACATGAATCTAAAAATTTATCAAAAATAGTAGAAATTGAATCAGAGACTGAATGAGATATAAAATTAGAGCTTAATGAGTCTATTTTCATATAACAGAAACAGAGCAAGCAAAGGAATTCTATATTATGAGATATTTAAGTTTTTGAGAGATTGGTTCAGGATGACTACGTGATCCCCTATTCTGACATGGAAAAATCATTAAAAATTGTAAAAAAATAATTGGGGGATATAATTTATATGCTTGAAATCCTTAATTAGTCTAGTTTCAAATAAAATAAACAAAAACATCCTTTGAGTTCTGTACAAGGATAAAATTGATTTGTAGTGAAGAGTGGTCAGAACAGTTGAGCAGTGAAACAGGGGTAACTTCAATGAATAAACTGTACTAATTGGATGGACCAAAAATTCTGAAAAGTTTATGCTAAGAATATATGTGAATCTAGTTTCAAGGAAAATTAACAGTTTGTAATTTGGAGTTCTGTAGCTCCAGAAATAAATAATTTAGTTGCTGGTACTCTGCTAAACAGCTTATTTTGAACCTGTTTATGATTGTAATAGTGAAAGTATGTGTGTTTGTGATGGTAATATTCCGGGAACATATTGTGACTTTGTTTAAAGTGATGTATTGTTTATTAATATTTACATACTTACTTACTAAGCCATAATTCTTACTCGCTTCCTTTCCTTTTTCCTATAGTGTTGCAGATGTTAGCTCGAGTTGGAGGTCGCCAGAGGTTAAATCACTCTATCAAACTACTGATCGATATATAAAGGTTTTAAAGTATTTTAAGTCTTTGGCATGTATGGAGACTCGTTTAATTGTTATAAAGTTGCTAGGAATTGGCTTAAAATACTGACCTATGTTATTTGAAGGTCTCTATTGTATAAAGTCATTTAATGTAGATAGTCTTGATTATGTTATTAATTATGAATCAGTTTTTATACGATGATTAGTGATTAAGTCCGGTAATGCCTCGTACCCTATTTCAGCATCAAAAACGGGTAAGGGGTGTTACAGGTTCAACGGGCATTCCGAGGAAAGAATGAATATATGAAATGTGTAGCCGATTCTAGTACGTTTGAAATGTAATTCAATGTTTGAGAATAAAAGGTAAGTACATGAGAAAATGATGATATGTGATATAAGTATGAGAAAGTATGCTATATGTGCAAATGAATCGAGTATATGGGAAATGTATATTAATTATGTGGTTTGTGATAGTATTTGGCAATGGAGTTTATGTAATTAAATAATGCTTATATGCTTTAATTGATAAGTTTATTTGTATATGGCTTACTAAGCTTTTTGAAAGCTTACTTTGTGTATTTTTTTTAACTGTTTTATAGAAATCGTAGCTACCGAGAGCTCAGGGATCATCGAGGATCATCACCACACTATTGAACTATATTTTGGTACCTTTTGAAAATGTAAACATTGGAGTATGGCATGTATAGGCTACTGGTATTTGAATATGTTTTGTGAGTGTATGTTTAGCCATGTGATATGGCTTGATAATGGTTGAACTTATGGTTTGATTTTGGTATATGATATGTGATACAAATTATGCCTATGTGATGTGTCATGAATGGTAATATTTTGGTATGAGAATGATGAATTAAAATGAGGTTATGAAACAATGTTTAGATATGATTTTGTCTTATGATTTGGCATGATTTGGTATAGTTATTAAGCATGAAATTGGTTGGTAATGATAAGGTATGATTGATGTATGTTTTGGTTGTGAATTCGTTGAAAATTTGGAATAAAATGTTTGGTTTTGGTACTTTTAGGTTTAACCTAAATAGGGTGGTAAATTGGCTTTGCAAATAGCCTATTTTTGTCCACACAGGCAGAGACACGGGCGTGTGTCTCAGTTGTGTGCGATACACAGTCATGTTGCACGGCCGTGTGTCCCCTGGGGTACCATAAATTTTAAGTCAGTATACTCTATACTTTTGACATAGTCTAGACACCCGGGCGTGTCTAGTGGCCTTGGCACATTGGCGTGTGTGGCCATTTTGAAGGGTACAGGGCTAGACACATGGGCGTGTGGTCAGCTGTGTGACCCAAGTCAGTTTTGACCACGGCCAAGGTGCACGGGCGTGTCTTGTGGCCATGTGAACAAGTCAATATGTAGGATCTATTTTGCCACGGCCTAGACACATGGGCGTGTCTAATGCCGTGTAAGGCACACGGCCTATTCACACGGGCGTGTGACCTTTGGAACTTTGAAAAATGCTTAAGTTTCAAAAAATTTTGTATGAGCTCAGTTTAGTCTTGACCCATTTCTAAAGCATTTTTAAGGTCTTGTTGACCTACGTAAGGGACTCTGTATTGATGTATGACCTATGATGCTGTGTTGATTATGAAATGAATTCGAATTATTCCGATATGTCCTGTAATGCCTCTTAACCCTAGTCCAGTGATGGACACAGGTTAGGGGTGTTACAGAACAAATCTTTTCCGCATAAGTGCCTTCATTTCAGCCAATGTTTCCACGGGTCGTTCTCTATTTTTTCTCCTATTCACGGTTAGTTGATCCTACCATATAATAGCATAATCTGAAAATTCGATGGCAACGATTTTTACCTTTTTCAGTTCTGACTAACTATGGCATCAAATACCAGCTCTATCTTTTTTTTTCCCATTCCAAATAAGTTTCAGGATCGATTCTTCCTTGGAATGAAGGAATCTGCACCTTAATATTTTCAAAATTGTTACCAACTTTCTCTCGCCTCCTTGGCTCTTGATTTTTACAATCATTTCGTCTCACACTTTGCTCTGAGACTTGATCAATTTCCATTTCACTATTGCCATAGTAGTCATCTCGGTAATTTCTAACAGGTGCTTGTTACTATTGAGCATTAGGAACATGAGGTGATCGGTCTCGAGGTGGAGGTGAATGGCCTTGTTGTGGAGGTAAACATCCTCGTTGTGGTTGTAAACGGGCACGTTGTGGAGGTGAACATCGTCATTGTGGTCTCCCCTCTAACTGATCAAGCCGCTCTTGGATGGACTCCAATTGATTTTGCATCATGCGTTCCATCTCCCATAGCAATGCTTGATAATCCAAGTTTGGAACTCCCCCTCCTTCATTAGTATTATTCCTTATAGGACTTCTTAACATGATTTTTATTAACCACAAAACAATGTTAATAATAAACTATTCCTCACCAAATCAAACCTCACAATTTTCTCTCAGAAAAGAAAAAGAAATTTCACCCCACTCGTGTTTCACACAAATTTGGCTTTTTCTCGCTCTTTTAATCTCACCACTCGTGCCTTTTTCCTCTCAAGTTCTTCTCAAAGTTTTAGATTGAACTAAGTTAGGACCTGATCAAAGAACATTTGCAACAGTCGGTTAGCAACAAACGGTTGATATGTGGTAGGATAGGTTCAAGAAAAACTAGAAAAGGAAAAGGTAAAAAAGTTTTTTTTATTCGAAAGATTGAGTAGTTTGACAACTTTTCGGGAAATATAAGATATACTCTAGGATATAAAAAAAATTAAATTTTTTTCACTTTTTTTAGCTTTTTTCACTTTTTTCGCTTGTTTTTCGAATTTCATTTTTCACTTTTCTTTTGATATTTTGAAACCTCTAATACTATACCTAGAGTAGATTTCCATAGCTCTAATACCAAGTGATGCATGCTTGTACTCGTGAATTCAATTACAAGATGCTGAATTTCCATATCTTCTAATTTCAGTATCATTTCAAGCTGGAATTCAAAATGAAATTGTGAGTAAAGGAAAATAGGTTGAATGAAAACAACAAAGAAGGTTTTGAAAGGATAACTTGCACGAATTAATCACTTAGAAAGGAACCAACGATATAAATGATAGTGACCCAATTTCTACATGGTGAAATAACAAACAAGTCTTTGAAGAAGAAGTAAACTGTGACCCACTATTTAGCAAAATAAGTACCAATAGTATGTTAGAACACCACAATTCAGAACAAAGAAAGAAAGGATGGAAATGATAAGTTCACAAAAAAAGAAAGGGTTTGACGCCATAAGAAGAACCTTGATAAGTCCAAGTAAGTTAGACCAAGAACAAAGAGATAGAATTCTCACACAAAACTCAGAAAAAATCAAATAGCTATCAAAGTTCTGTTTATAGGAAATTTATAGGCACTTTTGTGACTGTTCAAATGCCTAAGTGAAACTTTTCATATTCAGCCATTAACTAGTATTATTACAAGCAATAATTTCATTTTTAACTCTTGTAAGGAAGCCAATGAGTCATGCCTCTTCATTGGAATCTGATGTAGTTGAAAAGGCATGTTAATTCTCCTTAATGAAGACTTAATGTATCCTTAATGTGTTTAATTGATGTCCCTTCAGCTCCTTTGTAACCACATGATAAACACTTGTGTAACATCCTCTTAAATAGACCATGATGAAGGCTTAAGACCCCAAAAATGTTCAAACTTGAAGAGTTTCTTTTGGTCCATTAAACAACGTCCTTAGTGTCCTTTTAAAAGCTTTGAAACTGTACAATTTTGAAGAGTCTTTAATCACATGAAAAGTCACCTGAAAAATAGATATTTAAGATTAAATAATGACTTAAACCACTAATACAAACAACATATTTAATAACTCTCATGCACACAAATTAAATGAACATGCAACTTAAATCATACTTGAAGTAAATTAACAAATGAGATGATTTAATGCGTGACTTATTAAACACAAAATGCAAGTCTTAAATGATGCTAATGTATTAATTAAAGCATTAACTAAAGACACATTCAATAAACAAGAAACTTAATGCACATTTTGTTAAAAGATGTAGACGTATTAATGCAAAACATTAAATAAAGATGCATTTAACAAACAAAACACATTGATGCGTGATATTCGTAACAGGTTTAAAGATTTATAAATGAAATGTTCTAGAGGCTAACTTATTATCACGATGAAGGCAAGTGTACCTATCGAACAGTAGTATAGTTCAGCAAGACCGGATTGTCGAACCCAAAGGAACTATGAGTACTAGTATTTACTTCCTTTTTATTATCTAGCCTAAAATTTAATAGGTTTAGTTGTCTAAAATAATTACTAACTAAGAATGCACAAAAAGAAAATCTTGGGAAAATACTTTTAAGAAAATTTGATTGATTGAGACAATATCTAAGGACAAATCCACCTACACTTCACTTGTTATTTGACTCCGAATCAGATGATTTGTTCATTTGACTTGATGTGTAGAAATCCCTAAGTTATATTATTATCTCTCTCGAGACTAATAACATCTAACCCTAGGTTGAATAATTGAAATCTCTTTCTAATTAACACCCTAGAATTGCATTAACTCGATTTATGGATTCCCTTATTAGGTTTCACCCTAATCCGACAAAATCTTGTCACCCTATCTCTAAGCACGCAATCAACTCCACTTAATTATGACAAATTTACTCTTAGACAGGGTCTATTCCTCCTCTGAATAAGAGCTTAACTTGAATCAATATCCTGGAATATCAAAACAAGAATTAAGAACACATAATTAAGAACAAGTCAAATATTTATCATACAATTTAGATAATAATAACAAGATCCGTCTTAGGTTTCACTCCCCTTAGGTATTTAGGGGTTTAGTTAATACTTATGAAAGAAAACATCTCAAAAGCATAAAGATAACAAAACATAAGAAAACCCAAAACTCCTGAAGGAACTTGAAGGGAGATCTCCAATCTTAATGATGAATCCGACTCTTGAGAGGGATCAATCAGCTTTCTTTGAGTAATTCCTTGCTTCCTACTCTGCGACCCCCTTCCTAAGTGCCTCCACAAGTGTTTAAATAGGCTTTGGAATGCCTTAGAGCCCTCAAAATTGGCCTTTTTCGAATTGGACTATACTTGGGTTCGACAGGGACACGCCCGTGTGTGATTACTTGAGGCCGTAGTCAAGGCTGTTAAATGGGCATGGGTGTGTGATCCACCCATGTAAGTTATGCTTCGATCGTGCCAAATTGACACGGCCATGTGACACGCCTGTGTGAGGAAGTCCAGGCCGTGTTGTTTTCCCATGTGGGTCCATTTTCTCTGTTTTTGGCCCGTTTCTCGCTCTTTTTACTCTCCTATTCACTCCTAAGTATAAAACATGAAATTAAAGGATTAGGAGCATCGAATTCACCAAATCTAAGGAGAAACCATCCATAAATGCGTTAGGCATGGGGTAAAAATATGTATAAATTAAGGTTTATCAAATACCCCTACACTTAAGCATTTGCTTGTCCTCAAGCAAAACCCTCAACTCACAATCAAAATAAATTCTTCTTAACTTATAATTCCTATTAATAATATCTCAAAATAATCCATAAGTAATCATACATTGAGAATTTGACTGAAAGAACATTAAAGTTTCAAACATTCCATGTTGAGCATTTTATCACATGAAAACATAGGTGTCTCCTCTTATCTAAGTGATTACCTTTGATCAAAATATCGCAAAGTTTAACATCTTCACTAAAAATCCACTCAAATCACTCAAGGTGTTTAAGAACGTCAATTAAAGCACTCATTAGTCAATATGAAAAGTTATTACCATAGGCTTGCTTGAAAATCAAATATCGACCACTATATATTGAGCTAATACATCAATCAAAAAGGTCTTTTAAAGGGTTGTAAAGTGGCTTTGGTTAGGGGGTGTGGTCACAAGCGAAAAGAAAAGGTTAGAATCGAGATTGAATTGAAAAAATCACTTAGCTAGAAAAATAACTAGTCATCAATTGAATACAAGTGAGCTTCTTCTTAGAAAATGGAATTAACATTCAAGCTCATAAACGACGAATTACAACTAATATGTATGGTTTTTTTTTAAGAGCAAGTCAAATACATAGAAGAGCAAAACATAGCTAAGCAATTAGTTCAAATCAAATCTCGACAAAAATAGGGATCAAATTAGGGGATTTCAACAATAATGGTTTATGGGTTAATATTGAGGGTAAATCAATTAATGGCTTGTTAGGCTCAAAGGGGTTCACTAAGGGTTAATTATGAAGGTAGGCTTTTGTGGAGTGAGTGGATTAAACCTAAGTGCCTTTATCATTTTGACATATCAAATCAAATGGTGTGGTCTTGACATGCATAATCAAGCAAGTTCTAGAATAACAATTCAATACTGGCACACTTATAATGAAAGTGAGCATGAAAGAAATAATAGGTGCTCTAAAGGCTCAAGATCTCACAAAAATTATGGCTTTTTGATGTTTAAACTTTTGAATTCCAACTCAAGATAATACCTAAACTTAGGGAAACAACCTAAAAGTTTTTAATTCTTCAAAAATCAACTTATCATGCTTGATTCCCTAATGTGAGGATTTGCTGTATTTAGTAGTACTTTGTCTCCAACCTTGAGTTGATTTAGTGAGATATTGAGCTCGTCCTGGCTCAATTTTGGTTTATCGAGTGTTCTCGATTTTTGTTTCCGCCATTCATCTAACTCCTCGATTTGTAGCCTTCGTTCTTCATAGATAGGTCCTTTGTTGTTGTTTGAACACAGCTCATATGCGTTTTTCGTAACTATTTCCTGCACAGAAGGTTTCACCACATGATCAGTACTAGTAGAATGATTTATACAACCACCTTCAATTTTCGATGTATTACTTGAATTACGAGCTTGAAGGGTGATTGTTTTGTCTCCCACACGAAATGTGAGTTTCACATGTGCCAACATCAATAATGGTTCTAGCAGTCGCTAAAAAGGGTCATCCTAAAATTAAAGGTGTGTTACTATCCTTATCCATGTCTAGAACAATAAAGTCTACTGGGTATATAAATTTATCGATCTTAACAAGAACATCTTCAATGATACCCCTAGGAAATCTAATGGTTTTATCAGCCAATTGAATGTTCATCCTAGTTTGTTTGGGTTTCCCAAGACCTAGCTGTTTAAACATTTTATAAGGCATAACATTAATGCTTGCCCCTAAGTCAGCCAATGCATTATGAACATCTAAACTACCAATTAAACAAGGAATCGTAAAACTCCCTGTATCTTTCAATTTTTTGGGTAGCTTATTCTGTAATATGGCTGAGCAAACTGCATTCAATTCCATATGCGGCGCCTCATCCAACTGTAGTTTATTTGTTAAAAGATCATTTAAGAATTTGACTGCGTTTGGCATCTGTGAAAGGCTTCAATAAATGGTAAGTTTATATGTAGTTTTATTAAAAGTTTAAGGAATTTACCAAATTGTTCGTCTGATCGGTCTTTCCTTATCGCATTGGGGTATGGCACACGAGGTTTATATTTTGTACTCACTGGCTTCGGGTTATTTTGGCCTACCTCATTCTTCTTACCTTTGCTTACCACCATTTCTGGTCTTGGTTTTGCAACTAACGCTTCCTCATCTTGAATGGAAATTGCGTTGAGTTGCTCCCTTAGGTTAGATTTAGCGTTCCTTAGTAGGCTACCTTGTGGTCGTTCAGAAATTAGTTTGGCGAGTTGGCCTATCTGAGTTTCGAGCCCTTGAATTGATGCTTGTTGATTCTTAAGAACTGTCTCGGTATTCTGGAAATGAGTTTCTAACATCGAGATGAATTTTGTTAACATCTCCTCAAGGTTCGACTTCTTTTCTTGCTGGTAAGGTGGTTGTTAAAAACCCGGAGGATGTTGTGGCCTTTGAATTCCTTGACCGCCCCATGAGAAATTGGGATGGTTTCCCCAACCTGCATTATAAGTGTTATTATATGGGTTATTTTGGGTTCTAGAGTTATTGTTACTCATATATTGGTCTTGTTCCTCCTCGATGCTAGGGTTGAAGGATTGATGTTCTGTGCATGCTCCTCCTCCATTCGAATTGCACCTCATCACTGGATGTACCTGAGTAGAACAACACAAACTATCAATCTTTTTATTTAAGAGTTCTACTTGGTTAGATAGCATAGCAACCGCGTCGAGATTGAAAACACCGGCTGCTTTCGTCGGCTTTGTTCTCATAACTTGCCACTGATAGTTATTCAGTGACATCTCCTCAATAAATTTGTAAACTGCCTCAGGTGTCTTATTATTGATAGTTCCTTCAGCGGCTGCATCAATCATTTGCCGAGTCGAAGGATTCAGGCCATTATGAAACGTTTGAACCTGTAGCCAAAGCGGTAACCCATGGTGAGGGCACCTTCTCAAAAGGTCATTGTATCTCTCCCATTCATCGTAGAATATTTCTAAATCCATCTGCACAAAAGAAGATATATCATTATGTAATTTGGCTATTTTAGCTGGCGAAAAATATTTTAATAAAAACTTTTTGGTCATTTGTTCCCAAGTAGTGGTTGACCCTCGTGGTAACAAGTTCAACCATTGTTTAGCCTTATTCCTTAACGAAAAGGGAAACAACCGAAGGCGAATGGTGTCATAAAAAATGCCATTAATTTTAAAGGTATCAAAAAATTCTAGGAAATTTGCCAAGTGAGCGTTGGGATCCTCGTCCTACAGACCATCAAACTAAATAAACTATTATATCATTTGAATTGTGTTACGCTTCAGTTCAAAATTATTCGCAACAATAGCAGGTCTAACTATACTTGACTCAGTTCCTGTTAAATTAGGTTTAGCATAATCATACATAGTGCGTGGAGTAGGATTCTGATTTACTGGATCAGCAGCAATCGCAGGAGGTAGCAGATTTTCTTGGTTTTCAGCCATCTCCTCGGTTGTGGTTGAAGTATCATCCTCTTGTTTGTCCTCTGTGTATCTTAGGCTTCGCTTTATTTATCTCCGGTTTCTGCAAACTGTGCAGACAATCTCACCGTCAAAAAGTAATGGTCCTAACGGGTTTCTTCTGGTCATAAACTAGAAAAACCTGTCAGAAGGAAATAAGAGAAAAATTAGAAAAGAAAATAAAAATTTAAATTGTAATAAAAGTAAAGTGGCTAAAGTAATAAAAATCAAGTTTTCCTAATATTCTAGTTCCCTGGCAATGGCGCTAAAAACTTGATGCATGATATTCGTAATAGGTTGTCTAAACTAATTACTAACTAAGAATGCACAAAAAGAAAAACTTGGGAAAATACTTTTAGGAAAATTCAATTGATTGATACAATACTTAAGGACAAATCCACCTAGACTTCACTTGTTATTTGACTTTGAATCAGACAATTTATTCATTTGACTTGATCCGTAGAAATCCCTAAGCTATATTATTATCTCTCTTGAGACTAATAACGTCTAACCTTAGGTTGAATAATTGAAATCTCTTTCTAATTAACACCCTAAAATTGCATTAACTCGATCTATAGATTTCCATATTAGGTTTCACCCTAATCTAGCAAAATCTTGTCACTCTATCTCTAGGCGCGCAATTAACTCCGCTTAATTATGACAAATTTACTCTTAGACAGGGTATATTCCACCTCTGAATAAGAGCTTAACTTGAATCAATATCCTGGAATATCAAAACAAGAATTAATAACACATAATTAAGAACAAGTCAAATATTTATCATACAATTCAGATAATAATAACAAGACCCATTTTAGGTTTCATTCCCCTTAGGTATTTAAGGGTTTAGTTCATACTTATAAAAGAAAACATCTCAAAAGCATAAAGATAACAAAACATAAGAAAACCCAAAACTCCTGAAGGAACTTGAAGGGAGATCTCCAGTCTTGATGATGAATCCAGCTCTTCAGATGGATCAATCGGCTTTCCTTCAGTAATTCATTGCTTCCTACTCTACGTCCCCCTTTCTAAGTGCCTCATCAAGTGTTTAAATAGGCTTTGGAATGCCTCAGAGCCCTCAAAATTGGCCTTTTCTGAATTGGACTAAACTTGGGTTCGACAGGGACACGCCCGTGTGACATGCCCATGTGCGATTACTTGAGGCCGTGGTCAAGGCTGTTAAATAGGCACAGGCATGAGATCTACCAGTGTAAGCCGTGCTTCGATCCTACCAAATTGACCAGGCCTTGTGACACGGCCGTGTGAGGAAGTCCAGGCCGTGTTGTTTTCTTATGTGGGTCCATTTTCTCCGTTTTCGGCCCGTTTCTCGCTCTTTTTACTCTCATATGCTGTCCTAAGTATAAAACATAAAATTAAAGGATTAGGAGCATCGAATTCACCAAATCTAAGGAGAAACCATCCATAAATACGTTAGGCATGGGGTAAAAATATGTATAAATTACGGTTTATCACACATAATTAAAAATTGAAGAGTTTGTTCAAACTAATCAAACTGTCACATGCAACACATTGCATGGAATTGGATCGTTATCTTGAGTCCAATAAAATTTGGCTTCTCATGCTCAGTCCACACTTGTTGAATCAACCCTAACATTACCTCTTTGAGCTTCTTGGATCTAGGTCGAGTCATAGGCCCATCGGGAATTTCAATTGGATTTCTTGAATTCTCCTCATCTTTCAAACCAATTGGTATTGACATAGACGACTTTAATTTTGTTCCAATTGATTCTTCATCAGAAGCTCCCATGCATGCATCACTTTATGAGGCATTAGGCACTTGACTTGATTTCAGTACTACGTATCACCATCAAACCGGTGGACCGTCTGAGTGAGTTATTCAGATTCTAGAGGATATCCTTCGGGGTTGTGTCATTGATTTTTGGGGCAGTTCTGAGGATTATCTACCATTGGCAGAGTTTGCATACAATAACAGCTTCCAATCTAGTATTCAGATGCCTACTCCTTTATGTTGAACTGAGTTAGGTGAATGTTGGGTCTTGGGTCCCGAGCTAGATTTTAAGCCTAGAAATACTATCAAGTGATTTGAGACCGTCTTAAAGCCGCTTCTGATCGATAAAAATCTTATGCAAATTTAAAGAGAAAAGATATTGAGTTTTCTATAGGTGATCAGGTATTCTTGAAGATGTCCCCATGTAAAATTTTTTTTGATTTGGACATAAGGGTAAGTTAAGCCCGAGGTTCATTGGACCTTACCGTATCCTGAGACCTGTCAAACCTATTGCTTACCAGGTAGAATTACCCTTTGAATTGCATCGATCCATGATGTGTTCCATGTCTTGATGTTGAGACGGTATCGGTCTGATCCATCGCACATTGTCCATGTCAAAGAGATTGAGGTACGACCAGATATAACTTTTGGGGAAGAGCCTATTAAGATTTTAGATCTGTAATATCCTGATTTTGGGCCTAGTCGGAATAGTGGTTTCGTGACCACAAAATCCAAGATAGAAATAATTATTTTATGATTATTTTGAGGTCTATGATATGATTGCATGATTGTGTGAAAATTTCGTGAAGAAATTTTATGCATAAAGTACTTAAATTGAAATTAGGGACTAAATCGAATAATTTGTAAAACTTGCATTCTAGAAGTTTCTAGTATGAAATTGTTTTGAAATATTAATTAGGAGGTCTTAAATAGCAATGTTACCAATTTCTAAGTCTATGGACAAAAATTGGACATGGATGGAATTTTTGGAAAGTTTAGTAGTAAGGGCATTTTGGTCATTTAGGGGTAAAATGAATTAAAATACAAAATTAAAAGCCAATTTTGCTCATCTTCAACCCGATGGCCGAATATAGCAAGGAGAAACCATGGCTATGGTTTTTCAAGCTTCCAAGTTCGATTGTAAGTCCGTTCTAGCCTCGTTTTTAATGATTTTTACGTTTTTGGAGTCCCGGTAGCTTGATTAAGCTTATGCTAGCAATAATTCAACCTAGGGTTCATATTTGGAAAAATACCCATAGTTGAAATTTGTGTATTTTGGTGTTTTATGATAGAATATGAGGTTTTAAATTATGTTAGACAACTTGTGCTACTCAGTTTTAAGCGAAAACTAGCAAAAGGGCTTAATTGGTAAAAATACCTAATAGTCATAAGTACATGTTAGAGTGAGAATTTGATGTTTCCATAGAAGGGAAAAATGATCAGCATGTCATAAAACATAAGAAAATAGGCTGAAGTTTAATTTACGAGCTTTGGGGCAAAAGTGTAAATATGCAAAAGTTTAGGGGCAAAACTGTAATTTTGGAAAAAATGATTTTGGGTCAATTTGAATAATGTGAGTCCTAATTAGACTATATTTTAAATGATAGAGCAAGGAAAACTGAAATTCGGGCTAAAATGGAAAAATACCAAGTTGTGGACGAAATGGTAAAAGTAGCCATTTTCGCATAAGAGGTAAGTTCATGTGTAAATAATGGAGCATAATTATTATTTTTAAGTTATTGATGTTAATTATATGATATGCTGATTTTTTTTATTGTGAAATATTATGCTTTGTGGTTAATGTTGAGTAATATGCAAATTATGTTTACTACTTGATAAATATGAATTGCTACCGAGTATCGGTTCCGATATTCCATGGAAGACGGCAATGTGAGATCGAGGAAAAAATCCCGTTTGAACCTTAGGAATAGTGTAACACCCCGTACCCGAGACCGTGGCCGGAGTCGAACACGAGGTGCTAATGGACATAATATATTTATTTTCACAATCCATTTAAAATTTCCAGACAATTGGCTAACGTGTCACTGTCACCTTAAAAATCATATATTCAGTTCCACAACTCGAAAATCAGTTTCGAGATTTTTCCCTGAAACTAGACTCATATATGCATCTACAAATTGTTTTGTAGAATTTTTAGTTGGGCCAATTAGTACAGTTTATTAGTTAAAGTCTCCCATGTTACAGGGATCGACTACACTGAACTTCGCGCATTACGACTTGGATATCTCCCTGTACAGGGCTTCAATACTGATACCGTTTATTTCTATAGAAACTAGACTCAAAGAGGAATCTATAAATATATGGCATGACTCCTAATTATCTCTGGTTAATTTATAATGAATTTCCAAAGTCGAAACAGGGAATCCAGAAACCGTTCTGGCCCTGTTTCACGAAAACCTAAATATCTCTTAACATACAACTCATATGACCGTTTCGTTTCTTCCATATGAAAGTAGATTCATCAAGGTTCATTTACATAATTTATTCACTATTTAATTTAATTCCTACTATTTTTAGTGATTTTTTACATCCACATCACTGCTGCTGTCAGCATCTGCCTTTAAGGTAGACTTTACCTATTTCATAGTTTCCATGATTCAATTAGCCCTTTTGGCATACATAGCACAAAGTATAATCATGATTAACCATTCCAATGGCTAATCGTTTCCAAACATTTCCATACCTCTTAGTGATCAACATACAAAACGATTGTAGTACTATGCTAAAAACGTATATAAGCCATTTTCGCATGGCTATCCAAATTTACACAAAATTCATGGGTACATGACCAACAACAAAAAGGGTAGTCCTATACATGCCATTTCAAAGTCCAACAAAAAATATACCGAAAGGAGCTTTGATAGTGTGGGCGACTTTGACTTCAAAATCCCGAGTTCGATAGCTGAAGAACAAAAATCTATAAAACAGAGAATCAAAGAAACGGAGTAAGCATTTAATGCTTAGTAAGTTTGAGTCATAAATTTAGACACAACCAAAGTATAGCATTTATGTAGCTAAACAGATAATTTCACATGCACAAATTCTCAATATCATACTTACTTCACATTACTAACCCTTATATTCATACACAAAGATCAACTTAGCCAAAGGCGGTAGCTCATTTATCAATCGGCGAATACTTATTTGTAAGGGCTCAACTAATTCAAAGCACATACAAAACATACCTCATTGTTGGGATTTCACAAGCGTATTAACGAAATTTTTATAGCAAGTTCATTCATTCCCGAATCACGTACCTTGAGTTTAACCGGATATAGCTACTCGTTCAAATGCCTTGGGACATGGCCGGTTATAGTAACTTCGCACAAATGCCTTGGGACTTAACCCGGATTTAGTAACTCACACAAATGCCTTGGGACTTAACCCGGATTTAGTAACTCGCACAAATGCCTTGGGACTTAACCCGGATTTAGTAACTCGCACAAATGCCTTGGATCTTAGTCCGGATATAGTCACTTAGCACAAAGCCTTCGGGACTTGGCCCGGACATCATTCGAATAACCATGCACATTTATCAATAAATCATGACACATTCGTATTTCATTTTCATTAGCAAAACTCAAACACAAGGCACTTTTCACACTTGAAAATTTCGGCTCAATAGCCACACACAAAAAGCATGATTTTAATTTGCTTAAAACATGATCTAATCAAAGCATAATCTAAGTTCTATTACTCAAGAACTTACCTCGGATGTTGTCGAACGGCTTCAACGGCTATTCTATCACTTTTTCCTTTCCCTTATCCAACTGTGGTCCTCTAAGCTCTTGAGCTAATTCAAACAAATTTAACTTATCAAAGTCTCATTTTGCTAGCTTATGGCCGAATATGACAAGGAGTTTGATAGGTCATATGGCCACCTTTTAGCTCAAATACACCATGATCATACGTATTTTTAATCGCATCAACAATTTAATACAATTCATTCGAACATCAAAAGACAAGCTCAAGGTACTTAGCCCCTATATACATTAGACATTAGAGTCACATATGTACGAAATCACGAATCGAATTCAACATACTAGCCAATATTTCCCCTTAGCCGAATTTTCTAAGTCAAGCTAAAGCCATCAATAGGCTACCAATGGCCGAACATACACATCTATGCTAAGGCCGATTGCAACACTTAATACATTCTACAAGTATGGTCACTTGTGTTGACTAAACACCATTTGTTTCAAGTTCAAAACTTGGCTAATACACATATATACACTATTAAAACATCCTCTCCCTTTACACTAATTCAACACATACATTACCCATAATATACCAAATTACATTCGGCCTTAGCACACAACTTGCTAGCCGATTCCTCTCCATCTAGCAACTAATGCACATAGGAGCTCATTTGTTAGACTCTACTTCATCTAACAACAACCTCATTTCTCTTCTATATCCTACCATGGCCGAATGCATCACAACACCTTACCATTTCAATTTTGGTCATGGTTGAATAAGGAACGTAATGTCTCACTCAAGGATGCTAAAAAGGAGATTCAAGATTTATCAATCCACCATCACATGCATCATTAACAAGCTTCACATTTAGCATGCAATGATATCAACACAAAATCCACCTTGGCCGAATACCATCCCCATGACATAGCAAAGGTTTGAACCATGGGCTAATAAGAACATCAAGCTAGCAACTAAAAAAAAACATGCATGAATCTCATGGCACAACATCAAACATACCTTAATCTTGATACAAGTATGGCCGAACCTCCTCCTAATCCTCTTCTAAACCAAACATGGAGCAAGAACTCCTTCTTTCTTCCTTAGAATTTTCGCCAAAAGAAATGAAAAGGATGAACACATTTTTTTTGTTTCCTTTCCCTCAACTCACGGCAATGGGGGATCACACACCTTCTTTCCTTTTTCCATTTCTTTATTACCCATACTCCTTATTTTATTTATTCCAACATAACCCATTTACACAACATGTTTTATGACATGTTTTGCCCATCACCCTTTGTCATGGCGGCCACTAGGCTTTAATTTAGGGAAATTTGACATGCAAGCCCATCATTTTCACAACATGCATTAACAGCCACTTTACATTTGCCTAGCACATTTCTAAATTTTCTCACATAAGTCCTATTTGATAAAATTCACTTACAATTAACAAAATTCAAACATGAAATTTTCACACATGCATATGTACATATAATGAGCATCCACTATGACGGCTAATTATTTTTATGACCCGGTTTAGTGGTCCCGAAACCACTTTCCGACTAGGGTCAATTTAGGCTGTCACAACTCTCCCCCACTTAAGAAATTTTTGTCCCTGAAAATCTTACCGGTAAATAGGTTTGGGTATCGCTCTTTCATAGAGTTCTCGGGTTCCCAAGTAGCTTCTTCTATCCTGTGTTTGAGCCATTACACTTTCACTAGCGGAACCCTTTTGTTTCGCAACTCCTTCACTTCACGAGCTAGGATACGAATCGGTTCTTCTTCATAACTCATATCGGCTTGAATTTCGACCTCTGATGGACTAATTATGTGCAATGGATCAGATGTATAGCGTCGAAGCATCGAAACATGAAAGACGTCGTGAATCTTTTCAAGTTCAGGGGGCAAAATCAATCGACATAATGGACCGACTCGTTCGGATATTTCATATGGCCCGATGAACCTCGGACTCAATTTTCCCTTACGCCTAAATCTGAGTATCTTTTTCCAAGGTGAAACTTTAAGAAACACTTTGTCTCCCACCTGATACTCAATGTCTTTTTGTTTCAGATCCGCGTACGACTTCTGGTGATCTGTGGCTGCCTTCAGACTTTCACGGATTACTTTTACTTTCCGTTCAGCATCTTTAATCAAATCAACTCCGAAAATTTTACTTTCACCGAGCTCGGTCCAAAACAATGGTGTACGGCATTTACGCCCGTACAAGGCCTCGTAAGGTGTCATCTTAATACTTGATTGAAAACTATTGTTGTAAGCGAATTCAATCAAAGGTAAATACCGTTCCCATGAACCACTAAACTCAAGGATGCAGCATCTCAACATATCCTCGAGTATTTGAATTATCCGCTCGGATTGACCATCGGTTTGGGGGTGAAAAGCGGTGCTAAAATGCAACTTGGTACCCAAAGCTTCTTGCAATTTCTTCCAAAATCGTGAGGTGAATCTCGGATCTCTATCCGACACAATAGAAATCGGTACCCCGTGTAATCTCACAATCTGAGAAACATATAATTCAGCTAGTTTATCCAATGAAAAATTAAATGACGTCACGGGATAAAATGAGCCGACTTAGTCGATCTATCCACAACAACCCAAATCGCATCTTTCTTACTTGCCGATACTGGCAACCCAGATACAAAATCCATCGTGACTCGTTCCCATTTCCATTCAGGTATCATGCTCGGCTGTAGCAAACCCGTAGGCACTTGATGTTCCGCCTTCACTTGCTGACATACTAAGCACTTGAAACAAAATCGAAATGTCTCGTTTCATACCATGCTACCAAATCGACGTCTTAGGTCGTGGTACATTTTCGTCTTGCCGGGTGAATTGACATTCGGCTACAATGAGCTTCGCTCGTAATCATCGAAATGAGTTCGAATTTCTTGGAACACACAACCGATTTATGTACCTCAAACAATCGTCATCATCAATTTGAAACTCCGATTCCATATTCGGAACACATTCAGCCCGTTTTGCAACCAACTCATTGTCGACTTTCTGAGCTTCACGAATTTGATGAATCAATAATGGCTTGGCCTTTAATTCAGCTACTAACACATTGTCGGGTAGAACAAACAAGTGTACATTCATCGCTCGTAAAGCAAACAGTGATTTCCGGCTTAAGGCGTCCGTAACCACATTAGCCTTTCCCGGGTGATAATCAATGACCAGCTCATAATCTTTCAACAACTCAAGCCAACGCCTTTGTCGCAGATTCAAGTCTCTTTGGGTCATCAAATATTTGAGACTTTTGTGATCCGAAAATACATGGCACTTCTCACCAAATAAGTAATGTCGCCATATTTTCAAGGCGAATATGATGGCAGCTAATTCGAGATCATGGGTCGGATAATTTTTCTCATGTGGATTTAATTGTCTCGACGCATAGGCCACAACTCGACCTTCTTGCATCAATACGCAACCTAGCCCAAGTAGGGAGGCGTCACTATAGATGACAAACTCTTTGCACGATTCGGTGCGCACTAAAATTGAGCTTCCAGTCAAATAAGTTTTAGTTGATCAAAACTTTTCGACATTTTTCCGTCCATTCGAACTTAACATCTTTTGAAGTAGCCGTCATGGGTGTGGCTATCACCGAGAAACCTTTTACAAACCGTCGGTAAGTAAGCAAGTCCCAAAAAGCTCGAACCTCGGTAATATTTCTCGGAGGCTTTCGGTTAATTATGACTGAAATTTTGCTCGGTCGACTCGAATACCGATGCAGATACCACATGACCCAAGAAGCTAACCTCTCTTAACCGAACTCACACTTGCTTGAACTTAGCATATAACCGCTTATCCCGTAAAATTTGCAACACTAATCTCAGGTGTTCAGCATGTTCGATCTCATCTCTTGAATAGACCAAGATGTCATCAATGAACACAACTACGAAACGGTCTAAATACTGTCTGAAGATCCGATTCATCAAATCCATAAATATCGCAGGGGCATTAGTGAGCCTGAACGGCATCACTAAGAACTCGTAGTGACCGTACCTCGTTCTGAAAGCAGTTTTAGGTACATCCAAATCTCGAATCCGCAACTGATAATAACCCGATCTCAAATCTATCTTTGAAAACACTGAGGCTCCCTTTAGTTGATCAAACAAATCATCAATATGCGGTAACGGATATTTATTCTTTATCGTCACTTTATTCAGCTGACGATAGTCAATGCACAACCTCATGGTTCCGTCCTTCTTTTTCACAAACAACACTGGTGCACCCTAAGGTGAGAAACTTGGTCGAGCGAAACCTCTATCCGTCAATTCTTGCAACTGAGCTTTCAACTCTTTTAACTCGGTTGGTGCCATACGACACGGAGCTATCGAAATCGGCGTAGTCCGGTACAAGCTCAATACCAAACTCTATCTCCGAACAGTGGCAAACCCGTAATTCTTTGGGAAAAACATCCCGTATTCACAAACCACCGACACAGATTCGGTTTTATTTCTAACTCCTTATCATCAAGTACATACGCAAGGTATGCTTCGCACCCCTTTTTTACATATTTCTGGGCCAACATTGATGATATTACAGCTGGCAACCCCTTTAAGTCCGTAGACTCAACTCGGATCATTTCGTTATTTGCGCACCTCAAATCCATAGTCTTGCTTTTGCAATTCACAACCGCATCATGCACGGTCAACCAATCCAAACCAAGAATAACATCAAATTCATCGAACAGCAAAAGCATCAAGTCCGCCGGAAAATAGGAACCTTGAATTACTAAGGGGCATTTCTTACACACTTTGTCAACAAGCACGTAACGACCCAAGGGATTTGACACCCGAATTACGAACTCAGTAGACTCAATAGGTAAAGTCTTACTGGATGCTAAGGTTTTGCATATATAAGAATGAGTAGAACCAGGGTCAATCAAAGCAATCACATTAGTATCAAAGAGAGTAAAAGTACCGGTAATAACATCTGGCGAGGAAGCATCCTCGCGTGCGCATATAGCATAAGCCTTAGCAGGAGCACGAGCCTCAGATCTGGTCGTAGCATCTCTAGATCCTCTCTGACCGCCGCTAGCATTGCCCGTATTCCTAGATGGTCTACCCCGAGCAGTGGTAGCACCCGGTTTCCCACTCTGATTTACATTCTGTTCAGACAATCTCGGGCAATCTTTGATAAAGTGGTCGGCTGACCCGCACTTGTAACAGGAGCGGTCATGGAACCTACAACTCCCCGACTGCCATTTACCACAATACTAGCATTCCGCTCTGTCTCGACGGTCATTTCCAACATTGGTGATCGAAGTGACTAAATGCGCTCACTGGGGTCGATCGCGATCTCGTCTAGAAAAGCCCGAAGTGTCCTAGATCGCCCAAGCCATCTCTAAATTTCTTCGATGATGTGGGAAGGGCTTCCACGAAGACCTCTTCTGAAACTCCCTTGCTCCCACCTCAGCTTTTCTTTTCTCCATACTGAGCTCCTCAGCTTTGCAAGCTCGCTCGACAAGTAGCACAAATTCTCGGATTTCTAAAATGCCAACATACAGCTTTATCTCATCATTTAGCCCATCCTCGAAACGTTTACACATTACGGCTTCCGAGGAAATGTATTCTCGTGCGTACCGGCTAAGCCTCACAAATTTTCGTTCATAGTTGGTAACCGACATGGAACCTTGTTTGAGTTCAAGAAATTCCTTCCGTTTTTGGTCAATGAATCTCGATCGATATACTTCTTTCAAACTCGGTTTGGAAGAACTCCCAAGTTACTTGCTCTCTAGGCACTGTGAAGTCAACGCATTCCACCAATAGTAGGCGTAATCACGTAGCAAGGAGATAGTACACTTTAGGCACTCATCGGTGTGCAAGATAGCTCATCGAAATTCGAATAGTGTTTTCCAACCAAAATTCAGCTTGCTCGGCATCATCGCTATCCGTAGCCTTAAATTCAAGAGCCCGTGTTTTGGATTCTATCAACTGGGGCTTATTTGACCTTATTTGGTCGATTCTGGAAGCATTGTAGGTGGGGGTTGTGTTTGTTGGGAATGGAGGTTGTGGAGCAGCCATACTAGTTCGAATGTATTGGTTGAACCAATCATTCATCACGCTATAGAAAGCTTGTCTAGCTTCATCATTTGGATTACTAGCATTAGGTTGAGAGTCCGCCGGCGCTGTCCCCTGTGTGGGAGCAGGCGCTACACTCTCAAGATCATCAGCTACCGCTTGGTTGGGATCGGGATCCATTACTATAAATAAACACATTTGCAAATGTCAGAAATCACCACACTATCAAATAATCACATAAAATGGCATGTATAGCTAGACCCAAACGCATTACGGTAGTCCTAGAATCGACTAAACCGTAGCTCTGATACCAATTTAATTGTAACACCCCGTACCCGAGACCGTGGCCGGATTCGAACACGAGGTGCTAATAGACATAATATATTTATTTTCACAGTCCATTTAAAAATTTCCAGACAGTTGGCTAACAGTGTCACTGTCACCTTAAAAATCATATCTTGAGTTCCACAACTCGAAAATTAGTTTCGTGATTTTTCCCTGAAACTAGACTCATATATGCATCTACAAATTCTTTTCTAGAATTTTTGGTCGGGCCAATTAGTACCGTTTATTAGTTAAAGTCTCCCATGTTACAGGGATCGACTACACTAACCTTCGCGCATTACGACTTGGATATCTCCGTGTACAGGGCTTCAATACTGATGCCATTTGTTTCTATAGAAACTAGACTCAAAGAGGAATCTATAAATATATGGCATGACTCCTAATTATCTCTGGTTAATTTATAATGAATTTCCAAATTCGGAATAGGGAATCCAGAAACCGTTCTGGCCCTGTTTCACGAAAACCTAAATATCTCTTAGCATACAACTCATATGACCTTTTCGTTTCTTCCATATGAAAGTAGATTCATCAAGGTTCATTTGCATAATTTATTCACTATTTAATTCCATTCCTACTATTTTTCACATCCACATCGCTGCTGCTGTCAGCATCTGCCTTTAAGGTAGAATTTACCTATTTCATAGTTTCCATGATTCAATTAGCCCTTTTTGCAAACATAGCACAAAGTATAATCATGATTAACCATTCCAATGGCTAATCGATTCCAAACATTTCCATACCTCTTAGTGATCAACATACAAAATGATTTTAGTACTATGCTAAAAACGTATATAAGCCATTTTCGCATGGCTATCCAAATTTACACAAAATTCATGGGTACATGACCAACAACAAAAAGGGTAGTCCTATACATGCCATTTCAAAGTCCAACCAAAAATATACCGAAAGGAGCTTTGATAGTGTGGGCGACTTTGACTTCAAAATCCCGAGTCCGATAGCTGAAGAACCAAAATCTATAAAACAGAGAATCAAAGAAACGGAGTAAGCATTTAATGCTTAGTAAGTTTGAGTCATAAATTTAGACACAACCAAAGTATAGCATTTATGTAGCTAAACAGATAATTTCACATGCACAAATTCTCAATATCATACTTACTTCACATTACCAACCCTTATATTCATACACAAAGATAAACTTAGCCAAAGGCGGTAGCTCATTTATCAAGCGGCGAATACTTATTTGTAAGGGCTCAACTAATTCAAAGCACATACAAAACATACCTCATTGTTGGGATTTCACAAGCGTATTAACTGAAATTTTACAACAAGTTCATTCATTCCCGAATCACGTACCTTTGAGTTTAACCGGATATAGCTACTCGTTCAAATGCCTTGGGACATGGCCGGTTATAGTAACTTCGCACAAATGCCTTGGGACTTAACCCGGATTTAGTAACTCGCACAAATGCCTTCGGGACTTAACCCAGATTTAGTAACTCGTACAAATGCCTTCGGGACTTTACCCGGATTTAGTAACTTGCACAAATGCCTTTGGATCTTAGTTCGGATATAGTCACTTAGTACAAAGCCTTTGGGACTTGGCCCGGACATCATTCGAATAACCATGCACATTTATCAATAAATCATGACACATTCGTATTTCATTTTCATTAGCAAAACTCAAACACAAGGCACTTTTGACACTTGCAAATTTTGGCTCAATAGCCACACACAAAAAGCATGATTTTAATTTGCTTAAAACATGATCTAATCAAAGCATAATCTAAGTTCTATTACTCAAGAACTTACCTCAGATGTTGTCGAACGGCTTCAACGGCTATTCGATCACTTTTTCCTTCCCTTATCCAACTGTGGTCCTCTAAGCTCTTGAGCTAATTCAAACAAATTTAACTTATCAAAGTCTCATTTTGCTAGCTTATGGCCGAATATGACAAGGAGTTTGATAGGTCATATAGCCACCTTTTAGCTCAAATACACCATGATCATACGTATTTTTAATCACATCAACAATTTAATACAATTCATTCGAACATCAAAAGGCAAGCTCAAGGTACTTAGCCCCTATATACATTAGACATTAGAGTCACATATGTACGAAATCACGAATCGAATTCAACATACTAGCCAATATTTCCCCTTAGCCGAATTTTCTAAGTCAAGCTAAAGCCATCAATAGGCTACCAATGGCCGAACATACACATCTATGCTAAGGCCGATTGCAACACTTAATACATTCTACAAGTATGGTCACTTGTGTTGACTAAACACCATTTGTTTCAAGTTCAAAACTTGGCTAATACACATATATACACTATTAAAACATCCTCTCCCTTTACACTAATTCAACACATGCATTACCCATAATATACCAAATTACATTCGGCCTTAGCACACAACTTGCTAGCCGATTCTTCTCCATCTAGCAACTAATGCACATACGAGCTCATTTGTTAGACTCTACTTCATCTAACAACAACCTCATTTCTCTTCTATATCCTACCATGGCCGAATGCATCACAACACCTTACCATTTCAATTTTGGTCATGGTTGAACAAGGAACTTAATGTCTCACTCAAGGATGCTAAAAAGGAGATTCAAGAGTTATCAATCCACCATCACATGCATCATTAACAAGCTTCACATTTAGCATGCAATGATATCAACACAAAATCCACCTTGGCCGAATACCATCCCCATGACATAGCAAAGGTTTGAACCATGGGCTAATAAGAACATCAAGCTAGCAACTGAAAAAAAACATGCATGAATCTCATGGCACAACATCAAACATACCTTAATCTTGATACAAGTATGGCCGAACCTCCTCTTAATCCTCTTCTAAACCAAACATGGAGCAAGAACTCCTTCTTTCTTCCTTAGAATTTTCGCCAAAAGAAATGAAAAGGATGAACACACTTTTTTTTGTTTCCTTTCCTCAACTCACGGCAATGGGGGATCACACACCTTCTTTCCTTTTTCCATTTCTTTATTACCCATACTCCTTATTTTATTTATTCCAACATAACCCATTTAGACAACATGTTTTATGACATGTTTTGCCCATCACCCTTTGTCATGGCCGCCACTAGGCTTTAATTTAGGGAAATTTGACATGCAAGCCCATCATTTTCACAACATGCATTAATGAGCCACTTTACATTTGCCTAGCACATTTCTAAATTTTCTCACATAAGTCCTATTTGATAAAATTCACTTACATTTAACAAAATTCAAACATGAAATTTTCACACATGCATATGTACATATAATGAGCATCCACTATGACTATGAATTATTTTTATGACTCGGTTTAGTGGTCCCGAAACCACTTTCCGACTAGGGTCAATTTAGGCTGTCAAAAAAAGATTAGGATACAAGTGACATGTCACTAGGATGGTTGAACATCCGAACTCGTTGAGTTGAGTCCGAGTTCACTTATGGATGCGAATGTCCGAACTCGTTGAGTTGAGTCCGAGTTCGTGAAATGTAACTAGGCATCCGAACTCGTTGAGTTGAGTCTAAGTTCACTTATGGATGCGAACGTTCGAGCTCGTTGAGTTGAGTCCGAGTTCACTTAGGGGCGGGTTACATGATTTCTTGATTACATATGAGGCACTTATGTGCAAATTATCCGTGTATCCGAGTTGTATTCCGATGTGTTCAACGGGTGAAATTTCTAGTGAAATGAAAGAACACTTAAGATGCAAGCGACGTTTTGGTAAGTGTTGTGAAATGGACACTTTGGACAGGTATGTTCTTAACCCTCAGGTTGAAAACTCGATATAACAACAATATGGTAAGATGATAAATGAAAATGTGATGATAAATGAAAATGTGATATGAATGTCTCGGTGATGATTATGCAAATGATGTTTTATGTTTGCTTATATAGTTATGTTACTTGCTATTTGCATGTGAACTTACTAAGCATTTATGCTTACTCCCTCCTTTTCATTCCTTGTAGTGTTGAAAAGCCAGCTCGGAAATCAGAAACGGTCGACGGCACGCTCACACTATCCGTATACCATCTTGGCATAATGGCTTGTATATTTTGAGTATGGCATGTATAGCATTATAATCATTTTGTGTATATGGTCTTATGATATGGTTATTGAGTGGTATGGAAATGCTTGGTAATGATTAGCCATTGGAATGGCTAATCATGATCATATTTGGTGTTATGTATGCTAAATTGCTAGCTAATCCATGGAAACCATGAAATAGGTAAAATTTACCATAAAATAGATTCAGACAGCAGCAGTGACGTGAGTTTGAAAAATCACTAAAAGTAGTAGAGATACAATTAGATAATGAATAATATATGGAATTGAAGAATTATGAGTCTATTTTCATATGGATGGAACAAAACAGGTATATGAGTTATATTTTATGAGATGTTTAAATTTTTGTGAAACAGGACCAGAGCAATTTCTGGATCCCCTGTTCTGATTTTGGAAATTCACCATAAATTGTTCAAAGATAATTAGAAGTCATAATTTATATGTACAGATTCCTTATTGAGTCTAGTTTTATTAGAAGCAAACGGTATAGTCATTGAAACTCTTTACAGGGAGATATTTGATTCGTAATACACAAAGGTCAGAGCAGCCAAACTCTGAAACAGGGGAGACTTCAATGAATAAACTGTATTAATTGGCCCAACCAAAAATTGTGAAATTTTTATGGTAAGAATACATATGAGTCTAGTTTTAGGGAAAATTTATAGAATAGGATTTCGAGTTTTGTAACTCGAGATATGAATTTTTAAGCGACTATGACGCAGATTGTTAGCTTGACTGAAAATTTTAAAAATAAATTATTTGAGCTATTTAAGTAATGAATTAAGTCTATTAACACCTCGTGTTCGACTCCGGCGACGGTCTCGGGTACGGGGCATTAAATTTGGTGGTATCAGAGCAGGTTTAGTCGGTTCTCGGACTAACCTAGCATGTGTAAAAGTTTAGCTATACATGCCACGATGCGTGATAGTGTGATGTCTTCAAGCGAGTATGAGTACCGTCTTATTTAGACAGGGTACTCTCCAACCGAGCTGCGCCGACCATGTTCAATGTTATGTGAAGGTATTTGAGTAAAATTATGATTATGATAAGTCTCGGTTCAGAAAATTATGAATAAAAGTTTATGATACATATGTGATAAATATCCATATTTGCTTCATGCTTATATGATGTAGTGTATATGGCTTACTTGATAAGATGAACGGAATAAATAGAAAGTAGTAGAGGTATGAATAAAAGTCATAATATTATGATATGAATGAAAATATCCTTGTCTTGATTTGGACGTCGAGTGTTGATGAATGCTAATGATATATAATTTTTATGAGATAAAGGATTATAATGAAATGAACTTATCTATGTTAAATTGTTGGACTGAATTATATGATTGTAATGATATGTACATGATGATGCACGAAATGAAAGTTGTGATTGTGATGCAAATATCTATGTTTGTTTGGTCTTATATGATGTCATGAGCATGACTTAATTTAATTAAATGAATGGATAAGTAAAGCTATCTAGAAAACATAGAATGTATGCATAAGTATATTGTCTAAATGGACAATAGGAAAATTTGTGTAAGCCAACATGAATGTTGCATTGCCTGAATGAATAACATGATTTTGATGATGTTGCTCTGATGATGGGAGTCATGTCATATGTGTATGTATAAGAAAGTCAAGTCAGAGGTCCTACAACCCCTCCCCCTTACCGAAGTGGTACTTATAATGGAATTTCATGAGATTTGTATTGAATAAGTTTCCGGTTGAGAACCCAAAGAGTTTAGTGATAGAATAATTATAAGTATGATCAGAGATTGAAAATGAGCTGATAAGTAAAGTCAGAGCCAGTAAAGTATCGGATTGACGTAAAGATTATTGGAGTTATGCACTATCCCAATTAGAGAAGGAATTCTCTTTGGTAAATAGAATTACTCAGGTGCAAGGTCGAGAAAAGTGTAAATCGAAATTTATTCAGAACTGGCCTTCTTTAGTGAATGGTTTAATATGAAATTTGTGACGGCAGAACTAGTTGGGGAAATGATATTTCAAATGTGAACTATCTGAGTGTGACAGTTATGACTGGACAGATTTAGCAATCTCTTTTGAGATGTTCTATGTGTTTACTTGTTCTCAGAAATATTTCTATGGCTATTGATCTTCTGAAGAAATTCTTGTTATATGGGAATGTCTTCTAATTCTGGTGTTGGATGAAAGCATTGGTAGTCCGACGGTTTATAATTTATATTGCTCTATTTCATCGGGTATTCTATTTCATTTCATCGATAAGAATTGATGAGAGAATACATATGATATTATGATTCTGCTTTCTTCTACTTGATGCTTCATCGATATATATGTATAGGAAGATATATTGTTCTTGTTATATTTGATTTCAAAGTGGGATTAAATGATGTTTTCTTCGGACTTTCTTTCTTTGAAGAATTATCGGGTATTCGTATTTTCTCTATGAGTTTGGTTTTCGATTCTCGGCATAGTATCGTATCTTGGGTTTCTTTATCCTGGATCTCTTTATTCTGGATCTCTTTATTCGGTTTTCTTGTTATCTTTGTTCCATAATTTGTCAATTATGACTCATGTTCAATCGTTCTTCAGCTCGTGATAATCATGTCAAATATGACTATACTTCTAATTTGATCTTGGTAATGTGGTGATTTTAGTATTGGGGTTTTTTCTAATTTCTGTGTAAGGATTTAAAATCAGTAAAGGCATAAGTGATAAAAGCGCGAGTTTCAGTCGGTATGGTGAATTATCTATTTGAAAGATTTCATGTGACAATTATTTCAGGATTATTTTTCCCAAGTCTGATAATAGAATTTCATTTTGTACGGATAAAAGAGTAAATAGTCTGAACGAGAAGTGTATATGTATTAGAAAGAGTTGGATATTAGTTAAAATCACTACGAATGATAAGGTTTTCATCTTGTGAAAGCTGAAAAGTTTATTACATGTTGACAAAGTTTGGATAGATGAGAATATTGGTAACGAAGCGTCTGAACTAGACTAGTCTACATTGAGTAAAGACTTCCTGACTTTCAGTAATGTACTGTTGTATGAATTGTGATGTGTTTCAAGACAGTGAAGAAATGTGATAGTTTAGAGCATTCGATGTTACATAAAATCGGAGTTGTTAAAGGGGTTAAAGCCGAACATTGGGATCTATCAAAATTATCCTTGTCAGTGTTGATATTGGGATGGAAATGAGAAGGATTATTCTTGAGGCCATGTCAGAAATATTTCCATGGCAGAAAGTGTAACGCCCCCACGCCCGAGACCATCGCCGGAGTCGAGTATGAGGTGTTACTAAGCTTAATTTAACATATTTAGAACTTTGGATTATTTATTTCTACATTCACAGCTTTTAAGCTACTTGCATCACAGTCACAAGAAAAATCATATCTTGAGTTACGAAACTCGAAATCAAGATCCGTTAATTTTCCATAAATCTAGACTCATATAGCTATCTTCTAATTTTTTTTCTAGAATTTTTGGTTGGGCCAATTAGTTTAGTTTATTAGTTAAAGTTACCCCTATTTCAGGACTTGACTGGTCTGACCTCTGTTTACTACGAACTACATTTCTCTCTATAAAAAATCCATATGACTATGAGGTTTATTTCTTCTGAAACTAGACTCAATAAGGATTCTGATAATATAAAATACACTACCTATTTATATCTTTACAATTTATGGTGAATTTCTAAAGTTGTAATAGGGGATTCAGAAACTGCTATGACCCTGTTTCACTAAAATTCAAATATCATGTAACATATAATTCCTTTACCTGTTTCATTTGTTTCATGTGAAACTAGACATAATAAGCTTCAATTTGATATGTAGTCCATCACCAAGTTCAATTTATATGATTTTAGTAAATTTTAAACTCGCGTCGTTGTTGCTGCAAGATTACATTTAAGGCAAATTTCATCCCTTTTATGAGTTTTATGCACTAAGTATCTTAATAATTTTCCTTAACATCAAATATAATCTAAACTAACTATTTTCATAATTTATCATTATCAAGCATTTCCTCAACCATTCCATCACCATACCATAAGATCATTTACACAAAAAGGTATATTGCTATACATGCCATACTTAAATTTACAAGCCATTACCAAAAGTCTTAGGATAGTGTGGTGAGCCTTGACCTATCCCGACTCTGAGCTGGCTTGTCCAAAACTACAATGAGTAAGAAGGAGGAGTAAGCATAAATGCTTAGTAAGTTCATATGCAAATAATAAGTAACATAACAAATAGTCATACCAATCAACATTAGCATGTATCACTAAAACACATATCACATTTTGAATCATTTTCATCATCTTATTACCTTATCGTGGTTGTATCAATACTCAACCCGAGGGTTAAATACATACCTGTCCAAAATATCCATTTCACATCACTTACCAATACGTCTCTTTACATCTCGAATATTCCTCCATTTGAGTAGAACTTTACCCGTTGAACACATCGAATATAATTCGGATACATGGATAACTTGCACATAAGTGCCATATATGCAATCAAGCAATCATGTAACCCGCCCATAAGCGAACTCGGACTCAACTCAACGAGCTCGGGCGTTCGCATCCATAAGTGAACTCGGACTCAACTCAACGAGTTCGGATGCCTAGTTACATCTCACGAACTCGGACTCAACTCAACGAGTTCGGACATTCGCATCCATAAGTGAACTCGGACTCAACTCAACGAGTTCGGATGCTCAACCATCCTAGTGACATGTCACTTGTATCTTAATCTATTCCTAAGGTTCAAACAGGCTTTTTCCTCGAACACTTATCCTTGCCGTCTTCCGTAGAATGCCGAAATCAATACTCGGTAACAATTATATTTAACAAGTAGTTCACATGATTTACATATTATTTGAAATTAACCACAAAGCATACATTTCATAATAAAATTCAGCATAACATATAATTAACATCAATAACTTAAAAATAACCATTATGCTACATTATTTACACATGAACTTACCTTGGTACCAAAATACAAAGATTTTGCAATTTAGTCCACAATCTTTTCTTTTCCTCGATTGAGGTCGATTCCACGTCTTTCTTGATCTAAAATAACACATTTAGCTTATTTAATACTCAGATTATCAAATTAATCCTTAACTCAAATTTTGGCAAAATTACAATTTTACCCCTAAACTTTTGCATATTTACATTTTTACCCCTAGGCTCGGGATTAAAATTTATTCCTTATTCTTATGTTTTACAACATGCTGATCACTTTTCTCTTCTATGGCAACATCAAATTCTCACTCTAACATGTACTTGTGACTATTAGGTATTTTTACCGATTAAGCCATTTTACTCGTTTTTGCTTAAAATCGAGTAGTACAAGTTATCTAACATAATTTAAAACTTCATATTCTATCATAAAACATAAAAATACACAAATTTCACCTATGGGTATTTTTCCAAATATAAACCCTAGGTTAAATTATTGCTAACATAAGCTTTATCGAGTTTAGGGATCTCAAAAACGTAAAAATCATTAAAAGCGGGCTTGGAATCACTTACTATGGAGCTTGGAAGCTTGAAACAAACCCTAGCTATGGAGAACCCTTGAAATTTCGGCCTAATGAAGAAGATGGACAAAAATTGGCTTTTAATTTTGTTTTTAATTCATATTAATAACTAAATGACCAAAATACCCTTACTACTAAACTTTCCAAAAATTCCTTCCATGTCCTAATTTTGTCCATGAACTTAAAATTGGTCAAATTGCTATTTAAGACCTCCTCATTAATATTCCAAAACAATTTCATACTAAAAACTTCTAGAATGCAACTTTTGCAACTTATTCGATTTAGTCCCTACTTTCAAGTTAAGCATTTTAGGCATAGAATTTCATCACAAAATTTTCACACAATCATGCAATCATATCATAAACCTCAAAATAATTATAAAATAATTATTTCTATCTTGGATTTATGGTCACGAAACCACTATTCCGATTAGGCCCTAATTCGGGATATTACAACTCTCCCCCCCTTTAAGGATTTTCGTCCTCGAAAATCTTACCGGTAAACAGATGTGGGTATTGATTTCTCATAGTTTCTTCGGATTCCCATGTAGCTTCTTCTACTCCATGCCGTTGCCACAACACCTTCACAAGTGCAACATTTTTACTCCTTAGTTGTTTGACCTCTCGAGCTAAAATCTTAATCGGTTCTTCTTCGTAGGTCATATCTGGTTGTAGTTCAATTTCTTTCGGTGAAACTACATGTGAAGGATCCGAACGATACCGACGTAACATAGATACGTGGAACACATCATGAATCTTCTCTTATTCAGGTGGTAATGCTAGCCGATATGCTACCGGTCTAACTTTTTCAATTACTTCATACGGCCCAACAAAACGCGGACTTAATTTGCCCTTCCGTCCAAATCTAAGGACTTTCTTCCACGGAGTCACCTTTAAAAATACTTTATCACCAACTTAAAATTCAATGTCCTTTCGCTTTAGGTCGCATAAGATTTACATCTATCTCAAGCGACTTTCAAACAATCTCAATTATCTTCACTTTTCTTGATTTCTTTTATTAGATCAACTCCATAAATCTGATTTTCCTTGAGTTCAGTCCAATACAATGGCGTTCGACACTTACGACCATATAATGCTTCATAAGGTGTCATTTTCAAGCTCGTCTGATAACTATTATTGTAAGCAAATTCCACCAACGGTAAGTATCTTTCCCAACTTCCTTGAAATTCCAATACACAACATCTAAGCATATCTTCAAGAATCAATTATTCTTTCGATTGTCCATCGGTTTGTGGATGAAAAGCGATCTTGAAATTTAACCGTACCTAACGCGTCTTGCAACTTTTGCCAAAACCGCAAGGTAAACCTTGGATCTCTATCTGAAATAATCGATAATGGTATTCCGTGTAATCTAACAATTTCTCTAATATACGATTCAGCCAACTTGTTAAGAGAATAATCCGTACTAGGGATAAAATGAGCCGACTTAGTTAATCATCAACTATTACCCGGATGGCATCTTTCTTTCCGAGTCAATGGCAATCCTGAAACAAAATCCATAGTAATCCGATCCCATTTCCATTCAGAACCATAATAGGTGGAGTAATCCTGAAGGTACTTGGTGTTCACTTTCACCGTTGACAAATTAAGCATATGGACACAAACTCGATATATCTCTTTTATTCCATTCCACCAATACATTTTCTTCAAGTCATTATACATTTTCGTACTACCGGATGAATCGAGAAATAACTACTATGTGCTTCCTGAGGATCTTTTGAATCAATTCCTCATTCTTGATACACAAATCCGATCTTTAAACATTAAGCACCCATCGAACCAATTCAAATCGATCCCGTGTCGACTTCACTTTATTTTCTTTTGGCTAGCAAATCTTGATCATTTTTCCGAGTTTGAAATATCTTGTAAAACATCGGTCTTGCTCTTAACTCGCTAGAATCGAACCGCCATCTGACATTTTCAACTGAGTGTTCATAACTCTCAAAGCAAACAACAACTTTCTACTTAAAGCATCAGCAACCACATTCGCTTTTCCCGGATGATAATCAATAACAAGCTCATAATCTTTCAATAACTCCAACCATCTTCGCTGTCTCAAATTCAAGTCTTTTTGTGACATCAAGTATTTAAGACTTTTGTGATCGGTATATACTCGGCACTTTTCACCATACAAATAATGTTGCCAAATCTTCAAAGCAAACACCACTGCAGCCAATTCCAAATCGTGAGTAGGATAATTCCTCTCATGAGGTTTTAACTGCCTCGAAGCATAAGCCACCACTTTTCCTTCTTGCATGAGTACACACCCCAAACCATTTAGAGAAGCATCACTATACACCACAAATTCTTTACCTAATTCGGGTTGTACCAACACTGGTGCTTCAGATTAATAACTTTTCAATTCTTCAAAACTCGTTGACATTCTTCCGTCCATTCAAATTTAACATCCTTTCGAGTAGTCTAGTCATAGGAGCAGCAATTATAGAAAATCCATTTACAAACCGCCGATAATACCCAACTAGCCCCAAGAAACTTCTAACTTCGGTTACATTTTTGGTGGTTTCCAATCAACAATGGCTGAAATTTTACTAGGATCAACCCGTATACCATCACCTGAAACAATATGACCCAAAAATCCAACTTCCCGGAGCCAAAATTCACTTTTACTAAACTTAGCATACAGGTGCTTATCTCTCAAAGTTTGCAAAACTATCCTCAAATGCTCAGCATGCTCTGTCTCATCTTTTGAATAAATTAAAATATCATCTATAAACACCACAACAAATCTGTCCAAGTATGGACGAAATATGCGATTCATTGAATCCATAAACACAGCAGGAGCATTTGTCAACCCGAATGGCATAACTAAAAATTCATAATGACTGTACCTTGTTCTAAAAGCAGTTTTAGGCACATCCGATTCCTTTACCCGTAGTTGGTAATACCCAGATCTCAAGTCAATCTTTGAAAACCATGTCACTCCTTTTAGCTGATCAAACAAATCATCAATTCTTGGCAATGGATACTTGTTTTTGATTGTCACCTTGTTTAACTGCCGATAATCAACACACAACCTCATAGAACCATCCTTCTTTTTCACAAATAACACGGGAGCACCTTAAGGTGAAAAACTCGGTCTCACAAAACCTTTATCAGTCAACTCTTGCAACTGCGACTTTAATTCCTTCAACTCTGCTGGTGCCATTCTATACGGAGCAATCGAAATTGGAGCTGTTCCCGGTATCAAATCAATACCAAATTCTACTTCCCGATCGAGGCAAACCCGCAATTCTTCCGAAATACGTCGCAAATTCACACACAACCCAAGACTCGATTCAACTTTCTTTTCAACTTCTTTTGTATTAATTACATACGCCAAATAAGCTTCATAACCCTTTCTCAAATATCTCGAGCCGACATCAAGAAATCATACTAGATAATGCCTCGATTTGTCCGGCTCAACCCATGAAATTTCACCACTTTCACACTTTAATTCTATAATATTTTCTTTGCAATTTATTATAGCATCATGCAATGTCAACCAATCCATACCCAAAATAACATCAAACTCATCAAACGGCAACAACATCAAGTCGGCGGAAAGTAATGATCCCGAATCATTAAAGGACATTTCTTACATACTTTATCAACAATCACACATTTGCCTAACGGATTCGACACTCTAATCATAAATTACGTGTTCTCAACAGGTATATTCATACTAGACACCAATTTCATGCACACATATGAATGAGTAGAACCGGATCAATCAAAGCAATAACATTAACATTATAGAGAGAAAATGTACCGTAATCACATCGGTGAGGAAGCATCTTCACGCTTTAATAGCATAAGTTCGGCGGGGCCCTTCCTTCAGTCTAACCGGTGCATCCTCGGCTACATTCTTACCGCTTGTTTCACTTCCACTTTTCTCGGATACCTTTCCTCGAGTCCGCACCACTAGCTTTTACATTCGAAATTTTTCTTTCTCACTCTCTCTGGCGTCTCTAATAAAATGATCCGGAGAACCACATCGAAAACATTCATTTGCTCGCACGGACCAAAATGATTTCTACCACACACGGCACTCGGGTTTAACAAATCTCGTATTTCCCACACTAGCCATGAAGTAGTCCGAGATTTAGGACCCACATTTCGCTTCTTAAAATTTCCATATGATTGCCCAACTGAAACTTGGGAACGAGAATTCATATTTCTTGACTTTCCGGTTTGCTGTGAGGGTGCATTACTCATTGGTCTTTTCTTCCAATTTCGTGTTTCAGATTCTACCTTTTTCTTTTCCTTCAGTAATTCTTCAGCCTTGCAAGCTCGATCGACAAGTACCACCATTTCTTTTAGTTCAAGGATCCCAAAAATACCTTAATGTCTTCGTTAAGCCCGTCTTCAAATAGTCGACACATCTTGGCTTCTATAGGAACATATTCCCTGGCATACTTACTTAATCGAACAAACTCTCTTTCATATTCTGAGACTGTCATATTACCTTGCTTCAGCTCAAGAAACTCTTTACATTTTTGATCAATAAACCTTTCACTAATATATTTCTTCCGAAACTCTTCTTGAAAGAATTCCCAAGTTACCCTCTCTTTCGGTACCACCAAAATCAAAGTCTTCCACCAATTATAGGCTAAATCTCTCAACAAAGATGTAGCACATTTCAAACATTCTTCAGGTGTACAAGATAATTCATCAAATACCCAGATAGAATTTTGAAGCCAGAACTCTGCTTTCTCTACATCATCATCAATATTTGCTCTATATTCTTCAGCCCTTTGTTTACAAATTCTGTCAACAGGGGTTCTGTGAAATTTTATCATATCCATACCTTGAGGCATCGGGGGCATAGGTTGAGGAATTGGGGGAGGTGGGGGAGGTCGTACATTTGGGATTGTACGAACGAACTCAGTGTACCATGCACTCATCATTTGGAGAAAGGCTTCCCGATCCCTTACTCCTCCTCCCTGACCAACAAGAGGGGTGGGTTTCGATCGTATTGCTCCTTCAATGAGCATGGCGCATTACTCTCTACTTCATCTTCCACACTGGATCGGGATCCATTTACTATATAAAAAAAAATCATTTAAAAAGGTCAGAAGTCGCCACACTATCATAATTCATACATATGGCATGTATAGCAAAATCCGTACATACAACACGTAGTCTGAGAACCGACTAAACCTACTCTGATACCACTAAATATAACGCCCCCATGCCCGAGACCATCGCCGGAGTCGAGTATGAGGTGTTACTAAGCTTAATTTAACATATTTAGAACTTTGGATTATTTATTTCTACATTCACAGCTTTTAAGCTACTTGCATCACAGTCACAAGAAAAATCATATATTGAGTTACGAAACTCGAAATCAAGATCCGTAAATTTTCCATAAATCTAGACTCATATAGCTATCTACTAATTTTTTTTCTAGAATTTTTCGTTGGGCCAATTAGTACAGTTTATTAGTTAAAGTTACCCCTGTTTCAGGACTTGACTGGTCTGACCTCTGTTTACTACGAACCACATTTCTCTCTATAAAAAATCCATATGACTATGAGGTTTATTTCTTCTGAAACTAGACTCAATAAGGATTCTGATAATATAAAATACACTACCTAATTATATCTTTACAATTTATGGTGAATTTCTAAAGTTGGAACAGGGGATTCAGAAACTGCTATGACCCTATTTCACTAAAATTCAAATATCTTGTAACATATAATTCCTTTACCTGTTTCATTTGTTTCATGTGAAACTAGACATAATAAGCTTCAATTTGATATGTAGTCCATCACCAAGTTCAATTTATATGATTTTTAGTAAATTTTTAAACTCGCGTCAGTGTTGCTGCAGTATTCTGTTTAAGGCAAATTTCATCCCTTTTATGAGTTTTTATGCACTAAGTATCTTAATAATTTTCCTTAACATCAAATATAATCTAAACTAACTATTTTCATAATTTATCATTATCAAGCATTTCCTCAACCATTCCATCACCATACCATAAGATCATTTACACAAAAAGGTATATTGCTATACATGCCATACTTAAATTTACAAGCCATTACCAAAAGTCTTAGGATAGTGTGGTGAGCCTTGACCTATCCCGACTCTGAGTGGCTTGTCCAAAACTACAATGAGTAAGAAGGAGGAGTAAGCATAAATGCTTAGTAAGTTCATATGCAAATAATAAGTAACATAACAAATAGTCATACCAATCAACATTAGCATGTATCACTAAAACACATATCACATTTTGAATCATTTTTCATCATCTTATTACCTTATCGTGGTTGTATCAATACTCAACCCGAGGGTTAAATACATACCTGTCCAAAATATCCATTTCACATCACTTACCAATACGTTTCTTTACATCTCGAATATTCCTCCATTTGAGTAGAACTTTACCCGTTGAACACATCGGAATATAATTCGGATACATGGATAACTTGCACATAAGTGCCATATATGCAATCAAGCAATCATGTAACCCGCCCATAAGCGAACTCGGACTCAACTCAACGAGCTCGGGCGTTCGCATCCATAAATGAACTCGGACTCAACTCAACGAGTTCGGATGCCTAGTTACATCTCACGAACTCGGACTCAACTCAACGAGTTCGGACATTCGCATCCATAAGTGAACTCGGACTCAACTCAACGAGTTCGGATGCTCAACCATCCTAGTGACATGTCACTTGTATCCTAATCTATTCCTAAGGTTCAAACAGGCTTTTTCCTCGAACACTTATCCTTGCCGTCTTCCGTAGAATGCCGAAATCAATACTCGATAACAATTATATTTTAACAAGTAGTTCACATGATTTACATATTATTTGAAATTAACCACAAAGCATACATTTCATAATAAAATTCAGCATAACATATAATTAACATCAATAACTTAAAAATAACCATTATGCTACATTATTTACACATGAACTTACCTTGGTACCAAAATACAAAGATTTTGCAATTTAGTCCACAATCTTTTCTTTTCCTCGATTGAGGTCGATTCCACGTCCTTCTTGATCTAAAATAACACATTTAGCTTATTTAATACTCACATTATCAAATTAATCCTTAACTCAAATTTTGGCAAAATTACAATTTTACCCTAAACTTTTGCATATTTACATTTTGCCCCTAGGCTCGGATTAAACTTTATTCCTTATTCTTATGTTTTACAACATCCTGATCACTTTTCTCTTCTATGGCAACATCAAATTCTCACTCTAACATGTACTTGTGACTATTAGGTATTTTTACCGATTAAGCACTTTTACTCGTTTTGCTTAAAATCGAGTAGTACAAGTTGTCTAACATAATTTAAAACTTCATATTCTATCATAAAACATCAAAATACACAAATTTCACCTATGGGTATTTTTCCAAATATAAACCCTAGGTTAAATTATTGCTAACATAAGCTTTATCGAGTTCTTGGGATCTCAAAAGCGAAAAAATCATTAAAAGCGGGCTTGGAATCACTTACTATGGAGCTTGGAGGCTTGAAACAAACCCTAGATATGGAGAACCCTTGAAATTTCGGCCTAATGAAGAAGATGGACAAAATTGGCTTTTAATTTTGTTTTAATTCATTTTAATAACTAAATGACCAAAATACCCTTACTACTAAACTTTCCAAAATTCCTTCCATGTCCTAATTTTGTCCATGAACTTAAAATTGGTCAAATTGCTATTTAAGACCTCCTCATTAATATTCCAAAACAATTTCATACTAAAAACTTCTAGAATGCAACTTTTGCAACTTATTCGATTTAGTCCTTACTTTCAATTTAAGCACTTTAGGCATAGAATTTCATCACAAAATTTTCACACAATCATGCAATCATATCATAAACCTCAAAATAATTATAAAATAATTATTTCTATCTCAGATTTATGGTCACGAAACCACTATTCCGATTAGGCCCTAATTCGGGATATTACAGAAAGAGGAAAATGTGATGTATCCTATTGTTAAATGTTTGGCGAGATCTATAAATCATATATGTATTGAATGAATTCCTTCTTATCAGATTCATGGAATTTCAGGTCTCTTTGATTGTTGGATTTCTTGGAATTCCAGTCTCCATTAAATCAAGTTGAGATCTGGGTTTTATGTCATGATATCATGGGAACCGAGAAGGGTTGAAAATTTAAGAACAGTTGAGAGTTGAGGCTGTAGCTTTTAGATCATATGAGAAATTAAAGAGATGTATTAGAGGTACAGCCTAAGTGAAAGTTCTTGACACCGAATATGAGATTAAAAGTGAAGACCACTTTTCTGGTAAGATTTTCGGGGACGAAAATCCCTAAAGGGGGGGAGAGTTGTAATATCCTGATTTTGGGCCTAGTCGAAATAGTGGTTTCGTGACCACAAAATCCAAGATAGAAATAATTATTTTATGATTATTTTGAGGTCTATGATATGATTGCATGATTGTGTGAAAATTTCGTGAAGAAATTTTATGCATAAAGTACTTAAATTAAAATTAGGGACTAAATCGAATAATTTGTAAAACTTGCATTCTAGAAGTTTCTAGTATGAAATTGTTTTGAAATATTAATTAGGAGGTCTTAAATAGAAATTTTACCAATTTCTAAGTCTAACGACAAAAATTGGACATGGATGGAATTTTTGGAAAGTTTAGTAGTAAAGGCATTTTGGTCATTTAGGGGTAAAATGAATTAAAATACAAAATTAAAAGTCAATTTTGCTCATCTTCAACCCCATGGGCGAATATAGCAAGGAGAAACCATGGCTATGGTTTTTCAAGCTTCCAAGCTCGATTGTAAGTCCGTTCTAGCCTCGTTATTAATGATTTTTATGTTTTTGAGTCCCTGAGTCTTGATTAAGCTTATGCTAGCAATAATTCAACCTAGGGTTCATATTTGGAAAAATACCCATAGGTGAAATTTGTGTATTTTGGTGTTTTATGATAGAATATGAGGTTTTAAATTATGTTAGACAACTTGTGCTACTCGGTTTTAAGCGAAAACTAGCAAAAGGGCTTAATTGGTAAAAATACCTAATAGTCATAAGTACATGTTAGAGTGAGAATTTGATGTTTCCATAGAAGGGAAAATTGATCAGCATGTCATCAAACATAAGAAAATAGGCTGAAGTTTAATTTACGAGCTTTGGGGCAAAAGTGTAAATATGCAAAAGTTTAGGGGCAAAACTGTAATTTTGCCAAAATATGATTTTGGGTCAATTTGAATAATGTGAGTCCTAATTAGACTATATTTAAATGATAGAGCAAGGAAAACTGAAATTCGGGCTAAAATGGAAAAATACCAAGTTGTGGACGAAATGGTAAAAGTAGCCATTTTCGCATACGAGGTAAGTTCATGTGTAAATAATGTAGCATAATTGTTATTTTTAAGTTATTGATGTTAATTATATGATATGCTGATTTTTTTTTTCGTGAAATATTATGCTTTGTGGTTAATCTTGAGTAATATGCAAATTATGTTTACTACTTGATAAATATGAATTGCTACCGAGTCTCGGTTCCGATATTCCATGGAAGATGGCAATGTGAGATCGAGGAAAAAAGCCCGTTTGAACCTTAGGAATAGATTAGGATACAAGTGACATGTCACTAGGATGGTTGAGCATCCGAACTCGTTGAGTTGAGTCCGAGTTCACTTATGGATGCGAATGTCCGAGCTCATTGAGTTGAGTCTGAGTTCGTGAAATGTAACTAGGCATCCGAACTCGTTGAGTTGAGTCTGATTTAACTTATGGATGCGAACGCCCGAGCTCGTTGAGTTGAGTCCGAGTTCACTTAGGGGCGGGCTACATGATTTCTTGATTACATATGAGGCACTTATGTGCAAATTATCCGTGTATCCGAGTTGTATTCCGATGTGTTCAACGGGTGAAATTTCTAGTGAAATGAAAGAACACTTAAGATGCAAGCGACGTTTTGGTAAGTGTTGTGAAATGGACACTTTGGACAGGTATGTTCTTAACCCTCGGGTTGAAAACTCGATATAACAATAATATGGTAAGATGATAAATGAAAATGTGATATGAATGTCTCGGTGATGATTATGCAAATGATGTTTTATGTTTGCTTATATAGTTATGTTACTTGCTATTTGCATGTGAACTTACTAAGCATTTACGCTTACTCCCTCCTTTTCATTCCTTGTAGTGTTGACAAGCCAGCTCGGAAATCGGAAGCGATTCGGCAAAGACGCTCACACTATCCGTATACCATCTTGGCATAATGGCTTGTATATTTTGAGTATGGCATGTATAGCATTATAATCATTTTGTGTATATGGTCTTATGATATGGTTATTGAGTGGTATGGAAATGCTTGGTAATGATTAGCCATTGGAATGGCTAATCATGATCATATTTGGTGTTATGTATGCTAAATTGCTAGCTAATCCATGGAAACCATGAAATAGGTAAAATTTACCATAAAATAGATTCAGACAGCAGCAGTGACGTGAGTTTGAAAAATCACTAAAAATAGTAGAGATACAATTAGATGATGAATAATATATGGAATTGAAGAATTATGAGTCTATTTTCATATGGATGGAACAAAACAGGTATATTAGCTATATTTTCTGAGATGTTTAAATTTTTGTGAAATAGGGCTAGAGCAATTTCTGGATCCCCTGTTTTGATTTTGGAAATTCACCATAAATTGTTCAAAGATAATTAGAAGTCATAATTTATTTGTACAGATTCCTTATTGAGTCTAGTTTTATTAGAAGCAAACGGTATAGTCATTGAAACTCTTTACAGGGAGATATTTGATTCGTAATACACAGAGGTCAGAGCAGCCAAACTCTGAAATAGGGGAGACTTCAATGAATAAACTGTATTAATTGGCCCAACCAAAAATTATGAAATTTTTATGGTAAGAATACATATGAGTCTAGTTTTAGGGAAAATTTATGGAATTGGATTTCGTGTTTCGTAACTCGAGATATGAATTTTTAAGCGATTATGATGCAGATTGTTAGCTTGACTGAAAATTTTAAAAATAAATTGTTTTAGCTGTTTAAGTAATGAATTAAGTCTATTAACACCTCGTGTTCGACTCCAGCGATGGTCTCGGGTACGGGGCGTTACATTTGGTGGTATCAGAGCAGGTTTAGTCAGTTCTCGGACTAACCTAGCATGTGTAAAAGTTTAGCAATACGTGCCACTGATCTGTGATAGTGTGATGTCTTCCGACGCGTATGAGTACCGTCTTATTTAGACAGGGTACTCTCCAACCGAGCTGCGCCAGCCATGTTCAATGTTATGTGAAGGTATTTTAGTAAAATTATGATTATGATAAGTCTCGGTTCAGAAAAGTATGAATAAAAGTTTATGATACATATGTGATAAATATCCATATTTGCTTCATGCTCATATGATGTAGTGTATATGGCTTACTTGATAAGATGAACGGAATAAATAGAAAGTAGTAGAGGTATGAATAAAAGTCATAATATTATGATACGAATGAAAATGTCCTTGTCTTGATTTGGACGTCAAGTGTTGATGAATGCTAATGATATATAATTTTTATGAGATAAAGGATTATAATGAAATGAACTTATCTATGTTAAATTGTTGGACTGAATTATATGATTGTAATGATATGTACATGATGATGCACGAAATGAAAGTTGTGATTGTGATGCAAATATCTATGTTTGTTTGGTCTTATATGATGTCATGAGCATGACTTAATTTAATTAAATGAATGGATAAGTAAAGCTATCTAGAAAACATAGAATGTATGCATAAGTATATTGTCTAAATGGACAATAGGAAAATTTGTGTAAGCCAACATGAATGTTGCATTGCCTGAATGAATGACATGATTTTGATGATGTTGCTATAATGATGGGAGTCATGTCATATGTGTATGTATAAGAAAGTCGAGTCAGAGGTCCTACAACCCCTCCCCCTTACCGAAGTGGTACTTATAATGGAATTTCATGAGATTTGTATTGAATAAGTTTCGGTTGAAAACCCAAAGAGTTTAGTGATAGAATAATTATAAGTATGATCGAGAGATTGAAAATGAGCTGATAAGTAAAGTCGAGCCAAGAAAGTATCGGATTGGCGTAAAGATTATTGGAGTTATGCACTATCCCAATTAGAAGGAATTCTCTTTGGTAAATAGAATTACTCAGTGCAAGGTCGAGAAAAGTGTAAATCGAAATTTATTCGAAGCGGCCTTCTTTAGTGAATGGTTTAATATGAAATTTGTGGCAGAACTAGTTGGGGAAATGATATTTCAAATGTGAACTATCTGAGTGTGTGATTATGATTGGACAGATTTAGCGATCTCTTTTGAGATGTTCTATGTGTTTACCTGTTCTCGTAAATATTTCTATGGCTATTGATCTTCGAAGAAATTCTTGTTATATAGGAATGTCTTCTAATTCTGGTGTTGGATGAAAGCATTGGTAGTCTGACTAGTTTATAATTTATATTGCTCTATTTCATCGGGTATTTTATTTCATTTCATCTGATAAGAATTGATGAGAGAATACATATGATATTATGATTCTGTTTCTTCTACTTGATGCTTCATCTGATATATATGTATAGCAAGATATATTGTTCTTGTTATATTTGATTTCAGTGGGATTAAATGATGTTTTCTTCTGGACTTTCTTTCTTTGAAGAATTATCGGGGTATTCTGTATTTTCTCTATGAGTTTGGTTTTCGATTCTCCGGCATAGTATCGTATCTTGGGTTTCTTTATCCTGGATCTCTTTATTCTGGATTTCTTTATTCGGTTTTCTTGTTATCTTTGTTCCATAATTTGTCAATTATGACTCATGTTCAAAGTACGTTCTTCAGCTCGTGATAATCATGTCAAATATGACTATACTTCTAATTTGATCTTGGTAATGTGGTGATTTTAGTATTGGGGTTTTTTCTAATTTCTGTGTAAGGATTTAAAATCAGTAAAGGCATAAGTGATAAAAGCGCGAGTTTCAGTTGGTATGGTGAATTATCTATTTCAAAGATTTCACGTGACAATTATTTCAGGATTATTTTTCCCAAGTCTGATAATAGAATTTCATTTTGTACAGATAAAAGAGTAAATAGTCTGAACGAGAAGTGTATATTTATTAGAAAGAGTTGGATATTAGTTAAAATCACTACGAATGATAAGGTTTTCATCTTGTGAAACCTGAAAAGTTTATTACATGTTGACAAAGTTTGGATAGATGAGAATATTGGTAACCGAAGCGTCTGAACTAGACTAGTCTACATTGAGTAAAGACTTCCTGACTTTTAGTAATGTACTGTTGTATGAATTGTGATGTGTTTCAAGACAGTGAAGAAATGTGATAGTTTAGAGCATTCGATGTTACATAAAATCGGAGTTGTTAAAGGGGTTAAAGCCGAACATTGGGATCTATCAAAATTATCCTTGTCAGTGTTGATATTGGGATGGAAATGAGAAGGATTATTCTTAAGGCCATGTCAGAAATATTTCCATGGCGGAAAGAGGAAAATGTGATGTATCCTATTGTTAAATGTTTGGCGAGATCTATAAATCATATATGTATTGAATGAATTCCTACTCATCGATTCATGGAATTTCGTGTCTCTTTGATTGTTGGATTTCTTGGAATTCGGTCTCCATTAAATCAAGTTGAGATCTGGGTTTTATGTCATGATATCATGGGAAGCGAGAAGAGTTGAAAATTTAAGAACAGTTGAGAGTTGAGGCGTAAGCTTTTAGATCATATGAGAAATTAAAGAGATGTATTAGAGGTACACCTAAGTGAAAGTTCTTGACACCAAATATGAGATTAAAAGTGAAGACCACTTTTTCGGTAAGATTTTCGAGACGAAAATCCCTAAAGGGGGAGAGTTGTAATATCCTGATTTTGGGCCTAGTCGGAATAGTGGTTTCGTGACCACAAAATCCGAGATAGAAATAATTATTTTATGATTATTTTGAGGTCTATGATATGATTGCATGATTGTGTGAAAATTTCGTGAAGAAATTTTATGCATAAAGTACTTAAATTGAAATTAGGGACTAAATCGAATAATTTGTAAAACTTGCATTCTAGAAGTTTCTAGTATGAAATTGTTTTGAAATATTAATTAGGAGGTCTTAAATAGCAATTTTACCAATTTCTAAGTCTATGGACAAAAATTGGACATGGATGGAATTTTTGCTAAGTTTAGTAGTAAGGGCATTTTGGTCATTTAGGGGTAAAATGAATTAAAATACAAAATTAAAAGTTAATTTTTCTCATCTTCAACCCCATGGCCGAATATAGCAAGGGGAAACCATGGCTATGGTTTTTCAAGCTTTCAAGCTCGATTGTAAGTCCGTTCTAGCCTCGTTTTTAATGATTTTTACGTTTTTTGAGTCTCGGTAGCTCGATTAAGCTTATGCTAGCAATAATTCAACCTAGAGTTCATATTTGGAAAAATACCCATAGGTGAAATTTGTGTATTTTGGTGTTTTATGATAGAATATGAGGTTTTAAATTATGTTAGACAACTTGTGCTACTCGGTTTTAAGCGAAAACTAGCAAAAGGGTTTAATCGATAAAAATACCTAATAGTCATAAGTACATGTTAGAGTGAGAATTTGATGTTTCCATAGAAGGGAAAAATTATCAGCATGTCATAAAACATAAGAAAATAGGCTGAAGTTTAATTTACGAGCTTTGGGTCAAAAGTGTAAATATGCAAAAGTTTAGGGGCAAAACTGTAATTTTCCCAAAATATGATTTTGGGTCAATTTGAATAATGTGAGTCCTAATTAGACTATATTTTAAATGATAGAGCAAGGAAAACTGAAATTCGGGCTAAAATGGAAAAATACCAAGTTGTGGACGAAATGGTAAAAGTAGCCATTTTCGCATACGAGGTAAGTTCATGTGTAAATAATGTAACATAATTGTTATTTTAAAGTTATTGATGTTAATTATATGATATGCTGATTTTCTTTTCGTGAAATATTATGCTTTGTGGTTAATGTTGAGTAATATGCAAATTATGTTTACTACTTGATAAATATGAATTGCTACCGAGTACCGGTTCCGATATTCCATGGAAGACGGCAATGTGAGATCGAGGAAAAAAGCCCGTTTGAACCTTAGGAATAGATTAGGATACAAGTGACATGTCACTAGGATGGTTGAGCATCCGAACTCGTTGAGTTGAGTCCGAGTCCACTTATGGATGCGAATGTCCGAACTCGTTGAGTTGAGTCCGAGTTCGTGAAATGTAACTAGGCATCCGAACTCGTTGAGTTGAGTCCGAGTTCACTTATGGATGCAAACGCCTGAGCTCGTTGAGTTGAGTTCGAGTTCACTTAGGGGCGGGTTACATGATTTCTTGATTACATATGAGGCACTTATGTGCAAATTATCCGTGTATCCGAGTTGTATTCCGATGTGTTCAACGGGTGAAAATTCTAGTGAAATGAAAGAACACTTAAGATGCAAGTGACATTTTGGTAAGTGTTGTGAAATGGACACTTTGGACAGGTATGTTCTTAACCCTCGGGTTGAAAACTCGAGATAACAACAATATGGTAAGATGATAAATGAAAATGTGATATGAATGTCTCGGTGATGATTATGCAAATGATGTTTTATGTTTGCTTATATAGTTATGTTACTTGCTATTTGCATGTGAACTTACTAAGCATTTATGCTTACTCCCTCCTTTTTATTCCTTGTAGTGTTGACAAGCTAGCTCGGAAATCGGAAGCGATTCGATGACACGCTCACACTATCCGTATACCATCTTGGCATAATGGCTTGTATATTTTGAGTATGGCATGTATAGCATTATAATCATTTTGTGTATATGGTCTTATGATATGGTTATTCAGTGGAATGGAAATGCTTGGTAATGATTAGCCATTGGAATGGCTAATCATGATCATATTTGGTGTTATGTATGCTAAATTGCTAGCTAATCCATGGAAACCATGAAATAGGTAAAATTTACCAGAAAATAGATTCAGACAGCAACAGTGACGTGAGTTTGAAAAATCACTAAAAATAGTAAAGATACAATTAGATGATGAATAATATATGGAATTGAATAATTATGAGTCTGTTTTCATATGGATGGAACAAAACAGGTATATGAGTTATATTTTATGAGATGTTTAATTTTTTGTGAAACAGGGCCAGAGCAATTTCTGGATCCCCTGTTCTGATTTTGGAAATTCACCATAAATTTTTCAAAGATAATTAGAAGTCATCATTTATATGTACAGATTCCTTATTGAGTCTAGTTTTATTAGAAGCAAACGGTATAGTCATTGAAACTCTTTACAGAGAGATATTTGATTCGTAATACACAGAGGTCAGAGCAGCCAAACTCTGAAATAGGGGAGCCTTCAATGAATAAACTGTATTAATTGGCCCAACCAAAAATTATGAAATATTTATGGTAAGAATACATATGAGTCTAGTTTTAGGGAAAATTTATGGAATTGGATTTCGAGTTTCGTAACTCGAGATATGAATTTTTAAGCAACTATGACGCAGATTGTTAGCTTGACTGAAAATTTTAAAAATAAATTGTTTGAGCTGTTTAAGTAATGAATTAAGTCTATTAACACCTCGTGTTCGACTCCGGTGACGGTCTCGGGTACGGGGTGTTACAAGATCGATATGTGACTGTACTGTGAAAGAAAACCATTTCTTTGGTTAAGGTGTTGTGGCATAATCATGGCATTAAAGAGGCCACCTGGGAACCCAAACAGTCCATCTGTCAACAATTTTTTTATTTGTTTGAGTCAGGTAAATTTTGAGGCTGAAATTTCTTTTAGGGGGAGAGGGTTGTAACACTCCAAAATTTGAATGTCTGACTGTTGAATACAATCGTAATTGAATATCTATGTCTGTGACTATGTGTTTTGTGTATATGTTTGAGGTCAGGGGTTTGAGTCATGCTTTAGGAAGTTTTTCTCTTTTTATTTTAAATTAACCTCTACTCTTAAGTCGCTGACTTAAGTATAATTTTGTACAAGTTTGTGTCAAGAATGAGCCTGTTGGTTCAGCCTCTGTATACCCTCTGGTCCTGTGTTCAAATCACAGTGCTTGCGTTAAAGAATATTTTTGCTACATTTTAGGATTCTGATCGATAGTTAAAATAGAACATAACATTCTCCTCTTCCTTCCTTCCCATTATTTTATTTTATTTCTTCTTTTTGTTTTCCCTTTCTTCTTTTCGCTCTTTTCCTTATCTTTTCTTTTCCACTTGGTTGTCACTTAGATCTGTACTTCACATTTGCTGCTGTTGTCATATAAGTTCATTTCCATTAATTTCATGACTTCGGTTGTTCCATAACTGAAATCGTTAGTGTTGTCACTTTCATCAAGTTCATTTCTTGCCTAAACTATTCGAATCCTTTGTTTATATCTTTGATTACTGTCTTTAGGAGAAGGTCTCGAGGATAATGGTTCCTTTAACATTCTCGATTCGTGAATTGTGATTTTGTACAGAGGTTATTGTGGTGTTGAGTTTGGTTTGTGTCAAAATGCTTCGACAAATTTGGTTGCACTTTAATCTTGGTGTTTGTTACGAATTATTGCTTAATTAGATATTGAATGTTCGTTTTAGGTCTCAAGAGTCCTCTATGTTGATCCTATTTTGAAACTACTTCAAGTGCATACCGAAAACTCGACTTTCTGAGAATTTTAGACACTAAAAAACATGGTTGTCTACTCTACACGGCTATGCGATAAGCCTTGTGGTAGGCCGTGTGCATCACATGACCATCTGTTAGGCCATGTGGCAAACCGTGTAACTTATTATTTGCCACTATTGATCACACGGGCTAGAGACACGAGCATGTGTTCAGGTCATGTGACTCACTATTAGCCACTGTATCCCACATGAGTCAAAAACACGGGCGTGTGTCTAGGCTGTTTGACATACTATTAGCCACTATGTCCCATATGAGCCAAAGACATAGCCACTGTTTGCGGTTCATATGTATAATAAGCATTAATTCATTCATGTTTCAATGTAAAATTGATATATTTACTATGATTGCCGAGGTGTTGAAATTAAGTATAATTATGATGATTTAAACGTTCAATATTAATTCGACATGGAAATGAGAAAGTATGTAAGTTTGTATGTAAATAATACATTATCTTTATTTTGTTTTTGTATTTCAGCATATTTTATATATTGTAGCTGATTTTTGAATCATAATTGACTATTGGAAGTATGGAATCAAGTATTAGAAAGAGAGAGAAATCCCGGTTGAACATTCGGAAAGATTGGATGATACAGATGGTATGTAGCTAGGTCACATGTATGGTGCTGAGTGCACATCATATGTACAAGAGAGCTACGAGACATTATGATGTAGCTAGGTCACATGGGTGATACTATGTGTACACCATGTGGACAAGAGAGCTACGGGATATATGTAGCTAGGTGGCATGCGTGGTTCCAGGTGAAGGACACCATGTAGACAAGAGAGCTACGAGATAAGCGGCTAGGTCACATGGGTGGTACTAAGTGTTCACCATGTGTACAAGAGAGCCAAAATTATGTGTACAATCGAGCTAGGTCACATGAGTGGTGCTAAGTGAAGGCCACTATGTGTACAAGAGAGCTTCGATTTTAAAGGTGGGTGTGTGCGATACCATCGCGTATCATTATTATTTCAAGCGTTCAAGCGGGAAATTGATTAAATGAAATTGTGTATGACTTTGTGATGATAAGTGTAAGTATATCGTAACTTATGAGCAATATGCTCGATATGTGATTGGAAATTGGAAAGATTGTTATGGGAAAGTGATGAATACAATTGAAGTGTGAAAGATCAAAATTGACAATAAAACTGTTCGGATAGTTGCGTTGACGTGAATCTAAAATTTACCAAAATAGTAGAAATTGAATCAAAGACTGAATGAGATATAAAATTATATCTTAATGAGTCTATTTTTATATAACAAAAATAGAGCAAGCAAATGAATTCTATATTATGAGATATTTAAGTTTTTGAGAGACTGGTTCAGAATGACTACGTGATCCCCTATTCTGACTTGGAAAAATCATTACAAATTGTACAAAAATAATTATGGGATATAATTTATATTCTTGAAATACTTAATGAGTCTAGTTTCAAATGAAATATACAAGAAAATCCTTTGAATTCTGTAAGAGGAGAAAATTGATTCGTAGTGAAGAGTGGTCAGAACAGTTGAGCAGTGAAACAAGGGTAGTTTCAATGAATAAACTGTACTAATTGGCTAGACTAAAAATTTTGAAAATTTTATGGTAAGAATATATGTGAATCTAGTATCAAGGAAAATTAACGGTTTGTAATTTGGAGTTCTGTAGCTCCAGAAATAAATAATTTAGTTTCTGGTACTCTGTTAGACAACTTATTTTGAACCTATTTATGATTGTAATAGTGAAAGTATGTGTGTTTGTGGTGGTAATATTCCGGGAACATATTCTGACTTTGTTTAAAGTATGATAATGTATTGTTTATTAAAATTTACATACTTACTTACTAAGCTATAATGCTTTCTCCCTTCCTTTCCTTTTTCCTATAGTGTAGCAGATGTTAGCTCGAGTTGGAGGTCGCCGGAGGTTAAATCACACTATCAAACTATTAATCGATATATAAAGGTTTTAAAGTATTTAAGTTTTGGCATGTGTGGAGACTCATTTAATTGTTATTAAGTTGCTAGGAATTGGCTTAAAATACTGACCTATGTTATTTGAAGGTCTCTATTGTATAAAGTCATTTAATATAGATAGTCTTGATTATGTTATTAATTAAATGATGCAATTTATGAATGTGCATGCTTGCCTATGTATGTGGTTGAATTAAAGCATGATATGGGCCTTGTAAGCTCTTTTTAAGGGACAGCTTGAATGTGTTTGAAAAAGTTTTAAATTAGAGTGAAATTATGAATCAGTTTTTATACGATGATTAGTGATTAAGTCCGGTAATGCCTCGGACCTTGTTCCGGTGTCGAACACAGATAAGGGGTGTTACACAATAGGCATTACTTTCAATTTATTGCAAGTTGAATTTGATTTTTAATAAACTCATCTTAGATTAATAAATGAGTTGCTGGATTTTATTCAACTCATATTAGTTTAAATAATTGAGTTAATGAACTTGTTTAAGTTATGCTTCTCTTAAATTATCTAGTTGTTGGAATAACTTAAGATGCATGTTGTAACATCCCGAATTAGGGCCTAGTCGGAATAGTTGTTTCGAGACCATAAATACGACGTTAAAATAATTATTTTATGACCATTATGAGGTCTAAGATATGAGAATAAGCATATGCTAAACTTTCATAAAGAAATTCTATGTGTAAGGTGTCCAATTGGAAAATTAGGGACCAATTTGAATAAATTGCAAAACTTGGGTTCTAGAAGTAATTTGTTTGAAATTGATTTGGAATGTTAATTAGAGGTCCTTAAGGAGTAATTTTCCCAATTTCTATGTTTTTGGACAAAAATGGGCACGCATGAAAAAATTTGGAAGTTTAGTAAGGAAGGACATTTTGGTCATTTGGTAATAAACTAAATAAAAAGGGAAAAATCAAGTTAAAATCAGCTCATTTTTTCTCCATGCTGCCAAAATTCTAAGGGTCTCCATAGCTAGGGTTTTCCAACTTTTCAATCTTGATAGTAAGTCAATCCTAACCCCATTTTTAATATTCTTCATATTTTTGAGATCTTCATAACATGCTCTTTTTGTTTCTACCCATATCTCATGCTAGGGTTCATGTTTAGAAAATTACCCATGCATGAGATGTTTGTGTTTTGATGATTTATGAAGGAATATGAGAGTTTAAAGGATGGGAAACAACTTTTACTAAGTGGTTTTTCATGGAAATGGTTTAAAGGACTAAATTGTAAAAGTTATGAAAATGGGTAGAAAAATATAGAAAGAAGGAAACACATGGGCTGCTATAAGTTTGAATAACATTCGGCTAGGCTTGGGTAGCCAAGGAATTACATGCATTTCATTATACGAGACTTAGGACTAAATTGTAAATATTGTGAAAGGTTAGGGGCAAAAGGGTCATTTTTCTCGGGGGTAAGTTTTAATCCTAAAATAAAAAATGTAATGTATTAATAGTCTAATTTTATTAATATATACCCCGAGGAACCAATTTCGGAGGTCGAATGTGGAAAACGAAAGGTTTCGGAATAACCGAGACACGAATCCGAAATGACTACCAGGGAAGTTCGTATAACCCAAAATAAACTTTTAATATACTTAAATATGCATGTTCTTGAATGTATGAAAATTTAGATATTCATTGAATGATAATCCATGAAACGTACTAGTGTAAATGAAAGATGATAAATGTCCCGGTTGAAATAGAAAGGGAAATCCGATGGATAAATTATGGCTTACATGACATGTGATCCTGCATGTGTTGCAAAAAAGGATTTAGCCCAGACGGGTAATCTGATGATCTCAAAATAGAAAGGATCTAGCCCGGACAGGTGTTCCTTGGTGATCGAGCATCCCGAATAATATGGGTACATTAAGGATTTAGCCCGAACGGGTAATCCGATTGAGGACTGAATTTAGCCTGGACTGACAATTCAGATTTGAGCTTATGAGAGCAATTGTCGTTGAAAGAGATTTAGCCTAGACTGGTAATCCCGACATTACTCTATGAGTTAATACTACAGGGGATTTAGCCTAGACTAGAAATCCCGCCATAAGATGTAAGGTTTGCGGGAGTGCATACTTGAGACGATCACTTGTATGGCTTAACGGTAAATGAACTATCCATCGAGATTTCTGAGAAATTCAACGGGATTAACATGAGAAATAGAAATGGAAATATTGAATTGATGAGCTCATCTAAGACTAATGACATGTTGTATTGTTATGAGACGAACTTGATGATTGAGTATATGTGATAGGGAAACTATTTCATGCTTGTTGGAATTATTGCCTAAATATGGTTGTATGCTAATTAACCAGCAAGTTTACTTTCTAGTTATCTAGACTTACTAAGCACATAAATGCTTACCCCTTCCTTCTCTTTTCCCTTTCTTATAGAGCTTGTGGCCTCGTGAAGATTGGAAGACGGTTGGAGAATCAACACACTATCGACTTGTCCCACTTTGGTATATAGATACTTTTATTTTGTTTAATGGCATGTATAGGATTTTTTGGTTATTTTGTTTTATGTGTCATTTGGCTAGCCAATGTAAGGGTTTAAATGGTATACTTATTCTTTTGTATATGGCCATGAGATATGGCTCATATTGATGTAGGTTGTAAACCTACTAATGATGCATGTTTATGTTTAAATGTTTCATGAGATATGATGATGAGGTTTATCATGGATGGATGCTTCAAATGGGACCTAATAATTTGAGAGTGGACATAGAATATAATGGTATATGGTTATAATATGGCCTAATTTAAAAATGTAAAATGTGCTATGTTAATCCCTAAAATGAAAAGGATAATTTAGCATGTACTAATCCGATGAGATGAGGTTAACATGCAATAAGTTATGCCAAGGTTGTTTAAGAGTATAATTAGGTCATGCTAAATACCATTGAAGTCTATAAGCGTGTATGGATGATAGAGGGTGACTAAAGGCTTGAAAATAGCCCTAAAAAGGTCCACACGGGTAGACACACGGGCTGTAACACCCCTTACCCGTGTCTGATGCCGGGACAGGATACGAGGCATTACTGGACTTAAATGCAATCAATCATGCAAACCCGACCATAAAATTTCATTCATATTTTGAAATATTCAATCATATGTACATAGTACCTTATTTTGGTCTATGAAGCTCAAATCATACATTAGAAGGGGTTCGAGACTAAACCGAGAACCTCCGAAAGTTTTACATCATTTAAATTTTTTTTCCATGTTTTCGAGAGTCACACGCCCGTCTGGGTAGGTCGTGTGGTCTCACACGCCCGTGTGGCTCTGGACACGACCGTGTGGCTCTGGACACGCTCGTGTCCTCAGCCTGTGTAACTCTCTATTTATGACATCAGGAAACAAATAAGGGTCACACGGCCGAGTCATACGCCCGTGTGCTAGACAGTGTCTTCGACACGACTGAGACACACGGTCGTGTCTCTGCTTGTGTGGCCAGCACATAGGCTATTTTCCAAGCCTTTTTGTCACCCTTTACATGCACACACACAAACATGGATCTAGAAGGATTCAACATCCTCAATTATGATGCAGATATTTCAGTTACTTATCAACATACATATGTTACACATTCTCACATTAAATCAAGTCTAGACACACAATATCTTATTCATTTGGCTTTATTAAATACCTTACCACTTAGACCTTTATACAATAGTTATCTTCATGTCTATTTAATTCCAACTTATCATCAAGCATAACCTTCTTTCCAAGTCATAACTTTATATAGTGTCCACATTTCACATGCATAAAACAATATGCATGACTAAGACATTCTACACCAATTCCATATTCAATTTAACATTATTACTATTTCTCACTTTATATCATTGTACCATGGTCACCAAACTATCCATCAAACATCCATGTTCAAGGAATTATGATTTTATTTCTACATTACACATTTAATTCATGGTCATGACCACCTCGATTGGTCATAAAACATGCATTCAACACACATGACATATTACCAACCATGCATGGAAAACAAGCATATTCACATCACAATTATTAGACAAAACACGAATAGCTAGATTTACAAGTCATAATCAATAGCCTAATATAGGCCAATGCATTTGGCCAAATTATAATAACACATGATGTTATAAAACTAGATCCCTATACATGCCACTCACTTGATATTTCTAACTTATGTATAAATACTCCAAAGGTATTGGCTTGATAGTGTGATGCTGCCTCCAACAATCTCCACCCCCGAGCTGACTTGAGAACACTAAGGAATGAAAAGTAGGGAGCAAGCTTTACGCTTAGTAAGCTCGCATGAAAAATAATAAGTAATGTATTAACATGCTATTTTCAAATTCCTTCTATTTATTCAAAGTCCAGTCAAGTTGTTTTCTCGAGTCGCAGTGATTGAAATATTTATATCTAGAGCTACAGAACTCCAAATTAATATCCCTTAATTTTCCCTAAAACTAGACTCAAATATCTTCTTACTATAAACTTTTCAGAATTTTTGGTTTAGCCAATAAGTACAATTTATTATTCAAATTCTCTCCTATTTTTCTATTCAATAGTTCCGACCCCTCTGCACTAAAAATTAATTATCTATTCGTAAAAGATTTTGATAATGTTCCCATTTGTTTTTTTTAAAAATAGACTCATTAAGTATTTAAAGAATATAAATTATAACCCATAATTATTTTTTTACAATTTTTAATGATTTTCCAAAATCAGAATAGGGGATTCAAAAATCATTCTGACTCTGTCTCACAAAAATTCAAATATCTCATAATATGAAATTATTTTCCTCACACTGTTTCCTTTATATGAAAATAGACTCAATATTAATTTATTTCATATCTTAGTCAACTTCTAATTCGATTTACACCATTTTTGGTGATTTTTCAAAGTCACACAACTACTGCTGTTCAAAACTATTTTATTACTAAATTTCACTCTTTCATGTTTTCTTTGTAGTAACTTTCATTGTATCACTTACTCCATATCAATCTTATCAAAGTTCAATCACATATCGAGCACGTTGCTCATAAGTTTACACACATGAACCTTCACTTATTCATTACATAGTCATGTTCATATGTATTTTCACTTAGTAAATTTCTCGTTGAACTCATCGGAATAATAATAGATACCCGGTGACTTGTACATATTACCACCCTTGTAACCGAAGCTCTCTGGTATGCATAGTAGCCTGCATTTAGTACTACACATGCGACCTAACAATCTGGTACACGTAGTAGCCTGCACTTAGTACTAAACACGTGACCTAACCATCTGATAAACGTAGTAGCCTGCACTTAGTACTACACACATGATCGAAGATATCGAGTACGCATAGTAGCCTGCACTTAGTACTACACATGCGACCTAACAATCTGGTACACGTAGTAACCTGCACTTATTACTACACACGTGACCTAAAACTGTCTTAAACACATAGTAGCCTGCACATAGTACTGCACATGTGTTCTCACAATGGATCATTCGTATCTTTTCTATTCCGAAGGTCCAACCGAGAAATTCTTCACTTTTCAACATTTTACTAATTCATTCTTAGTCAATTTCGATTCGTAATTTACATCAAATGATCATTCTATAGGTAGCTACATCTCATATAATAAAAAAATATAATAACATAAAAAAAAGAATTGATATATTATTTACACACAAACTTACTCGTTTCAAAGAAATATTATGTATCATTAAATTTCCATTATATTCAATCATCCAATCACATGTTATTGACATTCGAGCTATCGATTACTTCATGGGTACATCACGTTCCCATACACAATATCATTAACATATAAATCAATACAACCATAGCAAAATAGATTTCAAGTGTAACAACAATAACATGAATATCATGCTTATTTAATCACATGAACTTGTCGAAATCTCGTCGGGTACAACTGTGTAGCAATTCACGCAACTTATGTAATAGTAATTTAACATTCATCACATTTTCCACATCATATTCATTATCCATGAATTCTTCTAATATATTAAATCATACATTTTATGCTATAATAATAGATAATTACAATTCAAGCATGATATTGCATTATTATTACCATACGAACTTACCTCGAGACCAAAATAGCAAAAATGAACCTAACCGTCGATTTTCCATTTTTCACCCGATCTAGGTCCAATCCTCATTTTCCTTGATCTATAATACCACATTTAGTCTAATTATTAGTAATATTATTTAATGTGATCCAAAAACCATATTTTGGCAAAATTACATTTTTACCCCTAAACTTTGTCAAAATTACACTTTTTCCCCTAGGCTTGTAAAGTGATTTTTATTCAATTTTCTCACTCTATAGGCCTAGCCAAACCATTTCTATAACTATAGGAAACTAAAATTCTCATGAAAACACCCTTTTATACCACTTTTACAACTTTTACAAAATGGTCATTCCGGACGTTTTCATCGAAAATCGCTTAGTAAAAGTCATTTATTTAACACCCAACATTCATTTTCTACCATTAGAAATCAAAATTCATGCATGTCACACATGGGTCAATTTTTAAACATGAACCCTAGCTCAAATTAATGGTAGAAATAAATAGATCTTGTTATAGGGACTGCAAAAACGTAAAAATCATTAAAAATGAGTATAGAATGGACTTACAGTCAAGCTTGGAAGCTTGAAAAACCATAGCCATTGTTTCTCCATGAAATTTTAGGCCGAGAGGTTGAAGATGGACAAAAATTGGCATTTAATTTTGTTTTTAATTCATTTTAAAAACCTAATGACCAAAATTCCCTTAATGAAAAACTTTGGAAACATTCCTAACCACGTCCATTTTTGTCCACCAACTTAACCAATTGTCTAATTACCACATAAGGACCTCTAATTTAAATTTTCATAACAATTGGACACCTCTAGCATGTAGAACTCAACTTTTTCACTTTTTATGATTTAGTCCTTTTGGATAAATTGAGTGCCCAAACGTCAAAATTTTTGAAGAAATTTTCATGAAATCATTTCGTGAAATTGTAGACCATAAGAATATAATAAAAATAAAATTTTCCTCATCAGATTGGTGGTCTCGAAACCACTGTTCCGACTAGGCCCAAAATCGGGATGTTACACTAGCATGTGTCTTTGCCGTGTGTGACACAATGTGTGTCCCCTACACGTAAAATTTTAGGTCAATTTGCATGGTAGTAAACACATGGACAGAAACACGGCCGTGTGTCACAACCGTGTAGAGGACATGGCTTAGCACACGAGCGTGTGCCTTGGCCGTGTGCCTTAAAATGAATGATGACATCATAAACAGAATGTCTGGGTTTTCAAACATGGGCATGTCTAGGCCGTGTGAGGGACACGGTTGTGTGCTTGGCCGTGTGAAAACCCTTGTAGTTTTGAAATGAAAATAAATCCAAATAATTCAACACCGGTAGGGTACACGGGCGTGTCCCCGAGCACACGAACGTATGCTTTGCCTCCACATGGGCGTGTTAGGCATAACCCTAGGAATTTCACTAAAATTTTCTATAGTTCTCGGTTTAGTTCTGGATCACTTTTAAAGTATGTTTTCGACCTTGTAGGTCCATAATCAGGACACTATGATATTGTTTGATCGATTTTAAATTAGAATGAAATTTTATAACCCGTATTTTTGAAAAGTGTCTGAGTATGTGTCTGGTAACGCCTCGTACCTTGTCTCGATCTCGGGTACGGGTAAGGGGTTTTACATTTAATGGTATCAGAGCTATGCTTTAGTCAATTTTCGGACTAACATAGCATGTAACGAGTTTAGCGATACATGCCATTATACAAATTTTGATAGTGTGACATCTCCTAACTTTTTAATTGTATTTGAATATAGTAAATGTCTTCCAATCAAGCCCAAGATGAGTCTGAGAGAGCCGAGAGCCATGCTCCAGCTTCCGTACAACGAGCTATTTCTAGTAGTAGTAGAATGCCTATGTATGAATGTAACACTCCGTACCCGAGACCGTCGCCGGGGTCGGACACGAGGGGTTAACAGACTTAGTTCACTTACTTTCACAGTTCATTTTTTTTTTAAATTTCCAGACATGCTGGTTACTGCATCACTGTCACCTTAAAAATCATATCTTGAGTTCCACAACTCAAAAATCAGTTTCGTGATTTTTCCCTGAAACTAGACTCATATATGCATCTACAAATTTTTTTCTAGAATTTTTGGTCGAGCCAATTAGTACAGTTTATTAGTTAAAGTATCCCCTGTTACAGGGTTCGACTACTCTGACCTTTGTGCATTGCGACTTGGATATATCCCTGTACAGAGCTTCAATAATGATGAAGTTTGTTTCTATAGAAACTAGACTCAAAAAGGAATCTATGCATATATGGCATGACTTCTAATTATCTCTGGTTAATTTACAATGAATTTCCAAAGTCGAAACAGAGAATCCTGAAACCGTTCTGGACCTGTCTCACGAAAACTTAAATATCTCTTAACATACTGTTCATATGATCATTTCATTGCTTCCCTATGAAGTTAGATTCATCAAGGTTCGTTTACATAATTTATTCACTATTTAATTCCACTCTTACTATTTTTAGTGATTTTTCAAATCTACATCACTGCTGCTGTCAGCATCTGCCTTTAAGGTAGACTTTACCTATTTCATAGTTTCCATGATTCAACTAGCCTTTTAGCATAAATAGCACAAATTATGATAGTGATTAACCATTCCAATGGCCACTCCTTGCCAAGCATATCCACACCTCTCAATAACCATGTCCATACCAAAAGATTATAACATTATGCTAAAACATATATAAGCCATTTTCGCATGGCTATCCAAAATTATACAATTTCAAAGGGTCCATGACCCACAACAAAAAGGGTAGTCCTATACATGCCATTTTCAGAGTTCAACCAAAAGTGTACCAAGAGGGCTTTGATAGTGTGGACGACTTGACTTCAATAATCCCGAGTCCGATAGCTAACGAACCAAAATCTATAAAACAGAGATTCAAAGAACGGAGTAAGCATTTAGTGCTTAGTAAGTTTTAAGCAAAACAAAGTGTTCTCAATCACTATCATTGGTCATTCATTTCAACTGTTCGATGAAGTTAATCTAGAGCTTCATCTCGAACTATAATATCATTAAACGCAACACTTGGCTGTCACATATATACTTTGAATAATAATGACCTAGATGGTCAAATATTTCCAAGCACATTCTTCATCAATTTTCGCTTTCAATAATCCTTTCCACTTGTTCATAATCACATCCATATTTTAAGTATTTCAGCATGACGAGTACTAAATTACCATAGGCACATAAAGAACCAAACATATTCCTTATCACATATCGTAAGCTTACAAATCATAATCCTTACCTTGTCTTGGCACATCTAGCTCAACCCCACCCATGAGTAAGTAATATGCACTGAACATCTTAAATACATAATACTTATTTGATGGTAACTTAATGCAGATACTCAATATCAAGGTCTTACTTGAATCCTAGCATTTAGCCGTCGGGTCTTTAAAGCTCGGATATAGTACGAGCACGAAGCCTCTGAGACATTAATCAGGATAATATTCTCGCATAAAGCTGCGGGGTTTTAACCGGATATAATCTTGACACAAATGCCCTTCGGGACTTATCACATTTATACACTTTCACATCCATCACATTGGCCATTAGGTCTTATCTCATATATACACTTTCACATTCATCACATTGGCCATTCGGCCTTATCACATATATACACTTCCACATTCATCACGTTGGCCACTCGGCCTTATCACATATATATATTTTCACATTCATCACATTGGCCATTCGGCCTTATCACATATATATACTTTCACATTCATCACATTGGCCACTCGGCCTTATCACATATATATATTTTCACATTCATCACATTGGCCATTCGGCCTTATCACATATACATATCTTGTACATCAATTTCATCATAACAAAATTGACTAGGTATACTAGTCATTTGTGGCTTATAGCTTCACTTTAATACGGATTTGGTACTTTGATTACCAATGTTTAATCAATAGCTTATAAGCAACTCAAATAGTTTTACTAAGGTTTACAAAAAATCTCAAATTTAGCACAAGCTGTTTTTCCTGAGCAACAGTCATTAAATTATTCGTAAATGGAGCTACGAAACTCCAAATGAAGTGCCGTTAATTTTCCCTGAAAATAGACTCATATATATTTTATCCAACAAATTTTCAGAATTTTTGGTTTGGCCAATCAATACCAGAATTTTCTTAAAGTTTCCCCTGTTTCACTGTTTGACTAATCTGACCACTCTTCACTACGAAGCAAATTTCTCATTGTACAGAATTCAAAATGTGTTCTATCTGATTTCTTTTGAAACTAGACTCATTAAGGAGTCTAAGCATATAAATTTTATCTTATAACCATTTTTGTACAAATTATAATGATTTTCTAAAAACAGAATAGGGGATTTCGGAGTCGTTCTGACACAGTCCCACACAACTTTAAATATCTCTTTATAGGCAATTTCTTTGCTTACACGGTCTCTTTTATAAGAAACTAGACTAACTAAGCTTTGATTACATATTTTATTTAGCCTATAATTCCACACTAACAATTTATAGTGATTTTCTAAAATCACGTTACTGCTGCTGTCCAAAGCAAATTATTACAATTTGCTCTTAAATTTCCAAGTCCAAACACATATGAACTTACCATTCGAATTTAAGACATATCATGGCCACATCATATCTTATTAAATCAACTCATTATGCCCTATTATGGTTGAATTTACTCAACGTTTAATCGCTTAAAACTTACCTCGGAAGTTGTCGACGACTAGATATCCACGGCTATTCGTTTACTTTCTCTTTTCCCCTATCCGACTTTGAGCCTCTTTGCTCTTAAGCTTGGATTACACAAATTTAACTTATTGTTAATCAACTAATCAAGCATTGTATCATGAGCATATTCGGCTTTCACACATTTTAAACATAGTAATAATCACGCACATTAAAATCAAAATGCAATTAATCCCATACACAAAAATATAGGACACTTCACTTCCATCTACTTATATACACGTATCACATAAGACTATTTCATACTTTCTATCACCTAAACAAACAACAAATTTTCCAATTAATTTCTTGAGTCCACATTCGGCATCTATATCCACAAAACACATTAGCCAATTACTATAAATCATCTAAACATTTTTCACTTAAATCACACATACATATCATGCTAGCACATAACACCATGATTTTGTCCTAATTTGGACAGCCAATAATTTAAGTATTACAGCAGCATATTAATTAGCTAAGTACCATAAATTTGTCCTAATTTGGACAGCCAATAATTTACAGCATTACAGCAGCAAATTAATTAGTAATAAACTATCTTTAGTTCAATTTTAACTCCCTCATGCAGCAACCAGACAGCATGCAAGTTAACTTCAACATTCGCCAAAGCATTTAAATAAAAGAATATGCATGCTAAATTTCCAGCATTTGGACAACATTTCAACTTGAAATTTTCCAGCCTTTCACCTTCAATATTTGAATATTCAAAAGCAAAAGAAGAGTACAACTAATCAATTAAAATTTTTGAACATAATTCAAGGTATATGTTCAACTAAATATTCATGTTAACTCATAATCAATAAGATATTAAGTAGAAAATAAAACATTATTAGCATGCATGCTATCTACATACAACAACCATTCGACTTCCATCTATTATCAACCCTCAATACACAAAACATCAAAACCAACATCAAAGAAATATAAACATCCATGACCAAATGTCATCTTCATGACATAGCAAAGATTTGAACCATGGCTAGCTAGAACTCAAGCTAACAACTAAAACATGCATGAATCTCATGGCACAACATCAAACATACCTCAATCTAGTTACATGCATGGCGAACCTCTTCAACCTTTCTTCTTCCTTCCTCCTTAAAATTTTCAGCCAAGGATGAACCAAAGGATGAACACTTTTTTGTTTTCTTTCTTCCATTCACGGCAAAAGGGGGGCATGGATGAGACCATTTTTTTCATCACTCCTCCATTTCATTATTTAATTACCATGCTCATTATTTTATTTTTCCTAACATACATCACTAACCTAACATGTTTGTGACATGTTTCCACCCATAGCATGGCCAGCCACTATGCCATAATTTGGCTAATTTGACATGCAAGGACAATCACTTTCCCACATATATTAATAGGCCACTTGAACACTTGCCTAGCATATTTCTAAATTGTCTCACATAAGTCCCTACTAATAAATTTCACATACACTGACCAAATTAAAGTATGGAACTATCACACAAGCATTTACGCACATCATAAACACGAATATAATCTTTAATTATTTATAAGACTCGGTTTCGTGGTCCCGAAACCACTCTCCGACTAGGGTCAATTTAGAAATGTCACAACTCTCCCCACTTAAGAAATTTTCGTCCCGAAAATCTTACCGTAAATAGGTTTGGGTAATGTCCTCTTATTGAATTATATTCATATAAACATTAGCTCATCGATAGCAATCGTAATTCACTATTGATTTCGCATCGATCTATAGAATCGTTTTCTTATCTTAAAACAAATACATAAACATTTCTACAAGTATGCACATATATCTCATTTTCTTGATTTCATAAGCAATAATCACTTAATTTAATTCACAAATGCATTTCAAACACATATTAAGCACATATTAACATGTATAATTCACATCATCAACCCACATATTTGTAACCCATATTTTCATTCATGTATAAGTCAGTAACTTTGACCGAAAGTACACATATACTCAAACATCCCAATAAATATCCTTTATAATTCCATCATATCTCACTATTCAACTTAACCTCTTTCCAAGAAAATCAACTTTCACATACCGAACATTGAATTCATTTAGCACATTCAATCACAGATTAACGATACCCGTTGAATCATTCGAATCATTACGGTACTCATTAACACATATAGCTCTTACAATGCCATATCCTAGATATGGTCTTACATATTCTCACATATCGAGCCGATGCCATGTCCCAGACATGGTCTTACACACTATCTCAAATCAATGCCTTCGTCCCAGACGAGGTCTTACATGAATTCCATTTCACACACTTAGTGCCCACTGATCGATCTCGTACTCATAGTGCTTGGTTAAAGGAATTCGCACACACACAGTGCCTCTAATCATTCACACACATAGTGCTCTTATTCATTCGTTATTACACATAGAAATGACTTAACCAAGTCTATAAACATCATGTATGTACACTTTTAAACATATCATCTCATTTAAGTTTGAATTCGTATAGTAATGAACACTTAGACTTTGCTCAAATTACCGGCACGAAGCCTACTAGGCACGAAGGCCCGAATACACGTCACCAGCATGATTGCTCTTCGGGACCTAGCCGGGATATAACACCAGCATGAATGCTCTTCGGGGTTTAGCACGGATATATCACTAGCACGAATGCTCTTCGGAATTTATCCCGGATACATCACTAGCACGAATGCTCTTCGGAACTTATTCCGGATACATCACTAGCACGAATGCTCTTGGGGCTTGGCGGATACATCACTAGCACGAATGCTCTTGGGCTTAGCAGGATACATCACTAGCACGAATGCTCTTCGAACTTATTCGGATACATCACTAGCACGAATGCTCTTGAACTTATCCGGATACATCACTAGCACGAATGCTCTTCGGGCTTAGCCGGATACATCACTAGCACGAATGCTCTTTGGGGCTTAGCAGGATCATCGTCGAGACCTTGGTCGGATGAAATCTCCACACAAAGCCGGTAATTTTAATCCGGACATAATCTCGTACATAGCCATCGGGTCTTTACCCGGACATAATCTCTTCATATTGTCACGGGTCTTTAAACTCGGATTCACATCATGAGTTTCATACATATTTATTCACATGTTATCATGTTTCACATAGCACAAGTCACATTTATAATTTAATCAATTCATTCACATGTAAACATATAACATGATTCTTGACTTTAAGTCGTAAATATCATTCAAATCTAATACATGTATGCTTCTTTTACTAAACTTTCAGCTCAATAAGCAATCACACAAAAGCATATATCCCCAAATCTCTTCCTTTGTTCATTTCTCTAATAACCTTATTATGATAAGGACAATGGGACATCATTCATCTATCATACATGTATATCATGGCATTTTAAATTAAATACCAAATTCAATTACTCAAAAATTACTTATATTATACCCTTCTCAATATTGACACATCATAAGCATGTCTCAGTCCTCTCAATACCATCTGCTACAGCTCGTTCGGGATTGGAGTTCATTACAATAAATGAACACATTTTCAATTGTCAGAAATCACCACACTATCAAATAATCACATAATGGCATGTATAGCTAGACCCAAACGTATTACGGTAGTCCTAGAATCGACTAAACCGTGGCTCTGATACCAATAAAATTGTAACACCCCGTACCCGAGACCGTCGCCGGGGTCGGACACGAGGGGTTAACAGACTTAGTTCACTTACTTTCACAGTTCATTTTTTTTTAAATTTCCAGACATGCTGGTTACTGCATCACTGTCACCTTAAAAATCATATCTTGAGTTCCACAACTCAAAAATCAGTTTCGTGATTTTTCCCTGAAACTAGACTCATATATGCATCTACAAATTTTTTTCTAGAATTTTTGGTCGAGCCAATTAGTACAGTTTATTAGTTAAAGTATCCCCTGTTACAGGGTTCGACTACTCTGACCTTTGTGCATTGCGACTTGGATATATCCCTGTACAGAGCTTCAATAATGATGAAGTTTGTTTCTATAGAAACTAGACTCAAAAAGGAATCTATGCATATATGGCATGACTTCTAATTATCTCTGGTTAATTTAAAATGAATTTCCAAAGTCGAAACAGAGAATCTTGAAACCGTTCTGGACCTGTCTCACGAAAACTTAAATATCTCTTAACATACTGTTCATATGATCATTTCATTGCTTCCCTATGAAGTTAGATTCATCAAGGTTCGTTTACATAATTTATTCACTATTTAATTCCACTCTTACTATTTTTAGTGATTTTTCAAATCTACATCACTGCTGCTGTCAGCATCTGCCTTTAAGGTAGACTTTACCTATTTCATAGTTTCCATGATTCAACTAGCCTTTTTAGCATAAATAGCACAAATTATGATAGTGATTAACCATTCCAATGGCCACTCCTTGCCAAGCATATCCACACCTCTCAATAACCATGTCCATACCAAAAGATTATAACATTATGCTAAAACATATATAAGCCATTTTCGCATGGCTATCCAAAATTATACAATTTCAAAGGGTCCATGACCCACAACAAAAAGGGTAGTCCTATACATGCCATTTTCAGAGTTCAACCAAAAGTGTACCAAGAGGGCTTTGATAGTGTGGACGACTTGACTTCAATAATCCCGAGTCCGATAGCTAACGAACCAAAATCTATAAAGCAGAGATTCAAAGAACGGAGTAAGCATTTAGTGCTTAGTAAGTTTTAAGCAAAACAAAGTGTTCTCAATCACTATCATTGGTCATTCATTTCAACTGTTCGATGAAGTTAATCTAGAGCTTCATCTCGAACTATAATATCATTAAACGCAACACTTGGCTGTCACATATATACTTTGAATAATAATGACCTAGATGGTCAAATATTTCCAAGCACATTCTTCATCAATTTTCGACTTTCAATAATCCTTTCCACTTGTTCATAATCACATCCATATTTTTAAGTATTTCAGCATGACGAGTACTAAATTACCATAGGCACATAAAGAACCAAACATATTCCTTATCACATATCGTAAGCTTACAAATCATAATCCTTACCTTGTCTTGGCACATCTAGCTCAACCCCACCCATGAGTAAATAATACGCACTGAACATCTTAAATACATAATACTTATTTGATGGTAACTTAATGCAGATACTCAATATCAAGGTCTTACTTGAATCCTAGCATTTAGCCGTCGGGTCTTTAAAGCTCGGATATAGTACGAGCACGAAGCCTACAGACATTAATCAGGATAATATTCTCGCATAAAGCCTGCGGGGTTTTAACCCGAATATAGTACTGACACAAATGCCCTTCGGGACTTATCACATTTATACACTTTCACATCCATCACATTGGCCATTAGGTCTTATCTCATATATACACTTTCAAATTCATCACATTGGCCATTCGGCCTTATCACATATATACACTTCCACATTCATCACGTTGGCCACTCGGCCTTATCACATATATATATTTTCACATTCATCACATTGGCCATTCGGCCTTATCACATATATATACTTTCACATTCATCACATTGGCCACTCGGCCTTATCACATATATATATTTTCACATTCATCACATTGGCCATTCGGCCTTATCACATATACATATCTTGTACATCAATTTCATCATAACAAAATTGACTAGGTATACTAGTCATTTGTGGCTTATAGCTTCACTTTAATCTGGATTTGGTACTTTGATTATCAATGTTTAATCAATAGCTTATAAGCAACTCAAATAGTTTTACTAAGGTTTACAAAAAATCTCAAATTTAGCACAAGCTGTTTTTCCTGAGCAACAGTCATTAAATTATTCGTAAATGGAGCTACGAAACTCCAAATGAAGTGCCGTTAATTTTCCTGAAAATAGACTCATATATATTTTATTCAAAAATTTTCAGAATTTTGGTTTGGCCAATCAATACCAGAATTTTCTTAAAGTTTCCCTGTTTCACTGTTTGACTAATCTGACCACTCTTCACTACGAAGCAAATTTCTCATTGTACAGAATTCAAAATGTGTTCTATCTGATTTCTTTTGAAACTAGACTCATTAAGGAGTCTAAGCATATAAATTTTATCTTATAACCATTTTTGTAAAAATTATAATGATTTTCTAAAAACAGAATAGGGATTTCGGAGTCGTTCTGACACAGTCCCACACAACTTTAAATATCTCTTTATAGGAAATTTCTTTGCTTACGGTCTCTTTTATAAGAAACTAGACTAACTAAGCTTTGATTACATATTTTATTTAGCCTATAATTCCACACTAACAATTTATAGTGATTTTCTAAAATCACGTTACTGCTGCTGTCCAAAGCAAATTATTACAATTTGCTCTTAAATTTCCAAGTCCAAACACATATGAACTTACCATTCGAATTTAAGACATATCATGGCCACATCATATCTTATTAAATCAACTCATTATGCCCTATTATGGTTGAATTTACTCAACGTTTAATCGCTTAAAACTTACCTCGGAAGTTGTCGACGACTAGATATCCACGGCTATTCATTTACTTTCTCTTTTCCCCTATCCGACTTTGAGCCTCTTTGCTCTTAAGCTTGGATTACACAAATTTAACTTATTGTTAATCAACTAATCAAGCATTGTATCATGAGCATATTCGGCTTTCACACATTTTAAACATAGTAATAATCACGCACATTAAAATCAAAATGCAATTAATCCCATACACAGAAATATAGGACACTTCACTTCCATCTACTTATATACACGTATCACATAAGACTATTTCATACTTTCTATCACCTAAACAAACAACAAATTTTCCAATTAATTTCTTGAGTCCACATTCGGCATCTATATCCACAAAACACATTAGCCAATTACTATAAATCATCTAAACATTTTTCACTTAAATCACACATACATATCATGCTAGCACATAACACCATGATTTTGTCCTAATTTGGACAGCCAATAATTTAAGTATTACAGCAGCATATTAATTAGCTAAGTACCATAAATTTGTCCTAATTTGGACAGCCAATAATTTACAGCATTACAGCAGCAAATTAATTAGTAATAAACTATCTTTAGTTCAATTTTAACTCCCTCATGCAGCAACCAGACAGCATGCAAGTTAACTTCCAACATTCGGCCAAAGCATTTAAATAAAAGAATATGCATGCTAAATTTCCAGCATTTGGACAACATTTCAACTTGAAATTTTCCAGCCTTTCACCTTCAATATTTCGAATATTCAAAAGCAAAAAGAAGAGTACAACTAATCAATTAAAATTTTTTGAACATAATTCAAGGTATATGTTCAACTAAATATTCATGTTAACTCATAATCAATAAGATATTAAGTAGAAAATAAAAACATTATTAGCATGCATGCTATCTACATACAACAACCATTCGACTTCCATCTATTATCAACCCTCAATACACAAAACATCAAAACCAACATCAAAGAAATATAAACATCCATGACCAAATGTCATCTTCATGACATAGCAAAGATTTGAACCATGGCTAGCTAGAACTCAAGCTAACAACTAAAACATGCATGAATCTCATGGCACAACATCAAACATACCTCAATCTAGTTACATGCATGGCGAACCTCTTCAACCTTTCTTCTTCCTTCCTCCTTAAAATTTTCAGCCAAGGATGAACCAAAGGATGAACACTTTTTTTGTTTTTCTTTCTTCCATTCACGGCAAAAGGGGGGCATGGATGAGACCATTTTTTTCATCACTCCTCCATTTCATTATTTAATTACCATGCTCATTATTTTATTTTTCCTAACATACATCACTAACCTAACATGTTTGTGACATGTTTCCACCCATAGCATGGCCAGCCACTATGCCATAATTTGGCTAATTTGACATGCAAGGACAATCACTTTCCCACATATATTAATAGGCCACTTGAACACTTGCCTAGCATATTTCTAAATTGTCTCACATAAGTCCCTACTAATAAATTTCACATACACTGACCAAATTAAAGTATGGAACTATCACACAAGCATTTACGCACATCATAAACACAGAATATAATCTTTAATTATTTATAAGACTCGGTTTCGTGGTCCCGAAACCACTCTCCGACTAGGGTCAATTTAGGGCTGTCACAATGAAGGCCAGAAAGAGGCAAGAGCAGCCTTTTTCTATATGATGTATGAGTGGTTCGGGGAATACCTGAGAAACCGCCCTGGAATACCACGTCCACCTCCACCTACTAATTGACCCGATGAAGTACAAAGGGTTGTTGAACCAGTGAGAATTTGTAAAGCCCTAGTGGATACACTTAGGAAATACGGGGCTGAAGAGTTTAGGGCTAAGGTCAAGGATGATGCTGAACGAGCTGAGTTCTGGCTCGAGAACATTGTGCGAGTTTTGGATGAATTGTCATTTATACCCGAGGAATGCTTAAAGTGTGTTGTATCTCTTCTGAAAGATACAACATACCATTGGTGGAAGATGGTATCTGTAACGGCCTAAATTTAGGCCTAGAAGTATTGGGCTTTGAGCAGGGGTGCAGTTAGGAGACTGCACATAAATATTTAATTGTGTAAGAAAATGTCACAGTTGAGAGTTTGGCTTAGTGGTTGTGTGCTCTGGAAGTGTCTGGGAAGTCATGGGTTCAAGTCCTGGCTTCCACAAAATTTTGGTTTTTTTAAGGATAAAACCCCTATCTTTGGTCAGCGGTTATAAATAAAATTTGGTAAGGTATGGCATAAAAAGCCTACTGGTCTAGTGGTTGTGGTGTGTGGATGTTTCTCTTGGGTCTAAGGTTCAAGCCATAGTAAGGTTAAAAGAGTATTTATTTTGCTCTCTTGCCATGTGAGAAGCAGAAGCCGATAGAAACTCTGTATGTTGGAATTTGAATGGGTCATGAAGAAAATCAAGGAGGATTTCATGGAAAGAGTTGTGAGGGAAAAGAGGAGAGATTTTTAGAGTGATTTTAGGAGAAGATCATTGGTGGTTGAGGTGTGGAAGTGATTGCCGATTGTGAGAACTCTCCTATGCCTATTCGGTTTGATACTTTGGGTGTCGAATATTGTTGACTTTTACTTTATTTTTTGGTATCTATTTTTACCTTATGCTCTTTTCACTCTGAAGATTGGCGTTGCTTGTTTTGATAGCCGACTTTTGCTTGTGATCATTTGAAAACTACACTGAGATTGATCAACCATTTCCTCTCAATCACTCTTCTCCTTTTCCCTTTCTTTTCGCTGAACATCCTCTAGGTTTCCTCTCTTCTCTCTTGTTTTGCTACTTTTACACTTTCTTCCATTAGGAATCTAAGCCAAATACTGCATCCTCTTCCTCCCTTTAGGTCTCCAACTTTTACTCTCTTCTTCGGTCATTAGCCAAAAATTCTCTTCTCTTTCTACGACCTTAACCCTTGCCGAATGTCCCTGCATATCTCTATCCCATATTATGTTTCGGCTTCTAAAGTGGTTCCTTGAGCAATCGGTTGGGGGTCAAATGCAAGGTTTTTTCTCCCTTCATCACTTGTTCCTGCTCCTCCCTCTTTTGTTCTGGCTGAAATAATCTTGGTTGTTAAACTCCCTTTTGACGTTTTCTGTTAGGGAGCGAGAGTGTGCATCTCATGCCTCAGAATTAAGGTGTACTTTAGGGTGTTGGCCGAATGCTGCTATCCCTCACTCTTAGTCTTCGCTTTTGGTAAGTGGCTATACGCTTGATACAATAGATTGTGAATTATAATGTATGGGTTGCAGGTAGTCACTAAGGATTGGAAAGAATTGCTTACAACGGTTCTTGGATCGATCAAATGAGGGCTAGGTAGTATTATGAAAAGTGTTTCGATTAGGGTTTGCTTTAATTTGATTTTAGATGATAACCAAAACTTCTGCTTGAAATAGATTAGCAAATCTCGTGAGTCAATAGGGCAATTCCGCAATCAGGTGTGTATTCACACACACACTAAATAGACTGTAGATCGGCAAAATGTCGAGAAGCTGAGAATATGGCGTACGATGCCACACGAGTGTGCAATTGCACGTGTGGTGTACCGAGCCCACTAACATGGGTGTTAGACTGCAGTGGCCACTACGAGCGCTCTCGTGGTCTTGGGTTGTTCTGGGCCTCGTTGGGTTGAAATGGGCCATGTGGGCCAGTAAGCTTGTGGGCCCACATGGATAAAATATATGTGATGTGGTAAGTGTTGTTGGGACTGTGACGTTTGCATAGCTGTGGCTACTTTTGGGCTGAATAGGCCACACGAGTGTGTGGGCCCACTTCGGCCGGGTATAGGCCTTAGGCCCATTTACATTGTTAGGTCTGTTTAGGTTACTTAAGTCACTCGAGGCGATGGTAGACCCTCGATAGGGTCGTTAATACCCTCGATTTGTGAAATTATCGAAATACCCCTAGTTTACAAAATTACCAAAATACCTCAACTTGTAAATTTACCGAGATACCCCTGATTTGTAAAATTACCGATATATCCCTAATTTGTGAAATTACCAAAATACCCTTGTATGTGTAACACCCCTAACCAGTATCTTTCGCCGGACTAGGGTCATGAGGCATTACGGAATAAAAAGCACAAATCCGAACATTTAATATTCACTCAAGTTAAACTAATTTATAATTAAAAATATATACATATCATAATACAGAACGTACATTGATTTATATCTTACATAAACAAGTCACAACCAAATTCAACGTATTACCTACTGCATATAATGCATTTATATACACATCATTAACTATTACCAACATGATCAGACATACTTCTAATACCACCATTGTAATTATGTATAGCCACTAAATCATATACACATTTTTATAACTTAATAATCCATAATACATATCTTAAACCACATATATATGCAACTTAGGTCATAATCAATTTGAACTTGCATGCTTTACAGTTTAAATACTTATCGAAACATTCAAATGACATATAAACATGTCTTAACTTAATTCATAAATGGACACCAAAATTTCTATCACTCATGTACCATCCTCTTTACCTATTAATTCAATTACAAGACCAAACATTTATAGACAACCTAATTAAAACAAATATGTATATATGCATGATATGCTTTTACCCTAAAGCCGAAACCACACTTCACATGCATTATTTACCATATAGCTCACCAAACAGACTTTTATGATCGGAATAAACATGACATTTTTCACCAAACAGATAGTGACGCCAAATTTTCAACACAAATATAATAGCTGCCAACTCTAGGTGTGACAACCCGAATTAGGGCCTAATCGGAATAGTGGTTTCGTGTCCACAAATCCGAGATAGAAATAATTGTTTTATAACTATTTTGGGGTTTATGATATGATTTCATGATTTCATGAAAATTTCGTGATGAAATTCTGTGCATTTGGCGCTTAAGTTGAGAATAGGGACTAAATCGAATAAATTGTAAAACTCGTGTTTTAGAAGTTTTTAGTATGAAATTGCTTTGGGATATTAATTAGGAGGTCTTAAATAGAAATTTGACCCATTCTTAATTTATGGACAAAAGTTGGACATGGAGGGAATTTTTTTGAAAGTTTAGTAGTAAGGGCATTTTGGTCATTTGTATATTAAATGAAATAAAATGGGAAAAATAACACAAAATTGGTTATCATCTTCATTAGTTGCTGCCGAAAATTGCTCTCCTCCATAGCTATGATTTCTTCAACTTTCAAGCTTCATAGTAAGTGAATTCAAGCCCCGTTTTTAATGTTCTTCACATTTTTGAAATCCTCGTAGCTCGGTTTACTTATTTCTACCATTAGTTCGAATTAGGGTTTATGTTTAAAAATTTACCCATGAATGATAGACATGTATTTTGTTGTTTGATGGTAGAATATGAATGTTTGAAGTTAGGGGAACGATCTTTTCTAAGCGATTTTTAACGAAAACGAGCAAAACGGCATAATCGATAAAAATACCTATTGTTCATAACTATGTGTTAGAGTGAGAATTTGATGTTGCCATAGAAGAGAAAAATGATCAGTAGGTCATTAAACATAAGAATAAGGGCTGAAATTAAATTTCCAAGCCTTGGGGCAAAATCATAATTTTGTAAAAGTTAGGGGGCAAAAATGTAATTTTTGTATAATGTGATTTTTGGATTAAAATAAATAGTTTGAGTGTTAAAAGAGCTAAATATGTTGCTATAGATCAAGAAAGGCGTGGAATCAACCTTGAACGGGGAAAGGAGAAAGTTTTGGACTAAATTGCAAAATTCCCATATTTTGCACCGAGGTAAGTTTGTATGTAAATAATACATTAATTTCATTTACATTTTTATATTTCAGCCTATTATATATATATTAGCTGATGTTGAAGTATAAATCGACTATTGAAAGAATGGAAATAAATAAGAGAGAGAGAGATCCCGGTTGAACATTCGAAAAAATCGAATAAAATAGAGGGAGCGTAGCTAGGTCACATGTATGGTGCCTAGTGCACATCATGTGTACAAGAAGGCTACAAGATACTATATAGTAGCTAGGTCACATGTGTGATACGGGATGTATCCCATGTAGACAAGAGAGCTACGTGAGAGATAAATGTAGCTAGGTCACATGTGTGATACGGGATGTATCCCATGTAGACAAGAGAGCTACGTGAGAGATAGATGTAGCTAGATCGCATGAGTGATTCCAAGTGAAGGACACCATGTAGACAAGAGATCTACGAGATAAATCGGCTAGGTCGCATGAGTGGTACTAAGTGTTTACCATGTGTACAAGAGAGCCGAATTAAATGAGATATGATGGTGGGGCTGTGTGCTGAAACTATCAAGTATCGAGAATTATTCCGAATTGTTCAACGGGATGGTTTTGTGGTGACATTATAGTCATAGACCTACACTTGTGATGTATGAAATGTGATGAAAATGATTTGTAGTATATATATATGTAAGTTAAAATGAGGTTAGTATAAAGAATGTGTGAAAGAATGAAATTAGCATTAAAACTGTTTTGGACAGTAGCAGTGACGTGATTTTGAAAATTCACCAAAAATAGAAGTAATTTAATCAGAGGTTGAATGAGATGTTAAATTAAATCTTAATGAGTCTATTTTCATATAAAAGAAACGTAGCAAGCAAAGGAATTCTATATTTTTAGATATTTACAATTGTGTGAGACTTGCTCAGGATGACTATGTAATCCCCTGTTTCAACTTTGAAAAATCATTAAAAATTGTACAAAACAAATTAAGAAATATCGTTTATATGCCTAAATTCCTTATTGAGTCTAGTTTTAAATGAAATAGGTTTCATGGTTTTTTGAATTGTGAAATTCAATTCGTAATGAATAGAGGTCAGATTAGTTGAGCTGTGTAACAGGGGAAACTTTAACTAATAAACTTTACTAATTGGCTAAACCAAAAATTCTTGGAAAAATTTAGTAAGAAGTTTTATGAGTGTAGATTCAGGGAAATTTTACGGATTTGAATTTTGAGTTTCGTAACTTGAGTTATGATTTATTTAGTGATCATGATGCAGGAGGGACAGCTTGATCAAATTCGAGTATACAATAAAATTAAAAATATGATATAATTGAGTTATGTTGTAAACATATTAGATTTCTTATTTGTTATTTATATACTTACTTACTAAGCTATAAGCTTACTTCCTTTTCTCTCTTTTGTCTTATAGTGTCGTCCAGCTAGCACAGGAGTCAAAGATCATAGAAGATCCGCTTGCACTATCAATACTCTTGGTATCTGAACTCAATATTTTGAAATATGGCATGTATAGCAGACTTAGTTATTTTGTTACGTGTCATAATTGTCTAGGTTCAAATTACTACTTATAGTATCAAACTAATCATTTTGTACGAAGCCTTTGAAGTTGGTTTGTATTGTTAATGGCATATGTTGTAATGATCAAATTGCACGCCATATTTTTGTTGGGTTTTGTTTAATAGTGTATACTATAATTTGTTAATACCTCGTACCCTATTCCGGCGACGGATACGGGTAAGGGGTGTTACATTTAGTGGTATCAGAGCTATGGTTTAGTCGGTTCTCGGACTAGTAAAGTGTGTGTAAAAGTCTAGTTATACATGCCATAAAAATATTGTGATAGTATGGTGACTCCTGATTATTCTAAACTGTGTTTTGTTTTAATATAGTAATGGATCCTGAAGGAACTGCGGCTGATGATGATGCTAGTAATTCGCCGGCTCTCGCACAAGGGACCGCGCCTGTGGAAAGTAGACCTAAGACATTGAGACAGGGAGATGAGGCTCGGGATGCCTTTCTCCAAATGATGAACAATTGGTATACTGAATTTATTCAAGCAAATCCAAATGCTCAACCTCCTCCATCCCCTCCTATATCTCAGGCGATTCCTGTAGCTGCTCAAGGCATAGATTTGGTAAGAATGAACAAGCCTCCAGTTGACAAGATTCGAAAACAAGGGGCCGAAGAGTTTAGAGCAAAGGTCGATAATGATCCTGAGAAAGCGAAATTCTGGCTTGAAAATTCTACTCGTGTATTTGATGAGCTCTCATGTACACCCGAGGAGTGCTTAAAGTGTGCTGTATCACTTTTGGGAGATTCGGCCTACCACTGGTGGAAGACTTTGGTAGCAGTGGTGCCAAAAGAAAGAGTTACTTGGGATTTCTTCCAAGAAGAATTTAGAAAGAAATACATAAGTCAGCGATTTATTGATCAAAAAAGGAAGGAGTTCCTTGAATTGAAACAGGGCAAGATGTCTGTGGTAAAGTATGAACGTGAATTTGTGAGACTCAGTAAGTATGCCCAGGAATATGTGTCCACCGAGGCCATTATGTGCAGAAGGTTTGAAGATGGGCTCAATGAGGACATTAAAGTGCTTGAAGGAATTTTGGAGTTGAAAGAATTTGTAGTATTGGTTGATCGAGCTCTTAAAGCCGAAGAATTGAACAAAGAAAGAAGAAAAGCTGCTATTAAGGCTCGAGATGCTAGAAAAAGGCCGATAAGCAAGCCAATTCAATCTCAATCAAAGAGGTCTAAAGAGACAAACCCTCGAATGACAGTTGCAACTGGGGATTCACACAGAGATCGTGGTAGAGCATATTCGAGGTCTAAAGCTCAAGCTACTTCGGTGGCAAGTGTGGGTAATGTGCGACCTAGAAAGCTAGAGTGTCAGCAGTGTGGCAGGCAACATTATGGTGAGTGTTGGGGAACCGAGCGATCTTGTTTCAGGTGCGGTTCTCACGAGCATTTTATTAGAGATTGTTCGTGTGACATCCCTAAATCGACCCTAGTCGGAAAGTGGTTTCGGGACCACCAAACCGAGTCATAATAATAATTAACCATCATAATTGATGCTCATTATATGTATATATGCATGTGTGAAAATTTCGTGTTTGGATTTTGTTAATAGTAAGTGAATTTTTATCAAATAGGACTTATGTGAGAAAATTTAGAAATGTGCTAGGCAATTGTAAGGTGGCCTATTAACACATGTGGGAAAATAGTTGTCCTTGCATGTCAAATAACCCACTTCCTAAGGTGAGTGGCCGGCCATGACAAGAATATGGGCAAGGGAACATGTTTCCAACATGTTTAGTTAGTGGATTATGTAGAAAAAATAAAGAAATGAAAAAAAAAATGAGCATGGATGCCCCCCCCCTTTGTTGCCGTGAGTAGAGGAAAAAGAAAGGAAAAAAAATTGTTCATCCATTCTCAAAATCTTGGCTGAAAATACTAAGGGAAAAAGGAAGGATTTTTGCTTCATGCTTGGTTTAGAAGAGAACTAGAAGGAGATTTGGTCATACTTGTGTCAAGATTAAGGTATGTTTGAGGTTGTGTCATGAGATTCATGCATGTTTTAGTTGCTAACTTGATGTTCATGTTAGCCCATGGTTCAAATCCTTGTTATGCCATGGAAATGGTATTTGGCCAAGGTTGATATTGTGTTAAAGCCATTGCATGCTAAATGTGAAGCTTGTTGATGATACATGTAATGATGGATTGACTACTCTTGAAATTTCTTTTAGCATTCTTGAGTAAGACATGGAGTTTTCTTTGTTTAACCATGACCAAAAATTGAAAGGGGATGGTGTGGGATGTATTCGCCATGGCATGCTCATAAGTGCGATTTATGCTTGTTGCATGATAGGTAAAAATTTGTGTTTTGATATATGTGTATATGTGTTTGTACATGATGTTACAAATGGATGTGAAAATATATGCTAGATTGGGAAAATTTGATTAAATGTTCATGAGATGAAATTAGGTGATTAAAAGATGTTAGTTGACATTGTACATATATATATATTCGGCCATTAAAGTGAGTATGTAGGTAATGTTGAATCAAGTTTTTGGTGCATATTCGGTTAGGTGTATAATCGACCAAATGGGCGATTAGTAAGAATGGTTGCCGAATATACAAGCATACATATGCATGTGTAGTTGAATTATGAATGTTTAGCAAGATGGTTAAACTAGTGATTTATTGATTAAGCTCAAGGAGTTAAAGAAGGAGAATCAAGCAAGGGAAAGACGAAGGTCATCGAGTAGCCGACTTGGAACTATTTTACCCAACACGAGGTAAGTCATTAAGCACGTATTTGATATTACTTAAATGATTGTAAAATTTATGCAATTGCGTTTAATGGGATGATATATATATAAATGAAAATGTATTTGTATGGAGTGATGACAATTGTTGAATGTAAAAGAAATAGTGAAATGTGTAGAAAGTTTGCTTTCGGCACTAAGTGTCTTGAACAATACGTGTGTACGGTGGTGAGATTGGCACTAAGTGTGCGTGCTGGAAATATATGGCACTAAGTGTGCATGCTGGAAATATATGGCACTAAGTGTGCGAGCTCGAAGGGCATGGCACTGTGTGTGCGGGCTTAAATCGCATGGCACTAAGTGTGCGAAATCGAGTATTAAGCACTGTGTGCGTACTCTATATATATATATAAATATCTCCAATCGAACAATTATATGGAGGGTGTGTCTCCATCGAGTGAGTATGGACAGCGGATCGGGTAAGTACCTTGAGCTCATGACGAATAGGTAATACGTTCATGCTTGGGGTTGAATTTGGTAAGCCTTAAATCTATGTGATGATTGAAATTGTATGGTTGTGCTGGAAAATGAGTTAATGTGTAAAAATGCTTGATTATCTTGTTGTGTAGAATATGAAATGTGGATGTATGAATTGGTGCGAGATTGGACCGAAAGGTCCGAGGTATTATGGTATAGATTCGATATGGACGAGTACCTAGCCTCATTTGTTGTACATGTAGTAGTAACTTTATCAGTGGATTGACGAATGCTTATGACTTACTGAGTTGTAAACTCACTCGGTGTTTTCTTGTCACCCATTTTAGGTCTCTTGGACTCGTATTGTTGCGTGCTCGGAACCGTCGTTGAAGTCATCACACCGGCTGAAATCTTGTGGTATTGTTTTTTGTTCTTTGAAGAACATTTGGCATGTATAGGCTATTATATTTTGTCGAATTGTGGGTTGTAAACTTTAAGCCATGTGAAAATGGCCTATGTGGTCGTCGAGTGGGATGCTAGAACCTATAGCCACGAGTCTTAGAAACTCAAATTTTGTTAAGGTGGCCATAATTTGTGTCATGTATGATGGATGATTAAGGCCAAGGAAAAATTCATGAAATTGGCATAGTCTACTGCAGTAACTGTTTCGGACAGCAGCAGTGAGATGAGATTGAAAATCACTAAAAATAGTAGAAGTAGAATTAAATAGTGAGTAAATTATGGAACTGATCCTTGATGAATCTATTTTTATATGGACGAAACGAAACGACCATATGAGCAGTATACTGGGAGATATTAAAGTTCTCGTGAGACAGGGCCAGAACGATTTCTGGGTCCCCTGTCGCGACTTTGAAAATTTACCATAAATTATCCAGAAAGAATTAGGAGTCATGCCTTATATGTACAGATTCCATTTTGAGTCTAGTTTCATTAGAAACAAACGGCACCAGTATTAAAGCCCTGTACAGAAAGATATTCAAGTTGTAACGCGCGGAGGTCAGAGCAGTCGATCCCTGTAACATGGGTGACTTTAACTAATAAACTGTACCAATTGGCCCAACCAAAAATTCTAAAAATAAATCCATGGATGGGTATATGAGTCTAAATTCAGGGAAAATTTACGAAACCAGTTTCCGAGTTTTGGAACTCGAGATATGATTTTTAAGGCGACGGTGACGCAGTTTTCCAGCCTGTCCAGAAATGCCAAATTGGTCGGTACTTTAAGAGGATTTGTCTCGTTAACCCCTCGTGTCCGACACCGGCGTCGGTCACGAGTTAGGGGTGTTACAATTTTATTGGTATCAGAGTTATGGTTTAGTCGGTTCTAGGACTACCATAGCGCGTGTGAGTCTAGCTATACATGCCAAATTGATAGTGCTTAATAATGTGATGACTTCTGACGGTTGAAATTTTTGTTTTGATTAGCGATGGAACCCGGGTAGAGAGACCCTTGGCGGATGACGTTGAAAGTGTAGCGGCTGCTCCTGCACAAGGGACACCGCTGTTGAGCCTCGGTCATCCGCGAATAATCAAAATGAAGGCGAAACAAGCCTTCTTCACTATGATGAATGAGTGGGTCGCATAATATGCGAACCAACCCGGCTGTCCAACCATTCCGAATTTAAATACTCCACCCCAAGAGCCCGCAATGCCTCCGATTCTCGATCCTGTGAGGTGAGTAAACCACCTATGGACTTGATTAGGAAGCGTGGGGCGAGGAGTTCAAGGCCATAGTTCTTGATGATGCCGAAAAGGCCGAGTTACGCTCGATAACACCATTAGAGTGTTAGATGGCTGTCATGCACACCGACGAATGTCTTAAGTGTGCTATATCCTTGTTACGAGACTCGACTTACTATTGGTGGAGGACTTTAATTTCCATAGTCCCAAATGAGCGAGTTACTTGGGATTTCTTCCAATCCAATTTGAAAGAAATACATTAGTCAACGGTTCATCGATTAGAAGCGTAAGGAATTCTTGGAACTCAAGCAAAGCCGGATGGCCAGATTCGAATCTGAACATGAGTTCGTAAGACTTAGTCGGTATGCTCGGGAGTGTGTGGCTGATGAGGTTGCGATGTGCAAAAGATTTGAAGAAGGATTGAATGAAGAGTTAAAGTTACTAGTGGGAATTTTGGAGATAAAGGAGTTCGTGACACTAGTCGAGCGAGCTCGCAAGCGGAAGAACTTGGGAGGAGAAGAAGAAGGCTGAATTTGAAGCAAGAGATTACCGTAAAAGATCGACGAGTAAAGCTCCGTTCTCGGCTGTAAAGAGGTTCGGGAGGACACCATGAAGTCGAGGACGATCGGGAATTTCCATTAGAGCCGACCATTGACGGACTCGAGCTACTTGATAGCTAGTGTGGGCAATAATCGTCAAGAGAGACCTGAATGCCCCCAATGTGGAAGACGACACCTAGGTGAATGTTGGGGTAAGTCATTAATAGGGCTGTTATGGATGCGGTTCGAAGGACCACTTCATTAGAGATTGCACGAGCTAGATGAGAGGAATAAGGCGCAAGGTGCAAGACCTAGTGGAGCGACGGTGGAGGTAGGCCCCGAGAATCTCTGGAGGTAGGGGTGGTAATCGAGAGGAGCCTCTAATCTGGCCGTCCGATCCGAGACCCGTGCTCTGCTAGAGCATATGCCATCCGCGCACGAGAGGAGGCATCCTCCCCGACGTTATCACTGGTACTTTTACTCTCTTTGATACTATTGTGATTGCATTGATTGACCCGGCTCTACTCACTCATATGTATGTGAAACCTTAGCTTCGAAGAAGACTCTACCGTTGAGTCTCTTGAGTTCGTAATTCAGTGTCAAACCCTTTGGGTCAATACGTGCTTGTTGATAAAGTGTGCAAGAGATGCCCCTAATAATTCGAGAATCCTGTTTTCCGGCGGATCGATGCTTCTACCATTTCATGAATTCGATGTTATTCTTGGTATGGATTGGTGACCGTACATGATGCGTTGGTGGATCGCAAAGGAAAACCATTAATTTGAGGAGTGCAAATAATGAGGTAGTCCGAGTCGAGTCTCTTGATTTAAAAGGAGTGCGGCAATAATATCTTCTATGACCGCTCGAAGATATCGAAAAGGGTGTGAAACATACCTTGCGTATGTGTTTGGGAGTAAAGAGGCGGAAAGGAAACTCGAATCGGTACAGTGGTTTGTGAGTATTGGATGTTTTTCACGAGGAGTTCTGGGATTGCCACCGGTTCGAGAAGTGGAATTCGACATCGAAGTTGTACCGGGTACTACGCCGATTTCAATAGCCCGTGTCGTATGGCATTAACGGAATTAAAGGAATTGAAGGTTCAATTGCAAGAATTGACGGATAGAGGTTTCGCTCGATCGAGTTTTTCTCCATGGGGCGCTTTGTATTGTTTGTGAAGAAGAAGGACGGAACCATGAGGTTGTGCATCGACTATCGTCAACTCAATAAAGTGACGATAAAGAATAAATATCCATTGCCACGAATTGACGATTTGTTTGATCAATTAAAGGGAGCCTCGGTGTTTTCAAAGATAGATTTGAGGTCGGGTACTATCGGTTGAGGTTCCGAGAATCGGACATACCCAAAACCGCTTTTAGAACGAGGTACGGTCACTACGAATTCTTGGTGATGCCGTTTGGGCTCACTAATGCCCTGCGGTGTTTATGGATTTAATGAATAGAATTTTCAGGCCATACTTGGATCGGTTCGTAGTTGTATTTATCGATGACATTTTGGTCTATTCGAAGATGAAACCGAACATCTTTGAACACCGAGGCTAGTGTTGCAAATCTTACGAGATAAGCGATTATCGCAAAGTTCATAAATGTGAATTTTGGTTGAAAGAGGTTAGCTTTTGGGGCACGTGGTGTCGCGATCGGTGTCGGTGGACTGAACAAAATTTCGACCATAGTCGATTGGAAACCTCAAGGAATGTTACCGAAGTTAGGAGCTTTTGGGGCTTGCGGTTACTACCGACGGTTTGTGAAAGGATTCTCGATGATAGCCACACCCATGACAAAAGCGCTTGAAAGATGTCAAATTTGAATGGACGGAAAAGTGTCGAAAAGTTTCGACCAATTGAAAACCCATTTGACGAAAGCTCGGTTCTAGTACTGACCGAATCGGCAAAGAGTTTGTCATCTATAGTGATGCCTCCCTACTTGGGTTAGGTTGCGTATTGATGCAAGAAGGTCGAGTTGTGGCCTATCGTCGAGACAATTAAAGCCACATGAGAAAAATTATCCAACCCATGACCTCGAATTGGCTGCCATCGTATTCGCCTTAAAGATATGGCGACATTACTTATTTGGTGAGAAGTGCCAAGTGTATTCGGATCACAAAAGTCTCAAATATTTGATGACTCAAAGAGACTTAAATCTGCGACAAAGACGATGGCTCGAGTTGTTAAAAGATTATGAACTCGTTATTGATTATCACGGGAAAGGCCAATGTGGTTGCGGATGCCTTAAGTCGAAATCTTTGTTTGTTTTCTGACGATGAATGTACACTTGTCTATTCTACCCGACAATGTGTTAGTAGCGAATTAAAGGCCAAACCATTGTTGGCTCATCAAATTCGGGAAGCTCGAGAAAGTTGATGAGGAGTTGCTTGCAAAAGCGGGTGAGTGTGTTACGAACAAGGAATCGAGTTTCAAATTGATGATGACGATTGTTTGAGGTTCAGAAGTCGTCTGTGTGTTCCAAAGAATTCGGAACTTATTTCGATAATTCTAAATGAAGCCCATTGTAGTCGAATGTCAATCCACCCGGGTAGTACTAAAATGTACAATGACCTGAAACGCCAATTTTGGTGGCCCGGTATGAAACGAGACATTTCTGAATTTGTTTCAAGGTGTCTGATATGTCAACAAGTGAAAGCGGAACATCAAGTGCCATCGGGATTACTTCAGCCGATCATGATACCCGAATGGAAATGGGATCGAGTCACAATGGACTTTGTATCCGACCGCCATTGTCGTGAGTAAGAAGGATGCGATTTGGGTCGTTGTCGATAGACTAACTAAGTCGGCTCACTTTATCCCGTGCGTCACGGATTTTTCAATGGACAAATTAGCGGAATTGTACGTTTCTCGGTTGTGAGATTACACGGGTGCCTATTTCTATCGTGTCGGATAGAGACCCAAGATTTACGTCGCGATTTTGGAAGAAATTGCAAGATGCTTTGGGTACCAAGCTGCATTTTAGCACCGCTTTTCATCCCCAAACCGATGGTCAATCCGAGCGGATAATTCAAATACTCGAGGATATGTTGAGATGTTGCATCCTTGAGTTTAGTGGTTCATGGGAGCGGTATTTACCTTTGATTGAATTCGCCTACAACAATAGCTTTCAATCAAGTATTAAGATGGCGCCTTACGAGGCTTTATACGATCGTAAATGCCGTACCCCATTATTCTGGATGAACTTAGTGAAGGTAAATTCTTGAGGTTGATTTGGTTAAGGATGCCGAGCAAAAGTTCGAGTAATTCGTGAAAGTTTGAAAGCTACTTGGATCGCCAAAAGTCGTATGCGGATTTGAAAAGAAAAGATATTGAATATCGGGTTGGAGACAAGGTCTTTCTCAAAGTTTCACCTTGGAAGAAGGTGCTTAGATTTGGTCGTAAGGGCAAATTGAGTCCAAGGTTTATCGGGCCATATGAAGTATCCGAACGAGTTGGGCGATCGCATATCGATTAATTTTGCCCCGAGCTCGAAAGGATTCTAGCGTTTTCATGTCTCGATGCTTGACGATATAGGTCGATCCATCGCACGTAATTGCTCCATCGAGATTGAGATTCACCTAATTTGAGCTATGAAGAGGAACCGGTTCGCATTATGAGGCGTGAAGTAAAAGAGTTGCGCAATAGGAAAATCCCGTTAGTGAAGGTGTTGTGGCATAAACACGGAATGGAAGAAGCCACTTGGGAACTTGAGGACTCTATGAAAGAGCGATACCGAGCCTATTTACGGTAAGATTTTCTGGGACGAAAATTTCTAAGTGGGGAGAGTTGTGACATCCCTAAATCGACCCTAGTCGGAAAGTGGTTTCGGGACCACCAAACCGAGTCATAATAATAATTAACCATCATAATTGATGCTCATTATATGTATATATGCATGTGTGAAAATTTCGTGTTTGGATTTTGTTAATAGTAAGTGAATTTTTATCAAATAGGACTTATGTGAGAAAATTTAGAAATGTGCTAGGCAATTGTAAGGTGGCCTATTAATACATGTGGGAAAATAGTTGTCCTTGCATGTCAAATAACCCACTTCCTAAGGTGAGTGGCGGCCATGACAAGAATATGGGCAAGGGAACATGTTTCCAACATGTTTAGTTAGTGGATTATGTAGAAAAAATAAAGAAATGAAAAAAAAATGAGCATGGATGCCCCCCTTTGTTGCCGTGAGTAGAGGAAAAGAAAGGAAAAAATTGTTCATCCATTCTCAAAATCTTGGCTGAAAATACTAAGGGAAAAAGGAAGGATTTTTGCTTCATGCTTGGTTTAGAAGAGAACTAGAAGGAGATTTGGTCATACTTGTGTCAAGATTAAGGTATGTTTGAGGTTGTGTCATGAGATTCATGCATGTTTTAGTTGCTAACTTGATGTTCATGTTAGCCCATGGTTCAAATCCTTGTTATGCCATGGAAATGGTATTTGGCCAAGGTTGATATTGTGTTAAAGCCATTGCATGCTAAATGTGAAGCTTGTTGATGATACATGTAATGATGGATTGACTACTCTTGAAATTTCTTTTAGCATTCTTGAGTAAGACATGGAGTTTTCTTTGTTTAACCATGACCAAAAATTGAAAGGGGATGGTGTGGGATGTATTCGCCATGGCATGCTCATAAGTGCGATTTATGCTTGTTGCATGATAGGTAAAAATTTGTGTTTTGATATATGTGTATATGTGTTTGTACATGATGTTACAAATGGATGTGAAAATATATGCTAGATTGGGAAAATTTGATTAAATGTTCATGAGATGAAATTAGGTGATTAAAAGATGTTAGTTGACATTGTACATATATATATATTCGCCATTAAAGTGAGTATGTAGGTAATGTTGAATCAAGTTTTGGTGCATATTCGGTTAGGTGTATAATCGACCAAATGGGCGATTAGTAAGAATGGTTGCGAATATACAAGCATACATATGCATGTGTAGTTGAATTATGAATGTTTAGCAAGATGGTTAAACTAGTGATTTATTGATTAAGCTCAAGGAGTTAAAGAAGGAGAATCAAGCAAGGGAAAGACGAAGGTCATCGAGTAGCCGACTTGGAACTATTTTACCCAACACGAGGTAAGTCATTAAGCACGTATTTGATATTGCTTAAATGATTGTAAAATTTATGCAATTGCGTTTAATGGGATGATATATATATATAAATGAAAATGTATGTGTATGGAGTGATGACAATTGTTGAATGTAAAAGAAATAGTGAAATGTGTAGAAAGTTTGCTTTCGGCACTAAGTGTCTTGGGCAATACGTGTACGGTGGCGAGATTGGCACTAAGTGTGCGTGCTGGAAATATATGGCACTAAGTGTGCATGCTGGAAATATATGGCACTAAGTGTGCGAGCTCGAAGGGCATGGCCTTTGTGTGTGCGGGCTTAAATCGCATGGCACTAAGTGTGCGAAATCGAGTATTAAGCACTTTGTGTGTGCGTACTCTATATATATATATAAATATCTCCAATCGAACAATTATTTGGAGGGTGTGTCTCCATCGAGTGAGTATGGACAGCGGATCGGGTAAGTACCTTGAGCTCATGACGAATAGGTAATACGTTCATGCTTGGGGTTGAATTTGGTAAGCCTTAAATCTATGTGATGATTGAAATTGTATGGTTGTGCTGGAAAATGAGTTAATGTGTAAAAAATGCTTGATTATCTTGTTGTGTAGAATATGAAATGTGGATGTATGAATTAGTGCGAGATTGGACCGAAAGGTCCGAGGTATTATGGTATAGATTCGATATGGACGAGTACCTAGCCTCATTTGTTGTACATGTAGTAGTAACTTTATCGGTGGATTGACGAATGCTTATGACTTACTGAGTTGTAAACTCACTCGGTGTTTTCTTGTCACCCATTTTAGGTCTCTTGGACTCGTATTGTTGCGTGCTCGGAACCGTCGTTGAAGTCATCACACCGGCTGAAATCTTGTGGTATTGTTTTTTGTTGTTGAAGAACATTTGGCATGTATAGGCTATTATATTTTGTCGAATTGTGGGTTGTAAACTTTAAGCCATGTGAAAATGGCCTATGTGGTCGTCGAGTGGGATGCTAGAACCTATAGCCACGAGTCTTAGAAACTCAAATTTTGTTAAGGTGGCCATAATTTGTGTCATGTATGATGGATGATTAAGGCCAAGGAAAAATTCATGAAATTGGCATAGTCTACTGCAGTAACTGTTGCGGACAGCAGCAGTGAGATGAGATTGAAAAATCACTAAAAATAGTAGAAGTAGAATTAAATAGTGAGTAAATTATGGAACTGATCCTTGATGAATCTATTTTTATATGGATGAAACGAAACGACCATATGAGCAGTATACTGGGAGATATTAAAGTTCTCGTGAGACAGGGCCAGAACGATTTCTGGGTCCCCTGTCGCGACTTTGAAAATTTACCATAAATTATCCAAAAAGAATTAGGAGTCATGCCTTATATGTACAGATTCCATTTTGAGTCTAGTTTCATTAGAAACAAACGGCACCAGTATTAAAGCCCTGTACAGAAAGATATTCAAGTTGTAACGCGCGGAGGTCAGAGCAGTCGATCCCTGTAACATGGGTGACTTTAACTAATAAACTGTACCAATTGGCCCAACCAAAAATTCTAAAAATAAATCCATGGATGGGTATATGAGTCTAAATTCAGGGAAAATTTATGAAATCAGTTTCCGAGTTTTGGAACTCGAGATATGATTTTTAAGGCGACGGTGACGCAGTTTTCCACCCTGTCCAGAAATGCCAAATTGGTCGGTACTTTAAGAGGATTTGTCTTGTTAACCCCTCGTGTCCGACACCGGCGTCGGTCACGAGTTAGGGGTGTTACAGTTCGGAGAAAGTTAAGGAAGAAAGATTTTAGAGTGCTAGACAGAATACCACCGCTAGTAGAGGTAGACCATCGAGAAATACTGGAGGTGGGACTAGCAGTAAAACTATGATGAAAGATTCAACGGCAAGATCAGAAGCTAGAGCACCTGCTAGAGCTTATGCTATACGTGCCCGAGAAGATGCATCATCTCCCGATGTCATTACTGGTACATTTTCTCTTTATGATACTATTGTTATTGCATTGATTGATCCCGGGTCCACTCATTCCTATATTTGTATGAATTTAGTATCTAATAAAATGTTGCCTGTTGAGTTTACTGAGTTTACGATTAAAGTGTCAAACCCCTTAGACCAATATGTGCTAGTTGACAAGGTTTGCAAGAATTGCCCATTAATGATTCAAGGTCACTGTTTTCCGGCTAATTTGATGCTGTTACCATTTGATGAGTTTCACGTTATCTTGGGAATGGACTGGTTGACATTGTATGGTGCCAAGGTAGATTGTAAACAAAAAACACTAGAGTTGAGATGTGAAAATGGAGAAATTTTGTGGGTTGAAACAGATGAATCAAATAAATTGTCTATGGTGATTTCGCACATGTCTGCATAGAAATACATGAGGAAAGGGTGTGAAGCTTATCTAGCTTATGTAATGAATACTGAGTTGCCTCAACTGAAGTTTGAATCAGTACCGATAGTCTGTGAGTTTCCAGATGTATTTCCAAAGGAATTTCCTGGGTTGCCTCCGAACAGAGAGATAGAGTTTGCCATTGATTTGTTGCCGGGTACTGCACCGATTTCGATTGCTCCATATAGAATGGCTCCGACTGAATTAAAAGAATTGAAGGCTCAGTTGTAGGAGTTAACAGACAAGGGATTTGTGAGACCGAGTTTCTTTCCCTGGGGTGCTCCTGTATTGTTCGTAAAGAAGAAGGATGGTTTAATGAGACTTTGCATTGATTACCGTCAGCTTAATAAGGTGACTATAAAGAACAAGTACCCATTGCCGAGGATTGATGATTTATTCGATCAGTTAAAGGGGGCCACAGTGTTTTCAAAGATCGATTTGAGGTCTGGTTACTACCAGTTGAGAGTTAAGGAGTCGGATGTGCCGAAAACCGCCTTTAGGACAAGGTATGGACATTATGAGTTTCTTGTGATGCCTTTCGGCTTAACAAATGCTCTAGCTATATTTATGGACTTAATGAATTGGATCTTTCGGCCATATTTGGATAAGTTTGTAGTAGTGTTTATAGATGACATTCTAATTTATTCTCGGGATGAGTCTGAACATGCCGAACACTTGAGAACCATATTGTAGATCTTGAAAGAAAAGAAACTATTTGCTAAGTTCAGTAAAAGTGAGTTCTGGAGTCAGATTTTTGGGACATATAGTCTCAAGTGATGGTATTCGGGTGGATCCAAGCAAGATTTTTGTGATCGTTGATTGGAAACCGTCCAAGAATGTATCCGAGGTTAGAAGGTTTTTAGGTTTAGCAGGGTATTATAGACGTTTTGTTGAGGGATTTTCGATGATTGCCTCTCCTATGACTAAGTTGTTGCAAAAGAATGTGAAGTTTGAATGGACTGATAAATGTCAGCAGAGTTTTGAAAAGTTGAAAGCACGATTGACTGAAGCACCAATTTTAGTACAGCCCGAGCCAGGAAAGGAGTTCGTAATTTATAGTGATGCATCATTGACAGGCCTTGGATGTGTGTTGATGCAAGAGGGTAAAGTGGTAGCTTATGCTTCGAGACAGTTAAAACCGCATGAGAAGAACTATCCTACACATGATTTGGAATTGGCCGCTATTGTCTTTGCCTTGAAGATTTGGCGACATTATTTGTATGGTGAAAATGCCAAATTTTACCGATCACAAAAGTTTGAAGTATTTGATGAATCAAAAGGATTTGAATCTGCGACAGAGGAGATGGCTTGAATTATTAAAGGATTATGATCTAGTGATTGATTATCATCCAGGAAAAGCAAATGTGGTTGCTGACGCCTTGAGCAGGAAATTTCTTTTTACTTTGAGAGCCATGAATACGGGGTTAGCATTGTCTGATGATGGGTCAATCTTAGCAGAGATGAGGGTTAAACCGTTATTTCTCCAGTTGATTTGTGATGCTCAAAAGAATGATAGTGAGTTGCGAACCAAGAGAACTCAATGCGAATCAGGTTATGACTCAGATTTTCAAGTTGGACCAGATGACTGTTTGATGTTTCGAGACAGGATATGTGTACCGAAAAATGATGAATTGATTCAGAAAATATTACATGAGGCGCATAGTGGCTGTTTATCAGTTCACCCTGGTAGCACAAAAATGTATAATGATTTAAAGAAGTTGTATTGGTGGCCAGGTATGAAAAGGGACATTTCTGAATTTGTAACCAAGTGTTTAATCTGTCAACAAGTAAAAGCTAAACATCAAGTGCCTTCAGGATTACTTCAACCGGTAATGGTGCCTGAGTGGAAATGGGACAAGATTACCATGGATTTTGTAACCGGCTTACCTTTAACTCCTAAAAAGAAAGATGCTGTCTGGGTAGTGGTTGATAGATTAACAAAGTCAGCCCACTTTATACCAGTACGTACCGATTACTCACTTGATAAATTAGCCGAATTATATATTGCTGAAATTGTGAGGTTACACGGAGTACCTATGTCTATAATATCAGATAGAGATCCGAGATTTACCTCTGAGATTTTGGAAAAAGTTACAAGAAGCTTTGGGTACAAAATTGAACTTTAGTACCGCGTTTCATCCACAAACAGATGGTCAATCGGAAAGAGTAATCCAGGTACTCGAGGATATGCTTAGATGCTGTGTCTTAGAATTTGGAGGTAGTTGGGAGAAATATCTATCTTTGATTGAATTTGCCTACAATATGATTATCGATCAAGTATACAAATGGCACCATACGAAGCCTTATATGGTCGTAAGTGTCAGACTCCTTTATATTGGACCGAACTTAGTGAGAAACAGATTCACGGAGTTGATCTAGTTAAAGAAACCGAAGAGAAAATAAAAGTAATTCGGGATTGCTTGAAAGCTGCTTCAGATCGACAAAAGTCATATGCAGATTTAAAAAGAAAAGAGATTGAATTTCAGGTGGGTGATAAAGTGTTCTTGAAGGTGTCACCATGGAAAAAGATTCTGAGATTTAGCCAAAAAGGCAAGTTGAGTTCGCGTTTTATTGGGCCGTACGAGATTACTGAGAGGATTGGACCAGTGGCATATCAGTTGGCCTTACCGGCAAAGTTAGAAAGAATTCATAACGTGTTTCATGTATCAATGTTGCGACGTTATCGTTCTGGTCCTTCACATGTGATTTCTTCAACAGAAATTGAGATTCGACCGGATATGACCTATGAGGAGGAACCAATAAAGATTTTGGCTCGAGAAATTAAAAGTTAAGAAATAAAAGTATAGCCTTAGTGAAAGTATTGTGGCACAGACATGGGATAGAAGAGGCTACGTGGGAACTCGAGGAAGCTATAAGGAAACAGTACCCGAACCTCTTTACTAGTAAGATTTTCGGGGACGAAAATCTCTAAAGGGGGGGAGAATTGTGACAACCTTAATTAGGGCCTAATCGGAATAGTGGTTTCGTGACCACAAATCCGAGATAGAAATAATCGTTTTATAATTATTTTGGGGTTTATGATATGATTTCATGATTTCATGAAAATTTCGTGATGAAATTCTATGCATTTCGCGCTTAAGTTGAGAATAGGGACTAAATCGAATAAATTGTAAAACTCGTGTTTTAGAAGTTTCTAGTATGAAATTGCTTTGGGATATTAATTAGGAGGTCTTAAATAGAAATTTGACCCATTCTTAAGTTATGGAAAAAAGTTGGAGATGGAGGGAATTTTTTTGAAAGTTTAGTAGTAAGGGCATTTTGGTCATTTGTATATTAAATGAAATAAAATGGGAAAAATAACACAAAATTGGTTATCATCTTCATTAGTTGCTGCCGAAAATTGCTCTCCTCCATAGCTAGGGTTTCTTCAACTTTCAAGCTTCATAGTAAGTGAATTCAAGCCCCGTTTTTAATGTTCTTCACATTTTTGAAATCCTCGTAGCTCGATTTACTTATTTCTACCATTAGTTCGAATTAGGGTTTATATTTAAAAATTTACCCATGAATGATAGACATGTATTTTGTTGTTTGATGGTAGAATATGAATGTTTGAAGTTAGGGGAACGATATTTTCTAAGCGATTTTTAACGAAAACGAGTAAAACGGCATAATCGATAAAAATACCTATTGTTCATAACTATGTGTTAGAGTGAGAATTTGATGTTTCCATAGAAGAGAAAAATGATCAGTAGGTCACTAAACATAAGAATAAGGGCTGAAATTAAATTTCCGAGCCTTGGGGCAAATCATAATTTTGTAAAAGTTAGGGGGCAAAAATGGAATTTTTGTATAATGTGATTTTTGGATTAAAATAAATAGTTTGAGTGTTAAATAAGCTAAATATGTTGTTATACATCAAGAAAGGCGTGGAATCAACCTCGAACGGGGAAAGGAGAAAGTTTTGGGCTAAATTGCAAAATTCTCATATTTTGCATCGAGGTAAGTTTGTATGTAAATAATACATTAATTTCATTTACATTTTTATATTTTAGCCTATTATATATATATTAGCTGATGTTGAAGTATAAATCGACTATTGAAAGAATGGAAATAAATAATAGAGAGAGAGAGATCCCGGTTGAACATTCGGAAAAATCGAATAAAATAGAGGGAGCGTAGCTAGGTCACATGTATGGTGCCGAGTGCACATCATGTGATACGGGATGTATCCCATGTAGACAAGAGAGCTACGTGAGAGATAAATGTAGCTAGGTCATGTAACACCCCGAACTCGTGACCGTCGCCGGTGTCGGACACGAGGGGTTAACGGCCAAATCCTCTCAAGGTACCAACCAATTTGACATTTCCAGTCAGGCCGGAAAACTGCGTCACCGTCGCCTTAAAAATCATATCTCGAGTTTCAAGACTCAGAAACTGGTTTCGTAAATTTTCCCTGAATTTAGACTCACATACCCATCCATGTATTTATTTCTAGAATTTTTGGTCGGGCCAATTGGTACAGTTTATTAGTTAAAGTCACCCATGTTACAGGGATCGACTGCTCTGACCTTCGTGCGTTACAACTTGAATATCTCTCTGTACAGGGCTTTAATACTGGTGCCGTTTGTTTCTAAAGAAACTAGACTCAGAATGGAATCTGTACATATAAGGCATGACTCCTAATTCTTTCTGGATAATTTATGGTAAATTTTCTAAGTCGCGACAGGGGACCCAGAAACCGTTCTGGCCCTGTCTCACGAGAACTTTAATATTTCGCAGTGTACTGCTCATATGGTCGTTTCGTTTTGTCCATATAAAAATAGATTCATCAAGGTTCAATTTAATAATTTACTCACTATTTAATTCTACTTCTACTATTTTTTAGTGATTTTTCAATCTCATCTCACTGCTGCTGTCCGCAACAGTTGCTGCAGTAGACTATGCCAATTTCATGAATCTTTCCTTGGCCTTAATCATCCATCATACATGACACAAATTATGGCCACCTTATCAAAATTAGAGTTTCTAAGACTAGTGGCTATAGGTTCTAGCATCCCACTCGACAACCACATAGGCCATTTTCACATGGCTTAAAGTTTACAACCCACAGTTCGACAAAATATAATAGCTTATACATGCCAAATGTTCTTCAACAACGAAGACAATACCACAAGATTTCAGCCGGTGTGATGACTTCAACGACGGTCCCGATCACGCAAACAATACGAGTCCGAGAGACCTAAAATGGGTGACAAGAAAAACACCGAGTGAGTTTACAACTCAGTAAGTCATAAGCATTCATCAATCCACTGATAAAGTTACTACAACATGTACAACAAACGAGGCTAGGTACTCATCCATATCGAATCTATACCATAATACCTCGGACCTTTCGGTCCAATCTCGTACCAAGTCATACATCCACATTTCATATTCTACACAACAAGATAATCAAGCATTTTTACACATTAACTCATTTTCCACCACAACCATACAATTTCAATCATCACATAGATTTAAGGCTTACCAAATTCAACCCCAAGCATGAACGTATTCTCTATTCGTCATGGGCTCGAGGTACTTACCCGATCCGCTGTCCATACTCAATTCGATGGAGACACACCCTCCATATATATAGAGTACGCACACACAGTGCTTACTACTCAATTTCGCACACCTAGTGCCACGCAATTTAAGCCCGCACACATAGTGCCATACCCTTCGAGCTCCCACACCCAGTGCCGTATTTTTCCAGCTTGCACACATAGTGTCATATTTTTCCAGCATGCACACTTAGTGCCATATATTTCCAGCACGCACACTTAGTGCCATATATTTCCAGCACGCACACTTAGTGCCAATCTCGTCACCATACACACGTATTGCCCGCACACATAGTGCCGAAAGCAAACTTACCTTAATTCAAGCTCAAGGGTGACCAAACCTTCTCTTCCTTTCTCCTTCAATTCGGCCAAGCATGAACCAAGGATGAACACTTTCTTTTTTTTTTTTTTTTCAACTCACGGCAACAAAGGGGGGGCATGCATGAGACCATTTCTCTTTGTTCATCATTTCCCCTTTTTTCCATTTCTTTAATGCTAGTTTTTTTTTTTTTAATAGTTTCCTACATACACTATTAACATAACATGTTGGAGACATGTTTTCCACCCATAGCATGGCCGGCCACTACTAATTGGGGGGGGAAATTGACATGCAAGTCCCCCCTTTTTCTTACATGCATTAATAGGCCACTTTAACATTAGCCTATCATATTTCACCATGTCTCATATTGATCCCTATTTAATAATTTCTCACACAATTGGTAAAATTAGAGAATGAAACTTTCACATATGCATGTACACACATAATAAGCATAGGATATAACAAATAATTATTTTTATAACTTCGGTTTTGTGGTCCCGAAACCACTTCCGACTAGGGTCACATTATGGCTGTCACAACTCTCCCCACTTAAGAAATTTTTGTCCCCGAAAATCTTACGGTGAATAGGTCCGGTATCGTTTTTCATAGAGTCCTCAAGTTCCCAAGTGGCTTCTTCGATTCGTGTTTATGCCACAACACCTTCACTAATGGGATTTTCTTATTTCGCAACTCCTTTACTTCACGCATCAATATGCGAATCGGTTCTTCTTCATAACTCAAATTAGGTGAATCTCAATCTCGGATGGAGTGGTTACGTCGACGGTCGGATCTATATCGTCAAGCATCGAGACATGGAAAACGTTGTGGATCCTATCAAGCTCGGGGGTAAAATTAATCGATGCGCTCTTGGTCCAACTCGTTCGGCTACTTCATACGGATGATGAACCTCGGACTCAATTTTCCCTTACGGCCAAATCTAAGCACCTTCTTCGGTGAGACTTTGAGAAATACCTTGTCTCCAACCCGATATTCAATGTCTTTCCTTTTCAAATCCGCATACGACTTTTGGCGATCCGGCGACCTTCAAACTTTCACGAATTACTCGAACTTTTGCTCGGCATCCTTAACCAAATCAACCCGAAGAATTTACCTTCACTAAGTTCGGTCCAGAATAATGGGGTACGGCATTTACGACCGTATAAAGCCTCGTAAGGCGCCATCTTAATACTTGATTGAAAGCTATTGTTGTAGCGAATTCAATCAAAGGCGAATCTGTTCCCATGACCATTAAACTCAAGGATGCAACATCTCAACATATCCTCGAGTATTTGAATTATCCGTTCGGATTGACCATCGGTTTGGGGGTAAAAGGCGGTCTTTGAAACGCAACTTGGTACCCAAAGCTTCTTGCAACTTCTTCCAAAATCGCGAGGTAAATCTCGGATCTCTATCCGACACGATGGAAATAGGCACCCGTGTAATCTCACAATCGAGAAGCGTACAATTGGCTAGTTTGTCCATTGAAAAATCTGACGTCACGGGGATAAAGTGAGCCGACTTAGTCGATCTATCGACAACGACCCAAATCGCATCCTTCTTACTCACGACAATGGCGGTCCGGATACAAAGTCCATTGTGACTCGATCCCATTTCCACTCGGGTATCGTGATCGGTGAAGTAATCTTGAAGGCACTTGATGTTCCGCTTTCACTTGTTGACATATTAAACATCTCGAAACAAAATCGAGATGTCTCGTTTCATACCATGCCACCAAAACCGAGCGTTTCAAATCGTTGTACATCTTCATACTCCCGGGTGGATTGCCATTCGGCTACAATGGGCTTCGTTCAAAATTATTGGAATAAGTTTGAATTCTTTGGAACACACAGACGACTTGAACCTCAAACAATCGTCATCATCGATTTGAAATTCGAGTCCTTGTTCGAACACACTCATCCCGTTTTGCAACCAACTCATCGTCGACTTTACGAGCTTCACGAATTTGACGTATCAATAACGGTTTGGCTTTCAATTCAGCTACTAACACATTGTCGGGTAGGATAGACAAGTGTACATTCATCGCTCAGTAAAGCAAGCGGTGATTTCCGCTTAAGGCATCCGCAACCACATTAGCCTTTCCGGGTGATAATCAATGACGAGCTCATAATCTTTTAACAACTCGAGCCATCGCCTTTGTCGCAGATTTAAGTCTCTTTGGGTCATCAAATATTTGAGACTTTTGTGATCCGAATACATGGCACTTCTCACCAAATAAGTAATGTCGCCATATCTTTAAGGCGAATACGATGGCGACCAATTCGAGATCATGGGTTGGATAATTTTTCTCATGTGGCTTTAATTGTCTCGACGACAGGCCACAACTCGACCTTCTTGCATCAATACGCAACCTAACCCAAGTAGGGAGGCATCACTATAGATGACAAACTCTTTGCCGATTCGGTGTACTAGAACTGGAGCTTTCATCAAATGGGTTTTCAATTGGTGAAACTTTTCCGACACTTTTCCATCCATTCAAATTTGACATCTTTCAAACAGTTTTGTCATGGGTGTGGCTATCATCGAGAATCCTTTTACAAATCGTCGGTAGTGTAAGCAAGCCCCAAAAGCTCCTAACCCGGTAACATTCCTTGGAGGTTTCCAATTGACTATGGTAGAAATTTTTTCGGGTCCACCACGACACCGTCACGGACACCACGTGCCCCAAAAGCTAACCTCTTTCAACCAAAATTCACATTCTTGAACTTTGCGTATAAGCGCTTATCTCGTAAGATTTGCAACACTAGCCTTAGGTGTTCAACATGTTCGGTTTCATCTCTCGAATAGACCGAATGTCATCGATAAATACAACTACGAACCGATCCAAGTATGGCCTGAAAATTCTATTCATTAAATCCATAAACACCGCAGGGGCGTTAGTGAGCCCAAACGGCATCACCAAGAATTCGTAGTGACCGTACCTTGTTCTAAAAGCGGTTTTGGGTACGTCCGATTCTCGGACCCTCAACTGATAGTACCCCGACCTCAAATCTATCTTTGAAAACACCGAGGCTCCCTTTAATTGATCAAACAAATTGTCAATTCGTGGCAATGGGTATTTATTCTTTATCGTCACTTTATTGAGTTGACGATAGTCAATGCACAACCTCATGGTTCCGTCCTTCTTTTTCACAAACAATACAGGTGCGCCCCATGAAGAAAAACTCGGTCGAGCGAAACCTCTATCCATCAATTCTTGCAATTGAACCTTCAATTCCTTTAATTCTGTTAATGCCATACGATACGGGGCTATTGAGATCGGCGTAGTACCCGGTACAACTTCGATGCCAAATTTCCACTTCTCGAACCGGTGGCAATCCCGGTAACTCCTCCGGAAAAACATCTGAATACTCACAAACCACTGATACCGATTCGAGTTTCTTTTCCGTCTCTTTACTTTCCAACACATACGCAAGGTATGTTTCACACCCTTTTCACATATCTCCGGCGGTCATAGAAGATATTATCATTGGCACTCCTTTTAAATCATGAGACTCGACTCGGACTACCTCATTATTTGCACTCCTCAAATCAATGGTTTTCCTTTTGCATCCACCAACTTGCATCATGTACTGATCACCAATCCATACCAAGAATAACATCGAATTCATCAAATGGTAGAAGCATCAGATCGGTCGGAAAACAAGATTCTCGAATTATTAGGGAGTATCACTTGCACACTTTATCAACGAGTACGTATTGACCCAAAGGGTTTGACACTCGAATTACGAACTCAGTAGACTCAACAGGTAGAGTCTTACTGGATGCTAAAATTTCACATACATATGAATGAGTAGAGCCGGGGTCAATCAATGCAATCACACTAGTATCAAAGAGAGTAAAAGTACCAGTGATAACGTCAGGGGAGGATGCCTCCTCTCGTGCGCGGATGGCATATGCTCTAGCAGAGCTCGGGTCTCGGATCGAACAATTTGTATCGGTGGCTCCCCTCGATTACCACCCCTACCTCCCGAAACCCTCGGGGTCTACCTCTAGCTGTCGCCCCACTAAATCTCGCACCTTGCATCTTATTCTTCTCATCTAGCTCCGTACAATCCCTAATGAAGTGGTCCTTCGAACCACATCCGTAACAGGCCCAGTTAACAGACTTACCCCAACATTCACCTAGGTGTCGTCTTCCACATTGGGGACATTCAGGTTTCTCTTGACGATTATTGCCCACACTAGCTACCGATGTAGCTCGGGAGTCCATCAATGGTCGGGCTCTAATGGAAATTCCCGCAGTCGCCCTCGACTTACTGGTGTCCTCCCTGAACCTCTTTACAGTCGAGAACGGAGCTTTACTCGTTGATCTTTTACGGTAATCTCTTGCTTCAAATTCAGCCTTCTTCTTCTCCTTCCCAAGTTCTTCCGCCTTGCAGGCTCGTTCGACTAGTGTCACAAACTCCTTTATCTCCAAAATTCCCACTAGTAACTTTAACTCTTCATTCAATCCTTCTTCAAATCTTTTGCACATAACAACCTCATCAGCCACACACTCCCGAGCATACCGACTAAGTCTTACGAACTCATGTTCGATTCAGATCTGATCATCTGGCCTTGCTTGAGTTCCAGAACTCCTTACGCTTCGATCGATGAACCGTTGACTAATATATTTCTTCCAAAATTCGTTTGAAAGAAATCCCAAGTAACTTGTTCCTTTGGGACTATGGAAATCAAGGTCCTCCACCAATAGTAGGTGAGTCTCGCAACAAAGATATAGCACACTTAAGACATTCATCGGTGTGCATGACAGTTCATCAAACACTCTAATGGTGTTATCAAGCGAACTTCGGCCCTTTCGGCGTCGTCGGTAACTATGGCCTTAAACTCCTCGCCCCACGCTTCCTAATCAAGTCCACGGTGGTTTACTCAGCCTCACGGGATCGAGAATCGATGGCATTACGGGCTCTTGGGGTGGATTATTTAAATTCGGGAATGGTTGGACAGCCGGATTGGTTCGGGCATATTACGCGACCCACTCATTCATCATGGTGAAGAAGGCTTGTTTCGCCCCTTCATTTTGATTATTCGCGGATGACTGAGGCTCAACAGGCGGTGTCCCTTGCGCAAGAGCAGCCGCTACACTTTCAACGTCATCCGCCAAGGGTCTCTCTATCTCGGGTTCCATCGCTAATCAAAACAAAAATTTCAACCATCAGAAGTCATCACATTATTAAGCACTAACAATTTGGCATGTATAGCTAGACTCACACGCTCTATGGTAGTCCTAGAACCGACTAAACCATAGCTCGATACCAATAAAATTGTAACACCGAACTCGTGACCGTCGCCGATTGTCGGACACGAGGGTTAACGACCAAATCCTCTCAAGGTACCAACCAATTTGACATTTCCAGTCAGGCTGGAAAACTGCATCACCGTCGCCTTAAAAATCATATCTCAAGTTTCAAAACTCGGAAACTGGTTTCGTAAATTTTCCCTGAATTTAGACTCACATACCCATCCATGGATTTATTTCTAGAATTTTTGGTCGGGCCAATTGGTACAGTTTATTAGTTAAATTCACCCATGTTACAGGGATCGATTGCTCTGCCCTTCGCGCGTTACAACTTGAATATCTCTCTGTACAGGGATTTAATACTGGTGCCGTTTGTTTCTAATGAAACTAGACTAAGAATAGAATCTGTACATATAAGGCATGACTCCTAATTCTTTCTGGATAATTTATGGTAAATTTTCTAAGTCGCGATAGGGGACCCAGAAACTGTTCTGGCCCTGTCTCACGAGAACTTTAATATTTCTCAGTGTACTGCTCATATGGTCGTTTCGTTTCGTCCATATAAAAATAGATTCATCAAGGTTAAATTTCATAATTTACTCACTATTTAATTCTACTTCTACTATTTTTTAGTGATTTTTCAATCTCATCTCACTGTTGCTGTCCGCAACAGTTACTGCAGTAGACTATGCCAATTTCATGAATCTTTCCTTGGCCTTAATCATCCATCATACATGACACAAATTATGGCCACCTTATCAAAATTAGAGTTTCTAAGACTCGTGGCTATAGGTTCTAGCATCCCACTCGACGACCACATAGGCCATTTTCACATGGCTTAAAGTTTACAACCCACAGTTCGACAAAATATAATAGCCTATACATGCCAAATGTTCTTCAACAACGAAGACAATACCACAAGATTTCAGCCGGTGTGATGACTTCAACGACGGTCCCGATCATGCAAACAATACGAGTCCGAGAGACCTAAAATGGGTGACAAGAAAAACACCGAGTGAGTTTACAACTCGGTAAGTCATAAGCATTCATCAATCCACTGATAAAGTTACTACAACATGTACAACAAACGAGGCTAGGTACTCATCCATATCGAATCTATACCATAATACCTCGGACCTTTCGGTCCAATCTCGTACCAAGTCATACATCCACATTTCATATTCTACACAACAAGATAATCGAAGCATTTTTACACATTAACTCATTTTCCACCACAACCATACAATTTCAATCATCACATAGATTTAAGGCTTACCAAATTCAACCCCAAGCATGAACGTATTCTCTATTCGTCATGGGCTCGAGGTACTTACCCGATCCGCTGTCCATACTCAATTCGATGGAGACACACCCTCCATATATATAGAGTACGCACACACAGTGCTTACTACTCGATTTCGCACACCTAGTGCCACGCAATTTAAGCCCGCACACATAGTGCCATACCCTTGAGCTCGCACACCAAAGGTCAGTATTTTTCCACTTGCACACATAGTGTCATATTTTTCCAGCATGCACACTTAGTGCCATATATTTCCAGCACGCACACTTAGTGCCATATATTTCCAGCACGCACACTTAGTGCCAATCTCGTCACCATACACACGTATTGCCCGCACACATAGTGCCGAAAGCAAACTTTCTACACATTCCACTATTTCTTTTACATTCAACAATTATCCTCACTCCATACACATACAATTCCATTTATACATATATAGCATTCCATTAAACACAATTGCATAGATTTTCCAATCATTTAAGCAATATCAAACATATGTGCTTAATGACTTACCTTGTGTTAGGTAAAACGGTTCCAACTCGGCTACTCGACGTTCTTCCCTTTGCTTTTGCTTGATTCGCCTCCTCTAACTCCTTGAGCTAAATCAATAAATTAACTAGTTTAACCATCTTGCCAAATATTAATATCAAAATACTAATGATTTCATAGCATAGGAGACACATGGCAAATTTATATCTTTCTACCTTATGATCTTAAGCTATTCGACTTATAGCCAATTATCTAAGTCAAGATAAAAATCATCGATTTGCCTAACTATAGCCGAATGTGCAACATCAATCTATCATTTCCACTTCATTTAACACTTAACATTTACCACATATCAATTAACCAAACTCTTCATCTAATCATGCTCTCATATTCGGTCATCCATAGCTATACTAACCATATAGCAAATTGATTCTAAGTCTAACACAAGTACCACATTTTTAACACCATGGCCGAAGACTTCATGTCTCATCCACAACATCAAAACACCAACCGAATCCTTCCTATCACCGAGACTAAAATTCACACCTTGGGCTTCCAACATTCTTTTCATAACATTCATAGTTCATTCGGCCATTCATCACTCAACCAACAAAATTTTCTAGCAAACTCTTATGACCAAGCACACACATATACTTACATTTCAAACTCAAAATACCCAAAATCACATATTAACTAAGTCATCCTAAACAATGCCGAATCCTTAAGTGATTAAACATCAATCTCTTTTCTTTTCTTTTTTTCAATTCCAAACATATAAACAACATTTACTCATGACATCAAGCATCTTTATTTCGGCTATTACTAGTATAAACATTAACCATTCATTTTTTTTTTATTTTTTATTTTAGAAAGACCAATTTCTTTCCTCAAGACATTCATCATCAAGGTTTTGACATGGCTAAGTAGGAAACTTAGTAGCTAGCTTAAAGTATGCTAGCCTTTCAAGAACCAACATGAACTCACTTACCTTAATTCAAGCTCAAGGGTGACCAAACCTTCTCTTCCTTTCTCCTTCAATTCGGCCAAGCATGAACCAAGGATGAACACTTTTTTTTTTTTTCAACTCACGGCAACAAAGGGGGGCATGCATGAGACCATTTCTCTTTGTTCATCATTTCCCCTTTTTTCCATTTCTTTAATGCTAGCTTTTCTTTTTTTTTTTTAATAGTTTCCTACATACACTATTAACATAACATGTTGGAGACATGTTTTCCACCCATAGCATGGCCGCCACTACTAATTGGGGGAATTGACATGCAAGTCCCCCTTTTCTTACATGCATTAATAGGCCACTTTAACATTAGCCTATCATATTTCACCATGTCTCATATTGATCCCCATTTAATAATTTCTCACACAATTGGTAAAATTAGAGAATGAAACTTTCACATATGCATGTACACACATAATAAGCATAGGATATAACAAATAATTATTTTTATAACTCGGTTTTGTGGTCCCGAAACCACTTCCCGACTAGGGTCACATTATGGCTGTCACAGGTCACATGTGTGATACGGGATGTATCCCATGTAGACAAGAGAGCTACGTGAGAAATAGATGTAGCTAGGTTGCATGAGTGATTCCAAGGGAAGGACACCATGTAGACAAGAGAGCTACGAGATAAATCGGCTAGGTCGCATGAGTGGTACTAAGTGTTCACCATGTGTACAAGAGAGCCGAATAAAATGAGATATGATGGTGGGGCTGTGTGCTGAAACTATCAAGTATCGAGGATTATTCCGAATTGTTCAACGGGATGGTTTTGTGGTGACATTGTAGTCATAGACCTACACTTGTGATGTATGAAATGTGATGAAAATGATTTGTAGTATATATATATGTAAGTTAAAATGAGGTTAGTATAAAGAATGTGTGAAAGAATGAAATTAGCATTAAAACTGTTTTGGACAGTAGCAGTGATGTGATTTTGAAAATTCACCAAAAATAGAAGGAATTTAATTAGAGGTTGAATGAGATGTTAAATTAAATATTAATGAGTCAATTTTAATATAAAAGAAACATAGCAAGCAAAGGAATTCTATATTTTTAGATATTTACAATTGTGTGAGACTTGCTCAGGATGACTATGTAATCCCATGTTTCAACTTTGAAAAATCATTAAAATTTATACAAAACAAATTAAGAAATATAGTTTATATGCCTAAATTCCTTATTGAGTCTAGTGTTAAATGAAATAGGTTTCATGATTATTTGAATTGTGTACTGAGAGAAATTTAGTTCGTAATGAACAGAGGTCAGATTAGTTGAGCTGTGTAACAGGGGAAACTTTAACTAATAAACTGTACTAATTGGCTGAGCGAAAAATTCTAGAAAACATTTAGCAAGAATTTTTATGAGTCTAGATTCAGGGAAATTTTACGGATTTGAATTTCAAGTTTCGTAACTTGAGTTATGATTTATTTAGTGATCATGACGCAGTAGGGACAGCTTGATCAAATTGGAGTATACAATAAAATTAAAAATATGATATAATTGAGTTATGTTGTAAACATATTAGATTTCTTATTTGTTATTTATATACTTACTTACTAAGCTATAAGCTTACTTTCTTTTCTCTCCTTTGTCTTATAGTGTCGTCCAGCTAGCACAGGAGTCAGAGATCGTAGAAGATCCGCCCGCACTATCAATACTCTTGGTATCTGAACTCAACATTTTGAAATATGGCATGTATAGCAGACTTAGTTATTTTGTTACGTGTCATAATTGTCTAGGTTCAAATTACTACTTATAGTTTCAAACTAATCATTTTGTAAGAAGCCTTTGAAGTTGGTTTGTATTGTTAATGGCATATGTTGTAATGATCAAATTGCACGCCATATTTTTGTTGGGTTTTGTTTAATAGTATATACTATAATTTGTTAATACCTCGTACCCTGTTTCGGCGACGGATACGGGTAAGGGGTGTTACACTAGGTCCTGTGTCAGATAGTTCTTTTCATGTGGCTTTAACTGTCTTGAGGCATAAGCTATAACTTTACCTTACTGCATCAATACACAACCCAAACCATTTAAAGATGCATCACTATAGATAACAAATACTTTACCCGATTCTGGCTAAACTAGTACTAGAGCTTCGGTTAAAAGGGCTTTCAACTGATCAAAACTTTTCTGGCATTTTTTTACCATTCAAATTTAACATCTTTCTATAATAGGTTCGTCATCGAGGTTGCAATCATAGAGAATCTTTTCACAAATAGTCTATAATAACCAGCAAGTCCCAAAAAACTTCAGACTTTAGAAACATTTTTCGGAGGTTTCCAGTCAAGTATTGCTGAAATTTTACTCGGATCAACCCGAATACTTGATGCTGAAACAACTTATCCCAGAAAGCTAACTTCGTGTAACCAAAACTCACATTTACTAAACTTCGCATACAACTGTTTTTCTCGCAAATTCTGTAACACAAGTCTCAAATGCTCGGTATGTTCGGTTTCATTATATGAGTAGATCAATATATCCCAATGAACACGACCACAAACCGATCTAAATACTGCCTGAAGATCCGATTCATCAAATCCATAAAAACAACATGTGCATGAGTAAGTCCGAATGGCATAACCAGAGACTCATAGTGTCCGTACCTCGTTTGAAAAGTAGTTTTTAGCACATCGGAGTCTCCGACTCACGACTGATAATAACCCGATCTCAAATCTACTTCGAAAACACTAAAACCCCTTTCAACTGATCAAACAGGTCATCAATTCTTGGCAACGGGTATTTATTCTTTATAGTTACCTTATTTAGCTGGCGGTAATCAATACACATTCTCATAGTTCTGTCTTTCTTTTTTACAAATAGAACTGGCGCACCCTAGGGAGAAACAATCGGTCGTGCAAAACCTCTATCTATTAACTCTTGCAACTGTGCTTTTAACTCTTTTAATTCAATAGGTGCCATCTGATACAGAGCTATTGAAATCATTATCCCCGGTACTAACTCAATACCAAACTTTACCTCTCGGACAGGTGGCAAACCCGGCAATTCTTCACGAAACACGTCTGGATACTCGCACACAATTGGTACGAATTCAATCTTCTTTTTAGTCACTTTACTATCAATCACATAAGCAAAGTAAGCTTCACAACCTTTTCTCACATATTTCTGAGCTAACATCGAAGATATTACTATTGGTAAACCACTCAAATCATTAGATTCAATCCGAATAATCTTGTTGTTCTGACATCACAAATCAATGGTCTTTCTTTTGCAATTAACAACAGCATCCTGCAAAGTCAACCAATCCATACCCTAAATTATATCAAACTCGTCGAAAGGTAACAACATCAAATCGGCCGGAAAGCATGAATCTCGAATCATCAACTGCAACTTTTACATACTTTATCAACCAGAACACACCGTCCCAGGGGGTTTGATACTCGAATCACAAACTCAGTAGACTCAACAGACAAAGTCTTACTGGATACTAATATTTTACACACATAAGAATGAGTCGAACCAGGATCAATCAATCCAATAACACTAGTATCATAAAGAGTCAAAGTACCGATAATAACATTTGGTGTAGAAGCATCCTCACGAGCGCGTATAGCATATGCTTTGGCAGGTGCACGAGCCTCAGATCGAACTATTGTATCTTTCGTCCCTTTCTGACTACCACCTACATTACCCGAATGCCTGGGTGGTCTGCCTCACGCTGACATATTACTCGGTCTCGCATTGCACAGTGTCTTGCTCGGCTAACATCAGACAATTTTGGATAAAGTGATCCATTGATCCACACTTAAAACAAGTCTGATCTTGCACTAAAATCTCCAGAATGCCATTTACCACAATGCTTACACTCGAATCTATTCTGTCGAACATTACCAACACTAGCTATCGAAGTGGCTCGAGAACTTACAGGGGGTCAGTTTCGATCTCGTCTAGAAAAGCCTACAGTATCTCTAGATTGACTGGAATCATCTCTGAACTTCTTCAATGCTGAGTGAAAAGTCTTACTCGATGATCTTTTACAGGAATCTCTAGCTTTAAAATCAGCTTTTCATTTCTCTTTCCCAAGCTCTTTAGCTTTACAAGCTCGCTCGACAAGCACCACAAACTCTTTGATTTCAAGTGTGCCAACCAGCAATTTAATGTCTTCGTTCAAACTGTCCTTGAATTTTTTACACATGATAGCTTCAGTTGAAACACATTCACGGGCATATCGACTAAGTCTCAACAATTTTTGCTCGTATTCTGTCACAGTCATACGGCCCTGTTTTAGTTCAAGAATTTCCTTGCGCTTCTAGTCAATGAATCTCTGACTGATATATTTCTTACGAAACTTAGTCTGAAAGAATTCCCAGGTCACTCGCTCCTTCGAAACCACCAATACTAGTGTATTCCACCAGTGATATGCGGTGTCTCGTAGCAAGGATATAGCACATTTTAAGCACTCACCCGGGGTACAAGATAACTCATCAAGCACACAGATAGTATTATCAAGCCAGAATTCAGCTCGCTCAACATCATCATCATCAGTAGCTCTGAATTCCTTAGCCCCGTGCTTTCTGATTTTATCAACAGGAGGCTTGTTAAATCTCATCAGATCAATCATCAGAGGTACCACAGGTGTCAAAGATGAATTATTCGGGGGTGGAGGTTGTTGTGCAGCTGGATTAGTTTGGATATATTGAGTAAACCAATCATTCATCATTTGATAGAAGGCTTGTTTAGCCTCCCCCTCATGGCTACTCGAGACCGACCGAGATTCAATTGGCGTTGTCCCATGCGCAGGAGCAGGTGCTACACTCTCGACATCATTAGCTATACCTCTGTTGAGATCCATTTACTGTACGAAAACACATTTTCAAATGTCAGAAGTCATAACACTATCACAGTAAATATTATGGCATGTATAGCTAGACTCGCACATGTTACGTTAGTCCTAGAATAGACTAAACCATAACTCTGATACCAATAAAATGTAATACCCCTAACCAATATCTGTCGCCGGACTAGGGTCATGAGGCATTACTGAATAAAAAGCACAAATCCCAACATTTAATATTCACTCAAGTCAAACTCATTTATAATTAAAAATATATACATATCACAATTCGGAACATACATTGATTTATATCTTACATAAAAAAGTCTCAACCAAATTCAACATATTACCTACTGCATATAATGCATTTATATACACAGCATTAACTATTACCAACATGATCAAACATACTTCTAATACCACCATTGTAATTGTGTATAGCCACCAAATCACATACACATTTTTATAACTTAATAATCCATAATACATATCTTAAACCACATACATATGCGGCTTAGGTCATAATCAATTTGAACTTGCATGCTTTACAGTTTAAATGCTAATTGAAACATTCAAATGACATATAAACATGTCTTAACTTAATTCATAAATGGACACCAAAATTTCTATCACTCATGTATCTTCCTTTTTACCTATTAATTCAATTACAAGACCAAACATTTATATACAACCTAATCAATATAAATATGTATATATGCATGATATGCTTTTACCCTAAAGCCGAAACCACACTTCACATTTGAGCACCAAAAGTATGTATACCAAATAGACAACCAAAAAATTCAAGAAACACATGCATTATTTACCATATAATCACCGAATTAATCAAATTAAATCATAAACACCTATCACTTAAATTATATTCCAATCCATATTATCCATCACAACTAATTAACACACTAAAAACATATTATAACATTTTACTTTCATAGCCAAATCTTTCTACCTAAAATCACATACATATTCCAAAACTTTCATCATCAAGTACCAATGAACATGTCCATTAAACGTTTTTACTAAGAACTTTCAAGACCAAATTTAAACATAATAAGCATGCCATTTTCAAGCATATAGTGCTTAATGCATATGTTATACATTCATGGCACATAGCATATTAATCAAAATGGACTTGAAACATTATCATACTAGAACCGAATTCAAGCATAGAAAGAAGCCATTGTCGCATGGCTTTTATACAAAACCAACAGTTAGCATTTTCAAATTATGTTCCAGCCAGTACATGCCATAGTTCCATAATGCATTTATCAAATTCCAAAAATGGCCGATAGTGTGATAGACTTGGTGACGATCCCCGAGCTTGTAATTTGAATCCAAAATTTATAAAATGAAATGAACATGAAAACACAAAGTAAGCTATTATAGCTTAGTAAATCGTAAGCAAACAAACAAACTAATAATATAATCAACTTATTCGAACTAACCAATTTACATTATCATTATCGAGCTTATTCTCAACTTGCAAGCTTCTTAAATAAAATATACCTGTAAAAGTAACCACGTCCTTGGCCAAATATTCACAAGATTAAATCATCTAACAATTATTAAATTTTCAAAAGCCAAATGGTCATTATGAAACATAATGCACATACTTTTGTATACATAAGCTTTTAAATCAAGATAAAATTTCATATACATAAATAACTAAATAACTGAATATGCAAGATCATTTATATATGCGTAAGTAAAACAGCATCAACAAGAATCATACTTCTTATTCATAAGGTCGAATATACATGACATAATCACAATATACTTTTCATTCATATTAGACGTGCTTGTAACTAATATCATAATACTCACTTACCTTATTTCAAATATAAACTAAGCTAGTACATACCTGATCATTTAGTTTTTTTTTAAACATTTTCAAATACCACTTCGGCATAAAGTCTTTTAAGCATACATTTATGTTAATTCACCGACATAAAGCCTGCTAGGCCACAGCCTGTATCACACACCAGCAGAAGGCCTGCTAGACTCAGAGTCTGATTTTATACACCGGTAATAAGTCTGCTAGGCATCAAGCCCAAATAAATTCACCAACACAAGGCTTGCTAGGCTTAAAACCCGAATATCACTATTATAAAGTCATTTCATAAACAATTCATATATCGAATCATCCAGATATTCCATGTAGTTCATACGAATTTTAGAGGTTTTAACTCAGTCGAATAAAACTCAACGACAGTAATTCCATGTTTAATCACATTCGGCTACTCTACTATAAATCTATAAAATTTGAATCATCATAGTAAACCATTTTACATTCAAAATAGACGATGTTTAATTGCTTAAAGACTTACCTCGAATATCGACAAATGTTGTAAATCGGCTATTCGACTATTTTTGCTTTTCCCTAATCCAAGTCCGGTTTCTTTTGTTCTTGATCTATATAATTTCAAATTAACCTCATTCAAACACAATTTCATTCAATTTAATCCAACTACACATAAATGGGAAAATTACCATTTTACCCCTAATATTTCATACTTTTACAAATTAGTCCTAATTGTACAAAACACAAAATACACAAAATCTCACCACATCATGTTCTGAATCTTCCTTATACTCATACCAGTCCATAAATTTCATTTATTTTACATTTTAGCCCTTTATTTATTATTTTTGCAATTTAGTCCTAATAACTCAAAATCATCAAAAACTCCAATACAAAACATGTTAATCTAAAACATATCTTTCATATTTCATCAAAAAACAACAAAAATCACAAGCTCTCATCAATGGCATAACTTAAAATATTCATCAAAATAAAAAATTCAAGTATGGGTCAGGTATTATTCGAAGCAACAATCTCAAAAACGTAAAATTCATCAAAAACCAAGCTAGATACATACCTTAATCAAGCTTGTTAATGGTCGAACCCTTTAGAAATATTTTTCTTTTCTTTTGTTTCTAATTTCAGTGGATGAACCATGAAAATAATGAATTTGATCAATTTTATTTTAATTATTATAAGTTTATTAACCAAATTACATATATAACCTTTATAATATAATAACAAAACCATATAATGGTTGTCTTTTACCGTCCATCACAATATATCATGGGAAATTTGCAACGTAAAGCCTCCATATTAAAAGAACAACCACTATTCGGCCCTTTCACAACTAACCACTAAATTTTCATTTTACACGATTAAGTCCTATTATTAAATTAAGCATACAAACAATCAAATTTTTATACGAAACTTTCACACATGCAAATTCACATATAATAAACATGAGAAATAATATTTAAATATTTTTCTGACTCGTATTCGTGGTCCCGAAACTACCGTTCCGATTAGAGTCAAAATCAAGCTATTATAGTATGACTGTATTTTAATTGACTTGACTGGGGTTGTATGATTGATATGCTTTTAATATATGTTTAAATGACTGTTACTGAGCATGGCCATTCTACACACGTGTGATGATTGAGCATGACATACACGACATATTGCATGGGGTTGGGACTTGATATGGAGGAAGTACTGTTCTGATAGGATCACACAGGTTGCACGAGACGACTGTGGATCCAAAATTGATCAGTTAAGGTCGCACAGGTCATACAAGACGACTGTAGACCGATGGACATCTTAGTGTCGCTTAATCTGATTATGGCTCTATGCCAACCTAAATATGGCTTTATGCCATCTTGACTATGGCTTTGTACCAAACGTATTTACCCGTGGCTATTTGCCTAACATATTTATTGATGACTCTGTGTCGATCATATTTACCCATGGCTATGTGTCGATTATATTACCGTCGCTAATGGCTATGTGCCGAACTTAATACAGTTACCGATGGCTTTGTGCCAATTATAATACCACTACTGAAGGCTTAGAGATGCATATATACTAGCAGCTTTGCTACGATTTCGGTTAATGCCGCAACCGGTGCTATTTTGGAGTGTAGGGATGGGTGGGTTGATTTTATCCCCACATAAGTGTAGGGTTGGTACGAGTGGTGTGTTGGCTGGATCGGGGTGGGATGCATTCTCATACTGTTGCATATCTGTTTATGAGATCTTTCACTATATTGGGCTTAGGCCCACTTGTTCTGTTATTGGATTGGGTTATGCCCAATTGATTCTGTTATGGGCTGTGACCCAAATGAAATTGTAATGGGCTTTGGCCCACGTGTGCTCTAAACTGGACTATACTATTACTGTTAAGGGGCTCTGGCCCAGACTATTTCTGTTTCTGTTTTGGTATACTGACTATTATTCTAGTAAGAGGATTACACACTGAGTTTTCGTAAACTCACCCCGCTTTTTATTTTTTAGGTAATCCTTAGCGTCAGACGGAGCGGCGTACCGGAGAACTCGGAGGTGGCCGCACTACAGACAGTTAGATTTTAGTATACTAAATTACTTCATTTTAATTACGTTTTCTCTTATTTGGGTTTTGTTGTAATAAGGCCTTTCTCCAGTTTGTTTTAATTTCTAGATTTTATCATATTGTTTACTTAACTTCTAGTTTAAAGGCTCGTATTTTAAAAAGAAGACAACATTTTATAAACCAAACGTAAGTTCACAAACGTTTCTCAAGAAAAGCTTCTGCTGTATTTGGAACACGAAATTCTAATTTAATGTTTATAAAAACTAAGACTTTCTTAAAGAACATAAAGTTTTAATCAATCCATCAATCAAATGATTTAGAGGTTTTTCAACTACATCTAATTTTACATTTCACCCTTCAATATGATACCGCCGAATTCGGCCATAACGTCTGAGCTGGTTTGGGGTGTTACAGTATCCTCAATGATACCGAAGGAAGACATTACATGGGAGTTCTTCCAAGCTGAGTTTAAAAAGAAATACATCAGTTAAAGGTTTTTAAACTCGAAGCGAAAGGAGTTCTTGGAACTCAAACAAGGAAATAAGACTGTGTCAGAGTACGAAAGGGAATTCGTAAGGTTAAGTCTGTATGCAACATAGTGGGTCCAATTAGAGACAGAAATGTGTAAGTGCTTCGAGGAAGGCTTGAATGAGAAAATTAAATTACTGATCGGGATCTTTGAGATATGAGAATTTGTCGCATTAGCTGATCGGGCCAAAAAGGCCGAAGAGCTAAATAATGAAAGAAAGCAAGCTAAGAGTGAAGCTCGAGTTTCGAGTAAGAGGTTTAGCGGCAGAGAACACTCCTTCCCTATAAAGAAATCTAAAGTCATCAAGAACGCTCCACTTCATCAGTGGAATATTCAGGTAGAGCAATAAGCTCAAATCGAGATAACCCGAAGTCTTCTTCCCCTATGGTAACTAGTGTAGGAAGCGTAGATGATCAAAAGTTGAGTTGTAAAAGCTGCAACAATTTTCACTTCGGAGAGTACTGAATGAAGAGTGGTGCTTGTTTTAGATATGGGTCTCTTGACCATTTTCTCAGAGATTGCCTGGAGCGAGCTAATAAAGAGGCTGAACTAGCTCCGTAACCGAATGCTCCTATTTCTCGAGGTAGACCTTTGAGACATCCCGAAAGTGCAAGTGGAATTTGAACTGTTGCCAAGGATGCTACTACAAAATCAAAGTCTCGAGCCCCTGCAAGAACTTATGCAATACGTGCTCGAGAGGAAGCATATGCTCCTGATGTCATCCGGGTACATTTTCTATTTATAATACTTGTGTCATTGCCTTAGTGGATCCAGGATCAACCCATTCGTACATTTGCATGAAATTGGTGTCTAGCATGGATATGTCTGTAGATCCTACGGAATTTGTGATTAAGTTGTCAAACCTTCTAGGCAAGTCTGTCCTAGTTGATAAAGTCTGTAAGAATTGTCCCTTAACGATTCAAGGTCATTGTTTCCCTGCTAACCTTATGTTATTGCCATTCGATGAGTTTGATGTAATACTTGGCATGGATTGGTTATCTGTGCATGATGTAATTGTAAATTGTGGTAGCAAGTATATCGAATTGAAATACTCAGATGGTGAGATTCTCTGGATTGATTCAAGTGAGTTGGATACTCTACCGGTTGTGATTAACTTAATGATGGCTCAAAGCTATATGAGAAAATTATATGAAGCCTACCTTGCTTTCATGTTAAATAATAAAGAATTTGAGCTAAAGTTGGAATCGGTACTAATAGCATGCGAGTATCCAAATGTGTTTTCGGAAGAGCTACCCAGATTACGTCCCGTTAGAGAGGTAGAGTTTGGTATTGAACTGGTGCTTGGAACAACTCCTATTTCTATTACTCCGTATAGGATGGCACCAACCGAGTTGAAAGAGTTAAAAGCACAATTACAAGAATTGACGGATAAAGGTTTTGCAAGACTGAGCTTTTCGCCTTGGGGTGCTCCAGTATTATTTGTGAAGAAGAAAGATGGTTTGATGAGGCTGTGTATAGACCACCGACAACTTAACAAGGTAACTATCAAGAACAAGTATTCGTTGCTAAGAAATGATGATTTGTTTTATCAATTGAGAGGAGCCACTGCATTTTCAAAAATAGATTTGAGATCTGGTTATTACCAATTGCGAGTTAAAGAGTTGGATGTGCCTAAGGCCGCTTTCAGGACGAGGTATAGTCATTTTGGGTTCCTAGTCATGCCTTTTGGTTTAACAAATGCCCAGCTACGTTTATGAACTTAAAGAATCGTGTTTTTCGACCATACTTAGACAAGTTTGTTGTGGTATTCATTAATGATATTTTGATCTATTCCATAATTAGTCCGAGCATGCTGAACATTTGAGGACTATTTTACAGACTTTACGAGACAAGAAATTGTATGCTAAGTTTAGCAAAAGTGAATTTTGGCTTTGAGAGGTCAGATTCCTCGGTCACATTATGTCGGGTAATGGCATCCGAGTTTATCCAAATAAGATTTCTGCCATTGTCAAATGGAAGCCGCCAAAGAATGTAACCGAGGTTAGAAGCTTCTTGGGCTTAGCCAGTTACTATCGATGCTTTGTGAAAGGATTTTCGATGACTGTAACTCCTTTGACAAGGTTGCTTGAAAAAGATGTTAAGTTCTAAAAAGTGTCAGCAAAGCTTTGAGAAGCTACAAACGTTGCTAACGAAAGCTCCAATTTTAGTACAGCCTGAACCGGGAAAGGAATTCGTGGTCTTCAGTGATGTGCCCTTGAATGGACTGGGTTGCGTGTTGATGCAAGAAAGCAAGGTGATAGCCTATGCTTTGAGGCAATTGAAGCCACACGAGAATAATTATCCAACACATGACTTGGAGTTAGCTGCCATTGTATTTGCCCTGAAGATTTGGAGACACCATTTGTATGGTGAGACGCGTCGTGTATTCATCGATCACAAGAGTTTGAAATATTTGATGACTCAAAAATAACTGAATCTGAGACCACAGAGATGGTTAGAGTTGATTAAAGATTATGAATTGATCATTGACTACCACCCGAGAAAGGCGAACGTGGTCACAGATGCACTAAGCAGAAAATCCTTGTTTGCTTTGAGAGCCTTGAACACGCAGTTGCCATTGTTATATGATCGTTCGGTCTTGGCAGAGTTAAGAGCCAGACCAACATTTCTACAAGAAATTTGTGCAGCCCAAGTTAATGACAGTGATTTGCAAGCCAAGAGAACTCAATACAAGTCAGGCACTAAGTCATATTTTCAGATTGGTACCGACGGTTGCTTGATGTTTAGATATAGGATCTGTGTACCGAGAGACAACGAGCTTATTCAAAAAATTTTGCAAGAGGCGCACGATAGCTGTTTGTCTATTCATCAGGGAAATACCAAGATGTACAATGATTTGAAGAAAATGTACTGGTGGAATGGCATGGAAAGAGACATCTCCAAATTTGTATTGAAATGCTTGATATGTCAGCAAGTTAAGGCTGAACACCAAGTACCTTCGGGTTTGTTACAGCCTATGATGGTCTTCAAGTGGAAGTGGGATAGGATTACTATGGATTTCTTAATGGGATTACCATTAACCCCTAAAAGGAAAGATGCTATTTGGGTTGTGGTTGATAGGCTAACGAAGTCGGCTCACTTTATTCCAGTACGAGCTGACTACTGACTTGACAAATTGGCCGACTTGTATGTATCTGAGATTGTGAGATTGCATGGGGTACCATTATCGATTATTTCAGATAGGGACCTGAGATTATCTTCGAGATTTTAGAAGAAGCTGCAAGAAGCCTTGGGTATAAAGTTGAGTTTTAGCATAGCCTTTCATCTGCAGACTGACGGTCAGTCTGAGCGAACGATTTAGATTCTTCAGGACATGTTATGATGTTGCGTCCTTGAATTTCACGGTAGTTGGGAAAAATACTAACCATTGTTGGAATTCGCCTTCAGCAACAGTTTGCTGACGAGTCTAAAAATGGAAACTTATGAGGCCTTGTATGGAAGGAAGTACCGAACTCCACTATATTGGACAGAACTCAAAGAAAACCATATTCATGGTGTTGACCTAGTTAAGGAAACTGAGGAAAAGGTCAAAGAAAACCACAAATCTGACGTTAAAATAATTATTTTATGATCATTATGAGGTCTAGGATAAGAGAATGAGCATGTGTTAAATTTTCATGAAGAAATTCTATGGTAAGGTGTTCAATTGGAAATTAGAGACCAATTTGAATAAATTGCAAAACTTGGGTTCCAGGAGAAATTTTTATAAAATTGCTTTGGAATGTTAATTAGAGGTCCTTAAAGAGTAATTTTCCCAATTTCTAAGTTTTTTAACAAAAATGGGCACGCAAGGAAAATTTTGGAAGTTTAGTAAGGAAGGGCATTTTGGTCATTTGGTAATAACTAAATAAAAAAGGAAAATTCAAGCTAAAATCAGCTCATTTTCTTCTCCATGTTGCCGAAATTCTAAGGGTCTCCATAGCTAGGGTTTTCCAACATTTCAAGCTTGATAGTAAGTCAATCCTAGCCCCATTTTTAATGTTCTTTGTATTTTTTAGATCCTAGTAACATGCTCTTTTTGTTTCTACCTACATCTCATGCTAGGGTTCATGTTTAGAAAATTACTCATGCATGAGATGTTTGTGTTTTGATGCTTTATGAAGGAATATGAGAGTTTAAAGGATGGTAAACAACTTTTACTAAGTGGTTTTTCATGGAAATGGTTTAAAGGACTAAATTGTAAAAGTTGGGAAAATGGGTAGAAAAATATAGAAAGAAGGAAAAACATGGGCTGCTATAAGTGTGAATAACATTCGGCTAGGCTTGGGTAGCCAAGAAATTACATGCATTTCATTATACGAGACTTAGGACTAAATTGTAAATATTGTGAAAGGTTAGGGAAAAATGGTTATTTTTCCCGGGGGTGAGTTTTAATCCTAAAATGAAAAACGTGATGTATTAAAAGTCTAATTTTATTAATATAGACCCCGAGGAACCAATTCTCGTGGTCGACCGTGGAAAACGAAAGGTTTCAGAATAACCAAGACACCGAATCCGAAACAACTACCAGGTAAGTTCGTATAACTCGAAGTAAACTTTTAATATACTTAAATATGCATGTTCTTGAATGTATGAAAATTTAGATATTCATTGCATGATAATCCATGAAATGTACTAGTGTAAATGAAAGATGATAAATGTCCAGGTTGAAATAGAAAGGGAAATCTGATGGATATATTATGGCTTACATGACATGAGATGCTGCATGTGCTACAGAAAAGGATTTAGCCCGAACGGGTAATCTGATGATCTCAAAATAGAAAGTATCTAGCCCGGACAGGTGTTCCTTGAGTGATCGAGCATCCCGAAGTATATGGGTACATTAAGGATTTAGCCCAGACGGGTAATCCGATTAAGGACTGAATTTAGCTTGGACTGGCAATTCAAATCTAAGCTTATGAGAGCAATTGTCGTTGAAAGGGATTTAGCCTGGAATAGTAATCCCGACATTGTTCTATGAGTTAATACTACAGGGGATTTAGCCTGGACTAGAAATCCTACCATAGGATGTAAGGTTTGCGGTACTGAGTACTTGAGACGATCACTTGTATGACTTAACAGTAAATGGACTATCCGTCAAGATTTCTAAGAAATTCAACGGGATTAACATGAGAAATAGAAATGGAAATATTGAATTGATGAGCTCATCTAAGACTAATGACATGATGTAATGTTATGATACGAACTTGATGCTTGAGTACATGTGATAGGGAAACTATTTCATGCTTGTTGGAATTATTGCCTAAATGTGGTTGTATGCTAATTAACCGGTAAGATTACTTTCCAGTTATCTGGACTTACTAAGCATATAAAGGCTTACCCCCTTCTCTTTTCCCTGTCTTATAGAGCTCGTGGGCTCATGAAGATTGAAAGACAGTTGGAGAATCAACACACTGTCGACTTGTCCCGCTTTGGTATATAGATACTTTTATTTTGTTTAATGGCATGTATAGGATTTTTTGGTTATTTTGTTATATGTGTCATTTGGCTAGCCTATGTAAGGGCTTAACTGGTATACTTATTCTTTTGTATATGGCCATGAGATGTGGCTCTTATTGATGTAGGTTGTAAACCTACTAATGATGCATGTTTATGTTTAAATTTTTCATGAGATATGATGATGAGGTTTATCATGGATGGATGCTTGAAATGAGACCTAATAATTTGAGTGTGGACTTAGCATATAATGGTATATGGTTATAATACGGCCTAAGTGTAAGATGTAAAATGTGCTATGTTAATCCCTAAAACGAAAAGGATAATTTAGCATGTACTAAACTGATGAGATGAGGTTAACATGCAATGAGTTATGCCAAGGTTGTTTAAGAGTATAATTAGGCCATGCTAAATACCATTGAAGTCTATAAGTGTGTATGGATGATAGAGGGTGACCAAAGGCTTGGAAAATAGCCCTAAAAAGGTCCACACGGGTAGACACACAGGCTGTAACACCGCCTACCCATGTCCGACGCAGGGACAGGATACGAAGCATTTCTAGACTTAAACGCAATCAATCATGCAAACCCGACCATAAAATTTAATTTATATTTTGAAATATTCAATCATATGTACATAGTCCCTTATTTGGGTCTACGAAGATCAAATCATACTTTAGAAGGGGTTTGGGACGAAACTGAGAACCTCCGAAAGTTTTACATCACTTAGAAAATTTTTCCATGTTTTGGAGAGTCACACACCCGTCTGGAGAGGCCGTGTGGTCTCACATGCCCGTGTGGCTCTGGACATGCCTGTGTAACTCTCTGTTTATGACGTTAGCAAACAAATAAGGGTCACAAGGCCAAGTCACATACCCATGTGCTAGACTGTGTCTTCCATACGGCTGAGACACACGATCGTGTCTCTGCCCGTGTAGCTAGCACATAGGCTATTTTCCAGGCCTTTTTGTCACCCTTTACATGCACACAAACAAACATGGATCCAAAAGCATTCAACATCCTCAATTATGATGCAGACATTTCATTTACTTATCAACATACATGTGTTACATATTCTCACATTAAATTAAGTCTAGACACACCATATCTTATTCATTTGACTTTATCAAATACCTTACCACTTATACCTTTATACCATAGTTATCTTCATGTCTATTTAATTCCAACTTATCATCAAACGTAACCTTCTAGCCAAGTCATAACTTTAATTGTGTCCACATTTCACATGCATAAAACAATATGCACGACTAAGACATTTTACACCAATTCCATATTCAATTTAACATTATTACTATTTCTAACTTTATACCATTGTCCTATGGTTACCAAACTATCCATCAAACATCCATGTTCAAGGCATTATCATTTTATTTCTATATTACACATTTAATTCATGGTCATGACCACCTTAATTGGTTATAAAACATGCATTCAACACACATGACATATTACCAACCATGCATGCCAAACAGGTATATTCACATCACAATTATTAAATGCAACATGAATAGCTAGATTTACAAGTCGTAATCAATAGCTCAATATAGGCCAATACATTTGGCCAAATTATAATAACACAGGTTATAAAACTAAGTCCCTATATATGCCATTCACTTGATATTTCTAACTTATATATAACTACTTCAAAGGTATTGGCTTGATATTGTGATGCTACCTCCTACGATCTCCAACCCCGAGCTGACCTGAGAATACTAAGGAATGGAAAGGAGGAGTAAGCTTTATGCTTAGTAAGCTCGCATGAAAAATAATTAGCAATGTATTAACTGCTATTTTAAAATTCTTTTTATTTATTCAAAGTCCACTCAAGCTATTTTCTCGAGTTGTAGTGATTAAATTATTTATATCCAGAGATACAAAACTCCAAATTAAGATCCGTTAATTTTCCCTGAAGCTAGACTCATATATCTTCTTACCATAAAATTTTCAAAATTTTTGGTCTAGTCAATAAGTACAGTTTATTATTCAAAGTCTCCCATATTTTGTTGTTTGACAGTTCCGACCCCTCTGCTTTAAAAGTTAATTATCTCTTCCTACAAGATTTGGATAATATTTTTGTTTGTTTCTTTCAAAAATAGACTCATTAAAGATTTTGAAAATATAAATTATAACCCATAATTATTTTTTACAATTCTTAATGATTTTCGCAAATCAAAACAGGGGATTCCAAAATCATTCTGACTCTGTCTCACAAAAATTCAAATATCTCATAATATGGAATTGTTTTGCTTACACCGTTTCCTTTATATGAAAATAAACTCAATATGCTTTTATTTCATATCTTATTCAACTTCCAATTCGATTTCCACCAGTTTTGGTGATTTTTCAAAGTCTCACAACTGCTACTGTCCAAAACTGTTTTATTACTAAATTTCACTCTTTCATGTTTTCTTTATAGTAACTTTCATTGTATCACTTACTCCATATCAATCTTACCAAAGTTCGATCACATATTGAGAATGTTGCTCATAAGTTTACACACCCGAACCTTCACTTATTCCCAAACCTTCACTTATTCATTACATAGTCATGTTCACATGTATTTTCACTTAGTAAATTTCCCGTTGAACTCATTGGAATAATAATAGATACCCAGTGACCTGTACATATTACCACCCTTGTAACCGAAGCTCTCTAGTAAGCATAGTAGCCTACACTTAGTACTACACATGCGACCAAACGATCTGGTTCACATAGTAGCCTGCACTTAGTACTACACACGTGACCTAACCTTCTGATACACATAGTAGCCTAAACTTAGTACTACACACGTGATCGAAGCTATCAGGTACGCATAGTAGCCTGCACTTAGTACTACACATGTGACCTAACAATCTGGTACACGTAGTAGCCTGCACTTAGTACTACACACATAACCTAAAACTGTCTTAAGCACATAGTAGCCTGCACATAGTACTACACATGCGTTCTCACAATGGATCATTCGTATCTTTTCTATTCTGAAGGTCCAATCGAGAAATTCTCCACTTTTCAACATTTTACTAATTCATTCTTAGTCAATTTTGATTTGTAATTTACATCAAATGATCATTCTATAGGCAGCTACATCTCATATAATAACAAAAGATAATAATATAAAAAAAGAATTGATATATTATTTACACACAAACTTACTCATTTCAAAGAAATGTCATGTTTCATCAAATTTCCATTATATTCAATCATCCAGTCACATGTTATCCACATTTGAGCTATCGATTACTTTATGAGTACATCACGTTCCCAGACACAATATCATTAACATATAAATCAATACAGCCATAGCAAAATAAATTTCAAGGGTAACAATAATAACATGAATATCATGCTTATTTTATCACATGAACTTACTTGTCGAAATCTCATCGAGTACAACCGTGTAGCAATTCACACAACTCATGTAATAGTAATTTAACATTCATCATATTTTCCATATCATATTCATTATCCATGAATTCTTCTAATATATTAAATTCGCACATTTTATGCCATATTAATAGATAACTACAATTCAAGCATGGTATTGCATTATTATTACCATACGAACTTACCTTAGGATCAAAATAGCAAAAAGGACCTAACCGTCGATTTTCCATATATCACCCGATCTAAGTCCAATCCTCGTTTTCCTTGATCTATAATATCACATTTAGTCTAATTATTAGTCAGATTATTTAATGTGATCCAAAAACCATATTTTTGGAAAAATTACATTCTTGCCCCTAAACTTTGTCAAAATTACACTTTTGCCCCTAGGCTCATAAAGTGATTTTTATTCAATTTTCTCACTCTATAGGCCTAGCCAAACCATTTTCATAACTAAAAAAACTACGATTCTCATCAAAACACCCTTTTATACCACTTTTAAAACTTTTACAAAATGGTCCTTTCGGACGTTTTCATCGAAAATCGCTTAGTAAAAGTCGTTTATTACTAATTTTCTACCATTAGACATCAAAATTCATGTATGTCACACATGGGTCAATTTTTAAACATGGACCCTAGCTCAAATTAATGGTAGAAATAGATAGATCTTGTTACGGGGATTGTAAAAACGTAAAAATCATTAAAAAAGGTGCTAGAATGGACTTACAATCGAGCTTGGAAGCTTCAAAAACCATAGCCATGGTTTCTCCATGCACGTTTCGGCCAAGAGGTTGAAGATGGACAAAAATTGGCTTTTAATTTTGTTTTTAATTCATTTTAATAGCTAAATAACCAAAATGCCCTTAATAAAAAACTTTGGAAACATGCCTAACCATGTCCATTTTTGTCCACCAACTTAACCAATGGTCTAATTACCATATAAGGACCTCCAATTTAAAATTTCATAACAATTGGACAACTCTAACATGTAGAACTCAACTTCTGCACTTTTTACGATTTAGTCCTTTTGAATAATTTGAGTGCCCAAACGTCAAAATTTTCGAACGAAATTTTCATGACATCATTCCGTGAAATTGTAGACCATAAAAATATAATGAAAATAAAATTTTCCTCATCGTATTTGTGGTGCCGAAACTACTGTTCCGACTAGGCCCAAAATCGGGATGTTACACGGGCATGTGTCTAGGTCGTGTGTGACACGCGGTTAGCCCCCATTGGCGTGTTGCCTAGCCATGTGTCCCCTGCACCTAAAATTTTAGGTCAATTTGCATGGTAGTAAACACACAGGTAGAGACACGGCCGTGTGTCTCAACCGTGTGGAGGACACGGCCTAGCACACAGGCGTGTGCCTTGGCCGTGTGCCTCAAAATGAATGATGATGTCATAAACAGAATGTCTGGGTTTTCAAACACGAGTGTATGTAGGTCGTGTGAGGGACACAGGCGTGTGCTTGGCCGTATGAAAACCCCTATAGGTTCGAAATGAAAATAAATCCAAATAATTCAACACGGGTGGGGCACACAGGTGTGTCCCCAAGCACAAGAATGTGTGCTTTGCCTCCGCACGGGCGTGTGAGGCATAACCTTAGGAATTTTACTAAAATTTTCTATAGTTCTCGGTTTAGTTTCGATCACTTTTAATGTATGTTTTGGACCTTGTAGGTCCATAATTGGGACACTATGTTGTTGTTTGATCGATTTTAAATTAGAATAAAATTTTATAACCGGTATTTTTTGAAAGTGCCTGAGTATGTGTCTGGTAACGCCTCATACCTTGTCCCAGTCTCGGGTACAGGTAAGGGGTATTACATTTAGTGGTATCTGAGCTACGATTTAGTCGATTCTTGGACTAACGTAGCATGTAACGAGTTTAGCTGTATCTCTGGTGTGACATCTCCTAACTTTTTAATTGTATTTGAATATAGTAAATGTCTTCCAATCAAGCCCAAGATGAGTCTGAGGGAGCTAAGAGCCATGCTCTAGCTTCCAGAGAATGAGCTATTTTTAGTAGTAGTAGAAGGCTTATGTCTAAAGGCCGGGAAGAGGCGAGAGTAGCCTTTTTCGATATGATGGTTGAGTGGTTCAGGGAATACCATAGAAACCACCCTAAAATACCACGTCCACCTCCACCTGCTAACCGACCCAATAAACTACAAAGGGTTGTTGAACCAGTGAGAATTGGTAAGGCCCCAGTGGATAAACTTAGGAAATATGGGGCTGAAGAGTTTAGGGCTAAGGTCAAGGATTCTGCTGAATGAGCTGAGTTCTGGCTCGAGAACATTGTGCGAGTTTTGAACAAATTGTCATGTACACCCAAGGAATGCTTGAAGTGTGCTATATCTCTTCTAAAATATACATCATACCATTAGTGGAAGACGGTATCCTCAGTGGTACCGAAGGAAGACATTACATGGGAGTTCTTCCAAGCTGAGTTTAAAAAGAAATACATCAGTCAAAGGTTTTTAGACTCGAAGTGAAAGGAGTTCTTGGAACTCAAATAAGGAAATAAGACTATTTCAAAGTCCGAAAGGGAATTCGTAAGGTTAAGAAATATGCAATGGAGTGGGTCCAATCAGAGATACGAGAATGAGGAAATTAAATTGTTGATCGGGATCCTTAAGATATGAGAATTTTCCGCATTAGCTGATCGGGCCAAGGAGGCTGAAGAGCTAAATAATGAAAGAAAGTAAGCTAAGAGAGAAGCTCAAGTTTTGAGTAAGAGGTCTAGCGGCAGAGCACACTACTTCCCCACAAAGAAATCGAGAAGTCATCAAGAACACTCCACTTCATCAGTAGGATATTCGGGTAGAGTAAGAAGCTCCAAGCGACATAACCAGAAGTCTTCTTCCCCTATGGTAACTAGTGTGGGAAGCGTAGATGATCAAAAGTTGAAGTGTAAAAGCTACAAAAAATTTCACTTCGGATAGTGCCGAATGAAGTGTGGTGCGTGTTTTAGATGTGGGTCTATTGACCATTTTGTTAGAGACTGCGCAGAGTGAGCTAATAAAGAGGTTGAATTAGCTCCGCAGCCGAATGCTCCTATTTCTTGAGGTAGACCTTCGAGACATCCCAAAAGTGCAAGTGGAAGTCGAATTGTTGCCAAGGATGCTACTGCAAAATCAGAGGCTCGAGCCCCGGCAAGAACTTATGCAATACGCGCTCAAGAGGAAGCCTCTGCTCTTGATGTCATCACGAGTACATTTTCTATTTATAATTCTCTTGTCATTGCCTTAATGGATCCAAGATCAACCCATTCGTACATTTGCATGAAATCAATGTCTAGCATAGATATATCTGTAGATCCTACGGAATTTGTGATTAATGTGTCAAACACTTTAGGCAAGTCAGTCCTAGTTGATAAAGTCTATAATAATTGTCCCTTGACGATTCAAGGTCATTGTTTCCCGGCTAACCTTATGTTATTGCCATTCAATGAGTTTGATGTAATACTTGGCATGGATTGGTTAGCTGTGCATGACGTAATTGTAAATTGTGGTAGCAAGTATATCTAATTGAAATGCTCAGATGGTGAGATTCTCTGAGTTGATTCAAGTGAGTTGGATACTTTATCGGTTGTGATTACCTAAATGATGGCTCAAAGGTATATGAGAAAAGGATATGAAGCCTACCTTGCTTTCGTGTTAAATACTAAAGAACCTGAGTTGAAGTTGGAATCGGTACCGATAGCATGCGAGTATTCAGATGTGTTTCCGGAAGAGCTACTCGGATTACCTCCCATTATAAAGGTAGAGTTTGGTGTTGAACGGGTGCTTGGAACAGCTCCTATTTCTATTGCTCCGTATAGGATGGCACCAACCGAGCTGAAAAAGTTAAAAGCACAGTTGCAAGAACTTAAGGATAAAGGTTTTACAAGACTGAGCTTTTCGCCTTGGGGTGCTCCAGTATTTTTTGTGAAAAAGAAAGATGGTTCGATGAGGCTGTGTATAGACTACTGACAACTTAACAAGGTAACTATCAAGAAAAAGTATCCATTGCCAAGAATTGATGATTTGTTTGATCAATTGAGAGGAGCCACTGTATTTTCAAAAATAGATCTGAAATCTAGTTATTACCAGTTGAGAGTTAAAGAGTCGGACATGCCTAAGACTGCTTTCAGGACATGCCTTTTGTCTAACGAATGCCCAACTGTGTTTATGAACTTAATGAATCGTGTTTTTTTACCATACTTAGACAAGTTTGTTGTGGTATTCATTGATGATATCTTGATCTATTCCCATAATGAGTCCGAGCATGCTGAACACTTGAGGACTACTTTACAGACTTTACGAGACAATAAATTGTATGCTAAGTTCAGCAAAAGTGAATTTTGGCTTCAAGAGGTCGGATTCCTCATTCACATTGTGTCGGGTGATGGCATCCCTGTTGATCCAAATAAGATTTCTGCCATTGTTGAGTGGAAGCCGCTGAAGAACGTAATCAAGGTTAAAAAATTCTAGGGCTTAGCCGGTTACTATAGACTCTTTGTGAAAGGATTTTCGATGATTGTAACTCTTTTGACGAGGTTGCTGTAAAAAGATGTTAAGTTTGAATGGTCGGAAAAGTGTCAGCAGAGCTTTCAGAAGCTAAAGATGTTGCCATCAGAAGCTCCAATTTTAGTATAGCCCGAACAGGGAAAGGAATTCGTGGCCTACAGTGATGCGCCCTTGAATGGACTGGGTTGTGTGCTAATGCAAGAAAGCAAAGTGATAGCCTATGCTTCAAGGCAATTGAAGACACGCGAGAAGAATTATCCAACGCATGACTTGGAGCTAGTCGCCATTGTATTTGCCCTAAAGATCTGGAGACACCATTTGTATGGTGAGACGTGCCGTGTATCCATCAATCAAAAGAGTTTAAAATATTTGGTGACTCAAAAATAATTGAATCTGAGACAACGGAGATGGTTAGAGTTGATTAAAGATTATGAATTGATCATTGACTACCACTCGGGAAAGAAGAACGTCGTCATAGATGCACTAAGCGGAAAACCCTTGTTTGCTTTGAGAGCCTTGAACACGCAGTTGGAATTGTTAGATGATGGTTCGATCTTGGTAGAGTTAAGAGCTAGAGCAACATTTCTTCAAGAAATTTGTGCAGCCCAGGTCAATGAAAGTGATTTGCAAGCCAAGAGAACTGAATACAAGTCAGGCACTAAATCAAATTTTTCGATTGGTACTGCCGATTGTTTGATGTTCAGAGATAGGATCTGTGTACCGAGAGACAACGAGCTTATTCGAAAAACTTTGCGAGAGGTGCATGATAGCCGTTTGTCTATTCATCTGGGAAGTACCAAGACGTACAATGATTTGAAGAAAATGTACTGGTGGAATGGCATGAAAAGAGACATCCCCGAATTTGTATCGAAATGCTTGATATGTCAGCAAGTTAAGGCTAAACACTAAGTACCTTCGGGTTTGTTACAGCTTGTGATGGTCCTCGAGTGGAAGTGGGATAGGATTACTATGGATTTCGTGACGGGATTACTGTTAATTCCGAAAAAGAAAGATGTTGTTTGGGTTGTGGTTGATAGGCTAACGAAGTCGGGTCACTTTGTTCCAGTACGAACTGATTACTCACTTGACAAATTTGCGGACTTTTCCAACATTTCAAGCTTCATAGTAAGTCAATCTTAGCCCCGTTTTTAATGTTCTTCGTATTTTTGAGATCCTCGTAACATGCTCTTTCTGTTTCTACCCATATCTCATGCTAGGGTTCATGTTTAGAAAATTACCCATGCATGTGATGTTTTTGTTTTGATGCTTTATGAAGGAATATGAGAGTTTAAAGGATGGTAAACAACCTTTACTAGGTGGTTTTTCATAGAAAAGGTTTAAAGGACTAAATTGTAAAAGTTGGGAAAATAGGTAGAAAAATATAGAAAGAAGGAAAAACATGGGCTGTTATAACTGTGAATAACATTTGGCTAGGCTTGGGTAGCCAAGAAATTACATGCATTTCATTATACGAGACTTAGGACTAAATTGTAAATATTGTGAAAGGTTAGGGGAAAAATGGTTATTTTTTCTGGGGGTGAGTTTTAATCCTAAAATGAAAAATGTGATGTATTAATAGTCTAATTTTATTAATATAGACCCCGAGAAACCAATTCCCGAGGTCGACCGTGGAAAACTAAAGGTTTCAGAATAACCGAGACACGAATCTGAAACGACTACAAGGTAAGTTCATATAACCCTAAGTAAACTTTTAATATACTTAAATATGCATGTTCTTGAATGTATGAAAATTTAGATATTCATTGCATGATAATACATGAAATTTACTAGTGTAAATGAAAGATGATAAATGTCCCGGTTGAAATAGAAAGGGAAACCTGATGGATAAATTATGGCTTACATGACATGAGATCCTACATGTGTTGCAGAAAAGGATTTAGCTTGTATAGATAATCTGATGATCTCAAAATAGAAAGGATCTACCCCGGCCAGGTGTTCCTTAAGTGATCGAGCATCCCGAAGACTATGGGTACATTAAGGATTTAGCCCGGATGGGTAATCTAATTGAGGACTAGATTTAGCCTGGACTGGAAATTCAAATCTCAGCTTATGAGAGCAATTGTCATTGAAAGGGATTTAGCCTTTACTGCTAATCCCGAAATTACTCTATGAGTTAATACTAATGAAGATTTAGCCTGGACTAAAAATCCCGCCATAAGATGCAAGGTTCGCGGGAGTGCCTACTTGAGACGATCACTTGTATGACATAACGGTAAATGGACTATCTGTCGAGATTTTTGAGAAATTCAATGGGATTAACATGAGAAATAGAAATGAAAATATTGAATTGATGAGCTCATCTAAGACTAATGACATGATGTATTGTTATGAGACGAACTTGATGATTGAGTACATGTGATAGGGAAACTATTTCATGCTTGTTGGTATTATTGCCTAAATATGGTTGTATGCTAATTAACCGGTAAGTTTATTTCCAGTTATCCGGACTTACTAAGCATATAAATGCTTACCCCCTTCTCTTATCCCTAACTTACAAAGCTCATTAACTCGTGAAGATTGGAAAATGGTTGGAGAATAAACACACTATTGACTTGTCCCGCTTTGGTATATAGATGCTTTTATTTTGTTTAATGGCATGTATAGGATTTTTTGGTTATTTTGTTATATGTGTCATTTGGCTACTTATATTTTTGTATATGACCATGAGATATGGCTCATATAGATGTAGGTTGTAAACCTACTAATGATGCATGTTTATGTTTAAATGTTTTATGAGATATGATGATAAGGTTTATCATGGATGGATGCTTGAATTGGAACCTAATAATTTGAGTGTGGACATAGCATATAATGGTATATGGTTATAATATGGCCTAAGTGTAATTTGTAAAATGGTGTTATGTTAATCCCTAATACGAAAAGGATAATTTAGCATGCACTAAATGATGTGTGATATTCATGACAGGTTTTAAATATTTATAATTAATCGTTCTTGAAACTATCTATTATCATGATGAAGGCAAGTGTACCTATCGAACAGTAGTATAGCTTTAGCAAGAATGGATTGTCGAACCCAATGGAACTAAAAGTACTGGTAATGACTATCTTTTTATTATCTAGCCTAAGAATAATGGGGTTTGTTTTAACTAACTAATTAACTAAACTAAGAATTCACAGAAAATAGAATTGAGGAATTACTTTTGGAAAAACGATTGAATTAAGGCAATACCTAAGGAAAAATCCACCTAGACTTCACTTGTTATTTGACTCTGAATCGGACGATTTATTCATTTGACTTTATTCGTACAAATCCCTAAGTTATATTATTATCCCTTTCGAGACTAACAACGTCTAACTGTAGGTTGAATAATTGAAATCTCTTTCTAATTAACTCCCTAGGGTTGCATTAACTTTGTCTATGGATCCCCTTATTAGGTTTCACCCTAATCTGGAAAAATCTTGTCACCCTATCTCTAGGCGCGCAATCAACTCCACTTAATTATGACAACTGTACTCTTAGATAGGGTCTATTCCTCCTCTGAATAAGATCTTAACTTGAATCAATCCTGGAATATCAAAACAAGAATTATGAACACATAATTAAGAACAAGTCAAATATTTATCATACAATTCAGATAATAATAACAAGATCTGTCTTAGGTTTCATTCCCCTTAGGTATTTAGGGGTTTTAGTTCATAACTAAAAAGGTAAACATATTCGAAGAATAATGAATACAAAACATAAAGAAAAACCCAAAACTCCTGACGGGAAATTAGGGGAGATCTTCAGTCTTGATGATGAATCCGGCTTCTGAGATGGATCAATCGGCTTTCCTTGAGCAGTTCCCTTCTTCCTCCTCAATGTCCCCTTTTTTCCTCCTCCTTTAGGGTGTATTTATAGCCTTTTCTGAATTTGACTTAACTTGGGCTTGACAGGGACATGCCCGTGTGTGATTACTTCAGGCCGTGGTCAAGCTTGTTAAATAGGGACGGGCGTGTGGTCCACCCATGTGAGGAAGTCCAGGCCATGTTGATTTCGTACGTTGGCCCAATTTTTTCGTTTTTGGCCCGTTTCTCATTCCTTTCATTCTCCTATGCTCTCTTAAGTATAAAACATGAAATTAAGGCATTAGGAGCATCGAATTCACCAAATATAAGGAAAAATCATCCATAAAATGTGCCAAGCATGGGATAAAAATATGTATAAATTACGGTTTATCACTAAACCAATGAGATGAGGTTAACATGTAACGAGTTATGCCAAGGTTGTATAATTAGGCCATGCTAAATACCATTGAAGTCTATAAGTGTGTATGGATGATAGATGGTGACCAAAGGCTTGGAAAATAGCCTTTAAAAGGTCCACAAAGGTAGACACACGGGCATGTGTCTAGGCCGTGTATGACACATGGTCAGCCACCATGGACGTGTTGCCTGGCTATGTGTCCCCTGTAGCTAAAATTTTAGGTCAGTTTGCGCGGTAGTAAACACATGGGTAGAGACACGGCCGTGTGTCGCAACCGTGTGGAGGACATGGCCTAGCTCACGGGCGTGTGCCTCAAAAATGATTGATGATGTCATAAACATAATGTCTGGGTTTTCAGACACAAGCGTGTCTAGGCCATGTGAGGGACACGAGTGAGTATTTGGCCATGTGAAAACCCTTGTAGGTTCGAAATTAAAATAAATCTGAATAATTCGACAAGGGTGGGGCACACAGGCGTATCCCCAAGCAGACAGACGTGTGCTTTGCCTCCACACGGGTGCGTGAGGAATAACCATAGGAATTTTTCTAAAATTTTCTATAGTTCTTGGTTTAGTCCCGGATCGCTTTTAATGTAAGTTTTGGACCTTGAAGGTCCATAATCAGGACACTATGATGTTGTTTGATCGATTTTAAATTAGAATGAAATTTTATAACCTGTATTTTTTGAAAGTGTCTGAGTATGTGTCTTGTAATGCCTCATACCTTGTCCAAGTCTCTGGTACGGGTAAAGGGTATTACACATGGTTTTTAAGTTTTAAGTTCTTTTATTTAAGTTAAGTGTTTTATGTATTTTATGTGTTTAAATGTGCTTAATATGCTAGTTTTAATGTGTTAATTGCAGGTGTCTTTTAGTTGGAAACCATTACATTCGAGGGCGGTTACAAATTGATTAAAAGGACTTTTAAAGTGAATTTCGGTTTCATACAAGGGGAAGCATTATTTTTCATTAAATGGAGCTGTTATGTAACACCCTGATTTTGGGCCTAGTCAAAACAGTGGTTTCGGGACCACAAATCCAACGATGAAAATTTTATTTTTTATTATATTCTTATGGTCTATGATTTCACAGAATAATTTCATGAAAATTTCGTTCGAAAATTTTGACATTCGGGCACTTAATTTAGTCAAAAGGACTAAATCGTAAAAAGTGTAAAAGTTGAATTCTACATACTAGAGGTGTCCAATTGTTATGAAATTTTAAATTGAGGGTCCTTAAATGGTAATTAGACCATTGGTTAATTGCTGGACAAAAATAGACATTAAATGGGTGTAATAAAATATTTTTAAGTTAGAGGTATTTTGGTAAACTAATAATTAAAAGAATTAAAAAGGGAAATAAGCCAAATTAGCTATCATCTTCTTCATTCAACCGTTTCTACCAATAGCATCCATGGTTAAGGTTTTTTCAAACTCCCAAGCTCGATTGTAAGTGCTCCTTAGCCCCATTTTTAAAGTTCTTTACAATTTTGAAATCCCAGTAACTTGGTTAAGCTTATTCTAGCAATAATAACGTAGGGTTTATATTTGGAAAAATACCTATAGGTGAAATGTGTTTATTTTGATGTTTTATGGTAGAATATGAAGCTTGAAATTGTGTTAAACAACTTTTACTAAGCGATTTTACGTGAAAACGAGTAAAACGACATAATCGGTAAAAATACATAATGTTCATAAGTATATGTTAGAGTGTGAATTTGATGTTTCTATAGAAGGGAAAAATGATTAGAATGTCATAAAACATAATAAAATAGGATGAAGTTTAATTTACGAGCCTAGGGGTAAAAATGTAATTTTGATAAAGTTTAGGGGCAAAATTGTAATTTTTCCAAAATATGATTTTGGGTCAGTTTGAATAATGTGAGTCCTAATTAGGCTATATTTGTAGTGATAGAAGAAGGAAAATTGAAATTCGGGCTAAAATCAGCAAAATACCAAGTTGTGGACAAAATGGTAAAAGTGGCCATTTTCATATACGAGGTAAGTTCATGTGTTAATAATAATGAAATACCATACTTGAATTCTAATTTTCTATTGTTATGGCATAAATTGTATGATTTAATATGTTTAAGAGAAGTTGATAGATGGTGTGTATGATATGGAAAATGTGATGCTTGTTGTGTCATGTGAAATTGAATGGCAAATTATTATTACATGAATTGAATGTTAAATTACTATTACATGGGTTGTATGAATTGCTACACGGTTGTACCTAATGAGATTTTGACAAGTTTGTACATAAATAATTTATCAATTCTTCTTATTTTATTATATGTTGTTATCATATGAAATATGACTGCCTATAGAATGATTATTTGTTGTAAATTACAAATTGAAAAAGGACTATGAATAAATTTGTAACATGTTGGAAAGTGAGAAATTTCCCGGTTGAGCCTTTGGAATAGAAATGATACGAATGATCTATTGTGAGGTCACATGTGTAGTACTAAGTGTAGGCTACTATGTGTACCGGATAATTGGTCGCATGTATAGTACTAAGTGCATGCTGCTATGCGTACCCGATAACTTTGATCACGTGTGTAGTACTAAGTGCAGACTACTACGTGTATCAGATGGTTAGGTCAAGTGTGTAGTACTAAGTGCAGGCTACTACGTGTACCGGATAATTGGTTGCATGTGTAGTACTAAGTGCAGGCTACTATGCATACCAGATAGCCTTGTCTACAAGTGTGAAAATATGTGCAGGCAACTGAGTAATAGTTATTATTCTGAAGAGTTGAACGGGAAAATCGATTAAGTAAAAATACATGTGAACATGATTATATGATGAATAAGTGCAGGTATATGTTTATGAAAATTATAAGCAATGTGCTCGATATTTGAGTGAACTTCAATAAGACAAAATGGATTAAGTGAAATTATGTAAGAGTGAATTTTAATAGTAAAACAGTGTTGGACAGCAGCAGTTGCATGACTTTGAAAATTCACCAAAAATTGTGTAAGTTGAAATAAATTTCAAAAAAAATTATGGAATTAAAGTTAATGATTCTATTTTCATATAAAAGAAACAGGGGGAGCAAAAGAGTTCTGTATTATGTGATATTCTAATTTTTGTGAGACAGTGTTAGAATGAATTCGAGATCCCCTGTTCTGACTTGGAAAAATCATTAAAAACTGTAAAAAAAATAATTATGAGTTATAATTTATATGAATAGAATCCTCAATGAGTCTAATTTCAGGAGGAATGGACGGGAACATCATCCGAGTCCCGAAATATGAGATAAATAATTTTTTGTATAGGTCAGAACTGTTGGACAGTGAAACAGATCAAACTTTAATGAATAAACTGTATTAATTGGCTAAACCCAAAATTCTGGAAATTTTATGGGAGAAAGGTATTTGAGTCTAGTTTCAAGGAAAATTATCAAAACTAAATTTGGAGTTTTGTAGTTTCATATATGAATGATTTAGCAACTGTAACTCGATAAAACAACTTAACCTGAACATGTGTAATTGTACAATTATAGTGTTTTATATTGAAACGCATGTTAGTAATTGCTTATTAATTTCATATAGACTTACTAAGCGTAAAGCTTACCCATCCTCTTCATTTCTTTAGTTTTGGTAGGTCGGCTCGAGGTTGGAGATCGTCGGAGGCAAAATCACACTATCGAACTATCATTTTTGGGAGAATTAATTCAAATATTAGAAATATCAAGTGAGTGGCATGTATAGGAAGTTGGTTTGTGATATGTATTATTATTATGACTTTGACCATACGTATCAGTCTGCATTGGGTTATCGTATATGATCATAAGATGTGGTCCTTATCCATTATGGTTTATAAGTTTAATTAATCATGCCATGTCCTATGTTTTGATGTGATGATAAAGTTAGCTTTGTTTGTTATGCATGATTGGTAATACATCAGGTAAGTTAAATTCAGGCCATGATTGGTAATACATCAGGTAAGTTAAATTCAGGCCAGTGGATCATGACAATGAGTAATGTTGCCTTGAATATGGATGTTTAATGGACAAATTGGTAACTACATTATGATGGTATAAAATAAGAATAAGATTTAGCATGTCTAGTTCTAGTTAATGTAAGAAGGTATATTATATACAGGATGGTAAGCAAATATGTTTAAAGTGAATGACATGTTATTGCATGATTATGGATGTGTAAGTGCTCATTGATGCCACGTTATATGTCTTTAAATATGAGTCTATGCATGTGTTTGAAAAGTTTAAATATGAGTCTATGCATGTGTTTGAAAAGTTTTGAATTAAATGAAATTTTATGGCCCAATTATGGTTAAGTCTAGTAATGCCTCGTACCTTGTTCCAGCCTTGGATACGGGTAAGGGGTGTTACATGTTATCATCTGTTAAAGGGAGCATTATACATCCTTAAATTCGGAAGCAGCCTCTTTCATCTTCCATAACCGATTATTGATTAATGTGATCACTTCATGAGTTAATTTTTCATTAAAGTTGCTGGTGTCTATTTGGCTGACAAAAGAGACTTCAAAGGTTTTTCCTAAGCATTCAAGACCATTGATTCAGCTTAATTGAAGGGTATTGAAGGTTGGAGTTACTTAGTTAAGCATTCCAAGAGTTTTTGAGCTTTATTTTAGCTCATTATTAGCTCATTAAGATGATCATATGTGACCATTCGGCTAGACCTCTTTGGTACTATAAATATGTGTAGTCAGCCTATTTAAAAGAACCTTTTGCTGAATTTATGTTAAAATTGAGTATTGTGAGTTATTCAATTCTCTTTGTTCTTTTGGAACTAATCTGACTTATCAAGCATTGCTTGTGGCGTCTATCCTTTCCTTGTTAAACCAAACTTATCACTTTTCTAAGTGTGGCGTTCGACTTTTCCTCTGGTTCCTATCTTGCATAGATAGCTGGTCAAGGTTTTTATCCAACTATCCCTTATCATTTCCACCGATTTCAACCTAAGTACTTGTCTAAGTTTCGGGTCAACAATCTAATATTGTTAGTTCACTTTTAAGCTTTAGCGGAATCCACTTCTTTAATTCCATAATCATTTCGGAACCATTCCATTTGAGCCTATCTTCCATAATTTCAAACCACTTTTATCAACCGTTCAGATTTACTCAAATTCACGATTGGGCAACATTACGACTCAAATCATCATCGAAAAGAGTTCGTTTCAAATTGGGATCAGAGCTAGCAAATTTAGAGTATGAATCGATGTTTCTGGAATTACGATATAGTATTTATTTTGAAAAAAAAATCAAAAAAATTTATTAGTCTCCATTCAAAATTCAAGGAGTGAATATTTATTTTTGCAAGTGAAAAAAAATTCGTGAAATTTCTTTTTCAAGTTCTTCATTGCCGAGTTTCTCCTAAAATTTTGCTCGCTGCCCAGAAATACCCAATCAACATCCTACCATCTGGCCACACTTTATTCTTTTCATTTCTTGTTTCAAGCCTACCCTTAGTCCTACAACATTCCCTATCAACCTGAACATTAATCTTGTTTCAAGCCTACCCTTAGTCCAACAACATTCCCTACCAACCCGAACATTAATCTTGCAAGCTGACCCACAACAACTACTTTTAAGTTTAAAATAGTCCCTTAAGAACTTAGAGAGGAGGAAGTGAGTGGAAAAAGGCAAGAGAGTAGTGAGTCTATTCGAGAGTATAAAAGCCAAGTGTGTGTGATTTTTTTTGAGTGGATTGTGAGGTTCTTTGTTGTGACTTCTTAAAAAAATGTCAAAAAGTCCAGAAAGAAATCCAAATGTGGAAAGCGGGTTCCATCCTATAAGAAACGTTAGAGGAGGTGTGCCAGATCTTACCCTTTAAGCACTTATGTGAGAGATGGAGTGGTTATTTGATTGAAGACTCGAACCACTCGAAGATCGATTATATCGAGTTGAGACACGAAAACAACTTGAGGCAACTCCGGAAGGTGCAAGACATGGGCGTAATGAAAAGAGTGAGCAAGAAAGTGATAATTCATCTGTCCAAAGTGTACAATAATGAGGCCACCAATGACATCGGGGTCTTAGAGATTGTGATCAGCCAGATGACAATCTTAAAAAAATATCAAGATGAGAATTCCACCATTCCAAGCTTAGAATGATCCTGAATCCTATTTGGAGTGGGAAAAGAAGATCAAGCTTATTTTTGAGTGCCACAATTATTCAGAGAGTAAAAGGAGAAGCTCATGGATATTGAATTTTCTGATTATGCAATTGTATGGTGGGACCAACTTGTAACAAGTCGAAGGTAAAATGGTGAAAGACCTATTTCTACTTGGGGTGAAATGAAATCAATCATGTAGAAATGATTTATTCCTTCATATTACCACCGTGATCTTTATCAACAACTCCAAAACCTTATTCAAGGTAATAGAAGCGTTGAAGATTATTATAAAGAGATGGAGATAGCAATGATCCAAGCTGATATCGAGGAGGATCGAGAAGCGGCAATGGCGAGGTTTCTTGCGGGTTTAAACCGTGACATCGCCAACATAGTTGAATTATAACACTATGTTGAAGTGATGGACATGGTCCATATGGATTAAAGTTGAGGAACAACTCAAGCAAAAAAGAGTTAGTTGATCCTATGCCAATCCTTCTACTAATAAATGGAGCCAAGGAGTGAACAAACCCCCTGTTCGAACAAGGGAGCTGATTGTAGCAACTAAATCCAGTCAGCCCATTGGTGAGTCGAGTCGAAACAAAAACGAGCAAGTGCCAAATCTCACGAGAGACAAAAAATGTTTCAAGTGTCAAGGTCGAGGGTACATAGCAAGCCAATGTCCTAATCGACGTGTTATGGTGGTAAGGGCTGACGGTGAAATTGAGTCTGAAGTACCATCTGATGATGATGAAGAAGAAGTAGAATTACCGGTTGAAGGAGAAATCCTTGTGGTGAAGCAAAGCCTTAGCGTCCAAAGTGTTGAAACTGATCAACAAAGGTAGAATATTTTCCACACCTGATGCCACATCCAAGGCAAGGTATGTAGTTTAATTATTGACGGTGGAAGTTGTACTAATGTAGCTAGCAACATGCTGGTGGAAAAGCTTGATTTGGCCACAACCAAACATCCAACTTCATACAAGCTGCAATGGTTGAATGATGGAGGTGAGCTTAAGGTAACAAAACAAGCTGTGGTAGCATTTTTCATCGGGAAGTACCAAGACGAAGTGGTGTGCAATGTAGTTCCCGTGTACACGGGACTTCTCCTTTTGGGGTGTGCATGGCAGTTTGATACGCGCGTGATACATGATGGTTACACAAATTGATACACATTCAAGCATCGAGGTAAAAATGTTACTTTAGCCTCGTTGACTCCAAAACAAGTGTATCATGACCAATTGAAATTGAAAGAAAAAGTACAAGATAAAAAAGATTGAAAAAGAGAAAGATAAGAAAAATGAAAAAAAAAGGAAAAAGTGAGATAGAGGAGGTAAAAATACGAGAGGAAGAAGAAAGTCAAAAAGAAAATAAGAGTGGAAAAATGAGCATATTTGCGAGGGAAAATGAAATTCGAAAATCCTTGTTGATGTGCCAGCCTGTGTTTGTACTTATGTACAAAGAGTGCTTTTTCAATGCTAACAAACTCGATAACTCTTTACCTTTGTCTGTTTCATTACTTCAGGAATTTAAAGATATTTTCTGGAAGAAGTTCCTAGTGGGCTACCTCCTATTCGAGGTATTGAACACCAAATTGATTTCATTTTCGGGGCTACAATTCCAAATCAATCAGCCTACTAAAGCAATCCCAAAGAAACTAAGGAGTTACAACGACAAGTTGCTGATTCAATGGACAAAGGATGCATAAAGGAGAGGTTAAGTCCATGTTCAGTGCCTGTTCTATTGGTACCTTAAAAGGATGGTTCGTGGAGAGTGCGTAGATTGTCAAACTATCAACAAAATTATCGTCAAATACCGTCATCCAATCCCTAGACTTGATGATATGTTGGACGAGCTTAGTGGTGCAAAATTGTTCTCTAAGATCAATTTAAAAAGTGGCTATCATCAAATTCGCATGTAGGAGAGGGACGAGTGGAAAATGGCGTCCAAAACCAAATACAATTTGTATGAGTGGCTAGTGATACCATTTGGCCTCACCAATGCTCCAAGTACTTTCATGAGGTTGATGAACCACGTTTTGAGGTCTTTCATTGGCCGTTTTTGTGTAGTTTATTTTGATGATATTTTAGTTTATAGTAAATCTTTACCTGATCATCTTGAACATCCACGTTCTGTTTTGGAAGTTTTACGGAAGGAAGTTTTATATGCAAACCTTAAGAAATGTAACTTTTGTCCTAACAAAGTTGTTTTTCTAGGTTTTGTTGTAAGCGAAGGTGGTCTCGAGGTGGATCAAGACAAGATCAAGGTAATACAAGAATGGCCACGACTGACCAACATCAGCCAATTTAGAAGCTTTCATGGCCTTGCAAGCTCCTATAAGAGATTTGTGCCAAACTATAGCACACTTACTGCCCCATTGATTGGACTCTTCCCCTTTTCTTTGTTCTGATGAATAAGAATCTGCTTTTGTTAGAATTAAAGAGTTTTTAACTAATGCTCCACTTTTATGTTTGCCAGATTTTAACAAAATTTTTGAGGTGGAATGTGATACGTCTAGTATAGGAATAGGTGTGGCTTTAGCGCAAGATGGGTGACCTGTGGCTTATTTCAGCAAGAAACTAAACAGAGCTACGCTCAACTATCCTACTTATGACAAGAAAATGTATGCATTGATACGTGCATTAGAAACATGGCAGCATTATCTTTGGCCTAAAGAGTTCGTTATATATACGGATCATGAGGCTTTAAAGCATTTGAGAGGACAAACCAAGTTACATAAACGTCATGCAAAATGGTTTGAGTTCCTAGAATCCTTCCCATATGTCATTAAATACAAGCAAGGTAATGAAAATATCATTGCGGATGCTTTATCGCAAAGGTATGCTCTTTAAATTGTTTGGATGTTAAATTACTTGGTTTTGCTTATATAAACGAATTATATGCAGATGATTCTGACTTTGGAGAAATTTATAAGCTGTGAGAACAAGGTAAGTATGATAGGTACTATCGGCAAGATGGATTCTTATTTCGAGAAAATAAGTTGGTGCATGTAGATGGAAAGAAAAAGGTAGATTTTGTAAAACAATTGCATTAGTGAGTGTAACGCCCAATTTTCGGGTTTTTTGTGTTTCTGTGATTTTTTAAATTTTTATGTGTTCTGGTTGGTTAAAATATATATTTTAGTAGGTTAGTGGGCCTTTGGAAGGCCCAAACTTAAGTTAAATCCGTGGTAGTCTTCGGAATTTTAATTTTATGAACAGGTGATGCAATTCGCATTTGGGCTTTTAAGAGTAAAGGGGTAAAATATGACACAAAAAGGAGTGTGGTGTAGTGGCAAGGTGGCGCCACTTAGGGGACAAGGAAGTGACGGCATAGAGGAAGCGAGGGGTCCAAGGTTCAAGTCTTGGCTCTTGCAATATATTTTGGCTTTTCTTTTCAATAAATCTGGAAGGAAGTAGGTGCGCTTTAATGTTTAATGTGTTGGATTTATGGCACAAATAAGTTGATGGCCTAGTGGTGGTGGCGTGAGTTGGCATGCGAGAGGACTTTGGTTCGAATCCCTTAGCACGCAAAGGTTAATTATCTTGCTATGTTGGGATGGTAAGAGTTGGTGTTGGTTTTAAACTCTGGTGATGGATAAATAGAGTAAACCATAAGGAGTGTCGGCATACCCTTCTTGGCTGATCCCTTTTGCTTTGTGACGTGCTCCTTTGGGTTGGGCGTCAGCTAAGAGTGTTTGGAGCACGGATTAAATGCAGTCTCCTAATAGGATTATTGCGTGGGAGATATCGTCATCAATCGTCATCAACCAGGTGTGTAAACGACACCCTCCCTTGGACTGAATCGGTAAAAGCGAAATACCAAAGCGTTGGTATTTTGTGAACTTCATGACGTCTGGCCTTCGTGAACGATTGTTAATGAATATGGTGCATTTGGATGATTAGAGTGCGGTGTGCATTTTTGTACTGCGGTATTTTGGGCTTAATGGGCCAAAAAGCAGCCAATGAGCCTACTTTAGTAAAGAGGCGAGGTAAGTACTTACGATTACTTGGTAAATGTTAGAATGAGCATGAAACCTTAGCAATAGGTAATAATTCTTGAAATACCCTTATGCATGCAAAATTACGATTTTACCCTAGGGTTATTTTTTTCGAAAAGCATGATGTTCTGTTTCTATATACATATGCCATGACATATTATTTACATTGCATGGGACATGGGTTTATATTGATGGAGGAAGCATTACAGCGACCTCGTTGCAATTTGGTGGCTTTAGCCACATATATATATATATATATATATATATATATATATTTATTCAGTGGCCTAGCCACAATATACATATCTGGTGACTTCGTCACAATATCACTTGACCTCATTTGCAATTTCTCTGATTATGTAGCGATTGGGTGGGTCGAGTAGTCTCCCACATGGTGTAAAGGCTGATGCAGGGGTGTTATGGATGGCTCGGGTTGGGATTTCTACATTCATGATATATTTGTTCTGTATCTGCTATGGGCCTATGAGTTTCATTCTGATTTCTGTACTGGGCCAAGGCTCAGATAAGTCTAACTCTGGGGTTTGATCTGTTTTGGGTTATGGTTGGGTTATGTAACACACTGAGTTTACCGAACTCACCCTTTATTTTCATCTCTGCAAGAAATCCCCAACCATAGTAGGCTTGGAGCTGTGAGGGATTCGGAGTGGCCACATCATTTGCAAAGTTGGTTTTTCTAAGTTAGTTTATTTTTATTATTTTTATATTCTGATTTAATTTTGGGTTTTAAGTTGTAATAAGGCCACTATTTAAAAAAAAAAAATTCGCTATGGTTTTATTTTCTGATTATATTTATACTATGACGAAACTGCTAGTGTTAGGCTACGTGGGTTTTCAAAATTAATGAATGTTTTCAAGACTCAACGAGCACAACAGATGGATAGCCTAAAGATTGATAAACTGGCTTTTCATTCAACCATTGTTTTTACAAATAACACCCCAATCACTTAAACCAGTGAATGCATACTAAGTCATAAGTCCATGTGACACGTTAGATCTGGCCACAACGTCTGGGCCGGGTTTGGGGTGTTACAGTGAGTTAGGGATAATATCGAACGGAGCAATATGCTCGTCAAGTTAACAAGGGTCGTAGACGAGTGATATTTGAACCCGGTGATTGGGTTTGGGTTCACATGCACAAGGAGAGATTTCCTAATCAATGACGATCCAAACTTTTACCATGAGTAGATGGACCTTTTCAAGTCTTGGAAAGGATTAATGATAACGCCTATAAGTTAGACTTACCTGGTGAGTATGGGGTTAGTGCTACTTTTAATGTTGTTGGTTTATCACTTTTTGATGTAGGTGACTATTTGAGGACAAATCGCCTCGAAGAGAGGGGAATGATGCGACCTTAGCTCATGAAGTCACTACCGAATCCATTGAGCAGCGACGAGGACCTGTAACTCGGTCACGAGCTAAGAAATTTCAAGATGCATTAGCAAGCTATGTGAATCGAGCTTGGGAAGAGCAAGAAGCCAAATCCAATAGTCATGCTTGGACTAGCCTAATAGGCGTCACTTGAAATTTATTGCAAGTTGAATTTGATTTTTAATAAACTCATCTTAGATTAATAAATGCGTTGCTGGATTTTATTCAACTCATATTAGTTTAAATAATTGAGTTAATGAACTTATTTAAGTTATGCTTCTCTTAAATTATCTAGTTGCTAGAATAATTTAAGATGCATGTGTTTTTAAGTTTTCAGTTCATTTATTTAAGTTAAGTGTTTAATGTGTTTAAATGTGTTTAATATGCCTGTTTTAATTTGTTAATTGCATGTGTCTTTTTAGCTAGAGACCGTTACATTCAAGGGCTGTTACAAATTGATTAAAGAGACTTTTCAAGTGTTTCAGTTACATACAAGGTGAAGCATTATTTTTCATTAAAAGGAGCTGTTATCATCCACTAAAGGGAGCATTATACATCCTTAAATTCGGCAGCAGCCTCTTTCATCTTCCATAACCAATTATTGATTAAAGGGATCACTTCATGAGTTAATTTTTCATTAAAGTTGATAGTGTCCATTCGGCTGACCAATGAGACTTTAAAGGTTTTTCCTAAGCATTCAAAACCATTGATTCAAGTGAATTGAAGTGTATTGAAGGTTGGAGTTACGTAGTTTAGCATTCCAAGAGCTTTTGAGCTTTATTTTAGCTCATTATTAGCTCATTAAGATGATCATATGTGACCATTCGGCTAGACTTCTTTAGTACTATAAATATGTGTAATCAGCCTATTGAAAAGAGCCTTTTGCTGAATTTATGTTCAAATTGAGTATTGTGAGTTATCCAATTCTCTTTGTTCTTCTGGAACTGATCTGACTTATCAAGCATTGCTTGTGGCATCTATTTTTTCCTTGTTAAACTGAACTTATCACTTTTCTAAGTGTGGTGTTCAACTTTACCTCTGGCTCCTATCTTGCATAGATAGTGGGTCAAGGTTTTTATCCAACTACCCCTTATCGTTTCCATTGATTTCAACCTAAGTGCTTGTTTAAGTTTTAGGTCAACAATAACTTTTAAGCTTTAGCATAATCCAATTATTTAATTCCATAATCATTTCTAAACCATTCCATTTGAGCCTATCTTCCGTAATTTCAAACCACTTTTGCCAATCGTTCAGATTTACTCAAATTCATGATTGGGCCACACTATGACTTGAATCATCATTTTAACGAGTTCGTATCAGGCTAAATTTTTGAATATATATAGATATTTCTCAAGAGAATCATTAACTAATTTCTTCTACTGACTGAATTATAGGTAAACCACAGGCTTGATCGATTCGATGGGTCATGAGCTCGATCATTCTACCTACCTATTTGTTGTTATTAGGCTAGTTATTTTATTTCCAGTATTTTTGAGACATGAATTTTTTTAAGATTTCAAGTGACGTAACATGTGATTAAGTTGCTAATCTCTGTTGGTTTTCATAGAAAACTAAATTTTGAATAATGTGAATTTGAGAGAAACTCGAAGTAACATCCCAGATTTGGCCTTGTCATCTATGCCGTGTGTAGGGTGTTACAACCATATTGGACAGACTAGGAACTAATCAATATAACAATTTGAACGAAGGGGTTGAACTGATTAACTCATAAAGTACTTGATGTAACACCCCTAACCTGTATCTGTCACTGAAATAGGGTTACAAAACATTACCGGAGTTTATATTTCAAAACAAACAAAAATTTTAAACATTTTAATTTGTATCACTAATCCTAGCAAAACCAAACAATAACATGCATATTGTCCCTTATACGAGCCCTCGAGGCCCTAAAAACACATTGAAAATAAGTCGGGACTAAATCTAAAATATTTAGAATTTTTTAGAAAAAGATGAAAATCTTTTAACTGGAGGGTAACATGGCCGTGTGACTAGGCCATGTGACTCACATGGTCAAGAGACAATCTCGTGTCTCAAGCCGTGTGGACATTCGAAATAGGGACATGCAGCCGTGTCCCAGCCCCGTCCATGTCTATGTAACTCTTTGACTTGGGTCACACGACCAAGCCACACACCCGTGTGCCAGGCCGTGTAACTCTCAAAATGCAACCTTTAAAAACCTACAAGGGACACACGACCATGTTGCCTTGCCATGTGTCACACACGGCTAAGACACACACTTGTGTCTCTGACCATGTGGATAAAAAATAGGCCATTTCCAAGCCATTTTCTCACCCATTCATTCATACATGTAATCAAGCATATCAAAGTGCAACAAACAATGCTAACAAGCTATCCAATTAAGGTACATAAGCATACAACCAGTGTTTCCAAAAAAAGCCTCAATGACAATCATTAAACATGTATTTCCATATACATAAATTGGCCAAAAGTTCGACTAACTTATAACTAAACCTATGTTATAACTTACCACTTTGTTTACATATCAAAATTCACACTAAAAGTACCAAACATGCCAATTTACATCTAGCACCAATAGTCATACATGTCTTATTTAACAATTATACCAATTCACCATATTCAAACATATCAAAAGACCATTTATAATATACATTTTTATTTACTATTTGAACTTCCATCATATAGTTATTATGCATCTCAAATATAAATATATCTAACTTATACATAATTAACCATAACTCATCCACATATATATAGTTTAATCCATGCCAAGTTATACCATAATTGGCCACATGCCAAAATTACAGTCAAACATACCGATTTGGTTATTCAAAACACCACTTGAAATGACCATATCAACTCCAGCCATCAAATCCATCTAAATGACACAAATCTAACCAAATTTAGATGGTTCTAACAATCAACATGTATACGAACCATATTTGTAATACCCCAAACCCAGCCTAGACGTTATGACCGGATCCGACGTGCCACATCGAAATGTTAAAAACATTTTCTATTTTTAGTCCAGAAAATCGTACTTAGTGTTCAAAGAATGATTCCATTATAGGTTAAAGTGAATGGAAGCTGTGCACCAGCTAGGAAACTGGGAAAGAGGAGGTGAGTCCATTGGACTGCTTAAGTACCAAGCTTCCTTCGGATCCAATCCTAGACATTCACACCACCATTGCCACAGCTTAACTTAGTGTATGTTTTTAGGAAACCAATTTAATTAAGTCCAGCTTAGGGAAAAAGTGATTAATTTTGGAAAACATTTTCGTTCTTGGAAGTTTTTCTTTGTTATCGTGATATTTTGAAATCAATTACTATTATTGAAAACGCCTAAAACTAATCGGTTTAATGATTAAGATAATATCATACATTCTAGTAAAAGCAGCCTAAAACTAATCGGTTTAATGATTAAGATAATATCATACTGTTCTAGTAAAACATAATAAAAGTAATTAAAAATCATTAAAGCGGCCTTATTACAACTTAAAACCCAAATCATAAAAGTAAATAAAAAGATGTCCAATTCACCAGAAGAAAACCAAATTTACAGAATGAGTGGCCACTCCGAACCCCTCACAGCTCCAAGCCCACTATGGTTGGGGATTACCTGTGTGGATGAAAATAAGGTGTGAGTTTGGGAAACTCAGTGTGTAAAATAACCCAACCATAGTCTAAACCAGTTCAAACCACAGAAACAGATCAAATTGGCCTTAGCCCAGAACAGATTTCAGAATGAAGCCCATAGGCCCATAACAGAACAGAACATATATTACATGTTTATGTAGAAACTCAACCCATATCCAACCATATGCACCCCCGTACCAGCCTTACGCCATGTGGGGAGACTACTCGACCCACCCATCCCCTACACGCCACAGAATTTGTAGCATGGTTGCCAGAACAGATAATGTGACATAGTCACCAGATACAGATATTTGTGGCAGAGCCACCAAAACAGATATTTGTGGCAGAGTCACCAGAATAGATAATTGTGGCATAGCCACCAGGACACTTCCTCCATAAAATATAACCCATGTCCCCGTGCAACAGATATGCAAATCATGGCATCATACAGAATCAGATGATCATGCTTTTTAGTCAAATTAACCCTAGGGGTATAATGGTCATTTTACACCTAGGAGTATAATGGTAATTTTCCATACTTAGGGGTATTCTAGTAACTTATCTATTTTAGGGTTTTCATGCATATTTCCACCGTTCACGTACTAATAAAAACACTTACCGAGTGTTCTTACCGAAATGTGCCCGTTGGCCCATTATCCCAAATTTGGCCCATTAAGCCCAAAATATCGAAAGGCACAAAATCATGCACTCTGTAGTCTAAACACTGTAGTATACCAAACACGTTAATCGATCTACCTCATGAGCATTCGTACACTCGCAAGTCCATAAAATATCGATTTTTCGACATTTCGGCATTTTGGCTTTTACCGATCTAGTCGAAAGGGTGTCAGTTGCACACCTGATTTGTAGTGGTTCGATGGCGAGTTCCACACACGAGCTGCCTACAATTGGATTACTAACACGTCAATCTAAATATCAAAAACATCTACGGACTTATCCCCCTACCATATTCGTCCAACAAAGCCTCAGACCCTAGAGTTCTTACCTTTTGCTGAAATATGGGCTAGATCTGGAGAGCCAACCGAATTAGTCTTCAAGCCCTTTGTTGTACGTCCCCTTGTCCACGCTAACGCTTACACAACCAGACAGACAGAGGCGCAAAACCCTTAGTCCAAACGCTAGCCACCCTTAAGGGTTTCGGCTTTTCTTAATTCCTGAGATAAAGAAATAGATTCGAAAACTTACCACCGGTTCCTTCAGTCAATGATTCCACTTTAGTTTCTATTCGATTCTGATGCAGATCTACCCCTTCAAATGTTAGCAGGAATCAAATCTTTAAAGATCTTAAAGATTCGGCTATGCCCCAATGACTATGGTATTTCGGCTTTTGAAACTTGTGAACTAAAAGATGATTTCTTTAAGGAGGTTTTTGAAAAGTTGAAGTCGACAGAAATTTTGGTTTAGAGGATGGGAAAATCGATCAAAAAGATGGAGAATAAAAAGAGGGTTTGGCTAGAAGAAATTGGCACAACAGAAACAGGTTTTCGGGATTTTGGCTTTTATGGCAATCGGCTTCAATGGCTTAAAAACGAATGGAATGGAAGAGTAGAATGGTAGGAAGGGTTCGGCTATAGAAGAAAAAGCAAAGAAGAAGAAAAGAGGATAGGAGATGAGAGGAGAAAAGAAAAAGAGAAGAGAATGGTCAGAACCCAAAGGCCGAATTTTCCCCCCACTTACTAGACGAATTTCCCCTATACTAGCAACCCTTGGCCGGCCAACTCTTACTCCTCAAGAGTCCATCATTCGGCCAATACTACATCCCCTAATTAGCTCCTAAATCTTCTCCCTTATCCCCTCCTTACTCGATCTCCTGAGTAGCTCAAACTCTTCCTGACAGAGTTCCACTTGAGTTCCATCACATCCCCTTTCTGTACATAAAAATTAATACTAATGTTTGCTCACCTTGTGACTTGAAGCTTAGCTCTCCCTAGCCATCCACACGCCACTTTTTAAAACCCTAGTGGCGTCACATGCCACTTTGCCACATGCCTTCTTGTGGCTTAGTTTACCCATTAAATCTTAAAAGCCCAACATACCAGAACCCCTTTTCCCCTAAGAATTAAAATTAGTTAAAACTTCCGGATTTTATCTTAAACTTGGGCCTTCTAGAGGCCCACTAACATACTTAGACCTACGCCAAGCAGTCAAAACACAGAAATTCTAAAATTCACCAAAATTCACAGAAGTCCCGAAAATTGGGGTGTTACAATATTTCAACCATGCACATCTATTTAAAACCTTTCCAAGACGTACCATATCTTGACCATGTTGAGGTCAATTCATCATATATCACTTTGGCCGTTCAAACATGCTTTAACACATTATCAAATTAACACATATCAACAAGGCACCAAATGTACCAAGGCTACATCACCTAAAATGACATATACATGCCAAACAGATCAATTAACATCCAACTAATCATCAACCATAAGTTCACCTATACAGGCCATTATAACCGTAACCAAAATGCGAAAATCTAGCGATATAACTGCTAGATAGTGTGATAGAACTTCCAATCTAATCAAGCTTCTGACAATCTGAAAAGTAATGAAAAAACAACTACGTAAGCAATGAATTCTTAGTAAGATCATATAAACTTTAGTCATATCAATCCATTTCAAATATGAAATTTATACATATAAAAAATAATCCTATACCAATACCGCAAGATTCATGAAACCATATTCAACAACTCACAAAGTGAATAAATTCATAGCATCTCATATACAGATCATCCTTAGGATAGTAGGATTTATAAAAATTTAAACCCTTTCAAATTTTCTTATTTTCATTTATAATTCATTATTTTCTATTGCATTTACTTTATTTAGCTTAAACAACAACATCCATTCAACCCATTATTTCTTTTTTCATCATTTTACACTTTAGGTATGAACTTACTATTTCAATACCTTTCCAAACCCGTTTCATATGAATAACACAAGACATAAGCACATCATTCAACCATATCCACAAGCTAGTGCATTTAAACATAGCTTGTAACAGCCCATTTTTCGCTAAATCAAAATAGTGGTTTTGAGACCATAAATCTGAGGCCAAAAAATTATTTTAATATTATTTTTGGTATTTATAGTATGTGAATTAATATGTGTGAAAGTTTCGTGTGAAAATTATATCGTTTGTGTGCTCAATTTGATAGAAGGGCTTAATCGCATTAAATACAAAAGTTTTGTTTTAATTGAATAAGTGCCAAATTGCTATGTATTAATAAATGTGAGGTCCTTATGATGTAATTAGACCATGGTTTTAATGAATGGACATAGATGGACATGAGATAGTGGAATTTTAATGTTATTACTAAGGTTAAATTAGTAATTAATGAAATAAAGGTTAATAAAATAAAACCAAATTGTGCTCATCTTTCCTTATTTCTTCCACTGAATATGCATGTTAGAAAAGCCATGAATAAGGTTTGAGCATTCGACCATGGTTAATCTTAATTGAGGTATGTTTTGAACTGGGTTTTTATCAATTTCTATGTTTTTGTGATCGTTGTTATGTGTTCTAGCTAGCCCATGCTTAAATTCATGAAATTGTTGATGATTTGATGAGATGCCATTGATGAATTCATGAGATTTGTGATGTTAAATGGTGAAATATGAAAGCTTGGTGATAGATGTTCATGTTTTATTAAGTGATTTTAAGCAAAAATGTGTATTAAGGATAAAATTGTGAAAATTGTAAATTAAGGGGTCAAAATGTGAAATAAATGAAAGATATGGACTTATATGGATTAATGGAATATTCTTCCAAGCATATGTATAAGGAAATCATGTATATTTTGTGTTTTGTGAAATAAGGACTAAAATGTCAAAGTATGAAATTAAAACGGCCAAAGTGTAAAAATGCCTAATTATGTATTTGTGGATTGAATTGATTAAATGTGTGATTAAATTAGTGAAATTTTGATTAATTTAGATCAAGAAAGGAATAAATAAAATTTGGATCGGGAAAAATCGAAAGTTATCGAGTAATCGATTCGATTCATCTTTTCCAACTATGAGGTAAGTTCATATACAAATGAATGCCTTTAAATTGATTTACAAATGTTTATTCGTCATTGAATTGCCATGAATGTTGAACGAGCAAGAATCGATGAAGTTACGATATTCTAAAGTCCCGTACGAACCATAGGAATAGTATAGGATATGAATGTCATGACATTAGGATTTCGAGATGTGATATCATGTAAGACCATGTCTGGGACATTGGCATCGATCTGAGATTACGTGTAACACCCCAAACCCGGCCTAGACGTTATGGCCGAATCTGGAGCGTCACATTAAAGTGTTTTAGCGAAAACCTTGTTTTCATTGGAAACACTTCTTTAAAATGAAAAACCTTAATTACTTTGTAAAATCTCTTTTCAGTTGCGGAAGCTTTATTTAGAACATATGATTTTATGAAAACTCGTCATTTAAAAATGGAGTTGCGAAAACGTAGTATTTAAATACAGTTATGGTTTAAGAAACCATGTTTTACTTCTAATAAATATAAAGTATAAAAAAATGATAACAATCCTAATTTGAAATATTAGCTAGAGGAAAGACCTTGTTACAACCCAAATCAAATAGAAATAATTTAAAGTCAATATATTAAAAATTACATAAAGACTAAGTCTAAACTTTTTAAGCTAGTTGGCCACCTCCGAGTCCCTCCATCCCCCGAACCACCTATTGAGGATCACCTGAAAAGTTTAGAAGGAGGGGGTGAGTTTCGAAAACTCAGTGTGTACAACCCTCAACGAGTATAAAGCAATCGTTAGTCATTTTGGGCAAGAGCCCAATTCAATAACGATGGTCTCTGGGCCTTAGCCTAAATTAGCCTCGGTTGGACCGAAGCCCACATCGCAATAATATCACAACAATATCATACATGCAATGCAATGCAGTGTAATCCCATCCCAATAATCCATCCGTTACACTCCAGCTCCATCCCCTGACACATCATGTGGGGATAGAAATATCGACCCACCCAACTGAAACACATCCATGGTAGCCCGGTTGCGGAACTACCTTCATTTACATATTGGGTTTAAAAGCCATCGGTGGATCCACGATTGTCAAGCAACCATGCGATCGTCATATACTTCCTCCGTTCCATAATTCCCAACCCATATGCAACCTAAGCAGAATATCATATGTATGCATGTCACATCTATAAAACTTACATTCAACACCTAGAGGTATTTCAGTCATTTTTACCCTTAGGGGCATTTCAGTAATTTTTCCTTTTATTATGGTTTTCACTTACCTTGGCCTGTTAACAAATCCTAATAGCTAAGATGAACAAATACTATGCACCAGGTAGGATTTTAAAGAAGAGGAGGCGAGTCATTAAGACCGCTTAAGTACCAAGCTCTCCCTAGATCTAATTTTAGACATGCATATACCCGTTGCCACACCTTAACCCTATGACTTGTCCACGGTCGCAATATATTAATTAAGTTTTATGTAGTTATCATATACTAGGCCCAAAGTCCCTTACAAAGCCTAGTCAAGTTCACATACCTGTATATGGCCCACTAGGCCCAATCACATTTATATGGCCCCTTAGGACCAAATCACATTTGGCCCATCAGGCCTAATTCACATTTATAGTCATGCTCACATACGATTTTTCATCACATAGCATCAATTATCAATTTTTACCTATTATGAGCCGAACAGGCCATTAGGCCTATTAAGCCTATTCTGGCCTGGTTGGCCAATTCACAGCTCAAGCCCATGGAATCGCTCATGGGGCCTCAGACAACCTATCGATTTCCATCTCATGAGTGTTCGCACACTCGTAAGACTGTCATAGTCAAACTTTCGGCTTTTTGATATTTTGACTTTTTGGCATTTCGTCTTTTGCCGATCTACTTGTGTGCGCAGTGTGTGTACACACCTTCTGCTTTATATCAAGTTATCATAGGGTAGAAGTACACACCTTATCACCTAGAGTACTAAGTAATCATAATCGCTCGAACCTTGACTAGATTGATCGATTACGATCTGCCTATGTAACTTGAAATCTGACGTAGTGCCCCTTCCACATCTAGGAGGAACGTCCCTAACGGCTGACACCTTACGTCGCTTAAACTTGTGAGCCTCTGTCTCAACCTTTCTGCTAGAACCCCCTTTTTCCATCAGCGATCACACTATTTAATGAGAGGGAAAAAGAGAAATAAATGGAGAAACCGTAGGTTAACAAAAGTTTTTGAAAGAATAAAGAAGAATCAGCTTTTAAGAGTGTAGAAATGAAAGAACTTAGAAATATTTAACAAAAGCCGAAGAAGATCTAATTCACTTACCGATTGCGAGATTGCTTGCCAACAAGAAATCAAACCCTCCAAGTGTATGAATCAACTTTTAAATGAAAAAGAAATAGTCGGCTAAGTTGAAGAGGGAAGAGATTGATTCGATTAAAATAGGGAAAAAAAGATCAAGAATTTGGCTTAAAGAAAAGAGAAGGTAATATGCAACTGAAGCACACAAAAACAACAAATGCCCTTACTCGCCCGTACGACACACATATTTATATTAAATAAATAAATAAATAAATAAATAATACACCTACACTCCTCAATCGACTTAAACTTGTCAAGATAATTTCCCTTCAAATTCTCCAATTTTATCACCATCATATCTACCCTTAATCCTCATCCTAATCCCCTTGATTTTAGCCAAAAATTCCAATTTGAATTACATTCAAATTGCTTCCCCCGTACAGTACTTGAGTAGCAAAATTAAATTCTCCGTTTGCATGTACCTCCACTCGAACTCCAGACCTCAAGGTTACTCTACCTCTCCACATGCTGTTGGCCACTGCACCGCATCCTTTCTTACGCTACCATTCGGTCATAATTAATTATAAGGCTTATATGCCTAAGCCTCAGTTTTCTTAAAGAATAAAAATTTAAACTTTGTCAAGCTTAGGATTCGAACCTACTCCCTTTCATAACCATAGCATGCTTCACGCCACTACACCGCAAGTGCTCTTATGCCATATTCCATCCCTAACTATTTTTAAGGCCTATTAACCCGCAACCTGGTTATCCTAAAAATATTTGCAACCATTCAAATTTGAACCCCTAATCTCTTAGCTGCGCTATACATCCCTTGCCACCAAGCCACAAGCTGTTTTGTGTCATTTCTCCACCCCAATTAGTTATAAACTCTTTCTGCCGACCTCCAGGTTGTCTAAAAAAAAGACCCACAACTTCTGCTCATGCTACGACTTGAACCCAGCACCTCTCCTTACTCCTAATGCCATCATGCCACTGGGCCAAGTGCATCCTTGTGTCGAATTCCCACCTAACATATTTATAAAGCCTAAACGCTAGCTTCCCTACTAATCTTATGCGAAATAAAATAAATTATCCAATGTTAGGACTTGAACCCCTAGCCTTGAACCCTGGACCTCCTACTTACCACCCACGCCTTTTGCCACTAGGCCACATGCTTCCTTGTGTCAGATTTTACTAGGCCTTATTAATAAGCCTTCTACCTAATGCCCAGGGTTCTTTAGAAAAAAATACAAAATTTTGCTAAAGCCCTAGATCAAACCCAGGACTTTTTCCACACGACCAACCCTTCCTAAATAATTTAACAATTAAACTAAACACACAATTATAAAAAATTTAAACACATTTTTTTTATTCAAGCGGCCTTCTAACCCATTCCAAACTCAAGGCCCATTACTTCTAGGCCCAAAATTAGGGTGTTACATTACGTGTAAGACCATGTCTGGGACATTGGCATCGTCTATGATTTCATGTAAGACCCTGTCTGGGACAGTGGCATTGATAATTGATAACATGTAAGACCATATTTGGGATATGGTATTGTACGAGTTTACGAGCTATCTGAGTATCTTTATTAATTTCGAATGGTTCAACGAGCAATATTAAGAATGGAATGAAAATGAATGAGTATCCGATTCAGGTACGTTTGAAATGTATATGTTATTCAAGGATGAAAGGTTAGTATGTTTATAAATGATGACACGTGAATTTCATAAGAAAGAATGGCGGTTAAATGCAAGTGCATTAAGAACAAGTGTGTTAGATGTGAATTACGAAACTTGTGTATGTGATTTGCTTGGATTCCAGGGATAAATTGGCTTATAATTATCTTACATGTTAAATTTATTTGTATATGGCTTATTAAGCTTTAGAAAGCTTACTTTGTGTGTGTCTTTCATTGTTTTATAGATTATGAAGCTACCGTGAGCTCGAGGATTGTTAAAGATCGTCGTCACACTATAGAATGATATTTTCATACTTTTGAAGTTGTAAATATTAATGTATGGCATGTATAGGCTAGTGATGTTATAATATGTGTTATGTTTATTTCTTGCCATGTGATATGGCATGAATATGAATGAGACTATGGAATTGGTTTTGGTATAGACTATATGATGGAAAAATGATATAATTGATGTTTGTATATGGAATTGTGTGAATGGCCATTTTGGTATGATTTCGTAGTTGAAATGGTAAGGTTTTGATATGATTTTAAGTTTGGTTAAATTTTGATTGAGTCAAGTGGATTGGTTGATTTTAGTACATGAAATTGGTATGCTTTGATATGAAATTGAGTATAAAATTGTTTGGTGATATTGTGGATTGAATTATGCATGTTTGGGTATAGTTTTAGTTGCCATTTGGTCATGAATTATACTTTGGCTGATGCTTGTAGGGATGACCCTTTTTGGGTGGCATGTTGGCCTTATAAATGGCCTATTTTTGTCCACACGGGTAGGGACACGGGCGTGTGTCTCAGTCGTGCGTGACACACGGTCATGTTACATGGCCGTGTGTCCCCTGGTTAACCTTTCGAATTAAGTCAATATACCCTACAGGTTTGACACAACCTAGACACACCGGCGTGTCTACTGGCCGTGTGTGTCACACGGACTCATACACAAGCTTGTGACTGACCATGTGACATAATTTAGTATACCCCTTAAATGGCACACAGGCGTGTGGTTGGCCATATGGTACAAGTCAGTATGTATGCCCTGTTTTCACACGGCCTGTGCCACGGGCGTGTTTTGTGGCCGTGTGAGGCACACGGCCTATTCACACGGGCGTGTGACCTATGATTTCATGAAATGTTTCTAAGTGTCTAGAAATTTTTATATGTGATCAGTTTAGTCTCGAACCACTTCTAAGCATGATCTAAGGTCTCGTAGAACCTTAGAAGGGACAATGTGAATGTTTGTGCATAGTTTATAATAATGCATGCTTAAATGTATGAGAGTGTGATGTATGGTCCAGTAATGCCTCGTAACCCTATTCCAGCGACGAATACAGGTTTGGGGTGTTACATAGCTCTTTTCGTGATAAACTATGTTATAAAAAATTGCATAATTTAAACCTTACCACTTTTTCATGAACACAAGCATATTTCCATTTGAGCATTTACCATTTCAATGCAACTTATAAGTAAACAAAATACCATTCAACCAATAGCCTGGCACATGCCTATGCATCAAACAACAACACATGTTAGCCAAGTAAATACATATATAAATAACCATGGATGAGTACAACAATTGATTACTTTTCATATACATGTATCATCCAATTCAATTTTTCATATACCATGTAACAACATATCCATGTAATTCATATATATCCCTGTAATAGTCCATATTGAACTCTTACCATATCGTATGACAATATTGCCCGTTGAACCATTTAGAATATCGTTGGATACTTGGGATAGCTCACACATAGTGTGCTAAACTGTAATCCATCAATTCCTGTACATAATGCTCATACGAGCTATGAATCGGTATGCTCTCACAAGCTATAAATCGGTAAGCTCATACGAGTTGAGAATCTATAAGCTCTCTAGAGTTGAAATTGGTAAGCTCATATAAGCTGAGAATCGGTAAGCTCTCACGAGCTAAAATCGATAATCCCTAATGATATGTCATTTGTATCCTACAAATTCCTAAGATTCAAACGGGGCTCGGTAATCATTGTACGTCATTAGATTTCCGTCATTTCATTACACGGTAAATTACATACTAATAAATATATTGATTTAGTCACAATATAATCACATATTAACATTCAATTTAATCAAAATTATATAGAATACAATTCATACGAACTTACCTAGCTAAATTGCAGAAATACCAAAGTTCAGGGGCATTTTGATAATTTTCTATTTTCTTCGATTTTCCACTCGATCTTGATCTAAATTAATAATTTCATACAACTTATCAATTTAAACAGTAAAACAAAGTATTTCATGCAATTTGGTCATTTTTGATATTTTTACAAAATTGCCCCTAAAGTTTTACTTTTGTTTAATTTAGTCATTGAGCCCAAAACATGCAAATTAACCATTTTTACTCAAAATTGAGCCTAGAATAATACTCATAGTATCAAAAAATCCCCTTTATGTAACAATTTCACATTTAATCTTTACATTTTTACTATTTTAACAATTTAGTCCCTAATTGAAAAATTCATCAAAAATCACTTAATAAAATACTTTTTAATAACAAATAATACTTCAAATTCATCATTTAACATCTAAAATCACAAGGTTCATCAATGGAAACATTCAAAATATTTAACAGTTTCAAAATCAAAGGTACGGGATAGCTGGACCTAGTTGCAACGATATCTAAAACAAAAAAATTATAAGAAACGGGGCTAAAAGGAATTTACATGCATCCTAGGAAGTTTGGCCAAAGCTTGAAGGTTTATCAATGGCTTTCTTCTTTCTCAAATTTAGGAAAACAATAAAATGTAAAAGATGATATCTTTAATTTATTTTATTACCATTTATTATGTTTTATTTTAATTAATAAAACATACATATTTTCATAATAAGACAAAGCCAACCACCCACTCCTATATAATATGGTATATTTACCATATTAGTCCATGTACTTTGATTCATTAAGCCATTTAATCACTTCAATCAAATAGCGATAAAATTTTACGTCTTTTACAATTTAGTCCTTTTTAATTAATTAACCATCGAAACGTTAAAATTTTTTAACAAAAAATTTAGTACCACATTAATGACACTCAGTAAATATTTATAAAAATATTTACGACTTGATTTATAAAAATGAAGTCCCAATACCTCATTTTCAAAAACCACTTAAGCTTAATAAATCGCTTATGAAACAAAAATCACTATATCAAAAACCTTTTCAAAGTCAAAATTAACTCATAAATATTAAATATAATATTTACGAACTTACTCGTCAGAATTGGTGGCACCGAAACCATTGTTTCTAACACCACTAAAAAATGGGCTTTTACAATGTGCTAGACGAGCAATGACTTAATAAATTTTATTTAATCTCTTTTTCCCGAAATACCTCGTTTTACTTTTTATGTATAACTCCTTGTATAGTGTAAAATCACATTTACATTTTGAATAATACAACTATCATTTTCGCCTTGTTTCTATCATTGTATAGAGTTTTACATCTTATTCGCAAACTTATACTTCGCCAGAAGGCTTTTCACAAATCATTCTCTTTTCTTTCTAAATATATTACAACTTTTGATAACTTTCTCTTCTCACCTTCCTCTACTGTTCTTTATGTATACATTCCAACATAGATCGTTGCCCCTTTGGCGTAGCCTTAGCATCAACTCCCATCTCCCATCTTTCTAAAAGATCTTACACTCAGAGGCATTCATAATAAGTTCACAAAAACATAGTGGGAAATTATCATACATTCATTCATCATTTCACATTAAATGTAAACATTGCATTTTACTCTATGAAACCAAACAGGTACTCGTCAAACTTAGTAGGAACATGTATTAAATCTCTACATACCTTTTATGCTTTCATATTCTCTAAACATTCTTACTTTAGTCAGTATAGCACGCTTACTTAAGGTTGTAGCAGAGGATGAGCCAGAATCAAAAAAACGACAACGGAGATAGAGATGGAAATAACTAAAGATTCTATCAATGCAAAAATCTCATTCCCTTTAAGTCTAGAGGAAAAAAAGTGGGATGAGGATGAATTTTTAAGTTTTCTAAACCTATTAAAACATTAAATGTCAACCTACCTTTAATCGAGTTAATAAAAAAGGTTCCCAAGTATGTTAAGCTTTTGAAGGAAATGATGGCCAAGCGTAAGTAAATTAATGTAAGAGAACAAGTTGATTTAAATGCTACCTATATCATGATTATTTCAAAACAGGTACATCAGAAATTGAGAGACCCTAAAAGTTTTACTATGCCCATAGAGATATGGAGTATTCATTTTAATAGAGCTCTATGTGATTTAAGAGCTAGTATTAATTTGATACCTTTATCAATTTCTAAAAAACTTGAGTTAGGGGATCTTAAAACTACTCATATAACATTACAGTTGGCGGATCGGTCTTCAATACATTTGGAAAGGGTATTTGAAGATATGTTAGTTAAGGTACGAAGTTTCATTATCCCTGTAGATTTTGTGGTACTTGATTTTGAAGAAGATCGTGAGATACTGATCTTATTAAGAAGACCCGTTTTTGTTACTTCTAAGAGTACCATTGATTTAGAAAAGAACGAATTAACCATAAAAATCAATGGTGAAACATAAATATTTAAATTCGACCATCAATTTAGTGAAGAGGAAAGTTAGAAAAAGTTAGGAGCATAGTTTAAAAAAGTATCTATTTCTAATGTTCCTGGATTAATGGACACATTTCCTTTAATGTGTACAGGTAGAATAAACAGGTTCAAGGAAAGAGACAAGCGAAAGAAGGTGGAATGGCACAACAAACGATGGACTAATACTAATAGAATAAGAAGATTGTCCATATGTGAACCAACAATATTACTAGATGAATCCGGCAGTAAAATGTAAAATTATTTGAATTACTTAATTTTTTTTTTGTAAATTATTGTATATTTAACTAACCCCATAGTTTAGATTCTCACTTTTATTTGATATATGTTTGTTGTCAGACCAAAGCATCCCTAAGATGGAAATTTGAGTTAAACAGAGTCGGTGTTGCAACACGGGAACCTTGTGTCATGACACTATGTATGGAATACAAAAATTGACGAAAAGCATATGAACGTCGCAACATGGCACTAGCATGTCGCGACATAGTAGACAGTTTCCCCAAGATCTCCAAATTGACGGATGTGTATCAACATAGAACCATTGTGTCGCGACAATGGTACACTGGCAGGGATGTCTCGACACAAAACCTTTGTGTCACGACATCGCTACAATTTTTCTGTAGGATTGACCCGACCTAATTGCCCAACTTGATGGATAAAACTTAGTTTTACCCAAATTTTACCATTTAAAATACCAATTCTTTACCCTAATACCCCCTATAAACATGCTTAACATCTCCTTAACCTCCTACTCCTATCAAATCTCCCAAAACTTTTCACACCTTAAAACCTTAAAATCCAAAATCCAAACTCCTTTTTGTAACTAGACTGTAATATTCCAGATTTAGGTCTAGTAGTTTCGGATATATTTTTCGAGTTCCGAGTTTAAATTTAGGAATTTATCTGGTTAATAGTAAATTTTTTTAATTTCATTTAAGAGATCAATTTCATCTAAAATTGATTAAACAATAATCTGAAAAATAAAAATATTTTTGGAAAAATAATTTTAAATTAATTAAATAATTATTAGTGAAAATAATTAATTTGGGTCAAAAAATTTTAAAATAATTTTATTGGGGGTTAATTTGAGTTTAATTTATATATTAATTAAATTGGATTTAATTGTAAAAGGGAAATTTTGGAGTACTTATTTGAGGAATAAACCTTTAAATTAGGAAGTTTGGAGGGAAATGGTCAATTGGTAAAGTAAGGGAAGTGTGGGAGTGGCCAATGGGCAAATTTCCCAAATTTTAAATTTATGGTGGGTAGTTTCAGTTTTAAATACAATGAATCTAGCCTACTTTTCACACAATTTACATCAGATTAGAGAGCTATAAAATTAGTTTTTTTCGCATGGTTTTAAAGACCTATCATCAGAGAATAGATTCAACAAATTTCCTTATCAAAATACTCTTTCTTTTCACCTAAAATTATTCACAAAAGTAGCCAAAAATATTCTGAAATTTCTCAAGATTCTTGAATAAAGATTTTCAATCGAAGGATTTAGAACGAATCAAAGGTAATTATTATTACTAAATTTATTTTTATGATGATTAGAAGCATATTTACATAATTTGAGTGATAATTACATGACTTTCTATCAATGTCATCTTCTTTAGAATCTTAAGGAGCTTTAATGGTGGATCTTGAATTTTGAGAGGAAATCCACAAATCAATGGAAGTTCCAACTCAAATTGGATCTATTAGAAAGTTTTTGATCTTATTTATCAAGATTAAACATGTTTTGTAAGGTAATTTAAAATAAAATTGAATTTCATCATCTTCATGAACCGATTTTCTGGATTTTTGTGAAATTGATTTAAATGTGAAATTGATACTTTGTATATGTTTATTTGGTCTAGTGTTGATGTTTGGAAGTGATTAGGAGGGCTGGGGTGATCAATTTTTGTAAGGAATCGAGTTTTCAACTAGATGATACAAATCCGGTAATGTAACTTTGAGTGAGAATTTTGTGTAGCCTAGTTGATAAAAATTTGTGTTTATTATATCTTTTGAAATGTGGTAATATCTATTTTATCTCTGTTGAAGCTTTGAATCTTGAAGAGGATCGAGCTAATTGAAATTGAAGCTTGGATTTGCTAGGTTGATCACTTGGTTGTGGTTGAGTTAATTATGTGGTGAGTGTTATTAAAGGGTGATTTGGTAAATTGACCCTCACTTATGCTTAATTGGATGATTAATTACTAATTGAAAATATTTAATTGAGTTTTGGTTGGTTAATTTTGCAGGATTATTGATATATGTTTAAGTGATAAAATTTTTGTTAAGTGTAAGTGAGCATCTAGTGATTTATGTGCTTGATTTGATTGATTATAATGGTGAACTAAGCAAATGGTATGTTGATATTTCAATTGATAAATGAACATTGACAATAGTTAATTGGTATGCTAGATTTAATTTGATGTTAAAATGGCTATGTTACATGATTCACATATGTATTTTGGCAGTTTAAATTTAGCACATTATTAACTGAAATTATGTTATGATTGATTGATTTTATTGGCATTATAGCATGGTGGATCCATTGGATATAGTTGGCATGCTATAGGATTTGTAAGTACTCATCATATTGATATGTTATTTATGAGCAATAAGGCTCTAGGTGGACTGATTTGGAGTAGATAAGGGTTGAGCTTGTGTCTCCACTCAACGAGACAGACTTGAGGCGATATAAGGGAGTTTATAGTCTCAGCCCGCTCAATCTGGGATTGATTCTGATTCTGATTAGGAGTAAGGAGATTGTTTTATCTAATGTATGATTGTATATGCCAATATAAATGTATGAAATGTTATATGCTAAACTAATGATTATATGCCATGATTAATTATGATTTTTGATACATGGTTGAGCATATGACATTGAACTATTATGGATTGATCTAGTTATTGAAAATTTTTATTTGATTGTGTAACACCCCAAACCCGGCCTGGAAGTTTGGCTTGAACTTGGCGTGTCACATTGAAGTGTTTTTGAAAACCATGTTTCCATTAAAACCCTTCTTAATAATTAAAACTTATACCCTTTTTAAACCTTGTTAGAAAACCTCAATTTGAATAACATTCTTAACAACTTTGTAAATATCTTGGTAGTTGCGAAACTTACTTTAAAAACAATTGCGTTACGTGATGTTTTGAATAACGATGAGTTGCTTTGGAAAATCGTGTTCTAATACTAGCAATTATAAGAACAATAAATAAAATTCCAAATTTGAAATCGAGAAAATTACAACGGCTTTACTACAACCCACATAAAATAATTTAAAGGTAATAATCAAAAGCGTAACATAAGCGGTGTGTGTGGCTTCCTCGAGCCCCTAGCAACCCCGATCCATCTAAGGTGGAAATTACGAAAGGTTAATAAGCGGGGTGAGTTTACGAAAACTCGATGTGAAATCCCTACTATAAAAAGGACGATCGGTCATCTAAAAGAATTAAAAGTCCTGCCCTTACTTACTTACAATTTCAATTACCAATCGGGTCTTAGCCCATTACAACAGACGATACAGATGGACCTTAGCCCATTACAAAATAAGAAACATTATCGAATTGGAACCAAAATGAGAATCGAATCGAATCAATATTAGTAACAAAATCGAATCGAATCGAATTAAGAGCGAATCGAATCGAATCGAGAATGAGAATCAAAATCGAATCGATATTAATGTAATCGAATCGAATCGAATTACGTGATGTAATCGAATCGAATGTGAAAGCAATCCCAACCCAATCCAGCCGTATACACCCCCGTACCAACCTTACACCATATGGGGAGACAACTCGACCCACCCATCCGCTACACGCCACAGAATTTGTAGCATGGTCGCGAAGCGAGATATCGTGTGAGTCACCAGATCTGAATATTGTGGCGAGCCACGAATCGAATAATGTGGAAAACCCACCTAACGAATCGTGGCACAAAGCCATAGATAATCGTAATAACCCGGCACATAGCCATCGGTGGCGGTAATATAAGCTGGCGCCTGACCTTCGGTAAATATGATCGACACGAGTCGTCAACAAATATGTTAGGCACATAGCTACTGTGTAAATCGTTTGTACGAAGCCATAGTCAAGATGGCACAAAGCCATATTTAGGTTGGCACAGAGCCATTAATAACGGGTCTATAATCGGCACGAAGCCCACAAAAACGGCACACAACCTTCGGTAGCATGACCGGCACTTAGCCATCGATCGGTCAACAGATATTGTGACAGAGTCACCAAATACAGATATTATGGCAGAGCCACCAGAACAGATATTTGTGGCATAGCCACCATAACGCTTCCTCCGTACAAAATCCTAACCCATGCAACATGTCATGTATGCAGAATGTCATGCCCATATTTGAATCAAACAATCACAGTCAAGTCATTCATATCACCAACATATATTCACAAACAAATTCGTCAAACACACAGTCCAAGTCAGTCACTTGCCCACAAGGGCAAAACAGTCATTTAACACCCTAAGGGCAAAATGGTAATTTTACCCCACAAGGGTATCTCAGTAATTCTACCCTACAGGGGTATTTCGGTATTTCTACCCTACAAGGGTATTTCGATAATTCTACCCTACAGGGGTATTTTGGTAATTCTATCCTATAAGGGTATTTCAGTAATTCTACCCTATAGGGGTATTTCAGAAATTCTGCCCTATAGGGGTATTTCAGTAATTCTACCCTATAGGGGTATTTTAGAAATTCTGCCCTATAGGGGTATTTCAGTAAATCGAGGGTAAAACGATAATTTTGTAAACTGAGGGTAAACTAGTAATTCTGTAAATCAAGGGTAAAACGGTAATTTTACAAATCGAGGGTAAAACGGTAATTCTGTAAATTGAGGGTAAAATAGTAATTCTATAAACTGAGGGTAAAATGGTAATTCTGTAAATCGAAGGTAAAACGGTAATTTTAAAAATCGAGGGTAAAATAGTAATTCTGTAAATCGAGGGTAAAATGGTAATTTTGTAAATCGGGAGTACTTTGGTAATTTTACAAGTCGAGGGCATTTCAGTAATTGGTAAACTAAAGTATTCTAAACATGGATAACAATACGAATGGGCCTAAAGCCTATTCTCGGCCCAAATGGGCCCACACGCTCGTGTGGCCCTTTTAGCCCAAACCTAGCCACAGATATGCGATTCACCTAGCCTAGTCCAATATTTACTACACAATAAAACAACTTATCCAATTGGGCCGTGAGGCCCATTGGGCCCACATGGCCCCTTTCGGCCCATCGCGACCCGAAGTAGCCATCCAACAACAAGAGTAGTGATAAATACACACGATTGAGGCTGGAGTTAATCCACGCTCCGAGCACTCTTAGCCGACGTCCAACCCAAACGAGCACGCCATAAAGCGAAAGGATCAGCCAAGAAAGGTACCTTTACTCTCCTCATGGTTCTCTCTATTTAAAGCCGACTTCCCATCCACTCTTATGTTAGCTTCCGATGTGGGATCCTCCAACATCGAGTTTAAATTCAACACCAACTCTTGCCACTGTTAGCAAAATAAATGCTCTTTGCTTGCTATGGGATTGAACCTATGCCTCCCTCAAATGCTCCACACGCCACTTGCCACTAAGCCATAAGGTTTTTGTGTCACAATTTCTCAAACAATATTCTTAAGGCCTACCTACTACACCGTGGTTTGATTCACCTTAAACCAAATTTTTACTAGAGTCCGTGTTTAAACCGGGACTTCTCCAACACTTCTCAACACACTTAACCACTAAAACAAGCCTTCATTAACGAAATTTGCATGCACAACAGAATATTATAAGCTGCCTTCAACCGCTCCCATGCTCAAGGCCCAAAACTTCTAGGCTCAAATTCAGGGTGTTACAGATTGGTTTCAATTTAAGCATAATTTGGGTGCTCATTTACTCGTCGTTTTATTAACATTCACTAAGCTTTTTAACCCCATGCCCTCACATTCGTGCAATTAACCCATACAATTGAGGAGCTGAGGAGCCAAACAAGAAAGTTCCAAGAGATTAAGGGTCAGTAGAGATTTAGTTACATGTTTTAAAGATGTTAATCGGGCATTGTGGAACTTCTGAGACTTAGTTTAATTTTGAATGGTTTTATACTATGTAACAACCCATTTTTAGTCAAATCAAAACAGTGGTTTTGGGACCACAAATCCAAGATCAAAATAATTATTTTATTATTATTTTAATGTTTACAGCATGATAGTGTGTTTGTGTGAAAATTTTGTTAAGAAATTTTATCATTTGAGTGCTTAATTCGATAAAAAGGACTAAATCGTGTAAAGTGTAAAAGCGGAGTTCTTTTAGCTAAAGGTGCCTAATAGCTATGGAATATTAAAGTGGAGGTCCTTATGTGGTAATTAGACCATTAGTATGTTAGAGGATGATAATGGCTTGGCATTTTGTGTAATTTTAAAGTATTAAAAGGTTAAATTAGTAATTAAGTAATTAATGAATAAAAAAAAGGAATAATATTTATCATCATCTCCCATTATCAATATTCAACCGAAACTTAAAGAGAAAGAAGCCATTTTTGGTGTTTAACATTCAGCAACCCTAATTCCTTCAATTAGGTACGTATTTTAATCCGTTTTTAATGATTTTTATGTTTTTGAGTTCATTGCTGCTTAATCTAGCTAGCCCAGGGACTAATTTGCAAAACTATTAAAGGTTAAAGATGTTCCCATTGATGAATATGTATGAGATTTAATGATTGATGATAGATTATGAATGTTTGATGATAGTTATACAAGATTTGTTAAGTGATTTTTAGTGAAAATGCAAATTAGGAATTAAATTGATAAATGTGTAAAATTCATGATGAAATGGGTGAAATAATGAAAATATGGGCCTATTAGAGACTTAATTGAAATTCTGCTAGCATGGGTATAAGTTGAATTTCATGAATTTGTGTTTTTATGAGCTAAGGATTAAATTGTAAAAAAATGTTGAAATATTAGGGGAAAAAGTGTAAAGTTGCCTTAATGTGTATTTTGGACTAAATTGAATAGAGTGATAATTAAATAATTTAATTTTGATTACAATTAGACCAAGAAAAGCAAAATTTGGATATAAATCAGGGAAAAACAAGGTTTTGGACTAGTCGATCCATTCCATAGTTTTAGCGACCGAGGTAAGTTCGTATAATTAAACTTTAGTGTTTATTCATTAAATTTATGAATGGTATTATGTATTTATTCATACATATTGTTGAAAATAATTTTTTTGTTGAATTATGAAATTAAATTAAATGTTCAAAACAAGTACAATGTAGGATTGAGTACAACCGTTTTATGACAAAGGATGAATTGAACGTAAGCCTGTGGTTGGACCATGGCAGTATTTATATGTAAGACCATAGCTGGCTATGGAATTTTAATGAAAAGACCATAACTGGGTTATGACACCTTGAATGTAAGACCATGGTTAGACCATGACAATATTTATATGTAAGACCATAGCTGGGCTATGACATTCTGATGATAAGACCATAACCGGGTTATGGCACTACGAATGTAAGACCATGGCAGGGCCATGGAAATACATGTGTAAGACCATAATTGGACTATGACACAAGAAAAACGATGTACTCATATCTGTAAGCCATTCTTCTATTCAGAAAGACTTGGTAAGTGACATATGAAATTAATATTGAAAGACTTATGGTTATTATTAGAATTGATCTAAAATAAGAGTATCCATCGATATTTAAATGATTCAACGGGTATATCGAAGATATGAATTGGTGAGGATAGTTACGTATCGGTACAGGTATGTACAAAAACTAAATATGTATTGAGGATATGAAAGAATTGAGTTCATGGCTAAATAGATTATTGAATATATGTTAACATTATTGTTATACATATTTTGTAGTATGTTATATGCATATTTTGAATGGTAACTAAATGGTGAGTTTTGCTTATTATTTTCATATGAGCTTACTAAGCTTTATAGCTTTTTTTTGTTTATTTTGCCATGTTCTATGTGATTTCAAAGCTAGCTCAAATTCGGGGATAGTTGGAGACTTCATCACACTATCAAGCTATCATTTTGGTACTTTTGAATCTATGTTTTTGAGTATATGGCATGTATAGGGACTTTGGTCATTTTGATATATATGTTGATAGTAAATTTAGCTATTTGAATTGGCCGGTAATTGTTAATGATGTGGTTTTTTATATAGCCATGAGAGTTGGCTTATTTTGGTATATTGGTCATGATTATATATATGTATGTGTGGTTTGTGTGATGTGTTGGTTAATAGATATGTGATGATTGTTGACAATAAGTATTATGGATAGCAAATGGTTGAGTTATGAATATTGGTATGCTAGTGAATCTAGGCATTAATGCATATTTGAGTTTGGTCATTGTTGATGTATTATGAAAGTAAGTTTTGGTAAGACTTTGAATGGCATATTTTGGTATTGTTATGTTATGTATTGGTTGGCAATGAAATGGTATAATTTATGCTTGGTTGAGAGTAGTTAAATGCCTATATGTGCCATGTTTTATGCCAATTGGGTTAATGTAGGTATATGAAGATTTGGGTGGCAAAATTGCTTGGTAAATAGCCTATTTTTGTCCACACGGGCAGAGACACGGGCATGTGTCTCAGTTGTATGTGACACACAGTTGTGTTACACGGCCGTGTGTTCCCTAGTGTTGAAATAGAAACCAAGTCAGTATTGTAACACCCCTCACCCGTATTCAATGCCAGAATAGGGTTACGAAGCATTACTGAACTTATCACACATTTAACATACATTTTATATACAATTAGTCAATTTAGATACAATGAATTCACAACCAAACATATTGTCCCTAATACGAGCCTACGAGGCCCAAAACATGCATTCGGGGTGGTTTGGGACTAAACTGATAACTTTAGAAAATTTTAGAATACTTAGAAAATTTTCTCAAAAATAAGGGACACACACTAGTGTGGCTTGGCCGTGTCTCTCACACGGCCAAAGACACGGCCGTGTCGCACTCCATGTGGACATTTGAAATGGGAGACATGACCATGTCCTAGCCCGTGTCTGACCCAGTGTAACTCTCTGACTTGGGTCACATGACCAACACACACGCTCGTGTGGCTAGCCCATGTGCTTAGCCCGTGTGCCCTAAAAATGGCCACACACGCCCGTGTGCCAGGCCGTGTGTTAGGCTGTCCCAAACCTATAGGGTACACTAACTTATGCCACACGGCTAAGTCACACGCTCGTGTGTAAGGCCATGTGGAGCATACTGACTTAATTTTAATTTCAACACCATGGGACACACGGCCATGTACATGAGCGTGTATCATACACGGCTGAGACACACTTCCGTGTCTCTGCCCGTGTGGACAAAACTAGGCTATTTACCAAGCCAATTTGCCACCCAAACTTGTGCACACCTACACTAAACTCAATGGTACCAAAAACATAGCATAAATAAGCATTTAAATCAACTTCAACCAAGTATAATCCATACCATTTCATTACCAACCAATACAAAACACAAATACCACAATGTGCCATTCAATTTCATGCCATATTTCACTTTATCAAATCATCAATATGGTCATTTTCTAAACATGCATTATTTTACCTAATTTCATAAACATGCCAAGTTTATTACTCAATCGTTTAGTACTTCTAAATGCCAAATACTATCTATCATCACATATCTATATTCAAGAATATAATAAAAGCCATATGCACAAATATATATAGAATCAAACCAACCAAGTTAAGCCAACTTTCATGGCTATATACGAAACCAAAATTTAAACATATACAAGCCAATTCAAATGGCTAAATTCATTACCAACACTTAACCAAAATGATCCAAAATCCCTATACATGTCATATACTCAAAATATTTAAGTTTAAAATTACCAAAGTGATAGTAGGATAGTGTGACGAAGTCTCCGACGATCCCCGAATCTGAGGTAGCTTTGAAATCACTATAAAACATGGTAAAATAAATAGAATAAGCTTTATAGCTTATCAGTAAGCTCATATGAAATAAACTCAATTTAATTATAAATATACAATTCATGTAACAACCTGTTTTTAGTCAAATCGGAACAGTGGTTTTAGGATCACAAATTCAAAGTTAAAATATTGATTTTATTATTTAATTAAAGTTTACAGCATGATAAAATTATTATGTGAAAGTTTCGTAAAGAAATTTTACTGTTTGAATGCTTAATTCGGTAAAAAGGACTAAATCATGTAAAGTATAAAAGTGGAGTTCCATTAGTTAAAGGTGTCAAATAGCTTTGGCTTTTAATTATGGTGGCCTTAAATAGTAACTAAGCCATTTGAAAGATGAGTGGAAAATTTTGGACAACCATTAAATGATTTTTAAGTTATATTAATAAGGTTAAAATAGTAAATTATGTATTAATATAATAAAACAAAAGAAATGAAAACAATTTGATGCTATCATCTTCTTAGATAGCCGAATATTGAAGAGAAAGAAAGTGATTCTTTAGGTTTTCCATTTGGTCACTTTGGAAGCTAGATTAAGGTATGATTTTAGCTTAGTTTTTAATGATTTTTACGTTCTTAAGATCGTTGCTTCATATTCTAGCTAGCCCGTACCCTAAATTTTGAAATTGTTAAAGATTTATCATGTTGCCATTGTTGAATGCTTGAGTAATTTGATGAATCATGATAGATTTGGTGTAAAGTGAATTTTGACAAAAATGTCAAAAAGGGATTAATTTGTGTAAATGTAAATTTATGTGGTAAAAGTGTGAATAAGTTGAAGATATGGGCTGCTAGTAACATGTAGTATATTCTGCTAGCATGAGATTGTACTAAATTGCATGAATTTGCAACTTTATGTGATAAGGACTAAATTGTAAAAGTGTAAAACATTAGGGTAAAATGTGTAAATTTTCCAAAATATGAATATTGGCTAAATTGAATAGATTGAATATTGAATGTGCTAAATTTGATAATATATAGCTCAAGATAAGCCGAGATCAGGATTAGATCGGGGAAAAGGAAAAGTGGATAAATAGTCGATAATTTCCATCTGCGCAATTCGAGGTAAGTTCGTATAACTAGAATCGAACTTTTAAATACTTGTAATTATTTGAAATAAATGTACGTAATTGAATAAATGATCTACTTGAAATATGAATGTCTTATGGATACAGTTTGATGGTTACCGAGCCTCGTTTGAACCGTAGGAATTCGTAGGATACAAGTGACATGTCACTAGGGTTACTGTTTAAGTGGAGATCCTGCATGTTGTGTGGACTCACCTCAGCTCGTATGAGCTTACCGATATATCAGCTCGTAAGAGCTTACTATTCTCAACTTGTCAGAGCTTACTGTTTCAACTCAATAGAGCTTACTGTCCATTAGCTTAGAAGGAGCTTACCGATCATAGCTCAAAAGAGTGAATATGATGATGAATTGACAGATTACCGATTAATACACTTAGTGTGTATCACTCGAGTATCTATCGATACTTTAATCGGTTCAACGGGCATAATTCTCTTAACAATTATACAGATGAATTCTTGGTTATATAAATGAATTGTTGATTATATGAATGAGAATGAATTGTTACATATGTTGTACAAGTTACATGAAATTGGTATGATATAATACATTAATGTATGAAATTGAGATAAAGGTTGATTATATGTACTTATGAGACTAACATTTTGATGAATGCTTGTATATAGGCATTTGGCAAGTAAAATTGATATACTTTGTTTAATTGTTTGATTATGTTTAAATGGTAAGTTAAATTCTAAATTATAAAGGCTTATTAAGCTATAAAGCTTACTCTGTTTCTTTTCCGTGTTTTCTAGAGGTTCGATAACTTGCTCGATTCAGATAAAGTTAGAGTTTCGTATCACACTATCCAGTTGTTGATTGGTACTTTTGAACTTATGGATATTTGTAAATATGGCATGTATAGGCTAGTTATAAATATGATAGTTATGGTTACTTAAGATGGTGATTTTGGTACATGTTGTGGTATATGTTAAAGCCATGTGATTTGGCTTAACTTGGTATAATGTTTTGATTGGGTATAAGTACTCAAATATGATATTTTTCGGCAAGTAGAAGATGAAATAGAAATATGCAATGTTGTCTTCATATGTGATAGGCATATGAATGGAAAATGCATAATTTTAATTAGGTATTTGAATACTATGTAGAATTGGTATAAAATGTGCACGAAATGTTGTCGATTGGTTGCCTATTGAGTTGTAAAATGTTGCAATTTATGCTTGTGCAGGTGTGTAAAAATAGGGTGGCAAAATGGTTTTGCAAATAGCCTATTTTTGTCTTCATGGGCAGAGACACAGGGGTGTGTCTCAGCTGTGTGTGACACATGGTTATGTTACACTGCTGTGTGTCCCCTGGTGTTGATATTGAAATGAAGTCAACATGCTCCACATGGTCTCACACACGGGCGTGTGACTGGCTGTGTGGTACAAGTCAGTATATCCCCTAATTGGCACACAAGCGTGTGACTTGGCCATGTTGCATAAGTCAGTATACCCTATAGATTTGGCACGGCCTAGTACACGGCCTAGCACACAGGCGTGTGTGGCCACTTCGAAGGGCACACGGGCTAGACACATGGGCATGTGGTTTACCGTGTGACCCAAGTCAGTATGTACGCTCTATTTTCACATGGCTTGTGACACAGGCGTGTTTGGTGGTCATGTGAGACACATGGCCTGCCCACATGAGCCTGTGTCCTCTGTTTGAAGCAAAATTTTATAAGTTTCCCAAACTTTTTCTGAATTATCAGTTTAGTCCCGAACCATTTCTAAAGCATATTTAAGGCCTCGTAAGCTATTATAAGGGACAAATTGTTTGAGAATGAATGATGACTGTATGAATTGATTTAATGTATGAGAAAAGTATGGTTATATGTGTTATAAGTCCGGTAATGCTCCGTAACCCTATTCCAGCATTGAATACAAGTGAGAGGTGTTACAATTTAATAAATTGAATATATATCAACATGTAACTCATATTAACTAACAAACCTTTCATGTATTCAATCAGAAGATTATATGTGTCTTTCATAAATCTCTTCGATTTAAAGCTTATATGGTTTATGTACATACTTGTACCATCTCGTATCAATCTCATACTCAACCACGTTTTTCATTTACCCGCACGGGAAACTCACACCAAAGTGCCATATACATAGCCAATGTTATCACAGTCTCATATCACATACATGCTCACTCTCGAGCTATCAATGAGCCTGCTCATGCAAGCTGTGGGTCAAGACGTAGCAACACAGTACTGCTCACACAAGCTATGAAGTAACTGCAACAGATGCTGGTATACTCAGCCACTGGTAGGACGTACAGGACTAGCACCCGAATCACAATATCACAATAACCCCTAATGACATGTCATTTGTATCCTAATCTATTCCTAAGGTTCAACTGGGATTTTCATGTTTGTCAAATCATCATCAAACATGTCTGTATTCTCATATTCACATTTTATGCAATATCAAAGCATTTAAAATACATTTACAATGAAACATATTACATACGAACTTACCTCGATTCACAAAAACGATGAAATAGGTCGATTAGTCGAGTATTTTGTTTTCCCCCCAATTTAGATCCGAACTTCATTTTTCTTGATCTATATAGTATCAGATTTAGCTTCTTTAATAATCTTTCTATTCAATTTAATCCAAAACACTCATTAAAGCACTTTTCCACTTTTGCCCCAAGTATTTCACAACTTTTACAATTTAGTCCTTATTTCATAAAATCACAAATTCATGCAATTTCACCGAAACCCATACTAGCCGAATTATAATTAAGTCCCTAGAAGCCCATATTTTTCATTTATTTCACATTTTTAACAAAAAAGTTTCCACATTTCACAATTTAATCCGTAATTTGCATTTTCACTAAAAATCACTTTACAAAACTTGTGGAACTATCATCAAACATCAAAATATTCATATATTCATCAATGGAAAAAACACTAAACCTTTGACAATTTTGCAAAATAGTCCCTGGGCTAGCTAGACCTAGATACAACGATCTTAAAAACATAGAAATCATTAAAAACTGAGTCAAAAATCACTTACATGCTTAAGGTACCATGGACGAACCTTCAAAATCACAAAAATGGTGTTTTTCCTTCTTTAATTTTCGGCAATGAAGAAGATGGACACCAAATTATGATTTCATTTTATTTATTTTATTTTTAATCACATATATACTTAATTACCTTAGTTATAAAACATTATAATCACTTAATGCATGTCCATAATTGTCCACTCATATTAAAAATGGTATATTTACCAAATAAGGACCTCTAATTTTTAATTTTATAGCTATTAGATACCTTTAGCTAATAGAACATCACTTTTACATTTTACACGATTTATTCCTTTTTATCAAATTGACCACTTAAACGATAAAATTTCTGAACGAAACTTTCACACAAACACACTATCATCTGTAAACATTAAAATAATAATAAAATAATTATTTTGACTTTGGATTTGTGGTTTTGAAACCACTATTCTGATTTGACTAAAGACGGGCTATTACAACTCTCTCCCTTAGGGATTTTCGTCCTTGAAAACCTTACCAGCAAAAAGGTGAGGGTACTATTTTCTCATAGCTTCCTCGGGCTCCCACGTGGCTTCTTCGACATCGTGTCATTTCAAAAGTACTTTTACTAAGTCGATGCTTTTATTTCTCAATCATTTAACCTCTCGAACTAAAATTCTAATCGGTTCTTCATTGTATGACATGTCGGGTTGAATTTCAATCTTTGTCGGAGAAATTACATGTGATGGATCCAATCTATATCGACGCAACATCGACACATGAAACAAATTATGGATATTTTCTAATTTTGATGGTAATGCTAGTCGGTATGCCACTGGTCTTCTTCTTTCAATGACTTCACACAGCCTGATAAATCGAGGACTCAGTTTGCCTTTGCGACCAAATCAAAGAATTTTCTTCCATGGAGATACTTTTAGAAACACTTTGTCGCCAATATAAAATTCAATGTCTTTTCGTTTCAAATCCACGTACGATTTCTGTCCATTTGAAGCTGCTTTTAGACTGTCATGAATTACTTTCACTTTCTCTTCAGTTTCTCTAATAAAATCAACCCCGTGAATCTTTTTCTCACTAAGCTTGGTCCAGTACAATAGAGTTCAACATTTGCTACCATACAATGCTTCATACGGTGCAATTTTTATACGTGATTGAAATTTGTTATTATATGCAAATTCAACTAATGGAAAATATCTCTCCCAATTGCGTTCAAATTCCAAAACACAACAGCGAAGCATATCTTCGAGAATTTGTATTACTCTCTCAGACTGACCGTTAAATTCCGAATGAAATGTTGTACTAAAGTTCAGCTTTGTACGCAAAGCTTCTGGCAACATTTTCCAAAATCACAACGTAAACCTCAGATCTCTGTCTGATATAATCGAAGTTGGCACCCCGTGTAATTTAACTATCTCAGCAATATACAACTCTGCCAATTTATCAAGTGAATAATCTGTACGTACCAGAATGAAATGTGTTGATTTCGTCAGTTGATCAATGACAACCCAAAAAGCATCTTTCTTTTTCAGAGACAGAGGTAAACTCGATACGAAATCCATCGTAACTCTATCCCATTTCCATTATGGTATCATTACAAGTTGTAATAATCCCGCAAGTACTGGATGTTCGGCTTTTACTTATTGACAAACTAAACCTCTTGATACAAACTCTGAAATGTCCCGTTTCATGCCCAACCACCAATACAATTGTTACAAATCATTATACATTTTAGTACCCCTAGATGAATAGATAAACAACCACTGTGTGCTTCATTTAGAATTTTCTGAATAAGCTCAAAATTCTTTAGTGTACAAATTCTGCCTTGGAACATTAAGCAATCGTCAGATCCAATCTGAAAGTCTGAATCACTAATCGACTCACATTGCATTCTTTCGGTTTGTAAATCATTATCACACTTCTAAGCTTCACAAATATGCTGAAGAAAAACTGGTTTAGCTTTCAACTCTGCTAGAATTGAACCATTATCAGATAAGGTTAACTGAGTATTCGTCATTCTCAAAGCAAATAAAGATTTCCTACTCAGAGCGTATGTGACTACATTCACTTTCCCCAAATGATAATCAATCACTAACTCGTAATCTTTCAGCAACTCTAGTTAACTTCGTTGTCGCAAATTCAGATCTTTTTGAGTCATTATATACTTCAAGCTCTTGTGATCGGTAAAGATATGACACTTCTCGCCGTACAAATGATGTCGCCAAATTTGCAGTGCAAATACAATAGTGGCCAACTCTAAATCATGCATCGGATAATTCTTTTCATACTGTTTCAACTATCTAGAGGCATAAGCTATCACATTTCCCTTTTGCATCAAAACACAACCCAAACCATTCAATGACGCGTTATTAAAAATCACAAACTCTTTACCCGACTCAGGTTGAACCAACAGTGGTGCCTCAGTTAATAATGCTTTCAACTGATCAAAAATCTGTTGACATTTTTTAGACCACTTGAACTTCACATCTTTTTATAGCAATCTAGTCATCGGTGTAGCAATCATCAAGAATCCTTTAACAAAATGTCGATAATAGCCAAGTAGGCCTAGAAAACTTCTGACTTCAGATATATTTCTCGGTGGTTTCCAGTCAACAACTGCAAAAATTTTGCTCGGATCAACTCGTATGCCTTCAACTGAAATAATATGTCCCAAAAATCCAACTTCTCAAAGCCAAAACTCACAATTAATGAATTTAGCAAACAATTTCTTATCTTTCAAGGTTTGTCGCACAATTCTCAACTGCTCGGCATGCTCAGACTCATCTCGAGAATAGATTAGAATGTTGTCAATGAATACAACAATAAATCTATCTAAAAATGGTCTAATAATCTGATTTATCAAATCCATAAAATTGCAGGAGCATTAGTCAATCCAAAAGGTATAATAAGAAATTCATAGTGCCCATACCTTGTTCTAAACGCAGTTTTCAGCACATCTGAATCTTTAACCCTAAACTAATAATAGCCTAAGCTCAAATCAATCTTTGAGAATACTGTTGCCCCTTTCAACTGATCAAACAAGTCATCTATTCTCGGAAAAGGATACTTGTTCTTTATCGTAACTTTGTTGAGTTGTCGATAATCAATACACATTCTCATTGACCCGTTTTTCTTCTTTGCAAACAACATTGGCTCACCCTAGGGTGAAAAACTAAGTCGTGCAAAACCTCTATTAGTTAACTCTTGCAACTGAGCTTTCAACTCTTTCAATTCTGTCAGAGCCATTCTGTATGGAGCTATAGATATAGGTGATGTTCCCAGCACTAATTCAATAGAAAATTCAACCTCTCTGATCGGTGGCAACCCCGATAATTCTTCTAGAAACACATCCAAATATTCACAGACAACTGGCATTGATTCAATCATAGATTCAAACACTTTTGTATCCAAACCAAGATAAGCTTCTCAACCTTTTCTCACACATCTTTGAGCTGATATAGACGAAATCACAACAGAAAATCCACTCGATTTATCAAATTCAATTCAAAGGATTTCACTATTCTAACATTTCATTTCAATTGTCTTTCATCTACAATTCATAACAACATCATGTAACGTCAATCAATCCATACCCAATATTACATCGAATTCATCAAAAGGTAGCAGCATCAAATCAACCGGAAAATAGTAACCCCAAATCACTAAAGGAAAGTTCTTGCAAACTTTATAAACTAGAATATATTTGCCTAAGGGGTTCAATAATTTAATCACAAACTTAATAGACTCAATAGGAAAACTCTTACTAGACACCAAATTAAGACAAATACACGAATGAGTTGATCTAGGATCAATCAAAGCATTCACATTAGTGTCATAAAGAGAAAACGTACCAATGTAACATCAGGTGATGATGCATCTTTGTAAGCGTGAATAGCGTAAGCTCTTGCAGGTGCTCTGGCCTCGGATCTCACAGTGGAGTCCTTAGTCGTTTCTCTACTACTAGACACATTCCCTGTATTTCTAGGTGGCTTCCCTCTAATAGCTATATTGCTCGATCTTACATTCTGGAATTTGTCTTTCTAATCTAATTTGGGACAATCTCAAATAAAATAATCTTGCGAGTCACGTCTGAAACAAGCCCGGTCATTCATCCTACATTCACTAGTATATTGTCTTATGCATCATTGACATTCAGGTTTATTATTTCTCACACCGCCAACACTCGATAATGATGTAGATTGAGCTTTAGGACTTGATTATTGTTTTACACGATCTCTGTTTCAATATCCCACTGAAGCATTTGAGCGACTAAACAAATCTCATGATTTCTATGATGAAAATTGATATGGTTTATTCATTGATCTTTTCCTCGAATATCTAGTTTCGAAATCTACCTTTCTCTTTTCTTTGCCAAGTTCTTTAGCTTTACAGGCTCTGTCAACCAACACAATGAATTCTTTTAATTCAAGAATCCCAACTAATAGTCTAAGGTCTTCATTTAACCCATCTTCGAATCTTTTACACATGACACAACATACTCTCGAGCATATTTACTGAGTCTAACAAACTCTTGCTCGCATTCAGTTACAAACATGCAACCCTGTTCCAGTTCAAGAAACTCTTTTCGCTTTTGATCAATGAATCGTTGACTTATGTATTTCTTTCTAAACTCAACTTGAAAGAAATCTCGGGTAACGCTTTCTCTCGGCACCACTAATACTGGGGTATTCCACCACTAATACGTTGTGTCTCTCAAAAGTGACATGGGACATTTTGAACATTCTGCTGGTGTGCTCAAAAGTTCATCAACAGCCGAATAGTATTTTCAAGCCAAAATTCAACTCTCTTGATATCATCATCCACATTAGCTCTAAACTCCTCAGCTTTGTGTTTTCTAATCTTATCAACTGGTGGCTTATTCTATAACACCGAAACCCGGCCCAGATGCTACAACCGAATCTGATGTGTCACATTGAAGTGTTTTAGCGAAAACCGTGTTTTCATTGAAAACCCTTCTTAAAATAAAAGAAACCCTAATTAACTTTAAAACAAACCTTTCAGTTAGAAAGCCTTGTTTAAAACATTTGAAAAAAAACTTAGTTGTGGAAACATAGAAAACATACTATAATTTAAGAAATCCATGTTCAACTTCTCGTAATTACAATGAAAATAATAATAATAATTTAAGTAATAATAACACAATGAAAACCTTATTACAATCTGGTCTGAAACATACTTAAAAAGAAATAAAAAACATAAATGCTTAAGAAAAAGTCCGAATTATCTTGCTAGCTGGCCACCCAGAGTCCCTCCATACATCGAACCTTCTACTGAGCATCACCTGAAGATAAAATAAAAGAAGGGGGTGAGTTTTCGCAGACTCAATGTGTACAACCCTCGGCAAAAACAAGCATTAAAAAAAACATCATTCATCAATCATGCAATGTAATCCCATCCAAATTATCCATCTGTTACACACCAGTTCGGTCCCCCGTCACACCATGTGGGGATATAAATATTGATCCACCCAGCCTACACACCATGGTAGCCTGGTTGTGGAACTACCTTCATTTACATATTGGGCTTTAAAAGCTGTTAGTGAGTCCATGATTGTCAAGCAACCATGCGATCCTCATATACTTCCTCCGTTCCATAATTCCCACCCATATGCAACCTAAGCAGAATATCATATGTATGCATGTCACATCCATAATACTTACATTCTACACCTATGGATTTTTTGGTCAATTTCGCCCTTAGGGGCATTTCGGTAATTTTCCCTTAATTACGATTTTTGCTTACCTTGGCCCGTTAACGAGTCCCGTGAGCTAAGATGAGTGAACATAATGCACCAGGTAGGATTCCAGAAAAGAGGAGGTGAGTCATTAAGACCGCTTAAGTACCAAGCTCTCCCTAGATCCAATACTAGACATGCATATACCCGTTGCCACACCCTAACCCTTTGACTTGTCCACGGTCGTAATTTATTAATTAAGTCTTATGTGGATATCATATACTAGGCCGAAAACCCCTTACAAAGCCCAAACAATTTCACATACCTGTATCTGGCCTATTAAGCCTAATCATATTCATAGGCCCATTAGGCCCAAATCACCTGTATATGGCCCATTAGCCCAAATCACATTTATATGGCCCGTTAGGCCTAGTCACATTCATATTCATGCTCATATACAAGTTCCTATCACACAGCATCAACATTCAGTTTTTGCCTATTATGGGCTCAACAGCCTATCGGGCCCATTTAGCCCATTCTGGCCCATATGGCCAAATCACAACCCAAGTCCACGGAATTGCCCGTGGGCCTCAGGCAACCTATCGGTCTCCCTCTTATGATTGCTCGCACACTCACAAGACTACTGTAGCAAAACTTTTGGCTTTTCGGCATTTCAGCTTTTCGGCATTTCAGCTTTTGTCGATACATAATGTGTGTGCAATGTATGTACACACCTAGTAAGCACGCATGATGCGATCTCCTTAGCCCAAACCTACAATTGATATCACTGAAAGATTAATCACACATACTTATCGATTACTTTACCAAAAGCTAGAATCTCACCTTAACCTTACCTGAATGCCTAGCCTTTACTAGCTTTTACTTTGATCACTAAACACACGTATTTCTCAGATCTGAAGAGCAAATCGGCAGGAACCCAAAACCAAGACCTGAAATTAATTCCCTACCAAAGTCGATTAGAAAGAAGTGAGGGACTGAATACTCGATACTTATCAAAAATCGATTGGGAGAGCGAACACTTACACTAGAATCGACTGGGTGGAAAGAGTAGTGGCAGCACCAAGGGTATTCGGCTCTTAGAGATTTGAATGGAAACGATTGATTACTCAGCACCAAAGAAGAGAGGAAGAAGAATCAGATAAAGCAAAGAAAATATTGAGTAGAGGAAGGATAAGAATTCGACACAAAGAAAGAAAAGAAAAAAAACGTTGTCGGCTTTTTAGAGAAAAGGGTTTCTGGCACAAAGTGAAGGGAAATTCGTCATTAGCTTTTCAACCCTCCCATTCGGCACCTATTTATAGCCCTATAGCCAAATTCTTCAAGCCCAAGTTCCCAATTCAACTCTACTTACTCCTCACTTCTTTTCTCCTTGTTTTTCTCCCTGATAACCCCTTGATCCTTTCCTTAATTTGCTCTTCTGAACACTCCCCTTGGAGTCCATCTTCATGCCACTTCCATCCTTCTAGAAGGCCAAAATTAAACTCTAAAAATACTAAGCTATGGTTTGAACCTTGGACCCCCTTACTAGCTACTAACGCAACCTCACTACACCTTATGTGGCGTCACTTAGCCACTCCACCACAGGCTCTTTTTGTGTCCAATTGTTTCTTCATTTATTGAAAAGCCCACCTACTTGTCAGTCCTGATTCTTTTAATAATTAAATTATAATTTCTTCTACCCTTTAATTCGAACTCAACCTTAGTTAAGACCTACTAAAATTATTGCTTGGATAAGAATATTAAACACAATTTTTATCAAAATCGAAAATAAAGAAAATTCTGGATTTTAGGATTTTTGGGGCGTTACAACTCTACCTCCTAAAAGAAATTTCATCCTCAAAACTCACCTGATTCAAACAGTTGAGGATGTTGACGTCGCATCGCTTCCTTAGGTTCTCAAGTAGCCTCCTCAACCTTGTGATTACGCCAAAGCACTTTGACTAATGGAACAGACTTCCTTCTCAGTACCTTAACATCATGACCAATTATTTGCATGGGCTCTTCCTCAAAAGTTAGGTCCGGTCTGACCTCGATTTCTTCAATCGCCATGGCATGGGAAGGATCCCAGCAATACTGTCTTAGCATGGAAACATGGAACATGTCGTGGATCTGGCTTAGTTCAGGAGGTAATTCCAACTGATAAGTGACTGGCCCAATCCGCTTTACAACCTGATATGGTCCAATGAACCTTGGGCTTAGCTTACCCTTTCGTCCAAACCTCAACACCTTCTTCCACGGAGAGACCTTAAGAAAAACTAAGTCTCCCATTGCATACTCTATCTCTCGACGCTTAAGGTCAGCATACGACTTCTGCCTATCTGAGGCTTCCTTCAAATGATCCCGAATCCTTAGTATTGGCTACTAACTCAAGGCCCAAAACCCTTCGTTCGCCCAACTCCGTCCAACATGTTGGAGTTTGACACCTTCGCCCATACAGTGCTTCATATGGAGCCATCCCAATGCTTGCTTGATAGCTATTATTGTACTCAAATTTGGCTAACCGTAAATAGTCCCCCCAACTACCTCGAAACTCAATCACGCATCCCTTCAACATATCCTCCAACACTTGGATCACCCTTTTCGACTGTCCATCAGTTTGAGGGTGAAATGTCGTGTTGAATTTCAACCTAGTACCCAACGCCTCATGTAGCTTCTTCCAAAATCACGAAGTGAAACGTGGGTCCCTATCAGATATTACAGAGACTGGCACTCCATGCAATCTTACAATCTCCGCCACATACAGCCTAGCCAGCTTTTGTAATGAGTAATCAGTACAAACCAGTACAAAATGGGCAGACTTGGTTAACCGATCCACTATAACCTATATCAAGTCTTTCTTAGCAGGCGTCAAGGGTAGCCCACTAACAAAGTCCATAGTGATCCTTTCCCACTTCCAGATTGGAATCTTCACTGGCTGAAACAATCCCGAAGGCAACTGATGTTCCACTTTCACCTTTTGACAAACCAAGCATTTACCTACGAAATCCATAACCTCGCGCTTAAGTCTAGGCCACCAATAAAGCTCACGCAAACTCTGATACATCTTGTTTCCACCAGGATGCATTGCATAGAGACTACTATGTGCTTCCCTAGAACAGACTGCCTTAGATCATCGTCCTTTTGTATACACATTCTCCTACAACACAATACTCCTTCACTATTTATCCCAAAGTTTGATGTCTCCCTATTCTCCACTTGTTTAAAATGAGCACTCAAAGTCTCATCCACTAATTACTTACTCCTTATCTGCTCGACCCACACTGGCTTTACTTGAAGCTCAGTTAACAAGCTACCATCACCCAACAAACTTAAACGGGTGAGCATAGCTTTCAAGTTATCTTAGCCCTACGACTCAACGCGTCAACTACCACATTCACTTTGCCAGGGTGGTATTCAATCGTACAATCATAATACTTTAATAATTCCACCCACCTACATTGCCTAAGGTTCAGTTCCTTTTGGGTAAGGAGGTACTTCAAACTCTTATGGTCCGAATAAATTATGCACTTTTCCCCGTATAAGTAATGCCTCCATATTTTAAGTGCGAACACCACCGCAGCTAGCTTTAAATCATGGGTTGGGTAATTCGCCTCGTGAGTCTTAAGTTGTCGTGACACATATGCAACCACCTTTCCTTCTTACATCAATACGCAACCTAAGCCTACATGCGATGTGTCACTGTAAACCGTAAACTCCTTCCCAGGCACTGGTTGGATCAACACAAGGGACTAAGTTAAAACATTCTTGAGTTTTCCAAAACTCTCTTGCTGCTTATCTGTCCAAACAAACGGTAGCCCCTTCCTTAACAACTTAGTTAAGGGTGTAGCAATTACTGAAAAGCCCTTAACAAACCGCCTATAGTATCCTGCCAAGCTCAGAAAACTTCAGATTTTTTATACCGACTTGGGTGTTTTCTAGTCAAACACCGCTTTAATTTTCCGAGGATCCACCTTAATCCCCTCGGCTAACACCACATGTCCTAGAAAAGTAACCTCCCTTAGCCAAAATTCACACTTACTGAATTTGGCATATAACTACTTCTCCCTCAAAGTCTGCAACACAATCCTTAAGTGTGCATCATGCTCATCCTCATCTTTTGAGTACACTAAAATGTCATCTATAAAGACTACCACGAACCGATACAAGTAGGGTTGAAAGACCCGATTCATGAGATCCATAAAAGCGCCAGGTACATTCGTCAGCCCGAATGGCATCACTAAGAACTCGTAGTGCCTATAATGAGTTCTGAAAGCCATCTTATGAACATCTGCCTCCTTCACTCTCAATTGGTGATATCTCGAATGTAGATCAATATTCGAGAAAATAGAAGCTCCCCTAAACTGATTGAAAAGATCATCGATTCTCAGTAGAGGGTACTTTTTTTTAATAGTTAACTTGTTTAACTGTCGATAATCGATGCACATTCGTATGGTTCCATCCTTCTTCTTCACGAATAACACCGGTGCTCCCCGTGGGGACACACTTGATCATAGGAACCCTCGATCCAACAAATCCTGAATTTGTGTCTTAAGTTCCACCAACTCCTTTGGTGCCATCCGATAAGGAGCGATAGACACCGGTGTCGTCCCAAGTAACAACTCAATTCCAAATTCTACTTCCCTGCTGGGTGACAACCCTAGCAGCTCCTCAGGAAAGACATCTGAAAATTCCCTAACTGTTTTCAACTCCTTAACAGTAAGGCTCTTAGCCTTCGTATCACTAATATAAGTAAAAAAGGCTTCGCATCCCTTTCGTACTAACTTCTTATCCCTTAACGTCAAAATCACATTCGACAGATAGTTTCGGTGTTCACCAATCACCACTACTTCCTTATCCTCTGCCGTTCTTAACACCATTCGCTTTGCAGCACAATCCAAGGTGGCTCGGTGCTTTACTAGCCAATCCATACCTAAGATTAAGTCGAATTCGCTAAACGGAAATTCCATCAAATCTGCTAAAAAGGTAACCCCTTGAACTACTAAAGGTACCTCCCTAAACATCTTATTCACTCCTACAGACTACCCTAACAGACTTATCACAGTCATCTCATTCGAAATAATCTCAAAAATATCACCCAAAGACTCAGTCTTATTGCATGCAACATATGAATGCGTCGATCCAATGTTAATCAAGGCTGTGTAAGGTAACTCATATATAAGAAACATACCTATTATCACATCTGGGGCATCCCCGTCTTCTTAGTGACGAGTAGCATAAACCAAAGCTGACTGTCTCGCCTCAGCATGGCCTATATTTTTACCTGGTGCTCCACGTCCACGTCAATTACCGTTACTGCCCCTGGCCTGTTCATGACCCCTTGGCGGCAGCTGTCCACCCCTTGGTGGCTGAGCACCTCCATGACCCACTGTTGGCTCTCGACCTAGTGTTTGAGGGCAGTCCTTGATCCTATGCTCCATAGACCCACAAGTAAAACAAGCTCCCATTCTCTTCCAACACTCGCTTCCATGCCTTCTCCCACAATCAGCATAAGGTGGCACCCCTGGATTAGCAGCAGGGGGCCCTGCTCTAATTGGCCCATTATTTTGGCCCTAGTACTTGGCCTTTGTCCAACACCCAGGGTCTCAGCCTCCTCCTTTTTTTTACCCTTTTCCTTCTCCTGGTTTAGGCGCTTAGTGCGCTTTACCTCGTCCGTTAACTTTACTTTCTCCACTAACTCCAAGAAAACTCGTTCCCATTGTAGAGCTATCATCACTCTAAGCCTATCTCTAAGCCCATCCTTAAACCTAACGCAACGCTCATACTCCGTTGCCACCATTACCCTTGCATACCTACTAAGGCGTAGAAACCCCGCCTCATACTCCGCCACTGGCTTCTTTCCTTGGGTCAAGTTGAGGAACTCTTTCCTCCTAGCATCCACATAGCTTGCACCCACATACTTTCCTTAGAATGCAGCTTTGAAAAACTCCCAGGTGACCCACTTCGGTTGGGTCCCATCTTTCACTGTCAACCAGCACTAGTAGGCTTCCTCTGTGACAGCCCTAAAGTGACCCTAGTCGGAAACCGGTTTCGGGACCGCTAAACCAAGTCACTAAATTATTTGAGTATGATAGTTACTATCTAAATATGTGAATATGCATGTGTGATAATTTCTTTATTGAATTTTTGCTTAATTATAGGTGAATTTTAGTGATTAGGACTTATGTGAGAAAATTTAGAAATGTGCTAGGCAAATGTAAGGTGGCCTATTAATACATGTGGGAAAAGGGTTGTCCTTGCATGTCAAATAACCCCTTTTCCTAAGGTGAGTGGCCGGCCATGACTAGGTGATGGGCAAGGAAAACATGTCCTAGACATGTTGGCCTAGTGCATGATGTAAGGAAGAATAAAGAAATGGAAAAAAAAAAGATAATGATGAAAAAAAATGGGTGTGGATGCTCTTTTGCCGTGAGAAACAAAGAAAAAAGGGAAGAAAAATTTGTTGCTCATCCTTGGGTGCCTTGGCGAATAGAAGAAAGGAAATTGAAAAAAAAAATATTGGTGTTCATCTTCTACCTTAGGAGCCGAAAGTTAAAGAAGGAAGGGGGATATGGCATTTGGTCATCTTAAGCTCAAAAACAAGGTTAGTAATTCTTGTTAGATTTTGGGATTTTAGCTTAACTTAAGTTATTTACTAAGTTCTTCAATTAGCCCATGCTAAAATTTTGGTTTTGGGTGGTGAATGAAGCATTCGGCCATGGTTGATAGTGAAGAAATTTGATTACCTTCTTCATGTTTGAATGAGTAATTGTGGATGGGTGAAGTATGAGTTAGTTAAATGTTCATATAGGTGGTTTGGGTGGTAGGAAAAGAAATCGGCTTGTGTGTGTATGTGAAATTGCGAATTTGAACTAGGAAGTTATTGAGTAATGTTTGTATTTTAAGTGATAGAATAGAGTGAATGCTTGGAATGTGATGTAAATGAATTATAAGTTGGATTAAAGGCTGTTATATTGTCTTATCATTTAGGAATGTGCTTTGTCAAAGAAATTGAGGTTGATGTTTAAGTAATGTAAGTATAGGTATATTAAACTTCTAGTTTTATAAATGTGATATGAGTGTTAAGTCCAGAATAATGTTTAAATACGAATGTATTTGGATGGATGTGTTTATGAGTGTGACTTGAGATAAAAGCGGTGTTAGTCATTATAAATAACCATAATTGTAGAATGTGTTAAATATATATATTCGGCTTTAACATAGATATGCATATATCTATAAAGTTGTTAATGCCCAAGTAAGATGTTGGGTTGTGCATGACTAGAGAATATATGTATATATGCGTATGGTGTTTGATAGTTAACCAATAAGTCATATGTACCTCAACCTTATAATATACATGTGTTATATTAAATCGTCTATTTGAATTGGAATTAAATGAATTCAATTGTTCTTAAACAAGCTCAAGAGCTTAAAGGATCGAAGTTGGATAAGGGGAAAGAAAAAGTAATTGAATAGCCGTTGAAGACATTCGACAACATCCAAGGTAAGTCACTAAGCATGTATTTGGTATTGATTTAAATAGACATAATGTCTATGTAATTATGCCGAAAGGAATGATAAATTTATATACATGTATGTATGTGGTGTTGAAGGTATTGAATGAAAAGAAAAGAGGTGTGATGTATTGAGTTGTTGATTTCGGCACTAAGTGTGCGGGTCTAAATGGGCATGGTGACAAGATTGGCACTAAGTGTGCGGGTTTAAAATTTGTACAGCACTAAGTGTGCGAGTTTGATTATATAGCACTAAGTGTGCGAGCTGAATATATGGCACTAAGTGTGCGTGATCGAGTATTAAGCACTATGTGTGCGAACTCTATATATATATTTCGATTGAATGTTTATATGGAAAGGGTGACTTTATCGAGTTGAGTACAGACGATGGAAAAAGTAAGTACCTTGAGTTCATGGCTAATAGATGCTATGTTCATGCTCGGGGTTGAGTTGGTAAGTTTTAAATCTATGTGATGATTTCAATTGCATTCCGTAAATAAAGTATCGTGGAATAGATGAAAGTTCATTTGATTGCATGATTATTGCGGAAATGAGATGATGTATGGAAATGCCTCTATTATTCTATTGAACAGTATATAAAATGTCATTGGGTGAATTGGTATGAGAATGAACTGAAAGGTCCGAGGAACTATGGTATATTTTCGATATGGATGGAGTACCTAGCCTCGTACATTATTTCATGTTGTGATAATTTTATTGATGGATGATTGTCGAATGCTTAGGACTTACTGAGTTATAAACTCACTCTGTGTTTTCTTGTCACCCATTTTAGGTCCCTTGGATTCGTCTCGTTTGCATGCTTGGAACCGTCGTTGAAGTCATCACACCGGCGAGAAATTTTGGTATTGTCTTCTTAGTCAACCTAGGAGAACATTTGGCATGTATGGGTTATTTTGTTTTGTTGAATTTTGGGTTGTAAACTTTAAGCCATGTGAAAATGGCCTATGTGGTCGTTTGAGTGGGATGCTAGAACATATAGCCACGGGTCTTAGAAACCTTAATTTTGATAAGGTGGCCATAGTTTGTGTCATGTATGTGAATGATTAGTAAGGCCAAGGAAAGATTCATGAAATTGGCATAGTCTACTGCAGTAACTGTCGCGGACAGCAGCAGTGATATGAGATCGAAAAATCACCAAAAATAGTAGAAGTAGAATTAAATAGTGAATAAATTATGAAATTGAACCTTGATGAATCTATTTTCATATGGATGAAACGAAATGACCATATGAGCTGTATTTTAAGAGATATTCAGGTTTTTGTGAGACAGGGCCAGAACGGTTTCTGGATCCTCTGTTTCGACATTGAAAATTTACCATAACGTATCCAGAAACAATTAGGAGTCATGCCTTATATTCATAGATTCCCCTTTGAGTCTAGTTTCATTAGAAACAAACGGCATGAGCATTGGAGCTCTGTAAGAGATGATTTCTAGGTTGTAATGCGCAAAGGTCAGTGTAGTCGAACCCTGAAACAGGGGTGACTTTAACTAATAAACTGTACCAATTGGTCCAACCAAAAATTCTAGAAATAACTCCATGGATGGATATATGAGTCTAAATTCGGGGAAAATTTGCGGAACTGGATTTTGAGCTCTGGAACTCGAGATATGATTTTTAAGGTGACAGTGGCGTAGTTTGCCATTTGGATGGAAATGTGAAAAATAGTCATGTGACACATGAGAGTTGGTGCGAGAACCCTCGTGTCCGACTCAGGCGACGGTATCGGGAATGGGGCGTTACATTTAATTGGTATCAGAGCTATGGTTTAGTCGGTTCTAGGACTACCATAGCGCGTGTGAGTCTAGCTATACATGCCAAAATGTTAGTGCTTAAAAATGTGATGACTCTGACGGTTGAAGTTTTTGTTTTGATTAACAAATGGAACCCGGGTAGAGACCCTTGGCGGATGGCGTTGAAAGTGTAGCGGCTGTTCTCGAGCAAGGGACACCGCTGTTGAGCCTCGATCGTCATGAATAATCAAGTGAAGGGGCGAAACAAGCCTTCTTCACCATGATGAATGAGTGGGTCGCGCATAATATGCCCGAACCAATCCGGTGTCCAACCATTCCCGAATTTAAATACCCCCAAGAGCCGTAATGCCATAGTTCTTGATGATGCCGAAAGGGCGAGTTCGGCTGGATAACACCATTAGAGTGTTGGATGAACTGACATGCACACCGATGAATGTCTTAAGTGTGCTATATCCTTGTTGCGAGATTGACTTACTATTGGTGGAGGACTTTAATTTCCATAGTCCCAAAGCGAGCGAGTTACTTGGGATTTCTTTCAATCGAATTTGAAAGAAATATATTAGTCAACGGTTCATCGATCGAAGCGTAAGGAATTCTTGGAGCTCAAGCAAGGCCGTATGACCGTATCTGAATACGAACATGAGTTCGTAAGACTTAGTCGGTATACTCGGGAGTGTGTGGTGATGAGGTTGCTATGTGCAAAAGATTTGAAGAAGGATTGAATGAAGATTTAAAGCTGCTAGTGGGTATTTTGGAGATAAAGGAGTTCGTAACACTAGTCGAGCGAGCACGCAAGGCGGAAGAACTTGGAAACGAGAAGAAGAAGGCTGAATTTGAAGCAAGAGATTATCGTAAAAGATTGGCGAGTAAAGCTCCGTTCTCGGCGGTAAAGAAGTTCGTGGAGGACACTAATAAGTCGAGGCATGCGGGAATTTCCATCGAGCCGACCATTGGCGGACTCCGAGCTACTTGGCGACTAGTGTGGGCAATAATCGTCAAGAGAGACCTGAATGCCCCCAATGTGGAAGACGACACCTAGGTGAATGTAACACCCCGAACCCGAGACCATCGCCGGTGTCGGACACGAGGGGTTAGCAAGCCAAGTTCACTTGTTTTGCCCATCCATTGGACATTTCAGTCAGGCTGGAAAAACTGCGTCACTGTCGCCTTAAAAATCATATCTTAACCAGATGCAGATACCACATGACCCAAGAAGCTAACCTCTCTTAACCAGAACTCACACTTGCTGAACTTAGCATATAATTGCTTATCCCGTAAAATTTGCAGCACTAACCGTAGGTGTTCAACATGTTCGGTCTCATTTCTTGAATAGACCAAGATGTCATCAATGAACACGACTACGAATCGATCCAAATATGGTCTAAAGATCCGATTCATTAAATCCATAAATACCGCAGGGGCATTAGTGAGCCCAAACGGCATCACTAGGAACTCATAGTGACCATATCTCGTTCTGAAGGCAGTCTTGGGTACGTCCGAATCTCGGATTCGCAATTGATAATAGCCCGATCTCAAATCTATTTTCGAGAACACTGAGGCTCCCTTTAGTTGATCGAACAAGTCATCGATACGTGGCAACGGATATTTGTTCTTTATTGTCGCTTTATTAAGCTGACGATAATCGATGCACAGCCGCATGGTTCCATCCTTCTTTTTCACGAACAACACTGGCGCACCCCAAGGCGAAAAACTCGGGCGAGCAAAACCTCTATCCACCAATTCTTGCAACTGAGCTTCCAACTCCTTTAATTCCGTTGGTGCCATACGATACGGAGCTATCGAAATTGGAGTGGTACCGGTACCAATTCGATGCCAAATTCTATTTCCGAACGGTGGTAAACCGGCAATTCTTGAGGAAAACATCCGGTATTCACAAACCACGGGCATAGATTCGGGTTTCTTTTCGATTCCTTGTCATCGAGCACGACGCAAGGTACGCCGCACTCTTTTCTTACATATTTTCGGGCCAACATTGCGATATTACGGTGGCAACCCTTTAAGTCCGTAGACTTAACCCGAATTATCTCGTTATTCGCGCACCTCAAATCGATAGTCTTGCTTTTGCAATTTACGACCGCATCGTGCATGGTCAACCCATCCAAACCAAGAATAACGTCGAATTCATCGAGCGGCAAAAGCATCAAGTCCGCCGGAAACAAGAACCTCGGAACACTAGGGACTTTTCTTGCACACTTTGTTGACAAGCACGTAATGACCCAAGGGTTTGACACCGAATTACAAACTCGATGAGACTCAATAGGCAAAGTCTTCTTGGATGCTAAGGTTTCACATATATAAGATTGAGTAGAACCGGGGTCAATCAAAGCAATCACATTAGTATTGAAAAGAGTGAAAGCACCGGTAATGACATCCGGAGAGGCGGCATCCTCGCGTCTGGCGTATGGCATAAGTCCTCGCAGAGCACGAGCCTCGGATCGATGGTAGCATCTCTATATCCTCTCGACCATGCGACATTGCCCATATTTCTAGGTGGCCTACCTCGGCGATGGTAGCACTGAGTTTCCACTCGACTCACATTACATTCAAGCATCCTCGGGCAATCCTTCCTAAAGTGGTCGGCCGATCCACACTTATAGCAGGAGGCGATCACGAAACCAACAGCTCCCGAATGCCATTTGCCACAATGTTGACACTCCGCCTCTCTCGGCGATCATTTCCACCTTGGCGATCGAAGTGACTCGTGTGGTCACGGGTCGATCGCGTCCTCGTCTAGAAAAGCCCAAAGCGCCTCTAGACCGGTTCACATCATCTCGAAATCTCTTGATTGCTGTTGAAGAGACTTTCCGAGGACCTCTTCGAATTCTCCGGTTCCCACATCAGCTTTTGTTTCTCCTTTCTAAGCTCTTCGACTTTACAAGCTCGCTCAACAAGTACTACGATCTCTCGTATTTCGAGAATGCCAACGAACATCCTTATATCATCATTCAGCCCATCCTCGAAGCGTTTACATAATAGCTTGGACGAAATACATTCTCGCGTGTATCGGCTAAGCCTCACAATTTTTCGTTCATAGTCGATGTAGACATAGAACCTTCTTAAGATCAAGAAATTCCCTTCGCTTTTGGTCGATGAATCTCGGTGATATACTTTTTTTTTGAACTTGGTTTGAAAGAATTCCCAAGTCACTTGCTCTCTAGGTACCACGAAGTCGAGTACTCCACCAATAGTAGGTGGAATCACGTAGCAAGGAGATGGTACACTTTAAGCACTCATCGGTGTACAAGATAGCTCATCGAGCACCGGATAGTGTTGTCCAACCAAAATTCAGCTCGTTCGGCATCATCATCATCCGTAGCTTTAAATTCGGTGGCCCCATGTTTTGAATCCTATCGATTGGGGCTTACTTGACCTTATTTGGTCGATTCACGGAGGTATTGTAGGTCTTGGGGTTGTATTTGTCGGGAATGGAGGTTGTGGGACAGCCGTGTTAGTTGAATGTATTGATTAAACCATTCGTTCATCACACTATAAAAGGCTTGCCTAGCCTCATCATTCGGATTGCTGGCCATAGGTTGAGAGTCCGCCAGCGCTGTCCCTTGTCGGAGCAGCGCCACACTCTCCACATCATCAGCTATTGCTCGGTTGGGATCGGGATCCATTGCTATAAACAAACTCAAAGTCAAATTGTCGAAATCACCACACTATCGATTCATCATTTAATGGCATGTATAGCTAGACCCCAAACACCTCACGGTAGTCCTAGAATCGACTAAATCGTGGCTCGATACCAATAAAATTGTAACACCCGAACCCGAGACCATCGCGATTGTCGGACACGAGGGGTTAGCAAGCCAAGTTCACTTGTTTTGCCCATCCATTGGACATTTCAGTCAGGCTGGAAAAACTGCGTCACTGTCGCCTTAAAATCATATCTCGAGTTTCAAAACTCGGAAACTGGTTTCGTAAATTTTCCCTGAATTTAGACTCATATATCCATCCATGGATTTATTTCTAGAATTTTTGGTCGGGCCAATTGGTACAGTTTATTAGTTAAAGTCACCCATGTTACAGGGATCGACTGCTCTGACCTTCGCGCGGTATAACTTGAATATATCTCCGTACAGGGCTTTAATGCTGGTTCCGTTTGTTTCTAATGAAACTAGACTCAAAATGGAATCTGTACATATAAGGTATGTCTCCTAATTCGTTCTGGATAATTTATAGTAAATTTTTAAAGTTGCGACAGGGAACCCAGAAACCGTTCTGGCCCTGTCTCACAATAGCTTTAATATCTCTTAACATGTAACTCCTATGACCATTTCGTTTCTTCCATATGAAAATAGACTCATCAATGTTCATTTACATAGCTGATTCACTATTTAATACCATTCCTACAAATTTTGGTGATTTTCACATTCACGTTACTGCAGCTGGCAGCATCTATTTTAAGGTAGGTCTTACCTATTTTGTAGTCTCCATGAACCAACTAGTCTTGCCTTACATAGGTCCACATATGATCATTTTAACCATGCCAATGGCTGATCATGTGACCAACATTCCCATTTCCAATTCATAGTCACATCATGACACCATATATATATATACAAACCGCAAATAGTTTAAGTTGATACTTCACTATTACGAGCCATTTTCGCATGGCCGTACACATATACATCATAACATATTTAAACCAACAAGGGTAGTCCTATACATGCCATTTCAAGTTCAACCAAGAATTTATACCAAAATGGGGGCTTGATAGTGTGGATGACTTGACTTCAACGATCCCGAATCCGATTGCTATCGGCGAAATCTAGAAAGCGAGAGCCAAAGCGGCGGAGTAAGCATTTTTATGCTTAGTAAGTCTCAAGGAATATAATCAACTCTAATTACAGCAATACATTCACATAGTTAAATGCATCATTTCATTAATGCACATTCACATAATCATACTTACTTCACCATCCCAACTCTTATGTTCATACACAAATAACGGCTTCATTAAGGCCGATAACTCGTTCCATCATAGGAGCGGATATTCACACGCTCTTACTCCTAGCGCATAAGCACACACCGCACTTACCTTGTCATTGGGAAATTTCACAAGTGCATTAGCTGAAATTTTCCAGCAAGCTTATAATTTTCAAATCACATACCTTGAGTTTAACCGGATGTCGCTACTCGATCAATCACCTTGGGACATAGCCGGTTATGGTAACCCGCACCAAGGCCTACGGGACTTAACCCGGATATCACGATTTTCACAAATGTCTTGAGTCTTAGCCGGATAGAATGACTTCATACGAATGCCTTCGGTTTAGCCAGATGTAGCCACTAGCACAATTGCCTTGGTCTTAACCGGTTATAATTTCCAGCATAATTGTCTTGGGGCTTAGCAGGATATCATTCAATTTCTCATGCACACATACATCAATAATCATTGGACATACATATTTATTTTCGTTACTAAGGCTCAAACACAATTATAATCACTAACATAATCGCCTTCGGGACTTAGCCCGGGTATCATTCGAATACTCATACACACATAAATCAATAATCAATACATCCATATTTCATTCCACATAATTCAAGTAAGGTCACTTCTTGAGGACTTACCTCGGATGTTGTCGAACGGCTTTTACGGCTATTCGATTACTTTTTCCTTCCCCTTGTCCAATTGTGGCCCTCTTAGCTCTTCAACAAATTTAATTTATCAAAACCTCATTGTGCTAGCTTATGGCCGAATATGACAAGGAATTTAAATGGTCATATGGCCACCCTTTAGCTTGAATACACAATGGTCATGCACATTTTATACTACATCAAGCAATTCAATACAATTTATTCGAGCATCAAGGAAAAGCTAAGGCCTTCAATAGGCTACCCAAGGCCGAATATACTTGTCCATGTTGAGGCCAATTATGCACTTAATACCACACAAAAACAGCATGCATTTTACTAGTTAATGCTTTGCATATTGTAGCTCAAAACTTACAATATAGCATCAAGCACTCATATGTGTGCTAGGCGAATGTGCTTACAATTTCACAATTATTCTTCAACATCTTCTTCTTTAAACAAACTTATTCATCACTTCCTTCATAACCAAAACATCATGTGCAAACATATATATACATATATGAGCATGGCGAATTTCAAGGTGTCCATAGCCATCCAAAACACAAATTTTAACTAACATGCAAGAAGCATGAACCATGCTCATGAATGCATCATGGCGAATATGACAATCATGCTCCTTTTCAACTTCAATCATGATAAAACAAAAGAAAGCTCAAAATCTTACTCAAGAGTAGACAATCCATCATTGCATGCATCATCATCAAGCTTCACACTTAGCATGCAATGGCTTTATCACCATAACAACTTTGGCCAAATACCATTTCCATGGCTTAACAAAGATTTGAGCCATGGCTAACATGCACATCAAGTTAGCAACCAAAACATGCATGAAACTCCTAACACAACCTCATACATACCTTAATCTTGATGTAAACTTAGCCAAATCTCCTTCTAGATCTCTTCCAAACCAAGCATGAAGCAAAATCCTCCTTCTTCCTTAGTTTTGGCTCAAAGAAAGGATGAACAAAATTTTTTCTTTCCTTCTCTACAACTCACGGCAATGGGGGATTACCACACTCACCCACATTTTTTTTTCATTTTTTTATCACCCATACACCTTTGTTTATTATTTCACCCTAATGCACCAACAAAACATGTTTCATGACATGTTTAGCCCATCCTCCTTGTCATGGCCGGCCACCACCTATAAAGGGGAATTTGACATGCAAGTCCATTATTTTGCATGCATGCTTTAATTAGTCATCACACATTTCCTATCATACTTTCAAAGTTCATTACTAAGTCCTTTCTTGTGGAATTCACCCTTATAACACTAAATCAATCATCATAAAATGTCATACATGAGCACACACATATTATAGGCATCAAAATAAATTTTAATTATTTTTATGCCTCGGTTTTGTGGTCCCGAGACCACCTTCCGACTAGGGTCAATTTTGGGCTGTCACAACTCTCCCCACTTAAGAAATTTTCGTCCCCGAAAATCTTACCGTAAATAGGTTTGGATATCGCTCTTTCATAGAGTTCCGGTCTCCCAAGTAGCTTCTTCTATCCGTGCTTGAGCCATAACACTTTTACTAGCGGAACCCGCTTGTTTCACAACTCTTTCACTTCGTGATAGGATACGAATCGGTTCTTCCTCATAACTCATATTAGCTTGAATTTCAATTTCGATGGACTAATCACGTGCGATGGATCGGATCTATAGCGTCGAAGCATCGAAACGTGAAAGACATCGTGAACCTTTTCGAGTTCGGGGCAAAATCAAACGATATGCCTTTGGATCGACTCGCCGGATATCTCATATGGCCCAACGAACCTCGGGCTCAACTTGCCCTTACGGTAGAATCGAGTATCTTTTCTAAGGCGATACCTTGAGAAACACTTTATCACCCACGATACTCGATATCCTTACGCTTCAGTCGCGTCGACTTCGACGATCGGAGGCTATCTTGAGACTTTCACGGATTACTTTCACTTTCATTCAGCATCCCTAATCAAATCCACCGAAAATCTTGCTTTCACCGAGCTCGGTCCAAAACAATGGTGTACGGCATTTACGACCGTACAAGGCCTCGTAGGTGCCATCTTAATACTTGATTGAAATTTGTTGTTGTAAGCGAATTCAATCAGCGGTAAATACCGTTCCCATAAACCACTAAACTCGAGGACGCAACATCTTAACATATCCTCAAGTATCTCGAATTATCCGCCGGATTGACCATCGGTTTGGGGGTGAAAGCGGTGCTGAAATGCAACTTGGTACCCAAAGCTTCTTGCAACTTTTTCCAAAATCGCGAGGTAAATCTCGGATCTCTATCCGACACGATAGAAATAGGCACCCGTGTAATCTCACAATCGAGAAGCGTACAATTCAGCTAATTTGTCAATTGAAAAATTAAATGCGACGGGGACAAAGTGGGCCGACTTAGTCAATCGATCTACCACGACCCAAACCGCATCCTTCTTACTTGTCGACAATGGCGGTCCGGATACAAAGTCCATTGTGACTCGATCCCATTTCCACTCGGGTATCGTGATTGGTGAAGTAATCTCGAAGGCACCGATGTTCCGCTTTCACTTGTTGACATATTAAACATCTCGAAACAAAGTCGGAGATGTCTCGCTTCATACCATGCCACCAAAACCGAGCGTTTCAAATCATTGTACATCTTCAGTACTCCCGGGTGGATTGCCATTTGGCTACAATGGGCTTCATTCAGAATTATCGAAATGAGTTCAATTCTTTGGAACACATGACGACTTTTGAACCTCAAACAATCGTCATCATCGATTTGAAACTCGAATCCTTGTTCGAACACACTCGGCCCGTTTTGCGACCAACTCGTCGTCGACTTTACGAGCTTCTCGAACTTGATGTATCAATAGTGGTTTGGCTTTCAATTCAGCTACTAACACACTATCGGATCGAGCAGACAAGTGCACATTCATCGCTCGTAAAGCGAATAATGATTTCTGACTCAAGGCATCCGCAACCACATTCGCCTTTCCGGGTGATAGTCAATGACCAGCTCGTAATCCTTTAATGTACTCGAGCCAACGTCTTTGTCGCAGATTTAAGTCTCTTTGGATCATCAAATATTTGAGACTTTTGTGATCCGAGTATACATGGCACCTTTCACCAAATAAGTAATGTCGCCAAATCTTTAAGGCGAATACGATGGCGGCCAATTCGAGATCATGAGTCGGATAATTTTTCTCATGTGGCTTTAATTGCCTCGGCGCATAGGCCACAACTCGACCTTCTTGCATTAATACGCAACCTAACCCAAGTAGAGAGGCGTCGCTATAGATGACAAACTCTTTCTTGGGACTCGGGTTGCACTAGAATTGGGGCTTCATCAAATAAGTTTTCAGTTGATCGAAACTTTTTGGCATTTCTCCGTCCATTCGAACTTAACATCCTTTTGGAGTAAGCCGTCATCGGCGTGGCTATCGTTGAGAAGCCTTTACAAATCGTCGGTAATAATAAGCAAGCCCCAAAAAGCTCCAAACCTCGATAATATTTCTGAGGCTTCCAATTAAGTATGGCTGAAATTTTATTGAATTCGACTCGAATACCGATCTGAGATACCACATGACCCAAGAAGCTAACCTCTCTTAACGTAACTCACACTTGCTGAACTTAGCATATAATTGCTTATCCCGTAAAATTTGCGGCACTAACCGTAGGTGTTCAACATGTTCGGTCCCATTTCTTGAATAGACCAAGATGTCATCAATGAACACGACTACTGAATCGATCCAAATATGGTCTAAAGATCCGATTCATTAAATCCATAAATACCGTAGGGCATTAGTGAGCCCAAACGGCATCACTAGGAACTCATAGTGACCATATCTCGCTCAAGGCGGTCTTGGAGTGCGTCCGAATCTCGGATTCGCAATTGATAATAGCCCGATCTCAAATCTATTTTCGAGAACACCGAGGCTCCTTTAGTTGATCGAACAAGTCATCGATAAGTGGCAGCGGATATTTGTTCTTTATTGTCGCTTTATTAAGTCGACGATAATCGATGCACACCGCATGGTTCCATCCTTCTTTTCACGAACAACACCGGCGCACCCCAAGGCGAAAAACTCGGGCGAGCAAAACCTCTATCCACCAATTCTTGCAACCGAGCTTCCAACTCCTTTAATTCGTTGGTGCCATACGATACGGAGCTATCGAATTGGGTGGTACCGGTACCAATTCGATGCCAAATTCTATTTCCGAACGGTGGTAAACCCGGCAATTCTTCAGGAAAACATCCGGTATTCACAAACCACGCACAGATTCGGGTTTCTTTTCGATTCCTTGTCATCGAAACGCACGACAAGGTACGCGCCGCACTCTTTTCTTACATATTTTCGGGCCAACATTGCGATATTACGGTGGCAACCCTTTAAGTCCGTAGACTTAACCCGAATTATCTCGTTATTCGCGCACTTTAAATCGATAGTCTTGCTTTTGCAATTTACGACCGCATTGTGCATGGTCAACCCATCCAAACCAAGAATAACGTCGAATTCATCGAGCGGCAAAAGCATCAAGTCCGCCGGAAACAAGAACCTCGGAACACTAGGGACTTTTCTTGCACACTTTGTTGACAAGCACGTAATGACCCAAGGGTTTGACACCGAATTACAAACTCGATGAGACTCAATAGGCAAAGTCTTCTTTGGATGCTAAGGTTTCACATATATAAGATTGAGTAGAACCGGGGTCAATCAAAGCAATCACATTAGTATTGAAAAGAGTGAAAGCACCGGTAATGACATCCGGAGAGGCAGCATCCTCGCGTCTGGCGTATGGCATAAGTCCTCGCAGGAGCACGAGCCTCAAATCGATGGTAGCATCTCTAGATCCTCTCGACCGCCTTGACATTGCCCATATTTCTAGGTGGCCTACCTCGGCGATGGTAGCACCTGAGTTTCCACTCGACTCACATTCATTCAAGCATCCTCGGGCAATCCTTCCTAAAGTGGTCGGCCGATCCACACTTATAGCAGAGCGATCACGAAACCAACAGCTCCCGAATGCCATTTGCCACAATGTTGACACTCGCCTCTCTCGGCGATCATTTCCACCATGGCGATCAAGTGACTCGTGTGGTCACAGGGGTCGATCGCGTCCTCGTCTAGAAAAGCCCAAAGCGCCTCTAGACCGGTTCACATCATCTTGAAATCTCTTGGTGCTGTTGAAGAGACTTTCCGAGGACCTCTTCGAATTCTCCGGTTCCCACATCAGCTTTTTGTTTCTCCTTTCTAAGCTCTTCGACTTTACAAGCTCGCTCAACAAGTACTACGATCTCTCGTATTTCGAGAATGCCAACGAACATCCTTATATCATCATTCAGCCCATCCTCGGCGTTTACACATAATAGCCGGACGAAATACATTCTCGCGTGTATCGGCTAAGCCTCACAATTTTTCGTTCATAGTCGGTAACCGACATAGAACCTTGCTTAAGATCAAGAAATTCCTTCGCTTTTGGTCGATGAATCTCGGTGATATACTTTTTTTTGAACTTGGTTTGAAAGAATTCCCAAGTCACTTGCTCTCTAGGTACCACGAAGTCGAGTACTCCACCAATAGTAGGTGGAATCACGTAGCAAGGAGATGGTACACTTTAAGCACTCATCGGTGTACAAGATAGCTCATCGAGCACCGGATAGTGTTGTCCAACCAAAATTCAGCTCGTTCGGCATCATCATCATCCGTAGCTTTAAATTCAGTGGCCCCATGTTTTGAATCCTATCGATTGGGGCTTACTTGACCTTATTTGGTCGATTCTGGGAGGTATTGTAGGTCTTGGGGTTGTATTTGTCGGGAATGGAGGTTGTGGGACAGTACCGTGTTAGTTCGAATGTATTGATTAAACCATTCGTTCATCACACTATAAAAGGCTTGCCTAGCCTCATCATTCGGATTGCTGGCCATAGGTTGAGAGTCCGCCAACGCTGTCCCTTGTCTTGCGGAGCAGCGCCACACTCTCCACATCATCAGCTATTGCTCGGTTGGGATCGGGATCCATTGCTATAAACAAACTCAAAGTCAAATTGTCGAAATCACCACACTATCGATTCATCATTTAATGGCATGTATAGCTAGACCCCAAACACCTCACGGTAGTCCTAGAATCGACTAAACCGTGGCTCGATACCAATAAAATTGTAACACCCGAACCCGAGACCATCGCCGGTGTCGGACACGAGGGTTAGCAAGCCAAGTTCACTTGTTTTGCCCATCCATTGGACATTTCGGTCAGGCTGGAAAAACTGCATCACTGTCGCCTTAAAATCATATCTCGAGTTTCAAAACTCGGAAACTGGTTTCGTAACTTTTCCCTGAATTTAGACTCATATATCCATCCATGGATTTATTTCTAGAATTTTGGTCGGGCCAATTGGTACATTTTATTAGTTAAAGTCACCCATGTTACAGGGATCGACTGCTCTGACCTTCGCGCGGTATAACTTGAATATCTCTCCGTACAGGGCTTTAATGCTGGTTCCGTTTGTTTCTAATGAAACTAGACTCAAAATGGAATCTGTACATATAAG